>NC_059329.1:70842654-71490654 GCF_018350155.1 Leopardus geoffroyi | reverse complement strand
CGAAATGCAAAACAAAATGGAAACGACGACAGCTCGGATTGAAGACGCAGAGGAGAGAATAGGTGAACTAGAAGATAAAGTTATGGAAAAAGAGGAAGCTGAGAGAAAGATAAAAAAATCCAGGAGTATGAGGGGAAAATTAGAGAACTAAGTGATATACTAAAAAGAAATAATATACGCATAATTGGTATCCCAGAGGAGGAAGAGAGAGGGAAAGGTGCTGAAGGGGTACTTGAAGAAATTATAGCTGAGAACTTCCCTGAACTGGGGAAGGAAAAAGGCATTGAAATCCAAGAGGCACAGAGAACTCCCTTCAGACGTAACTTGAATCGATCTTCTGCACGACATATCATAGTGAAACTGGCAAAATACAAGGATAAAGAGAAAATTCTGAAAGCAGCAAGGGATAAACGTGCCCTCACATATAAAGGGAGACCTATAAGACTCGTGACTGATCTCTCTTTTGAAACTTGGCAGGCCAGAAAGAATTGGCACGAGATCTTCAGTGTGCTAAACAGGAAAAATATGCAGCCGAGAATCCTTTATCCAGCAAGTCTGTCATTTAGAATAGAAGGAGAGATAAAGGTCTTCCCAAACAAACAAAAACTGAAGGAATTTGTCACCACTAAACCAGCCCTACAAGAGATCCTAAGGGGGACCCTGTGAGACAAAGTACCAGAGACATCACTACAAGCATAAAACATACAGACATCACAATGACTCTAAACCCGTATCTTTCTATAATAACACTGAATGTAAATGGATTAAATGCGCCAACCAAAAGACATAGGGTATCAGAATGGATAAGAAAACAAGACCCATCTATTTGCTGTCTACAAGAGACTCATTTTAGACCTGAGGACACCTTTAGACTGAGAGTGAGGGGATGGAGAACTATTTATCATGCCACTGGAAGCCAAAAGAAAGCTGGAGTAGCCATACTTATATCAGACAAACTAGACTTTAAATTAAAGGCTGTAACAAGAGATGAAGAAGGGCATTATGTAATAATTACAGGGTCTATCCATCAGGAAGAGCTAACAATTATAAATGTCTATGCGCCGAATACCAGAGCCCCCAAATATATAAAACAACTACTCATAAACATAAGCAACCTTATTGATAAGAATGTGGTAATTGCAGAGGACTTTAACACCCCACTTACAGAAATGGATAGATCATCTAGACACATGGTCAATAAAGAAACAAGGGCCCTGAATGAGACATTGGATCAGATGGACTTGACAGATATATTTAGAACTCTGCATCCCAAAGCAACAGAATATACTTTCTTCTCGAGTGCACATGGAACATTCTCCAAGATAGATCATATACTGGGTCACAAAACAGCCCTTCATAAGTTTACCAGAATTGAAATTATACCATGCATACTTTCAGACCACAATGCTATGAAGCTTGAAATCAACCACAGGAAAAAGTCTGGAAAACCTCCAAAAGCATGGAGGTTAAAGAACACCCTCCTAACGAATGAGTGGGTCAACCAGGCAATTAGAGAAGAAATTAAAAAATATATGGAAACAAACGAAAATGAAAATACAACAATCCAAACGCTTTGGGATACAGCGAAGGCAGTCCTGAGAGGAAAATACATTGCAATCCAGGCCTATCTCAAGAAACAAGAAAAATCCCAAATACAAAATCTAACAGCACACCTAAAGGAAATAGAAGCACAACAGCAAAGGCAGCCTAAACCCAGCAGAAGAAGAGAAATAATAAAGATCAGAGCAGAAATAAACAATATAGAATCTAAAAAAACTGTAGAGCAGATCAACGAAACCAAGAGTTGGTTTTTTGAAAAAATAAACAAAATTGACAAACCTCTAGCCAGGCTTCTCAAAAAGAAAAGGGAGATGACCCAAATAGATAAAATCATGAATGAAAATGGAATTATTACAACCAATCCCTCAGAGATACAAACAATTATCAGGGAATACTATGAAAAATTGTATGCCAACAAATTGGACAACCTGGAAGAAATGGACAAATTCCTGAACACCCACACTCTTCCAAAACTCAATCAGGAGGAAATAGAAAGCTTGAACAGACCCATAACCAGCGAAGAAATTGAATCGGTTATCAAAAATCTCCCAACAAATAAGAGTCCAGGACCAGATGGCTTCCCAGGGGAGTTCTACCAGACGTTTAAAGCAGAGATAATACCTATCCTTCTCAAGCTATTCCAAGAAATAGAAAGGGAAGGAAAACTTCCAGACTCATTCTATGAAGCCAGTATTACTTTGATTCCTAAACCAGACAGAGACCCAGTAAAAAAAGAACTACAGGCCAATATCCCTGATGAATATGGATGCAAAAATTCTCAATAAGATACTAGCAAATCGAATTCAACGGCATATAAAAAGAATTATTCACCATGATCAAGTGGGATTCATTCCTGGGATGCAGGGCTGGTTCAACATTCGCAAATCAATCAACATGATACATCACATTAACAAAAAAAAAAAAGAGAAGAACCATATGATCCTGTCAATCGATGCAGAAAAGGCCTTTGACAAAATCCAGCACCCTTTCTTAATAAAAACCCTTGAGAAAGTCGGGACAGAAGGAACATACTTAAAGATCATAAAAGCCATTTATGAAAAGCCCACAGCTAACATCATCCTCCACGGGGAAAAACTGAGAGCTTTTTCCCTGAGATCAGGAACACGACAGGGATGCCCACTCTCACCGCTGTTGTTTAACATAGTGCTGGAAGTTCTAGCATCAGCAATCAGACAACAAAAGGAAATCAAAGGCATCAAAATTGGCAAAGATGAAGTCAAGCTTTCGCTTTTTGCAGATGACATGATATTATACATGGAAAATCCGACAGACTCCACCAAAAGTCTGCTAGAACTGATGCATGAATTCAGCAAAGTTGCAGGATACAACATCAATGTACAGAAATCAGTTGCATTCTTATACACTAACAATGAAGCAACAGAAAGACAAATAAAGAAACTGATCCCATTCACAATTGCACCAAGAAGCATAAAATACCTAGGAATAAATCTAACCAAAGATGTAAAAGATCTGTATGCTGAAAACTATAGAAAGCTTATGAAGGTAATTGAAGAAGATTTAAAGAAATGGAAAGACATTCCCTGCTCATGGATTGGAAGAATAAATATTGTCAAAATGTCAATACTACCCAAAGCTATCTACACATTCAATGTAATCCCAATCAAAATTGCACCAGCATTCTTCTCGAAACTAGAACAAGCAATCCTAAAATTCATATGGAACCACAAAAGGCCCCGAATAGCCAAAGGAATTTTGAAGAAGAAGACCAAAGCAGGAGGCATCACAATCCCAGACTTTAGCCTATACTACAAAGCTGTCATCATCAAGACAGCATGGTATTGGCACAAAAACAGACACATAGACCAATGGAATAGAATAGAAACCCCAGAACTAGATCCACAAACGTATGGCCAACTCATCTTTGACAAAGCAGGAAAGAACATCCAATGGAAAAAAGACAGTCTCTTTAACAAATGAAGCTGGGAGAACTGGACAGCAACATGCAGAAGGTTGAAACTAGACCACTTCTCACACCATTCACAAAAATAAACTCAAAATGGATAAAAGACCTGAATATGAGACAGGAAACCATCAAAACCTTAGAGGAGAAAGCAGGAAAAGACCTCTCTGACCTCAGCCATAGCAATCTCTTACTCGACACATCCCCAAAGGCAAGGGAATTAAAAGCAAAAGTGAATTACTGGGACCTTATGAAGATAAAAAGCTTCTGCACAGCAAAGGAAACAACCAACAAAACTAAAAGGCAACCAACGGAACGGGAAAAGATATTTGCAAATGACATATCGGACAAAGGGCTAGTATCCAAAATCTATAAAGAGCTCACCAAACTCCACACCCGAAAAACAAATAACCCAGTGAAGAAATGGGCAGAAAACATGAATAGACACTTCTCTAAAGAAGACATCCGGATGGCCAACAGGCACATGAAAAGATGCTCAACGTCGCTCCTTATCAGGGAAATACAAATCAAAACCACACTCAGATATCACCTCACACCAGTCAGGGTGGCCAAAATGAACAAATCAGGAGACTACAGATGCTGGAGAGGATGTGGAGAAACGGGAACCCTCTTGCACTGTTGGTGGGAGTGCAAATTGGTGCAGCCGCTCTGGAAAGCAGTGTGGAGGTTCCTCAGAAAATTAAAAATAGACCTACCCTATGACCCAGCAATAGCACTGCTAGGAATTTACCCGAGGGATACAGGAGTACTGATGCATAGGGGCACTTGTACCCCAATGTTCATAGCAGCACTCTCAACAATAGCCAAATTATGGAAAGAGCCTAAATGTCCATCAACTGATGAATGGATAAAGAAATTGTGGTTTATATACACAATGGAATACTACGTGGCAATGAGAAAAAATGAAATCTGGCCTTTTGTAGCAACGTGGATGGAACTGGAGAGTGTGCTGCTAAGTCAAATAAGCCATACAGAGAAAGACAGATACCATATGTTTTCACTCTTATGTGGATCCTGAGAAACTTAACAGAAAACCATGGGGGAGGGGAAGGAAAAAAAAAGAGGTTAGAGTGGGAGAGAGCCAAAGCATAAGAGACTGTTAAAAACTGAGAACAAACTGAGGGTTGATGGGGGGTGGGAGGGAGGAGAGGGTGGGTGATGGGTATTGAGGAGGGCGCCTTTTGGGATGAGCACTGGGTGTTGTATGGAAACCAATTTGACAATAAATTTCATATATTAAAAAAAATAAAGAAAATAAAATAATAAAAAATAAAAAAAATAAAATCTAGCACTGGAAAGAACTGGAAAAAAAAAAAAAAAGAAATTCCTAACTAAAAAACATTTGGAAATACCCAAAATATTTGGGAATTAAATTACATAATTTCATAAGAACTCATATCTCAAAAAAAATTGAGAAAATAAGAAAAAAATCTAAACTAAATCGTAATTAAAATACAGTATATAAAAACTAGAGGATGCATGTAAATCATGCCTTTGGAAATTATGGCTTAAAATGCTTATACTAGTAAAGAAAAAAAGTTAAAGTCAATAAAATAGAAAACTGAAATGCAACAGAGTAAATAAATAGTACAAAAAAGCTAGTTCTTTGAAAAATTTTTTAATGTTATTTATTTTTGAGACAGAGACAGAGCATGAGCAGGGGAGGGGCAGAGAGAGAGGGAGACAGAATCCAAAGCAGATTCCAGGCTCCCAGCTGTCAGCACAGAGCTGGATCCTGGGTTTGAACTCGTCAACTGCGAGATTATGACCTGAGCCGAAGTCGGATGCTCAACTGACTGAGCCACCCAGGCGCCCGAAAAAAGCTGGTTCTTTGCAAGAAAAAAGAAATCAATGAATTTGACAAAACTTTAGGTAGAATGATCAAGAAAACAAAACACAAATTATGGATATCAAGAATAAAATAAAGAACCTCACTATAGATCCCGTGAATATTACAAGAACAGTAAGTGAATATTATAATCTGACTTAACAAGAAATAAAAAACCTGAATAACCCTAAAAATAGGATATTAAAATTTGAAGCTGAAATTTTTCCCTAAAAAAATTCAAAATCAAAATGATTTTATTAATGACTTTTCTCAAAAAATTTTAAAGGTATTATGCTAATCCTACACAAGTTCTTTCAGAACATTAAAAAGAAAATCCATATCCTTACTCATTTTCTGAGGCCAACATTACCTTGATACCAAAACCAGATGAAGACATTGTAAGAAAAGGAGGCTACAGACCAATGTCATTATCTACATAGATAAAAAAATTCCTTAATAATCGCAACAAATTAGATCAAGTAATATGTATAAAAAATAATATATCTTGACAAAGTGGAATTTACCCCCAGTTTGCTAAATTGGTTTTGGAATATTTGGAAATCAATGTAATTTAACATGTAATTTAACATGCTGACAAAGTTTTTAAAAATACAGAATCATCTTAATAGATGTAGAAAATGCACTTAACAGATGTTCATGATAAAAAAAAAAAACTCTCACTTCTTATAGAACAGAAGGAATTTGATCAAAACCATTCATCAATATCCTAAAAGCTAACATCACACTTGTGAAAAAATAAATGCTTTCACCCAGATTGTGAACAAAGGAAGGGTGTCCACACCCACCACTTCAAATTTGTTCTAGGAGTCACAGCAATCCAATAAGGTAAGAAACATAAATGAAAATGATACACATTGGAAAAAGTGTGATATTGTGATATTTAAGAGAAAGAATTTCGTATTCTTGCTCCTGTCCCTAGAACAGGGCTCTAAAAACACCTTGCAATTTCCTGTAATAAAAGCAATAAAGTTGTCTTTTGTTATGTTAAGGAGGTGACTTTAAAAGACCCTAGGGATATTCATCAGAGGAGCCAATCATCTGATTAGAGGGATGTAAGTTTCAGTCCCACCCCCTGATCTCTGAAGAGTGGATAGTTGCTGGAGATGGGGCTGGAGTCCATCATCAATGGCAATTAGGCCTATGTATTAAAGCGTCCATCAAAACCCAAAAGGAAGGGGTTTGGAGAGCTTCCTATACACATTCATGTATGGGGAGGGTGATGCATCCCAACTCTACAGGGATAGAAGCTCCTGCATTCAGGATCCTCCCAGACCTCACCCTATCTATCTCTTCATTTGGATGCTCATCTGTATCCTTTATCATATCCTTTAATCAACTGGTAAACATAAGTGTTTCCCTGAGTTCTGTGAAACTCTCTAGCAAATAATCAAATCCAAGGAGAGAAGGTCATGGGAACTTCCAATTCCTAGCCAAATCGGACAAAAGTCATGGGTAACCTGGGGACCTCCTACTTGCAACTGGCATCCGCATTGCTGGAAGGGGCAGTCTTGTGGGACTGAGTCCTTAACCTATCGGATCTGATGTTATTTCTAGGTAGATGGTGTCAGAATTGAGTAAAATGAGAGGACACCCAGCTGGTATCATAGAGAATGTTTTGGTATGGAAAAAATCCCAAACATTTGGAGACCAGAAGTGTCAGAAGTGTTGTGAGTGTGGCAGCAGTGTAAGAGTAAAGGAGATACACAAGAGGAGAATTGGGTTTTTCCCTAACACAAAAAGTAAAATTGCTTTTTTTTTTATAGATTGCAGGGCAATGTATGTTGTAGAAAATCCTGAGGGATCTAAAAAAAAAAAAAAAAAAAAACCTGCGAGAACTAGTAAATGAGTTAAGCAAGGTCACAGGACACAAGGTCAGTATATAAAACATATTGTTTTGGTGGTGCCTGGGTGGCTCAGTCAGTTAAGTGTCAGACTCTTGATTTTGGTTCAGGTCATGATCTCATGGTTCCTGAGTTCGAGCCCTGCATCAGGCTCTGTGCTCACAGTGTGAAGCCTGCTTGGGAGTCTCTCTCTTCCTCTTCTCTGCCCTCCCACACTTGTGCTCATTCTCGAGTACACGCTCTCTCTCTCTCAAAATAAATAAATAAACTTCAAAAAATTAAAAAAAAAACCAAATTTTTCTATATTCAAATTATGAACAACTGAGAATTGAAATTTATAATTACATCAACAAATATAAAACACTTAGGGACAAACTTACAGTGAAAGCTACAAAGCACTTCTAAAAGGACTAAAGACCCAAATAAATGGAGAGAGATATCAAGTTCATGGATTAGAATGGTCAATATCATTAAGATTTCAATTCTCCCCAAATTGATCTATAAATTCAATGCCATGCCTATCAAACTACCAGCAGGATTCTGTTTGTCTGTAATTAACAAGTTCATTCTATGAATTTAAATGGAACTATGAGAGACCTAAAATAACCAGAACCATTTTGAAGAAGACAAAATTGAGAAGACTTACACTACCTAGTTTTAAGACTTAATAGAAAGCTATAATAATCAAAATAGTATGATTATGGAGTGAGGATAAACACAGATGAATACAACCAAATAGATATTCCACAAATAAACACATATGTGTAGTCAACTGAGAGTTTTGACAAAGTTCCGAGGCCATTCAATGGGAAAAGGACACTTTTTTCAACAAATGGTGCTAGAACACCTAGGCATCTATATGGTAAAAAACAAATATTAATCTCATAACATACCCAAATAGTAACTTGAAGTAGATCATACTCCTACATATAAATACTAAAAATATAAAACATAGAGGAAAAAAAAATCTAGAAGAAAATCTTGTAAGCTTGGAGTTGGAGTTGGTGAAGATTTCCTTAGATAAGGTAAAAAAAAAAAAGCATGAAACATTGGACTTTAAAAAATCTCCTGCCTTTTGAAAAAAATATTCATAATACATAAATCTGACAAAGGAATAGTATCATACATACACACACACACACACACACACACACACTATATGTATACACACTTTTGCAATTCAATGTTAGAGGACAAACAACTCAATTTAAAAATGGGCAAAAGATTTGAACAAACACTTCACAAAACAACATATACGGCCAATAAGCACATCGAAAGATGCTAATATCACTAGTTATAAGGAAAATGAAAATTAAACCATGGTCAGATATGAATACACAGCACAATGGCAAAATTTTTAAAAGCTGACAATGCAGGGACGCCTGGGTGGCTCGGTCAGTTAAGCATCTGACTTCGGCCCAGGTCATGATCTCATGGTCCATGAGTTCAAGCCCCGTGTCGGGCTCTGTGCTGACTGCTCAGAGCCTGGAGCCTGTTTCAGATTCTGTGTCTCCCTCTTTCTCTGCCCCTCCCCTGTTCATGCTCTGTCTCTCTCTGTCTCAAAAAAAAATAAACGTTAAAAAAAATTAAAAAAAAAAAGCTGACAATGCCAAGTGTTTGTGAGCATGTGAAGCAAGTAGAATTCTTATACATGGTTGGTGGGAATGTGAACTGTCATAGTCACTATAGAAAATGGTTTAGCAGTGTCTTACAAAATTAAACATATGCTTACTAAATGACCTAGCAAGTACACTCTTATTTATTTATTTATTTATTTATTTAAGTAGGCTCCATACCCCACACAGAGCCCAGCGCAGGGCTTGAACTGATGAGCCTGAGATCAAGACCCAAGCTGAACCTGATACTTAACTGACTGAGCCAATCAGGTGCTCTCCACTTTCTTTTTTCCCTTCCCCCAAATTAAAACACATTTCTACACACAAAAAGAATATGTACAAGAATGTTCACAGGTTTGTTTGTTTAATGACAGACAAAAAACACAAACAGCTAAAATGTCTATCAACAAGTGAATGACCAAACACAAAACATGGCTTATTCATACAATGAACTACTACTCAACAATAAAAAGGAACAAACTATTGTTGCACACAACATGGATAAGTCCCCAAAAGAAGCCAGAAAAATAAGTATGTACTGTATATGGCTACATTTATTGAAAACTCTGGAAAACCAATCTATGTCACATAGCAGATCAGTGTCTATATGGGACAGGAGAGAATGATTGGCTGGGAAGGAGAGGTAGGAGGTGATGTAAATGTTTCATGCCTTGAATATGGTGGTAGTAACATGTCAAAACTCATCAAATTATATATTTAAAGTGAGTGCATTTGATTGTATGTAAGTTGGACCTCAGTAAAATTGGAAGAAAATAACAAAAAGATATGTAACATCTTATTCTCAATATAATTTCTCTGAAAATAATGTGTATATTACCTGCAAGCTTTTGTTTAAAATATGTGTATTTCAGGAGTACCTGGGTGGCTCAGTGGGTTAAGCGTCTAACTTCTGCTTAGGTCATGCTCTTGCAGTTGGTGGGTTTGTCAATTGTGCTGACAACTCAGAACCTGGAACCTGCTTTGGATTCTGTGTCTCCCTCTCTCCTTCTGCCCCTCCCCCCTCTCAAAAATAAATAAACATAAAAAAATTTAAAAAAATAAAATATATGTATTTCAAACTTTTTATTAACTAAATCCTGTCTTCCAATTGAAAAACATACCATACATTCTATAAATAGAAAAATAATGTAACAAAAATAAGAAGGTATAAAGTATTTTTATAGTAGAGAGAAAACCCATATTATCTAAGAAGGAAACATACACACACAAAAAGAATGAAAAGTATAGCTTTACATTTTTAGGGCAGTGAAAATATTCTGTATGATATTAAGGTGACAGATATGAAGCATTATACTTTTGTTCCAACCCATAGAACGCACAACACCAATAGTAAACCCTAAGGTAAACCATTGACTTTGGGTGATTATGATGTGTCAATGTAGGTTCAACCTTGGTGAAATAATGTACCATTCAGAAGAGTGATGTTGATAATAAGAGAAGCTAGGCTTGCAGGACAGCAAGACATATATATGAAACCTCTGTACCTTCCAATCAATTTTCTATAAACTAAAACTGTTCTAACAATTAAAGCCTTTTAAAAAAATTAATAGAACTCTTCATCTAAAAAGAATTAATTTCTCTCCAGTTCCATCCACGTTGCTGCAAGGGGCCATATTTCAGTCTTTCTTATTGCCAGGTAGTATTCCATTGTGTATATAAACCATATGTTTTCACTCTTATGTGGATCCTGAGAAACTTAACAGAAGACCATGGGGGAGGGGAAGGAAAAAAAGAGGGAGAGAGCCAAACCATAAGAGACTCTTAAAAACTGAGAATAAACTAGGGTTGATAGGGGGTGGGAGGGAGGAGGGGTGGGTGATGGGCATTGAAGAGGGCACCTGTTGGGATGAGCACTGAGTGTTGTATGGAAACCAATTTGACAACAAATTTCATATTAAAAAAAATAAAAAATAAAAAACACACACAAAAAAATAAAAATAAAAAGAATTTTAATTTATGCAAATTATACATTAATAAAAGAAATTAATGGGGAGAAAAGCATAGCTTCAATTCATAGTAATTTTTATGATCATGTTGTTGAATAAATATCTGCAAATCCAGCAATTCCTTCAGCATATTTTTTCTAGTAAATTCAAGTATGGTAAATGTAATACACTTAAAAGGCTTGTATAGTATGATCCTAGTTTATGAAACTATTTTTATTTATCTACTTGCCTACCACCTATGTATCCATAGTTTTGTGGATGTTCATAAAGGTACGTTTGGAATTATTCTTACCAAGTGCTTGTTATCTCTGGCCAATTTGAGTAAATTGTTGCTCTCTTTGTATCTGTCTGTAGCACTTAAAGTTTCAGGTTATTGCCCAAAAGTCACTTTCTCCTTGAGGCCTTCCCTGGTCAACTTAAAACTGAATCCTCACCGCACCTACCATTCTCAGTCTCTCTTCCCTGATTTATTTTTCTCCAGTGAACTCTATCACCATCTCACATACTATTTTTTTTATTTTAATCAACTTTATTGCAATGTAATTTACATGCAATTAAATGCACTCATTTAAGTATATGCTTGGTCTTTTTCCTATAATGACTTCAATTTTGGTGTCAGAGTACTTCTGCCCTGAAAATGACTTAGACTCATAAAATCAGTTTGTATAAGACTGGTATTATTTTTTCCTTAAATGTTTGGTAGAATTCGCCAAAGAAGCCATCCAAATCTTGAGTTCTCTTTGTTAGGAAAATTTTAGTTATTTATTTAATTTTCTTGGTTGTCAGTTTGGTAACTTGTAACTCTCAAGGCATGTGTATATTTAATTTAAATGTTTTATTTACTGACATGAATTTGGTCATGACAATATTCCTTAATATTTTTTATAATGTTTATTTATTTTGAGAGAGAGAGAGAAAGAGAGCAATAGAGCGTGAGCAGGGGAGGGGCAGAGAGAGAGAGGGAGAGAGAGAATCCCAAGGAGGCTCTCTGCTGTCAGCACAGAGCTTGTTACAGGGCTCGAACTAACGGACATTGAGATCATGAAATTAAGAGTCAGGCACTTAACTGACTGAGCCACCCAGGTGCCCTTCCTTAATATCCCTTTAATATTGAGTGTCTGTAGTAATGACACACTAACATTCCTGATATTGGTAATTTGTGATTTCCCTTTTTATTGATCAGTTTCACTAGAGCTTTACCAACTTTATATATCTTTAAAAAGAACCAGTTTGCGGTTCACTGACTTTTTCTATCACTTGTTCATTTGCTATTATACTGATCTCTGCTCTTATCTCTTTAATTTCCTTCCTTTTATTTACTTTGGGCTCAGTTTGTCCTCTTATTCTATCTTCTTAAGATGGAAGCTTAGCTCATTGATTTTAGAACTGCTTTGTTTTCTTTCCTTTTTCTTTCTTTCTTTTTTTTTTTTTTTTTTTTTGAACTGCTTTCTTTTCTAATGCAAGCATGTAAGCCTATGAATTTCTCAGGAAGTAGTTCTTCAGCTCTTTTTTACAAATTGTGGTACATTTTCTTTTCATTTTAATTCAGTTCAAAATATTTTCTAATTCCCTTATGATTCTCTCCTTGACCCACGGGTTATTTAAAAATGCATTATTACCTTCAAGTATTTGGCAATTTGTCAAAATCTTTCTCGTATGGATTTGTGATTTAACTCCATTGTAGTCATAGAACTCCTTCTTTATTGTTTTCTCTTTTTTTTTCCTTCTAAGTTTATTTATTTATTTTGAGAGAGACAGAGGCAGCACAAGTGGGGGAAGGGCAGACAGAGGGAGAGAGAGAGAGAATCCCAAGCTGGATCTGCACTGCCAGCACAGAGCACGATGTGGGGCTCAAACCCACGAAGCCACGAGATCATGACCTGGGCAGAAAACAAGAGTCGGACACTTACCCGACTGAGCCACTCAGGTACCCCGTTCCAGTATTTTCTAGCCCTGCTTATTTTCTGTATACTTCTTCCATCAACTAATGAAAAGGGAGTGCTGAAACTTTGTACTATGATTATAGATTTGTCTTGTTTTCTTTCCAGTACTGTCAGGAATGGCTTCTTAGATTTTCAAGCTCTCATTGGGAATAAACAAATGGGATGGTTATGTTGCCTTTACTGATTAAATTTTGTTATGATAGGAATGCTCCTTTTCATCCCTGTTAATAGTTTCTGTTCTGAAATCTTTGTCCGACCTTCCAACTTTAGGGTGTTTAAAATTTGCATGGAATATCTCTTTTCAGTCCTTCACTTTTTTTTTTTTTTAATTTTTTTTTCAACGTTTTTATTTATTTTTTTGGGGACAGAGAGAGACAGAGCATGAACGGGGGAGGGGCAGAGAGAGAGGGAGACACAGAATCAGAAACAGGCTCCACGCTCTGAGCCATCAGCCCAGAGCCCGACGCGGGGCTCGAACTCATGGACCGCGAGATCGTGACCTGGCTGAAGTCGGATGCTTAACCGACTGCGCCACCCAGGCGCCCCTCAGTCCTTTACTTTTAAGGTAACTAATTTATATACAACCTGGCAATCTCTGTCTTTTAATTAGAGTTCTTAGATGACTTATAGTTTATGCTATTACTGATTCTGTTGGGTCTTAACCTACTACCTTGGTATTTGTACTATCGAACTTTGTTCTTCTTTTCCTGTTTTTTTTTTTTTTTGAGTGTTATTATTCCATTTTATCTCTACCATTTGTTGTATTTTATTGGTTCTTCTAAGCTGTGCAATATACATGTTTAATGTATCACAGTCTGTCTTCAAATAACATACCTTTCCCCATATAACATCGAACCTTCACAACAGTATACTTCCATCGCCCAACTCCAGTTTTCCCTTCCGTACCAGGGTGTCATGTTTTAATTCTACATATGTTTTAAGCCCCATAACACACTGCTATTATTTTCACTTTAAGTGTTTAATTATCTTTTTAAGGGTTAAAAATATTATAAACATCCTTACCACCCACCCATGTTTCCCCAGCTGTCCACTGAGGGGCCCTAGGACACTATAGCAAACTCACAGGGTCACCATAAGGTATTTAAAATTTTCTAGGAAAACCTAATATTGGACATCTGCTAGACAAGGCAAGAACTACTACTAGCTTGATATAGTTGATAGCTTCAATATTCAATTATGCTTCCTTCCTTTTGCGGATGTCATATTTTAAGAAGCTAGCAGCTTCTGTGATATACAGCAAGTATCACACAAAAAAATCAATGTGAAAATGAAGAGAGTGGTCTCTGATCTGATTCTAAAGTTTGAAAAACTGCAATAGTCAACATGTGCGTACATGCAATTAGTAAGTAATTGTGGTTGTTTGATTTAAATTAAAATGCTAGATTTTCTTCCAAATTACATGTGTTATTATTTCAAATGGCTACTGGGTTGTTCAGACATAAATACTTTAAGTTGTATGGTCCTAACTATTTAATAAACAAAAAGACTAAGCATTTCTTTTGGCCTATGGATGCTGTGGGGGGAAAAATTACTGAGCCAGGAAGGATACCATGAATGGAGAAACTCTGAGAACCTTTGCCATTGAATATTATCCAGACACTAAAAATAATTAACTAGATGATTTTACAGATGACTCGGAAGAACTTCTATTAAGTATTGTCAAGTGAGAAGAGCAAGATTCAAAAAAAAATTATATATATATATATATATGTAAAATAAGCTCATTTTTACAAAAAATAACAAAATCCTCCAATTTGGGTGGATTTGTATTTGATATGCTTGCCTCTTTCCTCTCTTCTAGTTATTTTAAGGAAATTAAGGATGGTTCACAAAAAAAAAAAAATGAAATAACTTAAGTTTGACTAAAGATGTGTGTTGAAACTAGAACTTGTTCTTGTATAGAATGAGAGCTTAAGTCATTTTTATTTAAATATTAAATAAAAGAATGACCCTTAGAAGCTGGAGGACTTTGAAATACCTTGGTTACATTAGAAAGAAAGAAAGAAAGAAAGAAAGAAAGAAAGAAAGAAAGAAAGAAAGAAAGAACAACAAAAACCCTCTTTATTTAAAAGAATAACCAGAATTGTGACTGACCAAAATGGTGAAGATATGTAAATAATCCTATCTAATCACATCTACAATGTTTGATGGCTCCAGAGGGCAAATTGTTGGACCAGGAATATTGCTCCATCTTCTTCCAAAGTATGGATATTAGAAAATAAAAAGATGAAGCCTTGTCATATTCTTGAATTTTTTTTTTTTTACTTATTTCTGTAAATTATACCTCACCAGTGAGTTCATCCCCATGAGAAATATCTCTTACTCTCTCCAGTGTGGGTTTCTCAATATTTTTTTTAACGGACAAGATGTTAAACACTCTACATTCTCAGTCACATCAGGACATTGGAGTCCCCTTTTTACAATCCAAAGATATTGCCTGACCTCTGTTTATTTTAAGACATAGGCAGCCAGAACCTTCTGATACATCAGATTTGGTGTCTGGGAAAGGGAAGAAAGAATAGAAAAAGATATTCCAATACAGGCACTAAATGATACCCATTACCAGTACTGATGAATTAATTATCCTAAAACCCCATGGTCCCTCAGGGGTAAGTCCAATATACCACATCCTATCACTGTGCCTGGTACACAGTAATGTTCAATAAATCTCTTGATTGAGTGAATAAATATATTTCTCCCATACATGGGCATTATGGAATTGTCATTCCCTGTGATTTACTCCCTTTCTTTTAGGACATATGGTATATTCCCATAGTGCCTAAACATGCAAACAAAAAGAACAAAAAATCTGCCCCAAACCTTGACTATTTTGGTTGAGCAACAAAAAAGTTCTAGAATCTGTAGTGTCCAAAACAGTACTGACCAGCCATGTGGCAATTTATATTTAAATTAAATAACATATAAAATTCGTTTCTTAGAGCACCTGAGTGGCTCAGTTGGTTAAGCATCTGACTCTTGACTTCAGCTCATATCATGATCTCACAGTTTGTGAGTTCAAGTCCCACGTGGGGCTTTGCACTGACAGTGGGGAGCCTGCTTGGGATCCTCTGTCTCCTTCTCTCTCTGCCCCTCCCCACCCTCTCTCAAAATAAATAAATAAATAAATAAACTTTTAATAAAATAAGGTTCTCAGTTGCCCTGGCTAATGTCAAATGTTCAAAAACTACATGTGGCTATTGGCTATAGCATCAGCCAAGTCAAGTACAAAACATTTACATCAACAACAAAAAATTCAAAGTTCTGTGGCATGAAAAGTTCTAGATGATTGCCTGAAATTTTTCCATTTCACCTGGATGTTCTTTTACTTTTATAAACATATCAGAGGTGCAAGACCTTTCCTAAATATATGGTAGAGTCCCTTAAGGAAAATGATTTGGGGAGTCAGGTTTTCCTGTGATTGGGGCTTGTGAGAACCACAAGATTGAGAAGGGCCTGTTAATACATGCTGAAGTAGAACTAGTACTCTCTGAGAACAGAATCCTTTTGTTGTTGTTGTTCATATCTCTGTTCCCAAAGGCCAAGAAATTGCACTTAGTAAAGGCTGCATAATGTTAAATATGTATGTATCCTAACAAATTACACACTCACATTCAAACATTTCACATATATGACACATTTAGTTCAGATGTCAGAAATGTAGTAGATCCTGCTGCACAGGGCTAAAGAAAGGGCTTGCCTATCAGCAGCTTGATAAAGCTTGATAAAGTCTTAAGGGGTCTGCCTTCCTCCTTCCAGCTCTAGCGCAGCCTATCTTTCCTTTCTTCTATAGTACTAGATCTCATCTAATGATGGCACCTCCAGAGTTCATGATGATTGACCGCATGTCCTAGACTGATGATGAAGGTACTAGTCAACAACAACATTTATTATCAGCTATGGTCTGAAATGTTTGTCCCCCCATGCCATTCATATGTTGAAATCCTAATCCAATATGATGATATTAGTAGGTGGGGCCTGTGGAAGATACTTAAGTCATGAAGGTGGAGCCCTCAGGAATGGGATTAGTGCCTTATAATAGAGGCTCCAAAAAGATCCCTAGTCCTTTCCACCATGTGAGGACACAGCAAGAAGACAGTCATCTGTTAACCAGGAAACAAGTCCCCACTTGGCCATGTGTAACACCTTGATCTTGGGCTTCCAGACTCCAGAAATGTGAGAAATAAATTTCTGTTGATTAAAAGCTACTTAGCCTATGTATTTTGTTATTGCAGCCCAAATGGACTAAGACATTTTCCATACTGGTAACTTTCTGAGAGTAAAAGGGGTAGTACTAATAGTTACAAAGGGACAGTAGGCAAAACCTAAAGTCACTCAACTGGCCTTATTCTTACCTTTCAGTAGATTTATGCTGCTGTAGACAGAATGTTGTGTACTCCAAAAATTCTTATGTTGAAACCTAATCCCTAATGTGTGTGTTTGTATTTGAAGGTAAAGCTTAAGGGAGGTGATTAGATTATGAGGGTTGAGCTCACATGAATAGGATTAAGGACCATGAGAACTCCCTCACAGCCATCTACGAACCAGCAAGTGGGCTTTCACCAGATACCAAATCTGCCAGTGCCTTGATCTTAGATTTCCTAGCCTTCAGAATAGTGAGAAATATATTTCTGTTGTTTATAAGTCACCCAGTCTATGGTATTCTGTTGTAGCAGCCTGAACCAGACTAAGATACATGCCTACCTTCGTCTCTAATCGCTAACTAATAAAAAATGTCAACTTTTCTTGGGTTTGCGCATTATGGTTTCAATGAGATTCAGACATCTTGAGCAACACATTTCTACACATATAGCCAGATTTGTGAACATTCGTCATGCTCATTGAGTTCATTTATGTTTATTGATTAATATAGTCCATGTTTTACTATTGTTTTGGCAGCAATTAATTACAGAGGCTTATATGATAGAGGTCTATACAGTAGTGCCAAATGAGGATTTCTCACTGTCAAACTGACTGATATCCTAAGATAAAGCCTTTGGTGAGGACTTTGTTAAAATGCCAAATAACAGCCTAGAGCAAGACCATTAGGAAGTTCCCATGAGAACATAATTCAGATTGGACCTTAGGTAAAAAGGAGGCAGCAGGAGGAGGAAGTTGGTCCAAAAAGGATGATCCTGAGGTCATCCTTGCCTGAAATCCATGTCACAAGACTCGAGTCCAGCCAGTCATCGATCAGGAGAAGATCCTCGGTCAGATCATTTTTTAATTTCACAAAAGATTGATTTCCACCCTGTAAATATCTTCCCGTTCATTTAAATTAAAGAGCATTCCTTCTTTGGCATTCTTCCCCTGGCTACATTAGTAAAGGAGAGTGCTCAATCCATGACTCAGCCAGCCTGACTAAGAGCACTGATGTGATGCCTCCTCGCCCACCTGTACCTTCCCTTAGGGGACAGTGAGGAGGGGGTGGTTCTCAGGAATCACCAAAAGTCTGTCAGAACACAGAGCCTTCCCTGTAACCATTTATCATGCTGTCTCAGTGCTCAGCAAAGAGAAATATCTCCCTGAATTTGCTCTTAGAGTGATAGAAATTGGTCAGTAATGTTTGTCTATGGATTTGAGCATAAAAAGGATGTTTAGTACAACAGGAAGCGAAGGGTTTGTTTCATGGAAGGGATCCCAGTATGCAGTGTGGAATGGGTGCCTGGAGAAATGTGAAAACCCAGTTCAGAACTTCAACATTTCTGTATGCAGAATGTCAGTACTTTCAGTAGGGAACAGTGCTGCAGTGCTCAGGTTAGAGCTTCTTTCTTGACCTTTGGGAATCATTCCTCCAAGATTCATCCTTAAGGGCAGCACCAGGTGAGAGTGTCTGGTGGGCTCTCTTCTAGTTCTTGGATGGCAGCAGTCCTGGCTTGGATCAAGGGTGCTCACCCCACAGAGCTTCTCCAGCACAGAGTGATGCAACCAGCACAAATCTACCTCCATTGCTCATTCCACTATGTGCACTTACAGTTGTGTTTCATCACAGTAGAGAAAAATAAGAGCCTAAGATGGAACAACCTAGTTGATAATCTCAATAATAAAATTACACATGTGAATATATCACATTCCTGAGCAGTAATAAACTAAAAGGTAAGTAAGGGCTTTGTCCTCTATTGGAAATTCAAAACCACAAAACTAAAAAAAAAAATTGGTAGAAGATCATTTATGTGTTGAGATCTGAAGAGCCTTCCTATCACTAAGAGAAAAAATACTTTCTTTCAGTGAAGGATGAAATTCCATTATTAGAGATCCATTCCTTTCCTCTAAGCCTTACCCATGGCATGTTGGGAATATCTAGAGCACTCGGCTGTTATGATGGGAATGGTGTCAGCTACCATGGATCATTTCAACTCTCCCAGTCAGCTAGAAAACAAACAAAAAATTACTGTTTGTGCACTTTCTTTGTTTTTCCTTTGCTCCTTTGTCCTTTGATGAGTTGAGTATATTTATAGGGGCTCTGTTTCTGGGCTCCCTATTCTGTTCCATTGATCTGTTTATGCTTTCACCAATGCCACAGTGTTTTGTTTACTGTAGCTTTGTAATAAGTCTTGAAGTCAGATAGCACCAATCCTCCAACTTTGTTCTTCTCCTTCAAGATTATGTTGACTATTCTGGGTCTTCTGCCCCTCCATTAAAACATCAGGGTAAGTTTGTCAATATTGATGAAATAACTTGCTGAGATTTTGATTGGGATTACTCTGAATCAACAGATCAATTTGGGAAGAATGGACATCTTGACAATATTGAGTTTTCCTATTCTTGAATATGAAATATCTGTCCATTTACTTAGTTTTTTTATTTCATTCATCTGAATTTTATAGTTTTGCTCATATAGATCTTGTACATATTTTGTTAGATTTATACCTAAGTATTCATTTGGAGGGGGGCTTCTAATGTAAATAGTATTATGATTTTAATTTCAAATTCTGCTTGTTCATTGTTGGCTTATAGGAAATTAATTGACTTTTTATATTAACCTTATATCTTACAAGTTTGCTATAATCATTTATCAGTTTCAGTGGTGTTTTTTTCTTCCTTCCAATCTCTATACCTTTATTTCATTTTCTTACCTTATTGTATGATCAAGGATTTCCAGTTTGGTTTTGAAAAGGAGTGATGAAAGAAAACATCTTTGCCTTGTACTTGATCTTAATGGGAAAGCTTCAGTTTTCTCACCTTTAACTATGATGTTACTATAGGGTTTTGCACATAGTCTTTATCAAGTTAAGGAAATTACCCTCTATTCCTACTTTACTAAGAATTTTTATTGTAAATGAGTGTTAGATTTTGTCAAATACTTTTTCTGTATCTATTGATATGATCATGTGAATTTTGTTCTTAAGTCTGTTGATGTGATTGATTACATTGATTTTCCCTATACTTCCTTAAAGGTAGGTCTAAATATAAATTTTTTCCAATTAAATTCCTTAAATGGAATTGAAGGCAGAGTAAAACAGTTCTGTCTTTGTGCTCTGCTGTCTCCTGCTGGTGAGCAAAATAAAAAATCAGGGGTTCTACAGCAACATTCCAGGTCCCAGCATTTTGTGGGTATTGACAGGTAGTTGTGGCAGCTCCAGGGGTAATTTCCCGGCCCCTGGATCACAGCATCCATGGAGTTTTTTTTATGTCTATAATTCTAGCATGTGGCCTTTTCAGTCTCTACCTTTGTGACTGTGGTAAATCTAGCATCTTTCAGAACTTCAAGAATTATTTTTTTTAGCATCTAATTCCTGTATGAAATTCCTTTCTGCTTAAAATACCTACAGTAGCTTCTATTTCTAAAATTGAATATTGAACACGGACTGGCATGGATGTGTATAGGTGTGCCTATGGGGAGAGGGAATGAAGCAAGGTGAGGGAATAAAATTCCTCGTGAAAGCATGAGCTCTAAAATATGGGGAGACATCAAGGATCACAAGAAATCCAGTCCCGTTTCATATTTGACTGAAAGATTGCTTCCCTGAAAATTGCTTCTTTGAAAAAAGTGTATCAGCAGGACTTTCTTACAAAAATACAATACAGTCATCATCAGTGTCTTCCAACTAATCTCCAAGTAAATCTCATTGCTACCACAAATGTCCTTCACTTATTCTTTGTTCTTCTATGTCATCTTCAACACTCACCATTTTAATAAAATAAAAGAATAAGATTAGGGGCATCTGGATGGCTCAGTCGGTTGAGCGCCCAACAGCTCAGGTCATGGTCTCGGAGTTCGAGACATTGAACCTCGTGTAGGGCTCTGTGCTGACAGCACAGAGACTACTTGGGATTCTCTCTCTCCCCTTCTTTCTGCCCCTCCCCTGCTTGTGTGCTCTGTCTCTGTCTTGCTCAAAGTAAATAAACACTTTTTTAAAAAAGAATAAGATTAGATTCCAGCTATTTAAGTTACATGTTGCTTTTTCTACATACAAAGAGGCGAAATCAATACAATGATTTTCTAAATATACTCTATCTCTGATCTAATGACTACTTAATATACTCTATCTTTAATCTAATGTAACTTTTAGTCCCTAGTGGGACTGCAGAGGAAAAAAAATTAATTCCACAAGGCAATTCTAGACACTTAATGGTCAACATACTTGGCAATATAGGAATAAAGTTTCTCAATAAAGTTTCTCAATCACCTCCCCTTATCCTGCCTCATCACCTGAAAAGAACCAGAATGTCTATCTTCCCGCAGAGAAAGCAGAAAGGATTTCTTAGTAGCATTTTGGCCAATGAAAACTCCTGACCTCCTGAGGCAAAAGGAAAAAGCTCTTCCCAGCTTTATCACAAGGCAAAGCAATGACAAGGAGAAACCAACCATTATCTAACCAGTGGTCCTTGCTTAACACTAGGGCTCCTTGAGGAGCCTATCCTACATTATCATTTTAACTAGAAGTTCTGTGGATGGCACTTCTTGGGGTTGAAGAGAAGTTAGGCACTGGTTGCTTAAGTGTGTTTGACTACTGCTTAAACATGTGCCGAAGACAACTGGCCCAGGGCTGAGGGGTTTCCAAGGGCCTTTAATGTCTTCGGGGATCTTTGGCTTTGAGGCCAAAGAGTGACTTTGATCAGAACATTTGAAAGCTGATCCAACTCTCACCAGCCTCAAAAACCGATTACATACTTGCCTGGAAATAACAACGATTTCTACTTGTGTCCTCGGAGCCCAATTATCCAGGGACACACCCCTCAGAGGATTACAGCCTGGATGGCTGGGCTCATCCCACATGGTGGACTTGGGTCTTCGCCATGATTGTGCCTCATGAAAGAAACTGCAAAAACACCCACTCATCAAGTGTCCCTTGCCTGCAGACCTCCCTTAAATCAGACAAAGCTGAGAAGAGACCGACAAAAGTTATCTCTGGATAACTGAAATAGCTGTCACAACAGTTCATGACTGCCACCTTGACCACAACTAAGTTCTCACTCAATGTCTAGGCTCTTAATTCACACACGCACCTCTAACCTGTTTGGCTACTTTCTGTTGTTTTCCTGAGCACAGGTTAGTTGGCTGAAGCTGTTGTTACAGCAGGACATAAAGTTTCTGACCATTATTTGTAAATTCTTACTCAGCACCTTTTTGCTCTGTGTTTACACATAATTCTGGCAAACTCTGTTTCTGTTCTCTTCAGTACAGATTAACTGTGTTGATGTCTAAAACCCCTTTTTTTATTTTTATTTGAGAGAAAGAGAGAAAGAGCAAATGGGGGAGGGCCAGAGTACACAGAGAGACAGAGAGAATCCCAAGCAAGCTCCATGCTGTTACCACAGAGTCCAATGCGGGGCTTAAACCCAGGAACTGTGAGATATGACCTGAGCCAAAGTCAAGAGTTGGACACTTAACTGACTGAGCCACCCAAGCACCCCAAAAAACCCTTTTTATGGTTATTGACTGGTATTTACAAGTTCTTATTTAATGCCTATAGGCTCTCTTTGTTCCTATAGGAAATTAGAAAAGTTCATTTTTGTTATTTTGCTGTTTATTTCACTGCATACCAAGGAACATAGGAGTGAGTGGGTTTTACAAAAGACAGTTACATTGCCATGAGCAAGAAGTGACTGTTGACAACTTAATGTGAAAAGATCAAATATAACAACCATAAAATGATACAGATATTAAACCTCAAAAAAGAAAGACAGCATGATATCATCTAGTTTGAGGTAACTGACCCTACACATCTAATAGTCCCTGAGAGCAGACAGTTTAGTGCCCAATATATTAAGTGAAATTTTTATGATGGTGTCAATAAATCCTCAGAAAGGCTTTATATTATATTCAGCTTATTTTATTAAAGGTACAGGGGCATACAATGCATTTTATCCAATTTTCCACGGAAGTTGATATAATTTGGCACTTGAACGGGTAAGTTTTTCTTATAATGATACTAACAGCCACTGCTCTTGAGTGCCTCTCCCATGCCAGGCAATGTGCCAGGTGTTTAAGATAAATGGTCATTAATCCTGCTGGACAGTGAGCCTGCAACATTGTCAGACATGGATCTTAATGGTTTAGGAAGGTAGATTCGTTCTGTTACTGTCCTGGCAATTGATTTTCCTTTGAGTTTTAAAGGCTTATAGATTTTCTTTCCTTCTTTCTTTCTTTCTTTCTTTCTTTCTTTCTTTCTTTCTTTCTTTCTTTCGAAAGGAGAGGAATGTGTAATGATTTTGTTCAATTTACCGTATTAAGCTCACATAATTTGGAACTTGAAAGGATACACTTCTGTAATACTGCTACTACTCCTCCTCCTCCTATTACTAGCCACCATTCTTTTTTTAAAATTTTTTTTTCAATGTTTATTTATTTTTGGGACAGAGAGAGACAGAGCATGAACGGGGGAGGGGCAGAGAGAGAGGGAGACACAGAATCGGAAACAGCCTCCAGGCTCTGAGCCATCAGCCCAGAGCCTGACGCGGGGCTCGAACTCACGGACCGCGAGATCGTGACCTGGCTGAAGTCGGACGCTTAACCGACTGCGCCACCCAGGCGCCCCTAGCCACCATTCTTATGTACATACCTGCTCCATGTCAGGCAATGTGTCTGGTCATTAACATAAAATATCTTTATTCTTGCCAGGTAGTTATTACTGTCCCCATTTTACATGGAGAGAAACACTGGCTCTGGGGGAGAATCATCTGCTCAAGGACAATAGGTGAGTGATAGGACCAGGAGTCCAGTTGCATAAGACCCCAAAGCCAGACTCTTCCCAATCCCAGACAACTCCAATTAGAGATGAAATCCCCTTAAATGCACTTTATAGTTCCTGAACAGTGCCCTAAGGGAGTCATCTCTACAAGGAGCTTTCTGGTACAGTGGAAAGGTTCCTATTTCTATCCCTCTTCTCCATGGAACAGTGTTTTCAGCCAGGGAGAGGAGAGCCATTCTGTATCGTGTGAGTCTGAGCCAAGGGAGAATTTTAACGATCGAAGAAGAACCCGGCCAGAATAATTTCTTGACGTCACCAGCTGAGTCCATCCACCTCTCAGAGTGACCTCGTCCTCCTCCACCACACTCAGTTCTTTCCCTGGCAGCTGAGGACACCCTAAACGTGGTCTCTGGAACCTGGAAGGAACCTCCCCTGGTGCCCAGAGCAAAGAAGGTGTCTTAGGGTTGGGAGAGCAGCCCTTGGTGCAAATTGACTCCACTCTGCAGCAAAGTCAACTGGATGTTCTTATTTTCCCACTGTGAGAGTCCAGGAAGATCGCATTAACACAACATCCCATTCCTTCATTCTGCCATAAATGTCTCTCTCATTCCCTGTGTATTCTAAAATCCACTGATGTCATCTCCTTGATTTGAGGCTCTTAATGGCAGTTGATACGTCCAACTGAGGGGACAGGGAATCATACATCGAACCTCCTCAGGCCCTAATACCAGAGTGTGAATAATTATCACATTCTCTCCTGGGAGCAGGGACACATTAGAGAGCTTTGTCAACCTTGGATGGTAGAAAATCTTGAGGTTCCAGTGCGCCCCACATATTTTAATACTTCCCTACTGCCTGCCCGACTTCAGTGAGGTCTCTAAATACTGAATACAGGTTTAAAAATGCATATTTTTTTTTCTGGTGGGTTTTAATCCAGTGCTCAGTTAACAGTCTTGCTGTTTGGTTATCGTCAAAAAAAAAAAAAGTCTAGCAGAGGTAATGAAAGCATGAGGCTCAAAGTCCACGTCACAATTTATTTAATAGCATCATAATGACCTATCAAGGCCTGGAGTTGTATAATGGCAAATCTTTCCATTTCCCACCTCTACTGGAGTTGCACCAAACTGGCACCAATTTCCTCCACAGCTCCCTTTTCTCAGCACATATGGAAGTTGCTAAGGGAAGAACATCTTACACTTGAGATTTCATGATTTCTAGACACAACCTCGCTGGGGAATGAATGCAGACAGCCATACAGGTCATATCCAGGAGGGCTCCCTTTGTAACAGAGGAGGCACAGAGGACAGCTGTGATATAAAGAGGTGTTATCTTGTCTCCTCACTCCTTGCCCCACACCCTAATAAACACACACCCTTATCAGGGACTCTGTAACTTATTTAGCCACTTTCTGGCTCCAGCCCACAGCAGCTTCTTTCTCTATGCATCTAAGACTTCTAGTCCTTGCCCATCAGCCCAGTCTTCTCTTATTGTGGTAGGCAGAATAATGACCCACCCACCCTTCACACACAGGTGTCCTCATCCTAATCCCTGGAAACTGAGAATATGTTACTTTATATAGCAGAAGGGACTTTGACGATGTGATTTCATTAAGGACCTTGAGATGGAGAGGTTGTCCTGGATAATATGTGGAGAAGCCAAATATTGAGTGACCTAGTATTATAAAAAGTCTTTTGAAGATGGCATAAAATTTAAAGCACATTTGTAGAATATCAGAGTTAGAAATTCCTGAATCTCTTGATCCAATATACTTGTTTCACAAATGTGGGAATAAGGGCCTCAGTGATTTTCTCAAAGTCACAGCCTTTGTATTAGGGTAGTAATTAGAACTCTATCTCCTTACTCTCAGCTTTCTTTCCATACCGGCTCCCTGATTGCACTCACTGGCAAAATGAAACACTTTACAAAGTCAACCACAATTTCAGAATAGAGAAACAGTGAATAATGCAAAATACAAAAAGTTCAGTCATTTAAGTTTGTGTTTAAACACTGAAGCATCTTAAATTTTTATTTTATGAATGTTGTTATGAATTGATTTTGGTCTTATTCTTTAGCCACTTACCTATCTTAAATGGCAGCACCAACATTTATTTTCCTGCTGCAAAATTGTCAATCTCCCAAATGTTCTTCCAGGAATTGGAAATGATTTATGCCTTGTCATTGAGCCAGTCGCTACAAATCACATCAGCCCTGAAGCAGACAGACATGCCCATCTGAGTCAGTGCTAGGAACTAGACCTCTTACAGGATATGGCCAGAGAGATATGCCATGTTCAGGTATCTCAGAGCCTCAGTGGCAATTGGAAAATATAATTAAGTCAAGCCAAATACTCTTACTATCACCTTGCCCATAAACAGAGATAATATCCATTCTATTAAACTTTTGAGACTATGAGAGATATTGAGTACATAGTGGTTGGTACATAGCTAGAACTCAAATGATGGCAGTTGTAATGTTTATTTTTTTTTGTTTTGTTTTATATATAGCCTTTCATACTAATTGCACATGTACCTCTTTCAGATAACTTTATATCTAGATTATTAACAAAACATTTTTGTCCCCATCCTCCAATGTTTACAGAGATCCATTTGTTTAAAGATCTAGGAAAATCCCCACCAGGGTTCACTTCCACCCCTTTGGCAACCAATTCTGCCCTCCTTTCCCTAGTAGGGGTATCAGTGACCTCTACACATGTTTTAGAAAACTGATTCATAAGCTTTGTATCTCTTCCCATATTTATCAGTAAAATCACCCTGGTTTCTACCCTTCTTAACATAATACAATAAATTTTTAATTTTTTGGAGAAGTTTTAAATCCACAGCAAAATTGAGAGAAAGGTACAGTTTTTTTTCCCCGTATTCTGTTTGTACTTACACGTTCATTAAAGGACACACCCCAGAATGGTAAGTTTGTTACAACTGATGAACCTAGGTTGACATTCACCCAAAGTTTGTATTTCACATTAGGGGTCACTTTTGCTATTGTATATGCTACAGGTTCGGACAAATATGTAATGACATGTATCCATCACTAGAGTATCATACAGTGTCTGATATTAATTTGGAGAAATTCTTAATCATCATCGTTTCAAACATTTCTTTTGTTCTTTTCTTCTCTTCGATATTCCCATTATCAGAAAGATATATTTCCCATTATATATAAAGTTTTTTTGTTGTCCCACAGTGCTTGGCTATTCTGTTTTTTTAGTCTGTGTTCTCTTTGCTTTTTGGTTCTGGAGGATTCCATTGAGAAACACTCAGGCCCACAGATTCTTTCCTCAGCTATGTCCATCCTACTAATATGCCCATCAAAAACATTCTTCATTTCTGTTATGGTGTTTTTGATATTTAGCATTTCTTTTTGGTTCTTTCTTAGGATTTCCATCTCTCTGTACACATTCACCATCTGTTCCTGTATGTAGTCTACTTTATCCATCAGAACCCTCAGCATATTCATCATGGTTGTTTGAAATTTCCTGTCTGATAATTCCAACATCTCTGCCATGACTGCTTCTTATGCTTGTTCTATATATGTTTTTTACCGTTTAGTATGCCTTGTAATTTTTTCTCGATAGCCAGACATGATGTACCAGGTAAAAGGATCTGCTCTAAACAAGACATTAGTAATGTGGTGGTGAGGTGTGTGTGGGGGGAGGGGGGGGAAGGAAGCATTCTTTCAGTGAGTCTATGCCTCCAGACTGTGAACTTCACCAGTGTTTCTATTTTTTCCCCCTTAGGTGGTAGAGGTGGCTAGAGGGGTTGAAATTGGGTATTTCCCTATGCCAATGTGGGAGGCTAAAACTGAATATAGTCGGGGATTTCTCTTCTCCCAGGTAAGCGAGGCTCTGAATATGCCCCAGCAAATTAAGTTCTGCTTAACTAGTTTCTCCTGAGGCAGGTCTTATTAAGAAAAACAGAAGGCTCTGATGTATTTCAAAATGGTGCCTCTTCTCCTCCCACTGCTGGAAGCACCAGGGGATTTTTCTCCCATATTTTACTGTGAGAGTCTGGTCCAGCTCCTGGAGTTAAAACTCACAACCTGAAGAGAGGCGTTTATGACTGAATGCCTTGGGGGTTTTTTAATATTCAGAGTTGTTCACACTCAGCCTCCAACAATTGCTCAGTGACAGTTCAGGTTTTCCTCCCCAGCAGTGCTTCCTGGTTGAGGTCTAACCTTGTGAGTGTCTTCTCCGGTAAGTCATTTTTCCCTATAATCACCTATATGTCTCTCCAGTCTTAGTGGCAGTCATTTGCCCTTAAGTACTCACCTCTCCTAGGGATTGTGGAAGAGTTGTTCATTTTTTTAGTTCATTCAGCCTTTTACTTGTTACTGTCTTCTGAACAACTTACATGTAGAACAGAGTACAATTAATTTTCAATTGAGATTCTCCAGGTAATTTGACAGCTCTGAATTTCTCCCCAAGAAGAGAATGAATTTGTGGTGTTGTTGCTACCACTGCTACAGTTGTTACTGTGGTTTGCTTTTGTTGTTGGGTCTCTGCCATACAAACAAATTGTATAGATTAAAGGAGCACCTGTATCGGTATGGCCCTTTTAAATGCACAGAAATTCATATAACAGTTTTCAACTGGACGCAAGACTTTGCACACCCTAATATATCATAATTTAAAAATATTTTTAACTTTATTTATTTAGTTTTTGAGAAAGACAGGGACAGCACAAGGATTGTGGGACACAGAGAGAGAGAGAGGGACACAGAGAATCCCAAGCAGGCTCCTCACTGGAGCACTGAGTCCGATGTTGGGCTCAAACCCACAAACTGTGAGATCATGACCTGAGCCGAAATCAAGAGTCAGACACTTTAACCAACTGAGCCACACAGACACCCCCCACCCCCCGCTAAAAATATTAAATCAAGGGGTGCCTGGAAATTTTTAAATCAAGGGGTACTTTCACTGTTCTAAAACTCCTTTGATATTTTGGCTATCTCCATAGTCTTACTGTTTCCAGAATGTCCCATCAATGGAACCATATAGTATGTGGCCTTTTCAGATTGGCTTCTTTCAATTAGGAATATGCATTTAAGTTTCTCTCATCTCTTTTCATGGCTTCATAGCTCATTTCTTTTTACCACTGAATACTATTCCGTTGTCTGGATGTACCACGGTTTATTTATCCATTCACCTTCCAAAGGACATCTTGGTTTCTTCCAAATGGTGGCAATTAGGAACAGAGGGGGAGAAGAAGCATTCTACAGTCCTACAGTGAGGGCTCAGACTTTTAGTGGGCCTGTGCTTCTCATTATAAACTTCACCTGTTCTCAGTGTTTTGGTTTTGGTTGTTAGAATCAGCTAAAATTGGGATTTCCCTTCTACCATGTAGAAGGCTTGAGCCGACTGGACTTGGGTATTTCTCTTCCTCTGGTCAGTTAGGCTCTGATAATACCCCAGCAGTTTAGGGTCTATTAATTAGTCTCTGCTGAGGACAGATCTTATCAAGAAATAAGTATATTTCAAAAGGGTTCCTTTCTCCTCCTCTACAGAATCACAAGGGGATTTTCTTTGATACTTACTGTGAGAACCTAGTGGAGCTCTTAGAGGTAAATCTCACAGAATTGTGGAACACCCCTCCACCCCACCAGGACCAGGTCCCCCTGGAGTTTTTAGCTCTCACAATTGTCCAGCCATTTGTCACAATTCAGGTTATCCACCCCATCTCTAGTTCCTGGCACTGGTTCTTGCTGACTTGCCCCTTGTGACTCTCTACTCGGGTAAGCCATTACTCCTGGTATTTGCCTCTCTGTGTCTCCAGTCTTGGGGGGCAGGGTTCTCACCTTTGTCCTCACCTCTTTTTAGGATCCTACAACAGCTGATGATTTTTCAATCTGTTCACCTTTTTATTTGTCACTATGACTTTCCAAGCTCCTTACATGTGGAACCCAGTACCATCAATTTTCAGTAGAAACAAGACAGCTAATTGGACAGCTCTGAATCTCCCCCAGGCTGAAAAGAATGGATTTATGATGTTGCTGCTCCTACAGTTGTTGTCATGGTGCTGCTGCTGTGGTTGCTGTTGAGTCTATATCATACATGAATTATATAGAAGCAACAAGGTTAACTGCTTTTTAAATTTTTTTTAAATGTTTATTTACTTTTGAGAGAGAGAGAGAGAGAGAGAGAGAGAGAGAGAGAGAGAGAGAGAGAGAGAGACAGCATGAGCAGAGAAGGGGCACAGAGAGAGAGGGAGACAGACAATCTGAAGAAGGCTCCAGGCTCCAAGTTGTCAGCACAGAGCCCGATGAGGGGCTGAAACCCACAGACTGAACCATAAGATCATGACCTGAGCTGAAGTCTGATGCTTAACCAACTGAGCCACCCAGATGCCCCTGTTTTTTTTTTTTTTTTGTTTTGTTTTGTTTTGTTTTTAACTTTTAAGATCTATTCTCTTATTAAAGAGAATCTCCAGGATAACCACAGAGAAAATAGCTATAGATAAAAAAAAGAAAATGAGAAAGGTATTTAAATATATATTACAAAAATCAACTAAAATAAACTAAAGGAAGACAGTAATCCAGGAAATAAAAGAAAAGCTATAAAGCATATAGGAAAAAACAGCAAAATGATAGATGTAAGTCTGTTCTTATTAGACTTATATATTAAATGTAAATGGACTGACTTCTCCAATCAAAACCTAAGATTAACAGAATGGATAAAAACACATGATTGACCTATATGCTTGCTACAGGAGACTCACTTTAGATCCAAAGACACAAATGTGTTAAAAGTAAAAGGATGGAAAAAGATATTCCATGCAAATAGTAAGCAAGAGGGAGTAGGGATGGCTACACTAATATCAGATAAAGTAGACTTTAAATTTAAAAAGTTATAAGACAAAGAAAAACATTATACAGTAATAAAAATCTCAATGCATTAAGAAGATATAATAATTATTTATATACATAGTAATAGATTAGCAAAATATAGAAGCAAAAACTGACAGAATTAATGGTAGAAATAGACAGTTCCATGATAATAGTTGGAAACTTAAATTCCAAACTGAAAAGAACGGATAGAAAACCAGACAAAAGACTAGAAAGGAAATAGAGGATTTAAACAGCATAAGAAGCCAGCCAGATCTAACAGACATGTACAGAATGTTCTATGCAAGAACATTCCATGCGAAAGCAGAAGCAATGGAATACACATTCTTCTCAAGTGCGCATAGAATATTCCCAGGATGAGTCGTATGTTAGGCAACAGTGTAAGTCTTAATAAATGTAAGAAGATTCAAATCATATCAGCATTTTTCTTTTTATGTATTTATTTATTTACTTACTTACTTACTCACTTACTTATTTATTTCACCAGTTTACAGCCAAGTTAGCCAGCATACAGTGTGACAATGATTTCAGGAGTAGACCCCCAAATGCCCCCCACCCATTCTGTCCATCCCCTCTCCCATAACCCCTCCAGTAACCCTCTGTTTTTTCTTCATATTTAAGAGTCTCTTATGTTTTGTCCCCCTCCCTGTTTTTATATTATTTTTGCTTCCCTTCCCTTGTGTTCATCTGTTTTCTATTTTAAAGTCCTCATATGAGTGAAGTCATATGATATTTGTCTTTCTCTGACTAATTTCGCTTAGCATAATACCCTCTAGTTCAATCCACACAGTTGCAAATGGCAAAATTTCATTCTTCTTGATTGCCGAGTAATACTCCATTGTATATATATATACCACATCTTCTTTGTCTGTTCATCCATTGATGAACATTTGGGCTCTTTCCATACTTTGGCTATTGTTGATAGTGCTGCTATAAACATGGGGGTGCATGTGCCCCTTCGAAACAGCATACCTGTATCCCCTGGATAAATACCTAGTAATGTAATTGCAGGGTTGGAGGGTAGTTCTATTTTTAATTTTTTGAGGAACCTCCATCCTATTTTCCAGAGTGGCTGCACCAGTTTGCATTCCCACCAGCAGTGCAAAAGAGATCCTCTTTCTCCGCATCCTTGCCAACATCTGTTGATGCCTGTGTTGTTCATTTTAGCCATTCTGACAGGTGTGAGGTGGTATCTCATTGTGTTTTTGTTTTGTATTTCCCTGATGATGAGTGTTGTGGAGCATTTTTTCATGTGTCAGTTGGCCAACTGGATGTCTTCTTTAGAGAAGTGTCTATTCATGTGTTTTGTTCATTTCTTCACTGGATTATTTGTCTTGTGGGTGTTGAGTTTGGTAAGTTTTTATTGATTTTGAATACTAACCCTTTATCTATATCAGCATCTTTTCTGAACACAATGCTATAAAATGAGAAATAAATTACCAGGAGAAAACTGAAATATTCACCAATATGTAGAGATTAAACAACATGCTACTGAACAACCAATGGGTCAAAGACAAAAATCAAAAGAGAAATCATAAAATACATTAATACAAATGAATATCACACTACAACATATCAAAATGTATGGGATGCAGCAAAAGCAGTTCTAAGAAGGAAGGTCATAGTGATAAATACCTGAATCAAGAAACAAGAAAAACTCAAGTGAACTGTCATTATACCTAATGAAACTAGAAAAAGAACAAACAAAGCCCAAAGTTACTAGAAGGATGGACATAGCAGAGATCAGAGTAGAAATAAATGAAAGAAGGCCTAAAAAAAAACAAGTAAAAAGATCAATAAAACTAAGAGCTGATTTTTTGAAAAGACAAGCAAAATCAACAAACTTTTAGCTAGACCCACCAAGGAAAAAAGAGACAGAACTCAAATAAATAAAATCAGAAATGAAATTGATGATACTACACTGATAAATACAAAGGACTGTAAGAGACTACCATGAACAACTTTATACCAAAACAGGACAAACAAAATAAATGGATAAATTCCTAGAAACATACAACCTACCAAGACTGAGTCAGGAAGAAACAGAAAATCTGAACAGACTGACTTCTGAAAAGGAGATGGGATCAATAATCAAAAACCTCCCCACAAACATAAGTCCAGGACTAGACAACTACACTGGCAAATTCTACCAAACATTCCAAAGAAGAATTAATACCAATCTACCTCAAACTCTTCCAAAGAAATGAAGCTGAGGGAAGACTTCCAAACTCACTTTATAAAGGCCAGTTTTACCCAGACACCAAAACCACACAATGGCACTACAAAAAAATAAAATGACAGGCCAATACCCTGATGAACATAGATATAAAAATCTTCAATAAAATATTCGCAAGCCGAATTCAATGATACATTAAAAGGATCATATCATGATCAAGTAGGCTTTATTGCAGAGATGCAAGGATGGTTCAGCAATCGGTCATTTTCATATACCACATTAACAAAATGAAAGATAAAGATAATATGATCAACTCAATACATGCAGAAAAAGCATTTGACAAAATTCAACATCCATTTATGATAAAAACTCTCAACAAAGTGTGTATAGAGGGAATATTTCTCAAAATGATAAAAGTCATATATGACAAGCCCATTAATTAATACTCAATGGTAGGAAGCTAAAAGCGTTTCCTTTAAAAGTAGGAACAAGCCAAGATGCCCACTATCATCACTCTTATTCAACATAGTATTGGAAGTTCTACCTATAGCACTCAGACAACAAAAAAGCAATAAAAAGTATCTAAATTGGAAAGAAAACCTAAAAGTGACCATCTGCAGGTGACTGGATATTATTAAATGAAGAAAATACTAAGGACTCGAACAAATTATCTTTTAGAATTAATAAATGAATTCAGTAAAGTTCAAAAAGAGAAATCAAGAAAGCAATGGTTACAATTGCATCCAAAAGGATAAAACACCTAGGAACAAATTTAACCAAGGTTAAAGATCTGTACTCTCAAAACTATAGGACACTAATGAAATAAATTAAAGAAGATACAAACAAATAGAAACATATTTCATGTCTATGGCTTGGAAGAATTAATATTGTTTAAAAATCCATATTACCCAAAGCAAGCTGCAGATTCTGTGCAACACCTATCAAAATTCTCTGCTCTGTTCCACTGATGTGTGTGCAGAGACCGACCTTTATTATTTTATTAAATTTTTATTTAATTTACTTTATAATTTACATCCAAGTTAGTTAGCATATAGTGCAACAATGATTTCAGGAGTAGATCCTTAATGCCCATTACCCATTTAGCCCATACCCCATCCCACAACCCCTCTAATAACCCCCTGTTTGTTCTCCATATTTAAGAGTCTCTTATGTTTTTGTCCCCCTCCTTATTTTTATACTATTTTTGCTTCCCTTCCCTTATGTTCATGTTTTCTATTTTAAAGTCCTCATATAAGTGAAGTTATATGATATTTGTCTTTCTCTGACTAATTTTGCTCAGCATAATACCCTCTAGTTCCATCCACATTGTTGCAAATGACAAGATTTCATTCTTCTTGATTGCCAAGTAATAATCCATTGTACATATATAACACATCTTCTTTATCCATTCATCCATTGATGCACATTTGGGCTCTTTCCATACTTTGGTTACTGTTGACAGTGCTTCTATAAACATTGGGATGCATGTGCCCCTTCAAAACAGCACACCTGTATCCTGTGGATAAACACCTAGTAGTGCAATTGCTGGGTCATAGGGTAGTTCTATTTTTAGTTTTTTGAAGAACCTCCATCCTGTTTTCCAGAGTGGCTGTACCACCTTGTATTCCCAACAAACATGACTTTCCACTGAACAGAACAGATTCTGTTTCAGTATTACAAATGTATTCATTCTTTTTAAATTTTATGATATGTGCCTTAATATAAAAGACCTATGCTTATGACATTTATTTTTACTAAACATGAGTTACCTAATATCATTATACAAAAACTAACTTAAAATGGATCAAAGGCATAAATGTAAGACATAAAGCAATTTATCTCCATAAGAAAACAAATTCTTATAAGAAAACAAAAACTTCATGACATTGGATTTGGCAACTATTTTTTAAATATGACACAAATGGCATAGGTAAAAATTCAAAATGGCCAAGTTTAACGTGATGAAAAATTTTTTAATTTGCCCATCAATAGAAACTACCAACAGATCAAAATGGCAAATTATACAATGGGATAAAATATTTATAAATCATATATCTGATAAAGAATTAAATGCAGAAATTATAGAGAATTCTAAAAGAAAAAACAAAACACAAATATCCTGATTCCAATATGGTCAAAGAACTTGAAAAGACATTTCTCCAAAGAAGATACACAAATGGCCAGTAAGCACATGAAAAGATGCTCAACATAGTTAACCACTGGGGAAATACAAATCAAAAACACAATGAGATACCACCTCTCACCTATTAGAATGGATACTAAAAAAAAATACATAAATAAATAATAAATGTTGGCGGGATGTGGAGCAATTGGAACTCTTGTGCACTTTTTGTGCATGACATGAACTGTAAATGACTGCACAGCCACTATATAGCCAGAATGTAAAAAGGTATAGCCATTGTGGAAATTAATGTGATAGTTCCTCAAAAAATTTAGAAATAGAATTACCACATGATCTAGCAATTCTGCTTCTGGGTATATACCCCAAAAAACTAAAAACAGGGTCTCAAAGAGATATTTACATTCATACATATAGTAGTAGTATTCATAATAGATTAAAAAAATGGATACAACTCAAGTGTCCACTGATTAATGAAAGAAGCAAAATGTTGTATATCCATATAGTGAAACATTATTCAGCCTTAAAAAGGAAGGAAATTGACATGTGCTACAACATGGATGAAACTTGAAGACATTATGCTAAGTGAAAGGAGCTAGTAAAAAAAACCCACAAATACTGTATGATTGTATTTAGATGAGGTGCTAAAAATACTACAAGAAATAGAGACGGAAAGTAGAATGGTAGTTGCTGGGACTGGGGGGAAGGGCTCACGGAGAGTTATTCTTTCATAGGTACAGAGTTTCAGTTATACAGGATGAAAAGGAGTTATGGAGATGGATGGGGGTGATGGTAGCACAACATCATGAATGTATTCACCACCAACCTGTACACTTCAAAATGGTTAATGTGGTAAATTTTATTTTATGTGTGTTTTACCACACACACACACACACACACACACACACACAGAATTGTGGGAAGAAAACACCTGCCAAAATGTAAAAAAAAAGCACAAAACATGACTTTCTGACCATGATCTCTTAAGTGCTTACTCAGGATCTCTTTGCTCTGTATTTACACATAATTCCAACAAGTTTTGTTTCTGTTCTCTTGAGTACAGATTAATTGAGTAGTTGACCACAAAGACCCCTTTTATACTTCTTGACTGGGATTTCCAGGGTTTCAGTTAATGCCTATTGGCTGTTTCTATACCACTATACCAACCTTGGCTTTTATAGTTTCTGTTTGGTTGTTTGTTTCACCGCATACCCAATGAAAAGGCAAGTGGAGAGAATGTTGCTAAAGACAGTTACAATGACATCAGCTAGAAGAGATCCTTGACAACCCGATGGGAAGAAATAAAATAAAATAAACATAAAAGTATATAGTTGTTAGACATCAAAAAGAACCAACAGCATGATATCTAGTTTGGGGTTATCAGCCCTACATGTGTTACTCCCTTGAGGACAGCACTGTATTCAGGTCAACACATTAAGTGACGTTTTTTATGATGGTATCAATGAATCCTCAAGAAAGCATTTAAATTATGTTCCCTTTACTGTATTTAAGAAGGGAGAGGAGTGTGCAATGCATTTTACCTAGTTTTCGATTCAAGTTGGTACAATTTGTCACTTCCAAGGGTAAGTTTTTGTTATAATGATAATAACAGCCCCTACTCTTGAGTGCCTCTCCCATGCCAGGCAAGGTGCCAGGTGTTTAAGGTAAATGGTCATTAATCCTGCTGGACAGTGAGCCTGCAACATGGCCAGGCATGCATCTGACAGGTTTCCGGAAAGCAGATTCCTTCTACTGTGGCTTTGGCAGTTGGTTTTATTTTGAGAATTAAAGATACAGTGACTTCCTCTTAAGAAGGCAGAGTATGTACTGATTTCCTTTAACATATTGAGCTGATGCAGTTAGATAAGCTTTAGCAACAACAACAACAACAACAACAACAACAACAAAACAGCAATAGCCACCACTTTTAAGTATCTGCTCTGTGCCAAGCAACGTGCCTGGTCTTTAACATTTATCTTTATCTTAATCTTTGTCTTTACTCCTGCTAGGTAGTTATTACATATTCCCATTTTATGTGGTGAGAAACACTGGTTCCAGGGGAGTATCATCTGCTCAAGGACAACAGGGAATGACAGAGCCAAGACTCAACCCCAGTTGCAATAAGATTCCAAAGCCATGCTCTTACCAACCCCAGACAACTCTGGTTAGAAAGGAAATTCACTTAACTGCACCTTATGGTTCCTGAACAGTGCCCTAAAGGAGTCACCTCTGCAAGGAGCTTTCTGGTACAGTGGAAAGGTTCCTATTTCTATCTCTCTTCTCCATGGAACAGTGTTTTCAGCCAGGGAGAGGAGAGCCATTCTGTATCGTGTGAGTCTGAGCCAAGGGAGAATTTTAATGATCGAAGAAGAACCCGGCCAGAATAATTTCTTGACGTCACCAGCTGAGTCCATCCACCTCTCAGAGTGACCTCGTCCTCCTCCACCACACTCAGTTCTTTCCCTGGCAGCTGAGGACACCCTAAACGTGGTCTCTGGAACCTGGAAGGAACCTCCCCTGGTGCCCAGAGCAAAGAAGGTGCCTGAGGGTTGAGAGAGCAGCCCTTGGTGCAAGTTGACTCCACTCTGCAGCAAAGTCAGCTGGGTTTTCTTATTTTCCCACTGTGAGAGTCCAGGAAGGTCGCATGAACACAACATCCCATTCCTTCATTCTGCCATAAATGTCTCTCTCATTCCCTGTGTATTCTAAAATCCACTGATGTCATCCCTTTGGTTCTAGGCTCTTCTGGCTGTTGGAAGGCTAGAGCTGATTAGAGCTGGGTATTTCCCTTCCCCCTGGTCAGTTAGGGATGATGATATTTCAGCACATTAGTCTCTGGTTAACTGGTTTCTCCTGAGGGCAGGCCTTCTGAAGAAGCAGCTCTGGTATATTAAAAAAGTGGTTGGTTCCTTCCCCCTCCCTCTCTAGGAACAACACTAGGTGATTTTTCTGTTATTCATTTTGAGAACTGGTACAGCTCCAGGAGGTAAATCCCACCAGTGGATTTTTCTCTCACATGTACTGTTGAGAACCTGGTCAAGTTCCTAGGGGTAAAATGCACATTTGTGGGAGTTTCCTATGAATGAGTGTCTGTCCCTGGAGTTTTTAACTCTCAGAGTTGTCCACACTGAGCCTCCAGCAGCTTGCTGGTGACCTACCCCAGCACTAGCTCCAAGCACTGAGATTTGCCCTTGTTGAGCGTTTGCTCTGGTAAGACATTACTCCCTGCATTCATCTGCCTCTGCAATCTTGAGGGCAAAGGTTTGCTATGTGTTCACCTCTCTTAAGCATCCTGCAGGGGTTGTTCTTTTCCCCTCAGTCTCTTCAGCTTTTCACTTATTGTTAGGACAGAGTGGCAACTTCCATGCTCCCTCCTTGGAGAACCCAGTGCAATCCATTTTCAGTGGAGATTCTCCAGGAAATTTGACAGCTCTGACTTTTCCCCAGGTTAAAGAGAATGAATTTGTGGTGTTGCTGCTACTGCTCCTGCCGTGTTGTTGTGGTTTTGGTGTCATTGCTGAGTCTGTATCATACCCAAGCTGTGTAGAATTAAAGGAGCAACCCATTCGGTGTAATCCTTTTAAATGCATGAAAACTCACATAAGAATTTTCAACCAGGTACAAGACTCTGGCACACCCTGATAAATCCTCTTTTAAAACACTTTAAATAAAAAAGTGCAGGAATCTGATTCAGAAGAATGGAAATAAATGGTACAGGTAGAGTTTATCAGCTTGCTGTAAAATCGTTTTTCCAAACTAGGTTGTTTCTAATGTACCCTGATTTCCAGGTATAAAGCTATGAAATAAGATCATGATATCAAAGGTCAAATGGACAAATGGCTATTTTATTTTATTTTATTTTATTTTATTTTATTTTATTTTATTTTAAACCAACTGTATTATTTTTTAAATTCTAGTGTAATTAACATACAGTTTACATATTACATATTAGTTTCAGGGATATACATATACATATCTATCTATCTATCTATCTATCTATATAGTGATTCAACAACTCTATTCATTACTCATCACAGTAAGAACCTATTCACTCATCTCTCCACCCACCTCCCCTCTGGCAAGCACCAGTTTGTTCTCTATATTTTAGAGTCTATGTTTTGGTTTGTCCCTTTTTCTTTGTTTGCTTTGATTCTTAAATTACACACATGAGTGAAAGTGTATGGTATTTATCTTTCTCTGAAGGATTTTTTTCCACTTAGCATTATACCATCTAGATCCATTCATGTTGTAAATGGCAAGATTTCATTCTTTGTTATGGCTGAGTCATATTCCATTGTATCTATATACCACATCTTCTTTTTTTTTTTAAACTCTTTTTTAACGTTTATTTATTTTTGAGAGACTGAGAAAGAAAAAACATGAGCAGGGGAGGGGCAGAGAGAGAGGGAGACACAGAATCTGAGGCAGGCTCCAGGCTCTGAGCGGTCAGCACACAGTCCAATGCGGGGCTCGAACTCATGAACTGAGAGATCATGACCTGAGCCAAAGTCGGACGCTCAACCAACTGAGCCACCCAGGTGCCCCTATACCACATCTTCTTTATCCATTCATCTATCAGTGGACACTGGGTTGCCTCTATATTTGGCTATTGTAATAATGCTGCAATAAACAGGGGTGAACTTGTCTTTTCAAATTAATGCTTTGCATTCCTTGGATAAATACTGAGTAGGGGAATTACTCGATCATAAGGTAATTATATTTTTGGATGTTTTGAAGACCCTCCATACTGTTTTCCACAGTGACATTTTGCATTCCCACCAACAGAGCATGAGGGTTCCTTTTTTGCGACAATATCACTAACAAATCTCTTGTTTCTTGGGTTTGTGATTTTAGCCATAATGACAGGTGTGAGGTGGTATCTCAGTGTGGTTTTGATTTGTATTTCACTGGCGATTAGTGATGTTGGGCATCTTTTCATGTGTCTGTTTGCCATGTGTAGGTCTTCTTTGGAGAACTCTCTTTTCATGTCTTTTGCTCATTTTTTAATTGCATTCTTTGCTTTTTGGTGGTGAGCTGTATAAGTTCTTTCTATATTTTGGATACTAATCCTTTAATGGATGTATCATCTGCAAATATCTTCTTCCATTTAGTAGGTTGTCTTAGTTTTGTGGATTGTTTCCTTCACTGTGCAGAGCTTTTTCCTTTGATGTAGTCCTAATAGTTTGTTTTTGTTTTGGTTTCCCTTGCCTGAGGAGTCATATCTAGAAAACTGTTTCTATGGCTGACATCAGAGAAACTACTACCTGTGCTCCCTTGAAGAATTTTTATGGTTTCAGGTTCACATGTAGGTCTTTATTCCATTTTGAGTTTATTTTTGTGTATGGTGTAAGAAAGTGCTCCAGGATCATTCTCCTGCATGCAGCTGTCCAGTTTTCCCAAAACCTTTTGTTGAAGAGACGAATATTGCCCATTGCATATACTTGCCTCCTTTGTCATAGATTAATTAACCCTATAATCATGGGTTTATTTCTGGGCTCTCTACTCTGTTAAATTCATCTATTTGCAGACAGACTGACCTTTAAAGTAAAACTTTAAATGGCTGGAAGCCACCCTAGCACCTTCTGGGTACAGACCCTGATTCTTGTCACACACCACCAGCCTGTGGTTTGTAACCACGAAAGATTTCCGAGTGAGGAATGAACGTTTGCTTTGAGGGCTCAGGGCACACATGGCAGCCAGAGGGAAAGTCCTGAGCCTGCAAAGTGAGGTAGCCATGAAGTTGGCCACTACAGTAGTCATCTCTTAGCCATTCGTCACCACTGCACTGGAGGAAGTTATGGCTGGTTCTCTCATCAGCAAAACACAGTCCACGGACGTACATATTTACAAATGATTTCATAGGGTTCTTATTTAGAAACTTCAAGACTTGGAGTGGAAATCATTTCTGTCAAAGTATGTGGCACCTGAGAGAAGTCCCTTATGACTGCCTCAAGTGGCAGAGTCCAACCCTCCTGCCATCCAGTATCTGCTTGTCGCCTTCACCAGTTTGGCCCCGCACCTCCAGGTGGAAAGCTCAACCTCAACTGCTGATCCAAGGTCCTAGACTGAGTCAGCAGTGGTTGTCTGTGTAGCCTCTGGCATGCACTCACTGAGCCTGGGATCCACCATCCTGAGCCCTGTCCCTTGCTCTGCTCACCAATCTTTACTCTGTGCTTAAGCACACTTGCATCCTATTGACCATTCCCCGGGTTCCCCTGCAGCCTTGCCAGCATAACCTGCACAGAGTTCTCCAGCCCCAAGCTTTTATTCCCTCATGGCAGTGCCGCGCCAAGAGTTAAAAAGGAGGCACTCTGAATTAAAGACATCTTGGAAGCAGGGTGTCCCTGAGCACAGAGGCCACCAACCTGGGAGAGGAAGAGATGCGGCACAAGGCAGATGTGTCCTAAAAACTGAGGCTTTTGGGGACCGAGGATGGGGGTGCACTGTGGTTCTGGCCACTCAGGGCACACTCGGGGCGGTTTCTGCCTGGCTGGGGTCTCTGCCTGCAAGCACAGCCCCGTGATGCAGGCCCACCAACCACGTTCACAGCCCGCCTTATGGGCGGGGTATTTGCAGCCCGCGGCTGCCGAAGCACCTGCAGCGGTGCTGGGAGAGTGTGTAGAGCCTGAGAATCACACACTCTGCTCTTAGACTGGGAGATTCTGGCAACAATGCACAGCTTCTTTCTAGGCAATCCACCTGCTCGGGGCAGCAAGTCTGAACCTCCGATCTTCCCGGCGAGCTTGGAGAAGAAAGATCAGGTGGAGGGGTCCTAAAGGCCTCCAGGTGGGTTGGGTCCTGGAGAGGGTTGAGGTGCTGCATAACCGTGTTTCGGGAGTGCGCTTAAAATTGAGAGTTAGTGCAGGTATGATGAGAGCAGATCGTTGTCAGGCTGCGTGTGCAGGCGATCCCACGAGAAGCCCAGAGAAGTTTCAAGGATTGCCTGTCTCAGTTTAAGCCATCTGCACACAGAAAGGTCTGAACGTGTTCCTTGCTTTCACTTGATAACCAGGCATGTAGCTCAGTAGAAAATGGTTTTGGATTTATTTTCTCTCTTTAAATTATTTCGTGCAAGGAGAATGAGAGGATAGTCAGCGGGACTGAGGTTATCCCTGACTCGCTGAAAATTCCCAGCTCAGCTAACAAGGCAGGACAGGACGAAAGTTAGTGGGGATTCCGGCCCCAACCAAAATTGGTGACACACAGGACCCAGAAATACCAACTGACTGTCCTCAGTCTGTCGTCCACGAGGGCATCGGTCGGATCGCTGGGGGCACAGCCCGCAGACTACCTACAATGCGGGTACTAGGGGTGCATGGTCCTTCTTGAGAGGGGTGTGTAGGGGGTCTTACTGTGTCCTGTGTCGGAGGTGCCCCTATGGTGAAGGCATCCGCTACGCTCATGGACAAGGTCTTGTCAGGGATCTGACTGAGGTACCTGTGAGGCACCTGTAGTCTTAGTTGTACTGGCAGATATCTTCCACCATGGCGGTGATGGCTGTAGGGGTCCCCTGATTGTGTGAAGGGGGCTGGAACTGGCTCAGAAGATGATCAGGAAGTTGTTGGCTGTTGATCTTCTAAACTTCTTGGAGAATGCACTTCCGTGGTTTGTTCACCCAGGATCCAGGCAGCAGTGTTCAGGGCTTTGTGGGAGATGATCTTGTGGGACCTGGTGCTGGGCTCTGTGTCCAGCCAAGAGCCTGTGTACTCAGGAACTGACAGCAGGGAGGAGACATTGCTACCGTTCCCCCAGCTGAGGTCGTGGCTATGAGGCCAAAGACGGGGACTCAGGAACCGCGAGATCCTGGGCTGATCAAAACCAAGAGTCCCTGCACATAACCAACTGAGCCACTTAGGTGCCCCTTCCTTGGCGATTTATATATTACCCTTAAGTTGGGAGAGGATTTAGGGATACCTGGAGATAAGATAGCAATCTGCCCACACGATGGTCTAAATTTCCTTGAATTTACTTGGTAAATCAGGGATGGACTCAGAAGAGAACAGTTTTGTAGCTCACATGAGGAGGAAGAACCTGCTGCCCTGCCAGTCTGCCCTGAGAAGAGCGATTGTTAGCCACCCAATTCTCCAGTCACGAACTTACTCCTTCACGTTGGGGGCAGCACCGGGAGTTAAGAGCAAGGAATGCTCAATAGAGCATCTTGGAAGTGAGGTGTCCCCAACACAGAGGCACAAAACTGGAAGGGAAAGAGACGTGGCAGAAGGCAGGTATGTTCTATGAAACGCAAGGTTTCTGGGGACTGAGGATAGGGATGCACCGTTGCCCGGGTACGTTGCCCGGATCACATAGGACGTACCGGGGCAGGATTTCTTCTCTGCCTGGGAAAACCACCTAACTCGGGTCTCTGCCTGCCCGCCACAGCCCGTGATGCAGTCCCCACCCACTGTGGCTGGAATACCAGACTTGCCGCCACGGTTATGCTTGCCGCGCTGGGAAAGTGTGTAGAGGCTGAGGCTTGGACGCGCTGCTCGCTCACACCCGGAGATCCTCGGAACAGTGAGAAGCCGCTTTCTCGGCACTCTCTGTGCGGAGGGCAGGAAGTCAGGACCTTGGACCTCCGGGCAGGAGAGGAGTGAAAGATCAGGTGGGCGGGTCCTAAAACCCTCCAGTTGGGATAGGTCCCGGAGAGGATCTGGTGCTGAATAATTGCATGTTAGAGAGCACGCTTAAAATGGAGAGTTAGTGCGGTGGCACAGGGCGGCTCAGTCTGTTGAGCATCCGACTCTTGCTCAGGTCACGATCTCCCGATTTGTGAGTTCGAGCCCCGCATCGGTTTCAATGCTGTCTTCCTGTTAGCGCATAGCCCGCCTCGAATCCTCTGTCCCCATCTCCTATCCCTTCCCTGCTTGCGCTCTCCCCAAAGTAAATATTTTTTGAAAATTGAGAGTGAGTGCAATTTGATGAGAGCAGATCAGCATCATGCCATGTGTGCACGCGATCCTAAGGGGGAGAGACTCAGAGGCAGGCTGGGCTGCGATTCAGAGAGAATCCACAGGGTGTCCCCTGTGTCAGACCCCTGTGCCTGCCTGAGCTCTGGGGAGTGGGCACATGATTTGGAGACAGAAATGAGTTTGTGTGTGTGAAAGCTTTGAATGTGAGTGTTAGTGTCCGCAGGGACTCTTCAGTACCTGCAAGCATTCTCTGCTCTCTAGAGGAGGACTGAAGTGCTGGGGATGTGGGCGCAGGGCTGTGACTGCACGCCATTGGGACAACTTAGCAAATAGCAGGTGAGGATCCCCACTCCACTTGGCTCAGGGCATCCCCTCCCTCCTGTCCTGCCAAGGAAGGCATATCCTAAGAGGTAAGACAGAACACGGCTGGACAGGAGGCCAGCACACTGCCATGGCTCTCCTCGGCCTGGGGCCCAGCTATTCTCATGCACCACTGAAAACAGAGGTCCCACACAGAGACTATGGTTAGACCACATGTAAAAAGATCCATTTCTGAAAGCAATTGGGGAAGGTATGAAATCCCTCCCTCCGGAAACTGGTCTGAAAGCACTGAGGAGACTTCCCAGCATTGGAGGAGTTAGGACTGGTAAGTGTGAGGCCAGCAGATGGACCCCACAGATCCCAGGAGATTTTAGAAATTGGTTTCTCTTTGTAAACCTGCACTTGACCTTTCCCCATGGAGCCTTCATTGCACATTTGCAAGGTGAAGCCAAAGGCCTTGCAGAGGGTGGGGTCAGGTAGAGCAGTACCTGAGGTAGGTCTGGGGGCTTGAGATGTGTAGGATCTGTGGAGACGTGCATGTTGTCATGGGGCCAGACGCCCTTCCCCAGCCCCACCTCCCCGTGTCCCCTGAGCCTGGAGCTCACGCCAGCCCCTGGCCCGGCCCCGGCACTGCCTGGCATGTGCTGCACCTGCATCTACCCTAAGGACCTCTCTGCAGAGCAGGGACTGAGAAGCATGCGGAAGGCTAGGAAAGGGCACCCCTTCCCCGCTGCAACCCTGCCCCACGCTGCCCTGGCTCAGCAAACCTCGGAGTTCTCCTAATGGAGGATGTGTGAGCTGCCCTCCTGCCTGCCCCTCCTGCCCCCACTCAGAGTGCCCCCTCCCTGGTCTAACCTTCTGGGCGATCGCCACAGGGGCAGACCTGGTGCATGGTACCACCTGGCATGTCTTTTCCCTGCAGCCTGGACAGCTTCCGAGCTAAGCGGTGCAGTAATCTGAGCACCTGTGTGCTGGGCACATACACACAGGACCTCAACAAGTTTCACACGTTCCCTCAGACTGCAATTGGGGTCGGAGCACCCGGCAAGAAAAGGGTCATGGCCAGCAGCTTGGAGAGAGACCACGGCCCTCGCGATGGCATGACCCAGGATGCCTATTAAACCCCTCCCTCTCTTTTCTAATGTCCTTTCTTCCTTCCTTCCTATGTCGTGATACGTGTGGTCCTCTCGGGTTGCTGGTTATCAGTGGCTTTCTTTATGGCAGTGGATGTCTGGAACCTCAGATGGCAGGAGAGCAAGAGGAACAGGCCAGAAGAGAATCACGCAGGAAGAGATGGGGGGCAGCCCTGTGCTTCCCCTGAGGAATCACAGCACGGCTTCTCAGTCCTGCTTGTGAATGTGTTTGCCGATGGGGAATAAAAGTATATTTCTCAAAAGACCTGAGCGGTGGTGGTTATTGCTCTGGCCCACACCACAGGCTTCCCAGATTCAGGGACCTGTGCTTAGAAGTAGCCTCAGCCCTGTGGTAGCTGGGTGCAGGGTGGAGTAGCTAGTCCTTGGACCAACCTCAAGTAGGAAGAACAGGAGCAGTAAAGAACAGGTAAGCACCTCGGGGACCCAACGCTGTAAAATCGCCTTTTCTTCCAGGTAAGTCGGGGAATTTTTGTATTTCTAACAAGGGATATTTGATGCCTTTGAGTGGGATGTGACTTCCAGACAATCCTCGTGTTAGCATCAGTTTGGGGCCATAATTCTCTGTGTCTCATAAGCCTTACTTGATTTGCAGTGTATTTATACAGGAAAGACAGGCTGTTACAGCTCTGTGTTCCATGGCCACTCACCCGGAGCCACCTTGGGTTTTCTGACACCCCTGGGAATGTCTGTGGGAGTGATCATGGCATTTTCCCCAAGAGCCTGTGTATTTCTGCAGTGATAATTGTGATTGAGGAAAGATGTAACGTTAACTGGTGCCTCTCAGAGCAGCAATTTTACCATGAGTAACCCATGGGGCAGATGGGATCTCTCTTAGATAGCCTCACTGACGGGCCTCTTTCCCTCCATCCTGCAAATCAGCATCACTGCCCGGAAAAGCTCCTGCAACTCTGCCTCCTGTGTGATCCATCAGTTGGCAGGCTTTGTAGCCAGAGCTGAGCATGTGGTGAAAAACACCTTCAGTCCCAACAGTATGGGCTCCGAAGCCTTTGGCCATCACCACAGCGAACTTGAGCTTGAGCAGTGTAATGACTTCAGAAAGGTGGCTGCCCTTGTACCATCATATGGGAGAAGGAAAACTGGGTATTGCACGGGTGTAGTCCTCACTTTAACTCTCTGTGTGCCTATTGTGGATGGATATATATATATATATATATATATATATATATATATATATATACACACACAAACATCTGCTCTAGAGAATGTGCCTCCTCCAGTGTCTGGAGAAAGAACAGACTCCCAGTAGCTGAAACCCCTAGATCTGGGTTCATTTCTCTGCATTTCCAGTACTCCCTGTGACACTGAGATACCTGGGTGGCTCAGTTAAGCATCTGACTCTAGTTTTTGGCTCAGGTCATGTTCTCACAGTTGGTGAGATTGAGCCACACATCTGGCTCTGCCCTGACAGCACAGAGTCTGCTTGGGATTCTCTCTCTCCTCTCTCTGCCCCTCCCCCCACTCCCATGCCCTCCCTCCCTCCCTCTCTCTCTCTCAAGAAATAAGCAAACTTAAAAAAAAAAGTAACTTTTCAGGGTGGGAAGGAAATGTCAATAAGAGGGGTATAGCCAGCACCTAGAAGGTTTTGTTTCATTGTATAAGCTACACTGTTAGTATATATTAATGAATGAATAGTATATATGAATGAATAGGTCATTATATTTGTGTTTAGTAGGAAAAAATGCCTTAAATATGGGTCTTTTGTTTTAAGGCAACTACCGTAAATTATTTCAAACGCATAAATTTTAAATACAAAAAGAGGATCTGTTCTGCTCAATGGATAGTAGGAAAAAGACCCCCAAAATATATAACAAATGCACAATTGAGAAAAAGATGTCAGTAATAAATACTCATATAGCTTTAGAATAGTGGTATATTAAAGTCATCAATTAAGAGCCAAGACTATCAGGCTGCATCATTTTAAAGGATCCAAAATGTTTTTTCCACAAGAGAAACATTCAGAACAAAAGGACTCAGAATTAATTAAAACAAATGGGTAGTAGAAGTTGAAGTAAGTTCATAATGTATGATTAGAATAGAATTCAAGGCAAAAAAACAACTTATTAGGGGCGCCTGGGTGACGCAGTCGGTTAAGCGTCACTTCAGCCAGGTCACGATCTCGCAGTCCGTGAGTTCGAGCCCCGCGTCGGGCTCTGGGCTGATGGCTCAGAGCCTGGAGCCTGTTTCCGATTCTGTGTCTCCCTCTCTCTCTGCCCCTCCCCCGTTCATGCTCTGTCTCTCTCTGTCCCAAAAATAAATAAACGTTGAAAAAAAAAATTAACAAAACAAAAAAAAAAACAACTTATTAGAAATGGAAAGGTGTTATATAATGGGAAAAAGAACCAAATGGCAAGAAGATATATTGATAATAGACACATGTATTCAACAACATGGCCTCAAATTATGTGGAACAAAAACTGACCAAACTGCAGGTGAAATATGTATATCAAGAATTTTTACTATGGAATTAGTAATGTACACCACTCAATTAGCCATTAGCTTTTGGAATCCCCTCCAAAATGCATGGTTCAAAGTTGGCTCTGCAAATACCCCCTGACGATATGATAGATTTAAGAAAACATACAGTGTTTACAACCACAAAGGGGTGATAGAGTTTATTAATAATAAGATTATGACTACTTTTCACAAAACCATTTATTAAATAAGCCAATATGTCTCATATTGATTTGTAACACTACTCTTACATGCTAATAGTCTTCTGCCCTTTTCTCCTGTATTGATAATCACCTATGTTAGTAATAAACTTTTATTACTAGTAGAACAAAGGTACTTTATACTTCTCTTTTTCAAAATGCTCTTGGCAATTTTTACACATTTATTCTTCCAGAAGAAAGTTAGAATTTGCGGTTTGGATTTTTATGGCATTGGGTTTTCTAGGTAGACAATTGTGTCATCTGTAAATAATAGTAAATCTTAGTTCACATTTTTGTTCTTTTTCTATCATGTAGAACTTCCTGACAATGTTGAGATAAAAATGATAATAGGTACCCTTGATGATGAAGGCTATTGATTTCAAATGGAACTTCTTCATCATCTTAAGAAAGTATCTTTCTTTGGGGCACCTGGGTGGCTCAGTCGGTTAACAGCTTCGGCTCAGGTCATGATCTCCCAGTTCATAGTTTGAGCCCCGCATGGGGCTCTGTGCTGACAGCTCAGATCCTGGAACCTGCTTCAGATTCTGTGTCTCCCCCTCTCTCTGTCCCTCCCACTCGCGCTCTGTCTCCATCTCTCTCTCAAAAAAATGAATAAACATTAAAAAAAATTTAAAAAAAGAAAGTATCTTTCTTCTTATTGTATACTACCAAGAGTTTTTAAAGATCATAAATGAATATAAAATATTATCAAAATATCTTTTGGTACTGACCACATAATCTTATGGCTTTTCTCCTCTTAATGATAATACATTTCCAGGCATAAAAACTAATAATAACATTTAATATATTTGAGTGCTTACTACATGCTAGGCTGTAATAAATGATTCACAGAATTGACTCCTTTAATCTTTACAGCTGCATAAAGTAAATAGTGTCAGAGTTCCATTTTATGAAGAAACTGAGATATAGGACATGAAGCAGGTTGACCAAAGCCACACAGATAGCAGATCCATATCAAGATGCAAACCTGTTCCTAGGCTATCTGGCTCCATAGTCAGGTGTCTTAAATCATTACATTGCTTCTTCATGAACTCTACTAGGTGAGAGGGTATGTATTAAAATACACTTGCAAATTCAATGCGCTTATGATTTATTAAGGATTTTGTACCACCATTGTTAAGTTTAATATTGGGGCTATGCTAATGTCATCAAATGAGTTTGCAAGCTTTTGAACTTTTAATGCTTTAGGTTAATGTAAGGAGTATGAAAACTATCTGAGCTTTAAGTTTTATATAATTCACCTGTAAAACTTTCTTACAGAGTTCCTTTAGGTTTTAAGTTTTCTCAGAGTTCTTAAGGTTTTTAAATTCTGCTGTGGTTATTCTATTCTATTGTTATTCTATCTATCCTTGATTTACATGTATCTTCATGAAATTTGTTATTTAAATTTCTTTGCATATATTAGCAAATTGTACTTTTTTATTATAATTTAAAATCTTCACATTTGACATTGTATTTTTCTTCTCATTCTGGATGCGGTGTATCTGTATTTTCCCTTTTCCTTTCCCTCACTTACTTTACCAGAAATTTCTATTTAATTGAAATTTTCAAGACTGAGCTTTAATATTTTCCAATTCTACCATTTCCTTGTTTTTAATTCACTAATTTCTTTGCTGACCACTCAATTCCCTTCTCTCAGATAATTGTTGAAAAGTTTGTTGAGCAGGTCTCTTCCTTGATTTCTGAGTTGAATTATTAAGTTAAGCTGCATATATTTTGTCTTGATTACTTGTATTTAACCACTTCTTTGACCCCCCGCTGACTCCTTCCTGATCCAAGTCTCCATTATGTTTTACATGAACTGTAACAACAATCTCCCAATTGATCTCCCTGTTTCTATCTTCTTTATATAGACAATTCTGGAGTGATCTTTTTAACATGTAAGTCACATTGTGTCTATCCCCTGGTCAAAACCTTCCAGTCTCCCCATCTCACTCAGAATAAAAGTCAGAATCCTACAGTAGCCCAAGAGGTACTGCGTGATCCCACCCCATATCATTTCTCTGATCTCCCTACCTGCCAACTAACCCACTGCCTGAGGGCCTTTGAACTTTGCTCTGCCTGCAATGCTCTTCCCCCAAAGTCTGCATGACTGACTCTCTCCCTTCCTGCAGAACTCTGCTGAAACATCACCTTCTCAGAGATGGCTTCCCTGACCACTGTACAAAATAGCATTCCTTCCTGAACACTCTCCATCCTCTTTATTCAGCCTTATTTTACCCAAAGAACTTATCATTATATGAGATATTATACATATTTGGGGGGGCGGGTGGAGTTGTTCACTGTCTTCCACTAGCATGTAACTCTATGAAGGAAGTTAAAATTTTTTTTAAATCCATATCCCTGGAGCATAAAAAAAATTCTAGAGCAGTATAGTGTTATGCCCAGAATTCGTGATCCCCAAATACCGCCAGGGAGCCGATTACATCGGACTCGGCTCCCTGGCGGTATCTGGGGATCACGAATTCTGGGCATGACATTTGGGGGCTCGGCCCGGGATCCCAAAGACCCCCGAGGGACCCCCGACCCGGAGAGCCTGACTGGCCACAGTTAGTATCTGTCTGTTTGTTCTGTCTTTTCTGTGTGAGCTCATTTAATTCTGGTAGTGCCCGACGTGGTCTAAGTGGATGCACTGGAGGACCACGGGCCGGGAGTGTCAGAAGACGTTCCAATCCTCCCTTCTGGAGGGACGTGGAATCCCCTCATCGGTTTTGGAGGGACATGGAATCCCCTCAAAGGTCTAAGCTAGCTTTCAGTTTTGCTTCCATGGAGTTGGAAGACTTTCTAGGGTCCCTCTGTTTGTCTGTTTTTGTGTTTCTCTGTTTTGTTCTGTGGAATTACTAGACGGACGTTATGGGACAGACTCAGACTACTCCTCTAAGTATTATGATCGATCACTTTAAGGATGTGAGGGGAAGAGCTAACAACCTCAGTGTGGAAGTCCGAAAGGGTCGGTGGCAGTTTTTTTGTTCTACCGAGTGGCCAACTTTCAATGTCGGATGGCCACCAGAGGGGACCTTGGACCTCCCTACCATCCACCGAGTCAGGAGTATCATCTCTCAGCCTAAGACGGGCCATCTTGATCAGCTCCCTTACATTATCACTTGGCAGGACCTTGTAGAAGACCCACCCTCTTGGCTTAAGCCCTTCCTAGCCCCGCTCCCTCCGGAGCCAAAACCCATTCTTGCTTTGCAGGGGACAAAGAAGAAGAAGAGTCTTATCCAGCCTTCAGTACCCCTCTACCCTGTCTTACAGGGGGTTACTGAAGAAGAAATAATTTTTCCTCCCCCGTATAACCCCTCTAGGATGCCCGAAGAACACCATCCTCCCCCTCCGGGGAGGCAGACGCTGTTCCGAGAGCGGGAGGCAGAAACGCTCCAGTGGGAAGCCCGCCCTTTACCAGACAAAGGGCTCAGAGGGAGCAATCCACCTCCGCCACACCGCCGACTCCACTATTCCGCTCCTGTGAGCCACCGGACCCCCAGATGCGGAGGGGAATCAGCCCCATCACTATTGGCCTTTCGCCACTAGTGATCTCTACAATTAGAAGGCTCAGAATCCTAAGTTTTCCGAGAAACCGGCAGGGCTTATTGATTTATTAGACTCTGTTCTTTTTACCCATCAGCCCACGTGGGACGACTGCCAGCAGCTTTTGCAGGTCCTGTTCACAAATGAAGAAAGAGGAAGAATCCTCAATGAGGCCCGAAAACTAGTTCTGGGCGCAGACGGGAATCCCACCACCCACCAGGCTCAGATAGATGCCTCCTTCCCCTTAACTCGGCCCCAGTGGGATTTCAACATGGCAGAAGGTAAGGAGAGGCTCCGGGTCTACCGCCAGACTCTAATGGGGGGTCTCCGAATGGCTGCTAGAAAGCCAACCAATTTGGCCAAGGTAGGAAATGTACAACAGGGAAAAGATGAATCTCCGGCTGCCTTTTTAGAACGGATCATGGAGGCATTCCGTACCTATACCCCCATGGATCCGGAGGCTCCGGAAAGCAAGGCAGCTGTTATCATGGCCTTTGTAAACCAATCGGCCATAGACATTAGGAGAAAATTACAGAAAATAGATAGACTAGGAGAAAAAAGTCTGCATGACTTACTGGTGGTAGCCGAAAAGGTATATAATAACCGGGAGCCTCCTGAGGACAAGCAGCCTCGCGCCATGGCGGAAGCCAGCAGTAAGCGGACTCGAGACCTGGCCAGAATACTACTAGCTACCACTGCTGACTCCCCCGAGGAACGAGACCACCATCTCCGGCAGCTGGTAGACGACGCAAGAAAAGGTAAAGGAACCACCAAGGGGGGGAAGCAGAGGCTGCAGAAGGATCAGTGCGCATACTGCAAGGAGATAGGGCATTGGACCCGAGATTGTCCAAAAAGGGCCGGCGGGAAGGGAAGCAAGACTGATCAAGTAAAAGTCCTAGAGCTAGATGAACTAAGTGATTAGGGGAGTCAGGGTTCGGACCCTCTCCCCGAACCCAGGGTAACTCTTAAAGTGGAGGGGACCCCTGTTGGATTCCTTGTCGACACCGGAGCACTACATTCGGTCCTCCACACCCCACAAGGAAAACTAGCCAGCAAGAAGTCCTGGGTACAAGGGGCAACTGGTATGAGCCAGTATTCATGGACTACCCGAAGAACGGTAGATTTGGGAACGGGCCGGGTATCCCACTCCTTTATGGTAATACCAGAATGCCCCTACCCGCTGTTAGGACGGGACTTACTGACCAAGATTGAAGCTCAGATAACTTTCAGACAAGGGGGGCCTCAGGTCACCGATGGCAAGGGCCACCCCATCCAGGTACTGACCATGAAACTGGATGATGAATACTGCCTCCACCAGGAGGCGCTCCCGAGAGAGGATAATATAGACAGATGGCTATAAGAATTCCCCTCGGTTTGGGCAGAGACGGGGGGGGGGGGGGGGGGGGGGGAGGGGGGGGGAATGGGACTAGCCGCTCACAGGACCCCAGTCCTGGTTAGAGCTCAAGCCAGGAGAGAGTCCGGTAAGGATCAAACAATACCCCATGTCTCAGGAGGCCTGGAAGGGGATCCAGCCACACATCCGGAGACTACGAAGCCTAGGGGTACTAGTTCCTTGCCAGTCTGCCTGGAACACGCCCCTACTGCCGGTCAAAAAGCCTCACACAAATGACTACCGACCAGTACAAGACCTCCGGGAAGTAAATAAGAGGGTCGCGGACATACAGCCAACTGTTCCCAACCCATATACTCTCTTGAGCTCCTTGGCGCCCTCCAGCGTCTGGTATACTGTACTAGATTTAAAGGACGCCTTCTTCAGTCTGCCGCTGGCACCCCAGAGCCAACCCTTGTTCGCCTTCGAGTGGCATGATCCGGAGGAGGGCTACAGTGGGCAACTCTCCTGGACACGGCTACCTCAGGGATTCAAAAATTCACCCACCATCTTCGACGAGGTACTACACGAGGACCTGGATGAGTACAGAAGGGAGCACCCTGGCCTCACCCTTCTACAGTACGTAGATGACGTCCTGATTGCTGCCGACACGGCCAAAGACTGTGAGCGAGGGACCCAGGACCTGCTGGCTACCCTGGGGGCCTTAGGGTACCGGGCATCCCCGAAGAAGGCTCAGATATGCAGGGAGAGGGTAAGTTACCTGGGATATATCCTGGAGGGCGGACAGTGGCGGTTATCAGATGCCAGAAGAGAAACTGTCCTAAAGATCCCTACTCCCACCTCCCAAAGAGAAGTGAGGGAATTCCTAGGATCAGCCGGATACTGCCGCCTCTGGGTTCCAGGTTTAGCTGAGATTGCCAGGCCCCTATATGAAACTACCAAAGAGGAGAAAACATTTAAATGGACTGAAAAAGAAGAAATTGCCTTTAATCAGTTAAGAAAGGCCCTCCTAAGTGCCCCAGCCCTGGGCCTACCAGACATTACGAAACCCTTCCACCTCTTTGTAGACGAACATAAGGGAATAGCAAAAGGGGTTCTAACTCAAGCTTTAGGCCCCTGGAACTGCCCAGTGGCTTACCTGTCTAAGAAACTAGACCCAGTGGCTGCCAGCTGGCCGCCATGCCTAAGAATTATTGCGGCGACAGCACTCCTAGTCAAGGATGCAGACAAGCTGACCCTAGGACAGGAGATCTGGATCACGACCCCACACGCCATTGAAGGGGTCCTGATACAGCCTCCTGACAGATGGATGAGCAACACACGTGTGACTCATTACCAGAGCCTCCTACTCAACCCTCCACGAGTGCGGTTCCACCCCAGTGCAGCCCTCAATCCTGCAACCCTGCTGCCCGACCCTGACCTAGGTGCTCCATTACATGACTGTGCAGGAATCCTGGAACAAGTACATGGATTCCGGACGGACCTGACCAACCGGCCCCTCCCTGATGCCGAGGCTACTTGGTTCACTGATGGCAGCAGCTTTGTGCGAGACAGACACAGGTATGCGGGTGCAGCGGTGGTCACCGAAACGGACACCGTATGGGCGGAGGCTCTACCCTCCGGAACGTCAGCCCAGCAAGCAGAGCTCATAGCCCTCACCAAGGCGCTGATGCTGGGAGCTAGAAAATGGCTTAACATCTACACAGACAGCTGTTATGCGTTTGCCACAGCTCATATTCATGGAGCAATTTATCAGGAGAGGAGGTTACTGACGGCAGAAGGACGGACTATAAAAAATAAGCAGGAGATACTTAACCTGCTTATGGCCTTATGGCTTCCTGCCAAGCTAGCCATTATCCACTGCCAAGGGCACCAAAAAGCTGATAACCCAGTAGCTAGTGGTAATTGAAAGGCTGACCAGGCAGCCAAGGCAGTCGCCCTTGCTTCAGTCCCCACCATGACCATACAACTACCAGACCCGGGAGACCCAGTTTTACCAGACCAGCCCAAATACTCCCAGGAGGAGTTATAGCAGATCAAGAAACTCCCCATGGCCCAGGAGATAAAGGGACGGTGGTATACACCTAACAAGGAGCACGTGCTGCCAGACCGGCTCGGAGTCTCAATATTAGAGCACATGCATCGGTCTACTCACATGGGGGCCCGAAAATTAAAGGACTTAATCCGACATGCCGGAATCAAGATTCACCAACAGGACACCAAAATAGAGCAAGTTGTATCTGCCTGCAAGACCTACCAACTCACCAATGCGAGAGCCACATCAAATAAAAAAGGAACCAGGCTCAGAGGCACCAGACCGGGAGCCCAATGGGAAGTCGACTTCACTGAAGTCAAACCAGATAAGTATGGTTATAAATATCTTTCAGTATTTACAGACACCTTCTCTGGCTGGGTGGAGGCACACCCAACCAAGCATGAAACGGCTCAGACGGTGGCTAAGAAGCTACTAGAAGACATTTTACCCAGGTATGGTTGTCCTGCCATGGTAGGATCAGACAATGGACCAGCTTTTATCTCGCAGGTAACACAGGCAGTAGCCAAGGCGGTGGGGGCAAACTGGAAATTACATTGTGCTTATAGGCCCCAGAGCTCAGGACAGGTAGAAAGAATGAATAGAACCCTAAAAGAGACCCTTACCAAATTAACCATGGAGACTGGCGGGGACTGGGTGACTCTCCTACCGTACGCCCTTTACCGGGTTAGAAACACTCCTTACACTCTGGGTTTTACTCCCTACGAGATCATGTTTGGCAGGCCACCCCCTGTTATTCCCAGCCTTCAAGCTGAACTTATTGCTGAGTTTAAAGATCAAGAACTTTTTCTTTCCTTGAGAGGGCTCCAGAGGGCGCACGAGGATATTTGGCCGCGCCTCCATGCCATCTATGAGGCTGGCCCGACCCCGACACCTCATCATTACAGGCCGGGAGACTGGGTCTACGTCAAGAGGCACCACCAAGAGACCCTCGAGCCGTGCTGGAAGGGACCCTACATCGTGGTGCTGACAACCCCCACTGCTCTCAAAGTAGACGGCATCGCGACCTGGGTCCATCACACCCACGTTCGGCCAGCGGACCCCTCCTCGATCCGGAAGGACTTCGTCACGCGATGGGCCATCAGTCGGGACCAACACAACCCGCTCAAGCTCAAGCTACAGCGCATTCGACCCACCTAATATTGGTAACTCTGTTAACTCTGCTTGTCATTGCTCATGCTGCCGGGAGTCCCCACGCCCCCCCAAACATCACCTGGCAGATCATAGACACCAGCTCGGGGACAATACTTAATCAGACCTCCCAGAGCTACCCCAGGGACACTTGCTTCCCAGAACTTTGCGTAAACCTCCAAACTCTGTTCCCCTTGTCACCATAAATGCAGCCGGTCCCATGATTGGGTCCGTAAGCTACATGACAAGGGGGGAATGAAAGGGCGGGCCTATGCCTGCCGACTCCATCTTGTTCTGTGTCCTTCACCTTGACCACACCTCCTCCCCTTGAGCAACCCCCGCCCCCACCTGCCTAACAGAACTCGGACACTTCCCCAGCCAATCGGCTGAGGCCATAGCCATTACCTCACCAACTGCCCCTAGGCCCCAATAAAACCTTTGTGCTTTTGAAACTCGCTCTCTCTCCCTGGTATCTCACCGCTGCATCAGTGCAAGTAGGGGATTGAGCTCGAGCTAGCTCGAATAAAGGCTCTCTTGCTTTTACATCGGACTCGGCTCCCTGGCAGTATTTGGGGATCACGAATTCTGGGCATAACATATAGCCCTTCAATAAATATTATTTAGTGAAGAAATAAATAATGAAACTCTGTAAGGTTTTTCTCTGACTTCATCTTTAACCATTCATCATGTTCTGAGATGTGAAGTTGCCATTCTTAAAATTGTCTTTAATTTTCCTTTTGATATCTACCTTTAGCTCAAAAGTAATTTAGTAGAGAAATTTAAAATTTTAAATAGCTTTTAAAATTATCGTTCACTTATGTAGTTCCAGGTTTTGTGCATTGAGGTTTGATACAGAGTGATCTATTTTTGCCTGGGAAATTTTAAGATTTTCTATCAGGTCTAGGATGTGATCCTTTCCTACAAATGTTTTAAATAACAGAAAATAGAGTACATTTCCTGAGGTAACAACTTTTATATCAGTATCTAGTTAGCTAGCTACGGATATGTAATTAAAGCAAATAATTATAATATTCTTATATATTATTTTTGCCTGGGTAGTTGATCTTGCAAAGACAAAGAGAGGGCAATAAAGTTTCCAAGTATTATTTAATTTTTGTGAATTATCCCTTGTATTCCTAAGAATATTTAGTTTATGTATTATAAGCTTTTTCTTACTTTTAAAATCAACTTTCATAAGGTGAAATTATAGAATATAAAATTATATACATGATTTATATTTCCGTGAGTTTTACCTAAAGTATTCCATAAAACCTATGTAATTATCACAACAAAAGGTATAAATGTTTCCATCATCCCAGAATGTTTTTCCTGTCATTTTGCAGCCAATATTCCCCAAATCCCTATGCCTCACACAGTCACTGATGTGATTTCTATCTCTCTGGATTCATTTCTCTACAGATAGATATGTATGTACTCTCTTGTATCTAGGTTCTTTCACTCAGCATAATGTTTGGGAGATTTATTTATATTGCCGCATATATCAGATATAACTATTTGGGGTGTTAATTGGATATTAATTGGCTCAAGGATTGGGGTGGGTAGTTAAATAGGATTCCATTATATACCAGAATTTGTTGGGTGGACACATGTATTATTTCCAGTTTCAGCTGTTATGCATGACACTTATGAATATTCATGTACAAGTATTTCATGAACAGTTGAAGTCATTTCTCTTGGACAATTAGCTAGAAATTATATGGTAAATGCCTGTTTTAACTAAATAGACTATGCCAGCTTACAAATGACCATGCCATTTTACTCTCCCAGCAGAAACTTATGATCATTTGCCTTGCTCCCCACAACCTTGACAAGGCTTGATGTTTTCAGCCTTTTTAAATTTTAGCCATTCTCATTATAGCAGTACCTTATTATAGATTTTAATTTCCACCCCCAATGACTGGTGATAATCAAGGATGTTTTCATGTATGTATTAGCCGTTTGTTTACCTTCTTTTGTGAAGTTCCAGTTCCATTATTTTGCCCATTTTTAATTGAGTACATTATCTTCTTGAGCTGTAAGAGATCTTAATGTGTTCTAGATAGAAGTCCTGCTTCCTTTTGGAGCACCATTTCACTCACCTGCTCACACTTCTCTCCCTCTTGAGTCTCTCCTTCGTAGGAAGCCAGATGCCATGAAATGAGGCCACTCAATTCAACAGCAGGCTGTGGAGGGGTCCACGTGTCAAGGAATGGAGGCCTGTCAACAACCAAGTGAGAGAGCTCAGACATGGCTTCTTCAGCCCCACGGGAGCCTAGAGATGATTCTAGATCCAGCCGAGAGCTGGACTGCAACCTCAAGAGAGACCCTGAGCCAGCACCACCCAGCTGAGCCTCTCCCAGATAGCATACCTTCAGAATCTGTGTGAGATAATACATATTTGTTCTTCTGAGCTGCTAAGTTTTTAGGTAATTTGTTACACAGCTGTGGATAAGTAATATCCATTCAAACCACAATAACTGTACTTCAAACCCCAAATCTGGATATCATATTCAGGGCATGTGGCTAGATATAGAGACCTGAGTTCAAGTTGGAAACCACAGTTTTCAGAAAGGATGCAATACCAGAATTCTTTCCCCTGGTTCCCAAGCCCAGGTAAGATTATGTGAAATGCCATAGGCTACTTCTACTCCAAACAAAACTAAGTCCTTCTGTTCTTTCTCATGATTGAATGATTTTTACCAACACCTTATCTCTCTGAGTTCTCAGCGCTCTCCATCCTATAGCTACTTGTTTACATTATTCTTTCTGCCTCTAAGATTCTCAAGGTGGGAAGAAGCTCATGTAGACCAACCCACATGTGTGAATCTCCTCTATAACACTCCAAATGGTCTTCTAGCTTATTTTTGAAATTTGGATATCACTATCTTCAGAGGTAGTTCATTCTATCTTTAGATCACTCTCTTAGAAAATTCCTCCAGAGAATTCACTTGCTCAGCTCTCCTGCTTCACTTGGTTCTCAAGAGATTCATCATTGGGCCAACTCTCCAGGAAGAATTTGCTATGACTGAGACCACATCTCTGAAGGCAGGAATGGTTATAATTGTGGGGATGTAAAGCAAATCATATTTTCTTTACTCTGAAGTTCCTAGGTTGACTTGACTTGACTTTCTAAGAGCCATCTCATTACCTGGATCCATCCTAGATGATTAACTATTCATTCTCAAGAATATCTCTGGGGTTGGGAGTAAGGCTCTTCAATTATTTGGCTCCTTGGAGATTTTTTTTTAAGTTTATTTATTTTGAGAGAGACAGCAAGAGAGAGGGAGAAAGAATCCCAAGCAGACTCTATACCACCAGCACTGAGGCTCACGCAGGGCTCAAACTCATGAACCGTGAGATCATGACCTGAGCTGGAATCAAGAGTTGGACATTTAACCAACTGAGCCACCCAGGTGCCCCAGATCCTCAGATATTTGTTCTTGGTAAAACTTTTCTGGATATTCCTGTAGCAGCTGCTGCATGTAAGTGATGGATAGAGGTAACAAAGGTCCTGTGCTTATCTCTGGCAGGGCCTGGAGCCAAGAACTATAAATCTGGGTTTCATCTCTCCTACTCAGGCTTGCCAGGACAATAAGATTGTTTCCATAAAGAGGTACTTTTAGACTTCCTGGAGAGCTTGGCTGATCTGTAGATCTAGGAAGATTGTAGGTATAATTTTGTGCCTTCATAAAGATAGTCAACAAAACCCTTAATATAGTCTACCAAGTTACTATTGTTCCATTCTCATTTCTCACTATGCTCTCCCTCTCACTCTAAGTTCTAGTTACATTGGCATTCTAATTTGTCAGAATGTGCACCTTCTTCCTACCACAGAGCTTTTCCACCTGCTGTTTCCATGTTCCAGAGTCCCCATATCTTCCCTCTTTTCAATTAACTCCAACTCTTCTCTCAGTTCGGCTAAGCATTGCTTCCTCAAGGAAGCCTTCACAGACGACCACCCCTTGAGTCTAGGTTATATTAATTCGAAGAGTACATACACCTTTCTCTCCGATCACTCTTTCAGTTGTAGTTTACACATTTATTAGCATAATTATTTTATTAATGTCTATACCCCCTTAGACTAAAAGTTCCATTCACACAGTAACTGCATCCATTTTGTTCTCCACTGTAACACTTAACATAGTGTCCAGTAGATTAAGTGTTTGTGGCATGTAGAAAAAAAGCAATTAGAACCCATTGTGACAAATGCTATCCTTAGAGTAGGCACAGGAGGGCTATGGTCTAACCTAATCCAGATTTAAAAAAAACTTTCCTTATAATATATCACATCTCTAAAAATAAACAAGACTCTGTGAGATGAACAAAGGAACTGGGGAAGTAAGAGGTAACATGAGCCTGAATGAGCTGATCACATTGGATCCAGGTCAAGTCAACTATTTCCATTCTGCAAATGAGACTATTGGTATTCTATCCAGATATAGGAAGTTACTGAAAGACCCATTAATGTTGGCAGGAGATTTAAAACTGGAAGAAAAATGAGCTTGTCAGGTGGCAGCTGGATGCCAAACAGATCCTGTCGAATAGCCAGATGCCATCTCAGAACCTCGCAAGTAAGACCAGCTCTGCTAGAGAGTTATGTCCCTGATCACTAATGACTGGATTTCTGGAGATGGTAGAATATTTAGGGGCCAGAACTAAGGACTCAAAAAGAACAGCTGATTCCAGATCAGGGAGCATCACCAAGACTATTCATCGTTCAGTTTCTTGAAGATTGGGCTCAGGACATGACTCAGGAATGCAAAGGAAAACCCACACAACCCTAGGGAAACCAGAAATAGTGTCACATACACCAGACCTGGGGAGCTGCCGAAGAATGCCAGGCCTGTCTACAGGGCATATGCAATCTAGGAGGTGGTGCTGAGCTCCCAAGAGTAATAAATAATTCAGCCTGCTGCAAATTCATACGTTAAAGCCCTAATCCCAAGGTGATGGTATTTATGGATAAGGCCTTTGAGCAGTAATTAGATTTAGATAAGGATATGAGAGTAGGACCATCATAGTGCCATTATAAGAGTCACTACAGAGTTTGCTCCTTCTCTTTCTTTATCTACCATGTGAGCACACAAGGACAAGGGATGGCCATCTGCAAGCCAGCATAAGAGACCTCAAAAACCTGGCCATGCTAGCGCCTTGAGCTCAGATTTCCAGCCTACAGAACTGTAAGAAAACAAACATCTATTATTTAAGCAACCCAGTCCATGTGTTGTGCCATGGCAGGCTCCAACTAATACAGCAATGATACAGAGATGAACAGGAAAGACATGGCCTCTGCACTCATTGGTAGATTAACAGGGAAGATTGATATCAACATTAACATAAAATATGATTATTAACAGTAAAATACAGTGCAGCATAGGTATATGTAGGGAAGATAAAGCCTAGCCAAGAACTATGGAAAGAATTCCCTTATGAGAGAAATTTTAATTAGAGATCTGAAGATTGAAAGGTTGTAGTGGGAGATGGGGAAATTAAGGGGTATTCAGACATAGAGACCAGGAGCACAAGCATGGTTATCAGTGACAAGATAGAGCCTGCTCATCTCAGCTCATGCAAGCCATTGTTAGCATCTCTTCCCAAAAGTGATAGCTCATTGGTAGCTGGAAACCAGACATGATGGGAGTATTTACACAGTGTAAATTTTGCAAAATTTGCAAATTGGGATTCTTCTTCCTAGAGAGTTACTATTTGCAAAATATTTACCACACCCAGCTACAAAACATGTTCAAGAAATGGAGAAAATATTCAAGTTAGCGCACAGAGAGTAAAAGATAAAATGGAAAGATATGAGGCTAGAATTCGACTCTTAGAGATGGTGCCTGATCCTCAGTATGTACGTATACACACACACACACACACACACACACACACACACACACACACACACATTTATTTGGTTCTTGCAATCAATAGTGAGAATTACTGGGTTAGGTTTAGAGGGCTTTGTAACCTGTGGTAAGAGGTTGGTATCTATATTAAGTCAAAGAGGAAGAGGGGATTATGGGAAGATGGCAGAGTAGGAACCATGTCCAGTAATAGGGAATCATCGAAATAATTTATAATACATAAATAAAATTGAATATAATAATGAAAATAATAAGGAAGATTTATACAGAAAATGACATGGAAAATATGCCAAAAGAATGTATAAGAAAGGAATTAAAAAAGATAAAAAGTTAATGATCTGATGAACTGATTTCATTGATTTCATAAATAAGAGTCTGATGGCTCTTACTTATGATGACTTCTTCCATGTGTATTTTGTGATTTTTAAAATTTTTAGTTTGTGTTCAGTGGTAGTTAACCAACAGGAATTTTTATTGGCCTGGGTTTAAATCTCCAAGAGATAGTTTACATTTATTTCTATTTGATGTCTGGGACCATGACCAATTCATGGTAAGTTTAAACTGAATTTCCTATTTCATTGAGGGAAATTTTTTGTGTTTAGTCAGCCTGACCACTCTTTTTAAATTTGCTGAGCTCCCACAAATACTGGATGATTTTGTTGTTGATACACATCTACTAAACAACAGTAGTGTTGGAAAATAATGTGCTATCCCCCAGTAAATATATGTCATTATTTGATTTATTTGAATTGGGATGGCTTCTCTGAGTAAATAAAGGTAATTGTGTACCTCTGGGTGTGAAGACTAGGCAGGCATAGACCTACTGGGAGATTTTCCAACAAGGTGCTCCAATTTGCCTCATAACATTAAAGTTTAAGTAAAACATTGTCCTTGAAATTTTGAAAGTCTGAAGTTTCAGATCATGTACCTTTCATCTTTTTCTTAGAAGCACAGAAATCTTCCTAGCCTAGGTCCTTTTCATGATTCATAAAGGGAAACAGCTTTCCAAGTGTAACCTCTGTATTTGATTTATTAAACATGGTATACAACCAAATTCTCTCTACACTAAAGTTATTCAATTTAGTCTAATGGCTCTTATATTAGAGTTATGTCTATTCATGCAGAAAACAGCTGTAAGTCATTAGCTTGAATTATAGTGCTTCTTAACTTTCCATCATTAAAGACTTGGACTTAGGAGGCCTCCAAATTTTGCAAATCTATCCTAAAATTGCTGTCTTTCATATTAGAAAACTATAAATGTAGAAAATTATAAGGATATATAAAATAAGAGAAAAAGGAGAGAAGTTAATTGATCATGAGTGATGACCCAAAATAGCTCCATACTGGCCAGCCTTCACCCCTGATCTCTTTTCCCTGTTACTATCACTATTTATTGGTCTCAGGGATAACTGCATAAAAAAAAATTTTGGTGTTGTTTAAACTCACTTATAAGTAATATGATACTGAGGGCTACCATACCCACTTTAGAATGCCAGATTAGGAGAAGGAAGGTTTGCCCAAAGGTTAGTCTTAGTACCTCTGCCCAAGAGCATTTCTGTTCCCCTATCTGAAAAATAAATTTGCACTTGTCCTACAGTGCTGGCTTACAACCTTCTTCTGAAACTATGTTGACTCACAGGAGTTTGTGTCTCAGACTCACTGAACACCCTAGTTGGGAGTTCACCCTAACAGACTGCAGGTTCTTCTTTATCCTATTTCCTGCCTCTCTCTTGATTCCTTTTGAACCCTCTCTGTAACATGAACATGGTATCCTGATTCTGCAAGAGAATATCAAATTGTTGTACCTTTATAAAGATGTCACATCTCTTTGCAATAACTTACAAACACAATGCAACTTCAACAGGGTTTTCTGTTGCATAATAAACAGAAGGGTACTAAAGTTCATTTTGGAAATAAGTGGTTAAGAGACCTAAAAAGAACTCTGGGTTATAAATCAACTCGAACAGATATTTGAACATATTTTGTAAAAAAGTAATTGTTGAAATACTGTTATTCTGATACAGACAGAAATGTAAATCTGAGGAACTGAATGCAAAGGCAAGAAGTAGACTCAATTATATAGATAGATAGATAGATAGATAGATAGATAGATAGATAAAGTTAAATAGTGCTAAAGGAAGAATTTGGGACAGGATTGATTCATCCATTAGACACAATAAGCCAGATTTGTGGCACATAGAAAATGTTTTAATTAAGGTATTCTAAAGTAAGAAAAAGGATCATGTAATAATGAATCCAGCCAAAATTACATTCACCCTTATAAAAAAATAGATATAAAATACAATTTCTAATATTTTTATGAGGGAGAAGCCCATGAATGCAAAAGTGCCTTGAGCCCAAAATAATCACAACTGGGTCTTGGTCTGCAAAGCATTAGCCTTTCTCTAGTCATAATCTCCATTATAATCACTCCCATCATAAAGCTACTAAACAAGGAGCACTGTCACAAAGAACTGTGTGATTGAGGCAGAAATGCAGTTTCAAGATAAGCAGCCTGACCTCCCTTTGAACAAGACTGTTCCCTAAGTCTCTCATATATAGACTCTAAACTTCCATGGGATTACAGTTTAGGAAAACATCAAATTATATCTAAAGTGTATACTTAAAATCACAAATTTATTAAATAACTTAATGATCATAAATTGCACATAATAGAATTGAGAGTTTTTATAGGCTTACTTAGATAATAGTTTCTGATTTTTGAAAGAATTCTGCAAGGAAAAGATCAATATATGACTTCAGTACAAGAACCAACTGATCACAGTGAAAAAGCAAACAGCAAGAAGTGTATCTTGCTCAAATGTTAGAGAAATGGATTATTAGTCACAATATATAAAATTTTTAACTCTAATATATGTAAATATCATAAATGCCCCTTGATGGTAAATAACATAAATAGTACAAGGTATACATAGTAAGCAAACACCGGAGAGGGTTCAGCCTGTAACCAAATTCAAATTAAACAACAAAGTATACTTTTATATCCTTAACTTGTCAAGAAAGATATAATAATAACACTAGCACCATTGTTTACAGTGAAATGGATGAGACTTTATGACTGTGGATAAAAAACAGGAACACAGTAATAGGTACTGAAACCATAGAAGGTTCCTGCCCTTTGACTCAGTAATTTCACTCACTGTAATTTAGATGAGGAGCTAATTCAGGAGAAGGGCAATCCCTCTGTATGCTGCTCCTCCCTGTAGCATTCTCTGTAATAGCAGAAATTGAAAACAACCTGAATGTCCAACAACAGGGACAGTGAAGACAGTGACGTAAATTGCGGTACATTAACTGGATAAAATATTGTGCAGTTCTCACAATAATTATGAAGAATATGAGCCAGTGTAAGGTGTTGTTCAAAATACTGTTTGGTAAAACTAAATGTCCAATTATGCAGATGTTTGATTATAGCTCTGTAAAATATGCTAGAATGTTGACAAGGACTATGAGGGAGCAGAGAAAAATAGTGTTTGCTCCTGCTCCTTCCCTCCCAATCATGAAGCTCTCATGAAGTTTCTTTCAGCATCCACACACTCCATGTTCCCACCTTGTTCCCTCTTTTCCATTGCTCCTTCTTCCATTCATTGAGTGGATTCCTGCTGCTCCAGGGCACCCATGTCACTTACTATTTTTTGTATTCAGCACTAGGATCCAATAATGAGGAAGACCTATCCCCCTCTGCTCACTGAGCTCACCATTCACACACAGATGCATAAGGAAGTATTTGTGATACAGTATAGAAATCCATAAAGTGATAGGAAAAAAAGGAAGCCAAGTGAGAACCAGATTCCTTAGGAATCAATCACATGTTTTATCTCTTCAAAGGGATTTTGCATGGAGAAAGTGCTGGGGGAATTTGATCCCTTGATTACCAGACTTTCCCCACATGACAAGTTTCCCTCCTGCTGGCTCCTCCCTCTGAAGTAAAAATACTCAAGTCTCTCCTCCAACACAAAAATCAAGTTTTCACCTCCACATGCCCCACTCAACATCTTTTCTATAAACTCCTTCCTTTTCAGTCACAATCCATACTTCTAATTCCATACTGAGCAGTCACTGCCTACCCTGCTGCTAGTTCAGTGCATTGCGATAATAAAAACCACAAGAAAAGATGAGGTTACACTGGAATATGTAGGGCTCTTGCAATCCAAGTGGAGGAGACAGAAATTGCAGAAAGAAGGAAGAACTCGGTATTCCAGGGCAGAGACAAGCCGGCGTGTCTAGAACATGTGAACACAGATGGGAATGGCAAGTGTTGAACTTGGAGGTGTAGGCAAGAGCCCCACCATGTGGGGTCTGTGGGTCTGAGTAGAGTTTGAAGTTCATTCTAAGCTCAGTGGAAGCCATGGAGTGGAGACGCAGCTCTGCTGTTTCTTCTCTCCCATCCTAGACTGTTTGCACAGCATCCTCATCAACCCTGATTTTTACGGCAATAATAGGAAATACGTAGATTAGGTGATGATACCCATCTTACAGGTGAGGAAAATAACACTTGACCAAGGCCACATGACTGGTAAGGGAAAGAAGAGTGGTAAATGGGACTATTAATTGTCCTGGGAACTCAAGAGATAAAATGTATGGCCCTTTCTTTGTCACTAGTCCATGTAGGTATCTTTCCCTCTTGGGCTGTGCTTCACCTGAGAAGCTGTGCTCTGTAGGGGTCCTCTGATGTCCAGGCCACAAGCTAGACCAATTTAATCAGAACCTGGGTAAAACCCAGGTTCCAACATTTTGTAGAGTCCCAGGTGATTCCAATGGGCATTCAAGTTTGATGGCCTGGTGAGGCACGCATGAGGGCCATCCTGATCTACCTTGCCCTGCAATTCCCTCCTTATCTTCTATTAACTGTCCCCCAGGTGCCTCCTCCCTGTCCTAGGGTTGCTGTTGAAGCTGCAGTCAGGCCACACCCCTTAACCACTTTCCACAATATTTACTGTCACCTGCCTCCCCCCACTTTCCCCTCCCCTCCCTGGCCCCAGTCCCCCACATTGACAGGCTAATGGATTCTTCAGATTATATATTCCCAGTCATCTGGAGCTGTCCTGAGATTAGCCTGCCAGACAATGGCAGAAGCGGCCCTTGCTCCTGGTTCTAATGAAATAATTCACTTAAATAGCCTCTGTTTCCTCCAGAGCCCAGGTCCTTTAGCCAAATGGAGGTGAGCAAGGGCTGTCTCCAATGGAATGCAGGAGCAGAAGTGAGCTGCTCATATGGAACAGTGGTTGCAGGAGCCACAGCATTAAGGAAGAGACATGTGAAGTTTATTTATTCATTTGGAGAGAGAGTGGGGGGCGGGGGCAGGAGTAGAGAAGAAAATCCCAAACAGGCTCTAGACTGTCAGCGCACAGCCTGATGCAGGGCTCAGATCCACAAACCATGAGATCCTGACCTGAGCCAAAGTTGGAAGCTTAACCAACTGAGCCACCTATGGAGCCCCTTCAAGTCCTCCTTGTAGACTAGCCACTCCTGGTCAGGGAGGCACAGCCAAGAACCCTGCAGAAAATGTTGCAGGCACCAGGGTGGGATTTTCAATTTGGAGAGGCCCAAGGGGAAGTAATGGAGGGCTTCCCTCTTCCCTGTTCACTTCCTCCATCCCCTCTCCCCGACCCCTCATCCCTCACTCTGTCCAAGTCTTCCAAAGGACTCCTCATAATCTTTTTTTTTTTTTTCCAACGTTTATTTATTTTTGGGACAGAGAGAGACAGAGCATGAACGGGGGAGGGGCAGAGAGAGAGGGAGACACAGAATCGGAAACAGGCTCCAGGCTCTGAGCCATCAGCCCAGAGCCCGACGCGGGGCTCGAACTCACGGACCGTGAGATCGTGACCTGGCTGAAGTCGGACGCTTAACCGACTGCGCCACCCAGGCGCCCCAAGGACTCCTCATAATCTTAATCCTACTCAGTTTAAGAGAGAAGTTCTCACTCTTTAAAACTCCTCCTCTGGGCTCAGGTATCTTCCTGCAGTGTAGGGGAGGATACAAGTTTAAGGTACCTGTTACCAGCTCTCACTGGTGTCTTCCTGGGATCCAGGACTCTTGAGTGAAGAAAGCTTATTCACCAGGGAACATTACCCATGTCCCTAAACTTTTCCATCCTCAGGTATGCTGCACAGGGTTATCCTATTTATTTATACATTATTAATTCACTTATTCAATAGATATTTATTTTCACCATAAAAAGGTGAATCCCATGTTTCTTGGACAAATTGCATACAGCCCAGGGGTTGGGGGCGGGGGCAGAGATATTCATGATAGCTGCAGCTCAGATACCACAGATGCATTGTCCTTCCCTTTCAATATGTTCGTGTTTGTTTTCATTTAGTCATTAGAGATCGTATGCATTCCAATACGCATGGAAGGGAATTCAGAAGGAAAGACAATTGAGTTGTGGCCATTCCCCTGGTTGATGTATAAATATATTGGATGGAATGGGCTGTCCTGTTCCAGGCCAGAAAGCAAGAAAAAGCCATGACAATGAGAATACTGTGTGAGCACCCAGGGGTGGTCTGGGCCCCATGGATGAGGCCAATAGGAAGAAAAAATGCCTCTGGGCACAGTGTGCTGCTGGAAATTGGAAAATCACAAACTAGCAGCCTACGTGTACACGGGGGAAACGAAAGAGGGCGTGACTATATTTCAGAACTGTTACAGGGGCACTTTAAGGCTGAATCGCAGAACAGAAAATCTGCCCTGCAGATGGAATCAAGACATTAGTCGCTCCCCATTGCCTGGAACCGTGACTTACAACCACGGCAGGCCCACTGCCCAAGAGAAAGGACCATTAGCTGCCCTCCCGCCCCAGGAAAACATTACTCATGCTTAATCTTCAGGTTGAGAAAAACAATCATGATGACTCACTTCTAAATCATGTTTACTAATTGGAATGCATCAGAATCATTAATTATGTTGTCACAGAAAACATGGCAAAATGCACGAGCCAAAAGATAAACTCCACCTGTTAGAAGGTGGAGGAAGGACAGTATCCTACAAACTGAGAAGAAGGCACTTTGAAACTGAAAAATGACGCAAGCCACTCCATACCTTTTACACACATATTTATTCTAAATGTGTGACTGGACCCAGCCAACACCACATGGAAGATAGTGAGCCATCCCACCTCAGTCCTGCCCAAGTTCCTGGCCCACAGAATCACGAACGCATATGCTGTTCTGGTTTTGAGCCACTACATTTTGGGGTGCTTTGTTAGGTAGCAAGGTTCATGGAAACAGTGGGCTAAGCCAATCAGGGCAAAACCTTCCCTCCTGGCACAGTTGGCCAGAACACAGGCCTAAGTCATCAGTGCAGGCTCAAGGAATCAATGAGAACCTCAAAACCATGCCCGGGACACCGGGGCAGAGCTGTTCTCCCTCCTCTGCCTACCGTGCTGTGGAGTAGAGCCAAACTATGGCACCGTTTTGCAACCTTAAAAGGAGGAGCCAGCCCAAGGAGGAAACCCTTACGTGAAAACTTCACAGGACACTGCACAGAAGCAGAGTCGAGAGCCTTGATCCATGTCTCTGTCAAACTGCACCGAACCTCACACCCCCTCCAGACTTTTATAATCATACAGGTCCTAAATCCTCTCGGTTACTTAAGGCATGTGACTGAGGCTTTGGGGATTTGCAACGGAAAATGTCCAACTGACACACTCCCAAGCTGTAGAACTGTGGTTTTCGTGTCTACCCTATGAAAGAACCCCACTTCTCACACAGAACCCGGAGCAGAAGCATAAAACGAAAGCCAGTGTGTTTGAGATAGGGGTGGGCAGTCCAGAACCCTAACTGACAGCAACTTCTTAACTCCCTGTGTTAGTTTCCTAGGGCTGCCCTAAGAAAGTACCACAAACTGGGCATCTTAAAACAACAGCAGCTTGTCGTCTCCCAGTTCTGGGGACTAGACCCCAAAATCAGTGAGTCAGCAGTGCCATGCCCCCTCTGAAAGCCGTAGGGGAACCCTCCCTTGCTTCTAACTTCTGGTTTGCCGGCTTCTTCGCTGTTCCTTCCTTGTGTTACAGATGCGTCACTCATCAATCCTCCTTGTTCCCATGGGTTCTCCCTGAGCCCCTTCCCACCGTCTTCCCTCTGAGCATGTCTGCCTGTGTCCAAATCCCCCTTTCTATAAGGACCCCACACCAATGACTTCAGTTAAACCCGATTACTTCTGCTAAGACCGTATTTCCAAATAAATCCTGGTTAAGACTTCAACACATCCTTTTGGGGAGACACAATTTATCTATTACGCTCCTCAGCCACAACAGTACCCGAGGCAGTCATGCAGGACACTACCCAGGGCTCTGAGGGAGACAAGGCGCCTACTCTTGCTGCTCCTCCCTCCAAAAGAAATAATTTCTCTCTGTTGTGTCTCTTATTACTTATTCATAACTCAAAGTACACTGTCAACACCTCAAAGATTAAATCTGTTTATATATATATATGCTATTCCATGCTAGACTGCGTATGACGCTAGTGGCAATGTCACTTGGATCTAGTGTAGTGCTTGGTATATAGTAGATATTCACTAGTGTTGGAGAAGACAAAACTATATGGCCTGACATCTTGTACCAACTGTTAGAGGGCATTAGGTACTAAATAAAAAAGTAGGTTTTCTTACCAATCCTTTAAAGGATAATGACTGGGGAAAAACACTCAGGATTTGAGGCCCCAAATTATGTCATCGAAATGGTCTTAGGAGTGTGTGGGAGGAGGGATTTGCATTCACTGGAAACCACCCTTGTCCCAAATTTTCCCCCTTTCACTTTTTCCCTGATGCTAGCAATCCCATTATTAGAACTCAACTGTTACCAAGTGTATCTTGGTATCAAATGTACCATCTTATAATTTTTACTATAGGATTTTGTGGTTGCTAATTTTTGTTCATTAATGCTTCTCTAATATCCACATAAGGGTTGGCATGAAAATGACGGAAGAGCAAAATTCCAACTAGCCAACCTTCAGTGTGTTAACCTATGAGGTTGCTACTATGCTTGGGCCTGCGTTGGAGGGAGAGGAAGGGACAAGGTTTAATACTGACATACAGGAAGTAATCCTGATGGGTGAGGCCCACAGTTTTAGGAGGGAGGATGGACAAAGAGAGGGAGCATCCACACTAGATGTTCTCTTCTAACTTAAAACAAGGCTCTCCTGCTCATTGGCTGCTTTGGGATCAGACGTGCATCTTGCTTATATGAGTTTAAGAAAAATACAGTCAGTAGTGTTTGAGGTGCCAGGGTGACTCAGGTCATGATCTCACAGTTCATGAGTTCAAGCCCTGCATTGAGCTGCACATGGAGCCCTGCATTGGGCTCCATGCTGACAGTGCAGAGCCTGCTTGGGATTCTCTCTCCCTCTCTCTCTGCCCCTCCCTTGCTCATGCTTGCTGTCTCTCTCTCTCTCTCTCTCTCAAAATAGATAAACATTAAAAATAATTTTTTTAAAGAAAGAACTCCAGCTCCCTTTTCATGCTTACAGAGTCCTCCAGCTACTCTGCTGGCTCTCCAAGCAACTGAATATCCTAACTGTTTTACATGGTACCCAACATACATAATGCAATGGGAATAAATTAGGCAAACACTGCTCCATTGAGCAAATATTAATAAGGTCATGATCTCATAGTTTGTAGGTTTGAGACCTACATCAGGCTTTGTGCTGACAGCATGGAGCCCACTTGGAATCCTCTCTCCGCTCTCTGCCCCTCCCCCTGCTCACACATGCTCCTTTTCTCTCTCTCTCTCTGAAAATAAACTTTTAAAAAATGAACAAATTAAAAGAAAAAAAAAAGGAATCTAGCACCTAAAGAGTATCCAATGCAGGGTGGATTTTAGATTGGATTATTGTTGCAAAATATTCACTTCTACCTTGTACTATATGTATATATGTAAGCCCTTTACCATATGACTTCAAGGCCTCCTTGAAGTGGATTGTATTGGCCACCCCTGCTAACACTGAGTTTGACCATCTGACTTGCTTTGGCCCTTGGAATGTGAGTGGATATAACATGTCAGACCTAAGGCTTTAAATGTGTTTGAATGTTTTTCTCAGGCCTCTTGGAACTTTTACTCACTGCCATAAGAAAAGCATGTTTCAAGAAGTCACTAATCCTTCAGCCTGGGTACAAGCAAGCTCAAGCGAGATCAGCAAACCAAAACTTCTCTGCAGAGTCATCCTCAGAAAAGTTTACTGTTAATGGAAATCACTGAGATTTCTGTGATTGTTAGTTATGCGGCATTATTGCAGCAATAGCCAACTAATAAACTGGCTATTATTTTTAACATTATTATTATTCTCTCTGCTGGAAGGAACATTTCATCCTTGAGAAGCCCACTCCAGCACTCAGCTCAGAATATTACAGATTAGAGACAAACCACCTACGCTCACGGAATGTTGTATTCCATTTCACATATTGAAAAATTGATATCCAGATATCTAGAATCAATTGACCAAAGTCTCACAGCTTATTTCCAGACATAACTGCAAGCAGCATATGCCTCAGGGATAGAGGGACCATACATCTCAGTTTGTCCGCGATGGTCCCAGTTCACACCTGTTGCTCCTTCTCTTAACAGTTCCCATAGTCTCTGAAAAAAGTTCTGACTTTACAATAAATTATATGGTTACCCTACTTACTGGCTAATGATCATGTATGTTAGTTTGGAAGTTGTCAGTGAAGATGATTTTGGTTGTAAGGATTAAAAAAATAAGAGGCGCCTGGGTGGCTCAGTTGGTTGGGCATCTGACTCTTGGTTTCAGCTCAGGTTGTGATCTATTGGGTCATGGGATCCAGCCCTCCCTGGGGCTCTGAGCATGGAACCTGCTTGGGATTCTCTTTCCTACTCCCTCTGCCCCCCCCCCCAATAAATGAATAGATAGATATATAAATAAATAAGTATAAAAACTCAAACTGGATTATGTCATAAAAGAGATTGATTAGCTCATTAGGAATGTGGGAACAACAATGCTTGGTTTATTCCAACTTGTCTGATCCACACACAACTTTCCCCAAGGGCTGATTCCCCTTCACTATGGCAAAGTGATCTGCTGCGATGCTTCCACATCCATACCCTGTGCTACATGTTGCTTCTTTCCTGTCACAGAAGAAAGGAAAAGAATTTCTCTAAAATCCTCTCAGAAGAGCTAAGAGGCATATTTCCCAGAGGCTCCCAGCAAATGAATCCTCATGCTCTTTGACCCAATTTTGCCAGCATGCCCATCCCTCCACCAAACTCTGGGGCCAGACAGCAGGGTCACATTAATTTGAATCACATGTCCTGCCTTCAAGGCCAGGGGTGGGGTCAGCTTTAGCCAAGAGGGCTTGGGCTGGGTAGGGCTGGCATTAATGGTGAACATCAGGGGAATTAACAAGAGAAGGGGAAATGGATATTGGGGAGGCCACTCAACAGAGCTTGTCCATTCAATACACAGCCTGTTGTCTTCAAAAAGTAAATGGGGTTTCTGCCTTTAAACAATGAGTGCTCCATAATGCAATCCCAGAGCGGTCATCCAGTTTTTGCCAGGAGTTCCCAACATCCTACCATCAGGTTGGATGGTTAAAGAGCACAGTGGGGCTGAGAGGCATCTCCCTGTGTACTTACCAAGTGGGGCTGGAATGAAATGGGCCAGAGCATGAGACACACCTGGATCTGAATCCCAGCTCTGCTATTTACTGTGTATCCTGTTTTTTTGCTTAATCTCTATACAGGTCTCTGGTTCCCCCATGCAACCTGGGGGCAATAATGCCTACTTCATAATGTTTTGAGAGAATTAAAAAACATAAAGCTTTAAAAATTTCTAGCACAATGCTAAAATACAAGGGTAATCAGTGTCCTTATTTTGAGCTTTAATTACTTGTTTAGACAGGACAGAATGAGAAGAAAGAACTACAACAGCCTAAGGCATTGATCTTCGCCAAGTAGAAGATTCCATTATCTGAGTTTATCAGACACAGTTTAGGCCTACATCCCCTGGTCCCTCCTGCAAACATTGCTGACAAATTCTTATTTTGATAGCCATTTTCTGGACTTGGTTGCCAGATCCTTTCCTTAGTGTGTATTTATTAATGATATCACAGGATGCCTGAGTGGCTCAGTCAGTTGAATGTCTGATTCTTGATTTTGGCTCTGCTCATGATCTCATGTTTTGGTCATGATCTCCGTTTTGGGCTTCATGAGATCAAGCACCTGAGATTGAGTTGGGTGTGGAGTCTGCTTGGGATTCTTTCTTTCTCTCTTTGTCCCCACCCCCACAAGCGTGTGCACCCATGCACTCGTGCTCAAGTGCTCTCTCTCTCTCAAAATAAATTAAAAAAATAAACTTAAAGATGTCACAGTCTTCTTCCAGATCAGTTTCTTCCAGAGTCCACATCTTGGTCTCTACAGATGCTGAATCCCAAGCACTAAATGTGAGATTACTAATTTAATTTTTTTTTTAATTTTTTTTTTCAACGTTTATTTATTTTTGGGACAGAGAGAGACAGAGCATGAACGGGGGAGGGGCAGAGAGAGAGGGAGACACAGAATCGGAAACAGGCTCCAGGCTGTGAGCCATCAGCCCAGAGCCCGACGCGGGGCTCGAACTCACGGACCGCGAGATCGTGACCTGGCTGAAGTCAGACGCCTAACCAACTGCGCCACCCAGGCACCCCGAGATTACTAATTTTAACATAAGGTCCTTACGAGAAGCTCACTTTAGTCCTCTATGAACTTAAGCATCTTCCTGGACTATCCTTCCCCTTCATGGAGAGGGTCAAGTGAGCCTAAGGGTGTGAAATCCTTTCATAAAATTCAAACACTATGCAGATAAGGGTAGCATTATATAGGCACTGCTGGAAGGGCAAGATTTTGTGGACTCCAAATCAGACCAGCTTCCTTTCTCCCCTCCTGTTCTCCCCCACTAAATGGACACTGCAGCTAAGCCTTATGTGGAATCTTTTTTTTTTTTTTTAATAAATTTAGATTTTCAGATGAGGTGCAAAGATAGTACAGACTTCCCATATACCGTTCACCAGCTTCTCATGGTGTTACCATCTGACATAAACATGGTCCACTTGTCAAACTAAACAATTAACATTGGTATAGTAATAATAACTCAACTATAGATTTTATTTAGACTTCACCAGCCTTTCCGGTAGTATCTTTTATGTTCCAGGACACCACACTGCATTTCCTTATCATGTCTCCTTAGTCTTCTCTGATTCTTTAACAACTTCCCAGTATTTCCTTGTTTTCATGACCTTGATACTTTTGAATACACTGGTCAGGCATTTCTTACACTCCCCGCCCCCCGCCCCAAATTTAAGTTACCTGATTTTCTGTGTGTGCGATTTGACAAGAGGTTAGGAATCGTGGGGGAAGAATATCCCAGAAGAGAGGTGTCTTTCTCTTTTATTTTATCAGAGTGTCCATGATGTCAATATGTATTCCTAGTAATATTAACCTTGATCTCTTGGTTCAGCTAATGTCAGTTTTGCTGGTTAGTAAATTCACTTAAGTCCTCTCTGTCTGTTAGAGGAGACTCCTTGAGTTCTGCCCACACTTCTGGCCATATGAGTACTTCCTTACTTTCTGGCACTATATGATGCTAGAGACTCATCTGTACTTTCCCTGCCCCAGTCCTAGAATCAGCCATTTCTCCAAGGATTCCTCCTTCATTTTAGTGAAGAATGGTATTTAGAAATCAGTTTCTGAGTTCTAGGTGTGCTGCCTCTTTTGATCAGCTTAAATGTCAAAGAACACAAGTATTATCATAGGTGATTGATTCTCTCATCTCTTTACTCTTGATCTTCCCACTGAATAACATCCATATTGAATCTCAACATGCTTTTATTTATTTACTCACTCATTCATTCAATATTGAGATCCTACTATGTGTCAAGTACTCTTGTACTTGATATTCCTAATGCTGTCCTCTAGATAATTCATGTGCAGTGTCTGAAGTGATAGCCCTGATGAGATAGAAAGATAGGAATTAGTCAGGCAAAGGGAAAGGGGTGGAGGATGAGTTAAAAGAATGGAAAATAGGGGCACCTGGGTGGCATAGTCGGTTGAGCATCCGACTTTGGCTCAGGTCATGATCTCACAGTCTGTGAGTTGGAGCCCCGCATTGGGCTCTGTGCTGACGGCGCAGAGCCTGGAGCCTACTTCAGATTCTGTCTCCCTCCCTCTCTGCCCCTCCCCGGCTAACATTCTGTCTGTCTGTCTCTCTCAAAAATAAACAAACATTAAAAAAATTCTTTAAAAAAAGAATGGAAAATAAACACATGTGCGCTCTAACTATGTGCCTACAAGGAAACTTAGAGAGTCAGGATGATTGCTTTTAATTCTATTATTTAATAGGATAACATTTATTATTTGAGAATAGCCTCGCTATCCACCAGTTATACTCACTCTGGAGGAACAGATAGGGAATTTATAAAATCTCTATCCAATAATACTAAATGAAAGAAACTAATGGCCAAAAAACCAAAACACCAAAACCAACAAAAACACAAACCAACTATTGTTCCCAGAGCATTAGCCTGAATTCAGGTCAATGAATATTTAGAGAGCAACCACTGTGTGCTGGTTACAATGCTATGTGCTGGTGATGGAGAAGCAACCAAGAAAGGGATGGGGCTTTGCTATCAATGTGCTTCAGTCAGGTGTGACTGAGCATTATAGAAGGGAAGTCCATGGAGCTATAGGGCAGATAACAAGAGAATTTAATCACCTCTGGGGTTAAAAAGCTTCCTAGAGAAAGTGGCACTAATGTTGAGACTTCACCACTCCTAATCTTTTCCCTGAACAGGATCCTACACTGACTCTAATATCTCTTCATTCATTCATCCATTCAACATTTTTTGAGAGTAGAAGAAGAAAAGCATTCTAGGTGGAGAAAACAGCCTGTGGGAAGCCCAGGATATGAAAAAGAGCATGGTGTGTGTTCAAGGAACTGAAGGAAATGCATTATTACAAAAATGAGAGAAAGAGAAAGAGTGACAAAAAATGAGACTGGAGGTCCTGCAAGTCCTTAAAGTCAGTTGAGGGTTTTGGACATTATTCCAAGGGCAACAGAGAGCAATGGAAGGCTGTTGAGCTAATAAGTGACCAGATTGGTCACTTAGCTGCAGTGGGGAGGATGGTTTGGAAGGGAAAAGGGATTAATCTCCATAAGGCTTAGTAAGGTTAGATTCCTTCCAGCCTTAGGGTGCCTGGTGGCTCAGTTTGTTAAGCATCTGACTCTTGATCTTGGCTAAAGTCAGGATCTCACAGTTCATGAGATCGAGCCCTGAGTCAGGCTCTGCACTGACAGCATAGAGCCTGTTTGGGATTCTCTCTACCCCTGCTTGCACTCTCTCTCCCTAAATAAATAAACTTAAGGAAAAAAAAAAAAAGATTTCTTCCTGCATCACAGGATTGGGGTTAGGGTTAAATATGTGAACACAGGGGCACCTGGGTGCCTTAGTAGGTTGAACATCCCACTCTTGATTTCAGCTCAGGTCACAGATCATGAGATTGAGTCTTTACTCCTGACTACATTTTGGTTAAAAAATTTCCTTTTAAATGTTTTATTACAATTAAAACTGAATATTGTGCTAGACACAGTGAACAAATGTGAATAAGGCCTGGGTCCTTAATACATATTTACAATGAGCCATAACATGATGTAGCATAAACCACAGTAGTGACATGAGCCAATGTGACACTTAAGCACGGACTTCTTAACTAAACAATGCATGCTCTAGAAACTCAGAGAATGGAGCTGGAGGACTGAATGCACTGCATGTTTAATCTCTCCAGATTTCATACAGGCTCATCAAGGACTAGGACTGCTTTCTGTATATTTTGTTGATTATTACTTGGGATTATTATTAGTATGCTTTGTTTTATTTTTTATTTTTCATGAATTTCTTGTGAGTGATCAACCACATTTTCAAATAAAAATTTTCCAATCATGGGGCACCTGTGTGGATCAGTCAATTGTCTGACTCTTGATTTCACCTCAGGTAATGATCTCAGGGTCTGTGAGCTCGAGCCCCACATCGGGCTCTGCACTCATGTTCTCTCCTTGCTCTCTCAAAAATTAATAAATAAATAAATAATTTTTGAAAAGCCTGTAGCTTGCTTCAGATTCTGTCTCCCTGTCTCTCTGCCCCTCCCCCACTCATTCTCTCTCTCTGTCTCAAAAATAAATAAATGTTAAAAAAAATTTAAAAATTAAGAAAACTTGAAAAGTAATTCTAATACTCTATAGCAAAACTGTACTATTTTTATGCATTTGAAAGTATTTTTATTCTAAAACCCAAACTCAAGGTAAGAATTTAAAAGTACAAAGAATGGTGAGGTGCCTGGGTGGCTCAGTCGGTTAAGCATCCTACTTTAGCTCAGGTCATGATCTCACGGTTCATGAGTTCGAGCCCCGTATCGGGCTTTGTGCTGACAGCTCAGAGCCTGCAGCCCGCTTCAGATTCTGTGTCTCTCTTTCTCTCTCTGCCCCTCCCCACTCTCTCTCTCTCCTTCAAAAGTAAATAAACATTAAAAAAATAAATAAAAACAAATAAATAAAAGTACAGAGAATGTAGAAAAGGAAATAGAAGTTCTTACTTCCCAATTCAATTCCACAGTCCCATACCTCAGAGGTATCTTTGGTCTCCTTTCAGAAATGTGTCTCTTTGGGGCACCTGGGTGGCTTAGTGGGTTGAGCGTCCGACTTCACCTCAGGTCATGATTTCGCGGTTTGTGAGCCTGAGCCCCGCATCAGGCTCACTGCTGTCAGTGTGGAGCTCACTTCGGATCCTCTGTCCCCCTCTCTCTCTGCCCCTTCCCCACTTGTGCTGCTCTCTCTCAAAAATAAATAACCATTTTTTTTCAAGAAGAGATGTTTCTCTTTGAACTAGATAAATGAAATATTTGTTACACATTTTAACACAAATATGATTACTTCTGTATGCAGTTTTGTAGTTTTCATTTTTCACTTGTAATTTAGATCTTTATCTTGTTTTTAGTTCCTGTATAGCATTACATGTGTTGATGTACCATATTTTACCTATTAACAATTATTTACATTTTCCTTTTTTCTTGCTGTTAGAAATAGCTTGGTAATATACATCTTCCAACAGACCTTCTTTTTAAACTTAAGCAAATATACTTAGTATATAAATTCCAAGTGAAAACCCCACATTTCTTCAGCTGAATTAAATGCTCGAATACTCCATCCTAACACCCCATAGGGTAATTTAAGAAATGATGACACATGGTATTCATATAACATGTTCTATAAATATTTTTTTTTCAACGTTTATTTATTTTTTTGGGACAGAGAGAGACAGAGCATGAACGGGGGAGGGGCAGAGAGAGAGGGAGACACAGAATCGGAAACAGGCTCCAGGCTCCGAGCCATCAGCCCAGAGCCTGACGCGGGGCTCGAACTCACGGACTGCGAGATCGTGACCTGGCTGAAGTCGGACGCCCAACCGACTGCACCACCCAGGCGCCCCTCATATAACATGTTCTATAGAATCAGGTATTGTTCTAGTAATCTTTTGCTACACAACAAAATACTCCCAAACTTACATAGTTTAAAACAAAAACTGTCATTAGTTTAGCTCAAAAATCTGAAACTAGTTCAGGGTTGGGCAGAGAAAGCTTGTGTCTGATCCACACAGCATCATAAGGGCATGGCTTGACTGAGGGCTATAGAGGACCCACTTCCAAGATAGATCACTCAACTGGTTGGAGTTGGCTTTCAGTTCGGAAGCTCAGCTTGGCCTGATAGTTGGGAATCCTTGATTTTGCCTGCATGGATCACTCTTTGTGGCTTGGGCTTCCCTGCATTACAATATTGCATTCGAAGGGCAAGGATCCTGAGGGAAGCTGCTCTGCTTATTATGACCTAATCTCAGAAGTCTCATCGTGTGCTATCTGCTATAGTGTATTCATTGAGCTAGTCACAAAGGTCCTTCCAGATTTAAAAGGAGGGGACATAAACCCATCTAAAAAAAAAAAAAAAGCACGTGGGATAGGAAATATAATTGCAGCCACTGATGGAAAATATAATCTGCTACAGTTAAAATATACCTTCTATGACTCTAAAGAGATAAATAGTTCAAAATATTATGGTATGTTGATTTTTGAATCAGGACATCAAAGTTGTATCGTATTTCCTTGATCTGATTCTGAAAAAAATATTTTATTAGAACCACCAGTTTGTTTTCTTTCTGGAGATGTAATACTCATGCTCATACTCAGCTATGACTAAAAGCTGTGGTAGTTGCATGATCACCAATTTTTCTTTAATTGGTGAGAAATAATAAAACACTTAAAAAATAAAAATAAAAAATTTAGGGGTGACTGGGTGACTCAGTCCGTTGAGCATCGGACTTCAGCTCAGGTCATGATCTTATGGTTTGTGGGTTTGGGCCCTACATCGGGCTCGGTGCTGACGGCTCCTGACAGCTCAGAGCCTGGAGCCTGCTTCAGATTCTGTGTCTCTGTCTCTCTGTGCCCCTCCCCCACTCACACTCTGTCTCTCTCTTTCTCTCAAAAATAAACATTAAAAAAATTATTTTGTTTTTCCATTCACTGCCATTTAGCATAACACCTAATGATCATAGTAATAACAACTATAATAATTACAATTATTATTATTCCATACGAGATATTATATCTTCACTTACTGATGATAAAAGTCTAGTTATGGAAAGGTAAAGCAACTTTTCTAAAATCAACTTAAGTGTTGTAGCTGGGATTAGAACCTAGGTCTTTGTTCTAAGCCTAAATTCTTATCATTAACTCAACTCTCTAAAGCTTTGGGTCAAGAATTTTGTTACGTAAAGCTGATCAGTAAGAAAATCTTTGGTTATGGTTCATTCTAGTTTGAACTGTGATACCCTCCCAGTAACTGTATCCCAGTATCTTTCTTGCCAGGTATATAGGTTACATACAGATTTGCATTAGAATATTACCATGTCTGTTGTTCTGTGAGAGAATACTTGAACTAAGATAACAAAGCAGGAGCTAAAGATCCAATGTGGAGAGAACTAAAACATTGTACTGCTTCTTCTCCATTCTTCTACCAATTCAATTTCATGGTTGTATAAAATAACACATTCTGATTGATATCATATTAGATAAAGAGTCAGCAGATAAAAGGACACACAGAAATTTTGTTTATAGGTAAAAGAACTCACAGACAGCTTCCAGAAGGAAGCTGACCTTGACCAGTGAGATGAAGGAAAACAAAGATAAGTTGTGAAGACTTTGACAGATAGTTACTTCCCCAAACTGGCTGTGCATCAGGATCAAACAAGGAGCATACTAACTATTCAATGCTCAGACCTGATGCCTGGAGATTCAGATGCAATTGGGATAGGGTGGGGCCTGGGATTATGTGTTTTTATCAATACCCCATTGATGCTGATGTAATAAGACTTCAAAATTTTGGAGAAAAAGCATAGGTTTAGGATACCGTCAAGAGGTTTTGTTTGTTTCTAATTTCAATCTTCAGCACTTTTTTAAAGTAATGATGCTTTTGTCATGATATTTTCCTGCCTTCTTTTCTTTATTTTGAAATGCTTACAAGGTAAATGTCTGCTCTGCATTAGAAGCCAAGATTCTTGTTCATTCTTATGTAACTGTCATACTAGGTTATTGAAATATCTTTTGTGCTGAATCAGATGAAGCTCTATTTTCACTGGAATGAAAATGGGTAAGATTCCTAGAGTATGTTATTATGGGCTACTTGATATATTGACGTTTACATTTTTAAAAAAATCAAAGTTTTTCCACTGAACTAGATCAGTAGTATTTGGTTGAATCTTCCCTTTTAGTACAGAAATGACTGCCTCCTAGATCAACTTTCTTTCATTAAGTGTTTGCTAACAACTCTGAAAACTGGATATGAGTCCATAGCATTTTCCAAACATTACTGTGATGGTCAGTGTTATGTATCACCTAGGCTAAGCTTTAGTACTGAGTTACTAAGTCAAACACTAATACAGGTATTAGGAGGTATTTTGTAGATGTGATCAACATCTCCAATCTAAGCCAATTCCTTGTAATAAATTTTATATATATATATATATGTGTGTGTACAGGTAAACATGTATATCCTACTGGTTTTGTTTCTCTGGTGAAATTCTGCCTAATAAAATCACTATGCCAAGTTGTATAATTATCTATATTCTTTTATATTGAAGCAGGAATGGTGTGTGTCTTTTGTTCATCTTTGTATTTTCTAGTGCCTGTAATATAGTATATGCTGAAAAGGCTGTTGAAGAAACTAATGAATTTCTTATCAAGATTGAAGAGTATAAGAGACCCAATATGAAAATCTTCAGTACAGCTGCAGGGAACCCAGGTTAGTGTACTATAGGGTTGGGGAAGGACGGGGCTAAAAGCCTTGTAGATGCTTATAAGAAGTTCTGATAAATATCAAATAGTAACCTTTCACTCCTTGAAGAATTGTCCTTTTGGTAAGTGACTGGAGTATCCCTCCAGTTTTCAAAGTTGTTAGCCAACACTGAAAGAAAGCAAGCTGTGGAAATAGTGGGTCAGCAAAGACCAGAGAGACAGAGCACTAGGATCTCCTATCAGATTTTTTTCTGCCCTCTCTCCCCGCCCCAGAATACCTATGAGGTGATGGTTGTTCTTTGATTCCTTTTTTTTTTCTTGGTAATCATTATAGTAGCTCATTGTAGGGGCACCTGGGTGGCTCAGTCAGTTAAGCAACCGATTCTTGATCTCGGCTCAGGTCATGATCCCGTGGTTTGTGAGTTTGAGCCCTGCATCAGGCTCTGTGCTGACAGCCTGGAGGCTGCTTAGGATTCTGTCTCTCCCTCTCTCTCTGCCCCTCTCTTGCTCATGATCACTCTTTCTCTCTCTCAAAAATAAAGAAATGAATTTAAAAAAATAGTAGCTTATTGTAATGTCCTTAGTACTGGCTCAGATCAAACTCTATTTTCACGTTTCAGTTAGCATTTCCAGTTACTGGTGAGATGAAAGCACCTTTTCATATGTTTAGGGGACATTCAGGTTTCCTCTTCTACAGACTACCATTTGTAATCCTTGCACATTATTCTTTTGGGTTATATCTTATATCTTGATTGTGATGGTGGTTATATTTGTCAAAACTTGTCAAACTATAAAATGAGTATATTTAATTTTATATGAATTATATATCAATAAAGCTGATTTTTTAGAAAAAGGTAATAGAAGAATTAAGTAGAATAAACAAAGGGAAGGGAAAGGATGAGAAAGAAGGAAGGTAGGTAGGAAGGAAGGGAGAAAGAAAGGAGGAAACAAGAAAGAAGGAAACTTAGTTCATAAAAAACAAAGTAAGAAAAAAGAATGACTGAACAAAGGCCAGATGGGACAATGAAAAACAACTTTTATATCAGAAATTGTATTAAATGTAAATTGACTAAACATTCCCATTAAAGACAAAGATTGTCAGACTGTCTAAAAAAACACAAGACCTACCTATACACTTTAAATATGTGGAAAGAAAAGAATGGGAAAAGATATGCCGTGAAAACACTAATCATAACACATCCATAGTGGTTATATTAATAAACATTAAGCAGACTTGAAGATAAGTACTACTAGTGATAAAAAAGGACATTTCAAGATCTTAAAATAAGTCAATTCAACAGTAAGAAAAAAATACTAAATTTTAAATAGTATAACTTCAAAATACATACAGGAAAATTTAATTGAATTCAGGAGGAATAGACAAATGCACAACTATAAATGGAGAATTTAACACATGTAGCTCGGTAGCTGACAAAAAAAGCAATAAAAAAATGCAGCATACTCGAGATTTAAACATCACAATTAAGCAAGTTGATCTAACTGACTTATAGACAATGCTATATTCAACAACTGCAGAAAACACAATCTTTTCAAATACATATGCAACATTCACCAAAACAGAACATATGCTAAACATAAAACAATTCTCAACAAATTTCAAAGAATTGGAATCACAGAGTATTTCTGTAACTACTGTGAAAATAAATTAAAAATCAATAACTAAAACATGATTTTAAAGTACCCAAAAATATTTGGAGATTAAGCAATGTACTTCTAAATAACCCATGTATAAAAAAGAAATCATAGTAAAATGGAAAATATTTTAAAGTGATAATGAAGATATGAAATAGAAAAATTTGTGTGCTACAGCTAAAAATTATGATAAAAATGTATGTCTGTAGGGACACCTGGGTGGCTCAGCTGGTTAAGCATCCAACTCTTGATTTTGGCTCATGACATGATGTCACAGTTTGTGAAATTGAAAGGGCGGGCCTACGCTGGTGGACTCCATCTTGTTCTGTGTCCTTCACCTAGACCACGCCTCCACCCCTTGAGTAACCTCCCGCTCACCGGTTCAAACCTCCTGGTCAAAACAAGCCCAGCGACCTGCGTAACAGGACTCCGACCCTTCCCCAGCCAATCAGCTGAGGCCACAGCCATTACTCACCAACTGCCCCTAGGCCCCAATAAAACCTTTGTCCTTTTGAAACTCGCCCCCCACCCCCCCCCCCCCCCATCTCACCGCTGCGTTGCTGCAGGTAGGAGATTGAGCTCCAGCTAGCTCGAATAAAGGCTCTTTTGCTTTTACATCGGACTTGGCTCCCTGGTGGTATTTGGGGATCACGAATTCTGGGCATAACAAAATCAAGCCCTGCATCTGTCTCTGCACTGACAGCACAGAACCTGCTTGGGTTCTCTCTCTCCCTCTCTCTCTACCTCTCCCTCTCTCTCTTCCCCTCTCTCTCAAAAATAAGTAAATAAACATTTTAAAAAATTATGGCTTTAAATTCATACATTTTAAAAAATGAAGATTGAAAATCAGTTTCCAGCTCAAGATGCTAAGAAAAAAGAACACAAATTAAACCCAAAGAAAGGAGAACAACAAAAGTAATAAAGATAAGAACAGAAATTATTGAAATAGAAAATAGAGAAAAATCAACAAAGCCAAAACCTGGTTCTTTGAGGGGAGGCTGGCTGACTCAGTCACAAGAGCATGTGACTGGATCTCAGGGGTTGTGAGTTCGAGCCCCATGTTGGATGCTGGGTGTTGGGTGTAGAGTATACTAAAAATAAGTAAGTAAGTAAGTAAATAAATAAATAAATAAATAAATAAATAAATAAATAAATAAATAAAATGTTGGGTGTTGGGTATAGAGAGCACTAAAAATAAATAAATAAACAAATAAGCAAACTTAAAAAAAAAAAGTTGATCAGCCAGTCCAGGCTAGTTTACCCATTGCCTACATCCGGGCTAATTAAAGAGCCTGACACACACACTTCAGCCCATCCTCCAGAGGAAGGCAGGAAGCACTGCAAGGCAAGAAGGTTATCAAGTGTCGTATTCGGCTAAGGATAATCATTTTCACTGGAAGCTCCTACACTCACCCAGGCTCAAGGTATTCTTGATTCATGCTACCCAAGAGCTGGCTGCCTCCCAGCGATCTACTAACTCATTCATTGTTGTGTCCATAAGGACTCTGGCGGAGGATCCCCAGCACGCATCAACGGAGATGGTATTCACCCTCAGTACACACAGACCACCACACAGCGCAGAGTTTAATATTTGTCTACTAGTCTTTTTAAGGTAAAATTTAAATACAATGAAATGTATAAATCTTAAGTGTACTATTTGATGAGTTTTGACAAATGCATACACCTATGAAACACAAACCTCTATCAAGATATACAACATTACCATTATGCTAAAATGTTGCTTCATGCCTCTTCCCACCAAACCCTGCCCCTAATACCTGCCCACATGGCAGAGGCAATCAGTGTTTTCAGTTTCTTAAATCATAGTTTATTTCCATCAATTCCGGAACATCATATCAATGTAATCATACAATATGTACTCTTTAGGATATGAATTAATTCATTCAGCATGATTTTGAGATTCCTCCCTACTGTTTCAAGTACCGGCAGGTTTTCTTTTCCCTTTTCGTTACTGAGCTGTATTCCACTGCATGCATATACCACAGGGATTTGTTGATTCTCCTGTTGATAGACATATGGGCTGTGTCCAGTTATATTTTCTGAATAAAGCTGCTATGAATTTCAGAGATTGTATTTTGCATTTGTTATCACAAGTGAGGTTGTACACTTTTATTATATATATTTACTTGTTGTAATTCCTCTTTTATGAATTATATATTTTCTCATGCCCTTTGCTTAGTAATTTCTTGAGAGTTTCAAACATAGTCTTCAAACATATATGAGCTCTTACATATATTTAAGAGCTTTTTAAATAATCAAAGTATTTCCTCCACAACTATTTTACTTGTAGTTTACCACTTAACTATTTTTATAACTTTTATTGGGGAAGTGATGGCCAATTACCATAATTTAGTTTGAAAGTAGAAGTTGTATTTTATAATACATTCTAAAATAATCTGAAAGGATTAACTATTTTTTCAACACATTTTTGTTCTCTCTGGAAATTTAATACCACCATCACAGAAATACGCACACACACACACACAAACACACACCCCCAAACACATTCATAAAACTTTTTTTTCCCTCTGGCAAAGACAATAGGGAGTTACAGGAGATTAGGCTATTGAAAAGATATTAAAAAAAAATTTTTTTTAACGTTTATTTATTTTTGAGACAGAGAGAGACAAAGCATGAACGGGGGAGGGTCAGAGAGAGGGAGACACAGAATCTGAAACAGGCTCCAGGCTCTGAGCTGTCAGCACAGAGCCCGACGTGGGGCTTGAACTCACGGACCACGAGATCATGACCTGAGCCAAAGTCGGCCGCTTAACCGACTAAGCCACCCAGGTGCCCCTTGAAAAGATATTTTTAAATGATGGAGACTATCAGTGTAACCATTTGTTTTCCCGTTTGTTTAACCATTTGTTCTTGAGCAGCCAGAAGTACCTGAGGAATATCACACAAATCCCACCTGAGGGGTGGTTAGCTTGTGCTTAACCCTCAGCATGCCTTATGCTGTCCCTCATCAATATTATGCAGCTAAAATGCATTTTTTTCAAAGTTTTCATTTCTCCTGGGATAATAGTTACTGAAAAACTATATTTTAGGGCTTAGGTTAAAATACTGCTTTTGGATCAACTCAAGTGTGAACAAGACGGTATTTTTCTAAGCCTGGCCCTTCCTCTATCTTGGCACTATTTGAAGATCTCTAATTAACTGGAGTGTTCCAAACTGCACAGAGATTATAGTTCTCAAAGAAGAGAGCCAAAAGCCTTGTATTAAAGAGTCTATTGTGAGGTAAAGCAGAAAGAAAATGAAATGGTTGCTAGTCTGCTGTATATTAGGATATTATCAAAAAGAACTATGGCACTTGTCCTTGGGGAGCTTACAAATTCAGGTAGCAGGGTACCCAAATGGGAATTTTGGTTAGTGATCTGGCAGTAATGTAATGTGATAGTTAATTTCGTGTGTCAGCTGAGCTAAGGGATTCCCAGATAGCTGGTAAAACATTATTTCTGGGTGTGTCCTTACAAGGTGTCTCTGGAAAAGATTAGTATTTGAATCCATAGAATGAGTAAAGACGACCCTCACTGATGGTAGTGAGCTGAGGGCCTGAACACAACAAAAAGGCAGAGGAAGGACAAATTTGAACTCTGCTTGGGTGGAGACATCTATTTTCTGTCCACAGACACTGGTGCTGCTGGGTCTCTTGCATGTCAAATTCTCTTTGGAAACTCCCTCTTGACTATATCTCCCCTGATTTCCATAAAATGGTCACCCCTCAGACAGCACAGCTCTTCCTGGCTATGGGTCCTCTCCCCACGCTTTAATAAAATCACTTTGCACCAAAGACATCTTCAAGAACTCTTTCTTGGCCATCAGCTCTGGACCTCATGAATCCTCATCATCCCAAAACTTCATCAATAGGATCTCTCAGCCTCCATAATGGCATGAGCCAATTCTTATAATAAATCTCCTCTTTATCAATCTGTTTGTCTCTCTGTCTCCTATTGGTTGTGTTTCTCTCAAGAACCTTAATATATGTTAATGTGCTACATTTGGAAATTTACACCAAAGAGATTATCTCAAACACAGAAAATCCTGTATGAAGAAAGATATTCATTTTAATACCAATTATGTAGCTTTACCATGAGTGAAATGGGGGTAATTTTGAAAATGTGACTGTAAACCTAACTGTAAGATTATGTTCTAAAGATATTGACACATAAATATGAAAAGTACCCAAACTAAAACTTGAGACAAAAAATAAGATACTTACATTCTCTAATTTGTTAAACTAGCGTTAGTAACAATATTCCCAACTTATATCAATCTAAAAATCAACATTTATGCAATTCCACCATAGGCTTTTTATTAAAATATATTAGTCCACAGACTTCTTTGTTTCTACCATGTTTGTTAAGATACCTGTTTTTTTGTTTTTTTTTTTTGTTTTTTTTTGTTTTTTTTAGGCTAATGTATGTGCTTTTGAAAATGCAGTTAAGTTGGGGCACCTGGGCAGCACAGTAGGTTAAGCATCTGACTTATGATCTTGGTTCAGGTCATGATCTCACAATTTGTGAGTTCGAGCCCTGCATCAGCTCTGCTGATGGCAAGGAGTCCGCTTGAGATTCTGTCTCTCATTCTCTCTGCCCCTCCCCAGCTTGTGCTATCTCTCTCTCTCTCCCACTCTCTCTCTCTGAATAAATAAATAAACTTAAAAAATTTTTTTAACGTAGTTAAGTCTTTTAAGACCAAAATGGTTGTAAGAAAAATGAAATATCAATATATAAATAACCCAAAGATATGAAGTGTGGGAAACTTCCAGTTTCCCAGAAAATTCCAGTTTTGCAACAGAAAATTATGTATTTACCCATTTATTTCAGAGTAAATCCTAAAATTTCCTAACATATAGATTGAAAGTTTCTCAACTCAATTGATTCTGTGTTAATAAATCTGGGTTTTTTTTTCAAGTTTTTATTTAAATTCCAGTTAGTTAACATAATGTGTAATATTAGTTTCAGGTATAGAAGTTAGTGATTTGTCACTTACATACAATACCCAGTTCTCATCATACGTGCCCTCCTTAATACCCATCACCTATTTAACACCCCCCGCTTCACCTCCCATCTAGTAACCTTCAGTTTGTTCTCTATAGTTAAGAGTCTGCCGGGGCGCCTGGGTGGCGCAGTCGGTTAAGCGTCCGACTTCAGCCAGGTCACGATCTCGCGGTCCGTGAGTTCGAGCCCCGCGTCGGGCTCTGGGCTGATGGCTCAGAGCCTGGAGCCTGTTTCCGATTCTGTGTCTCCCTCTCTCTCTGCCCCTCCCCCGTTCATGCTCTGTCTCTCTCTGTCCCAAAAATAAATAAACGTTGAAAAAAAATTAAAAAAAAAAAAAAGAGTCTGTCTCCTGGTTTGCCTCTCTTTCCCACCCCCCCCCAACAAGTATCTCTTTTTTTGCTTCTGAAGTTCCACATATGTGTGAACTCAAATGGTATTGGTCTTTCTCTGACTGACTTATTTCACTTAGCATAATACTCTCCAGGATTATCCATGACATTGCAAATGACAAGATTTCATTATTTATGTCTGAGTAATATTCCATTGTATTTTGATACCATATATTCTTTATCCATATATCAGTTGATAGACATTTGGGCTCTTTCCATAATTTGGTTGTTGTTGATAATGCTGCTATAAACATCACAGCATATCCCTTCAAATCAATATTTTTGTATCCTTTGGGTATATACCTAGTGTGAAATTGCTGGACTGTAGGGTGGTACTATTTTTAACTTTTTGAGGAACCTCCAATCTGTTTTCCAGAGTGGCTGCACCAGTTTGCATTCCCACCAACAGTGTAAGAAGGTTCCCCTTTCTTTGCACCCTCTCCCAACATCTGTTGTTTCCTGTGTTGTTAATTTTAGCCATTCTGACAGGTGTGAGGTGATATCTCATTGAAGTTTTGATGTGTATTTCCCTGATGATGAGTGACGTTGAGCACTTTTTCATGTGTCTGTTTGCTCTCTGGATGTCTTTGGGAAAATGTGTATTCATGTCTTCTGCCAATTTTTTAACTGGATTATTCGTTTTTTGGGTATTGAGTTTTATAAGTTCTTTACTGATTTTGGATACTAACCCTCTGTCAGATATGTCATTTGCAAATATCTTCTCTAATTCTGAAGGTGCCTTTTAGTTTTGTTGATTGTTTGCTTCACTGTGCAGAAGATTTTTATTTTGATGAAGTCCCAATAGTTTATTTTTGGTTTTGCTTCCTTTGCCTCAAGAGACATATCTAGTGGGGCGCCTGGGTGGCGCAGTCGGTTAAGCGTCCGACTTCAGCCAGGTCACGATCTCGCGGTCCGTGAGTTCGAGCCCCGCGTCGGGCTCTGGGCTGATGGCTCAGAGCCTGGAGCCTGTTTCCGATTCTGTGTCTCCCTCTCTCTGCCCCTCCCCCGTTCATGCTCTGTCTCTCTCTGTCCCAAAAATAAATAAACGTTGAAAAAAAAAAATTAAAAGAGACATATCTAGTAAGACGTTGCTATGGCTGATGTCAAAAAGATTACTACCTGTGTTCTCCTCAAGGATTTTGATGGTTTCCTATCTCACATTTAGGTCTTACATACATCTTGAGTTTATTTTTGTATATGGTGTAAGAAAGTGGTCCAGGTTGATTCTTTTGCATGTTGCTGTCCAATTTTCTCAACACCATTTGTTGAAGAGCCTATCTTTTTTCCATTGGATAGTCTTTCCTGCTTTGTTGAAGATTCGTTAGCCATACATTTGTGGTTCATTTCTAGGTTTTCTATTCTGTTCCATTGATCTATGTGTCTGTTTTTGCGCCAGTACCATGCTGTCTTGATGATGACTGTTTTGTAATATACCTTGAAGTCCAGTATTGTGCTGCCTCCAGCTTTGCTCTTCTTTTTCAACATTGCTTTGGCTATTCATGGTCTTTTGCGGTTCCATACAAATTTTAGGATTGTTTGCTCTAGTTATGTGAAAAATGCTGGTGGTATTTTGATAGGGATTGCACTAAATGTGTAGATTGCTTTGGGTAGTATAGACATTTTAACAATATCTGTTCTTCCAATCCATGAGCATAGAATGTCTTTCCATGTCTTTGTGCCATCTTCAGTTTCTTTCATCAGTGTTTTATAGTTTTCAGAGTAGAGATCTTTTCCTTCTTTGGTTAGGTTTATTCCTAGGTATCTTATGGGTTTTGCTGTAGTTTCAAATGGGATCGATTCCTTGATTTTCTGCTCCTTCATTATTAGTGTACAGAAAAGCAACAGATTTCTGTAACTTGGTTTTGTATCCTGCATCTTTACTAAATTCATGTTATCAGTTCTAGAATTTTTTTTTTTTTTTTGGTGGAGTATCATGGCATCTACAAACAGTGAACATTTGACTTCTTTCTTGCCAATCTGGATGCCTTTTATTTCTGTTTGTTGTCTGATTGCTGAGGCTAGGACTTCCAATACTATGTTAAATAACAGTGGTGAGAGTCAACATCCCTCTCTTGCTCCTGACCACAGAGGAAAACTCTTCTCTTGTTCCTGATCATAGAGAAAATCTCTCCATTTTTCCCCATTGAGGATATCAGCTGTGGGGTTTTTGTATATGGCCTTTATTATGCTGAGGTACATTACTTCTATCCCTAGTTTGTTGAGGGTTTTTATCAAAAATGGATGCAACACTTTGTCAAATGCCTTTTCTTTATTGAGAGGACCACATAGTTATTATCCTCTTTTATTAATGTGGTGTATCATGTTGATTGATTTGTGAATACTGAACCTCCCTCACAGCCCAGGAATAAATCCCACCTGATTGTGATGAATGATTCTTTTAATGTACTGTTGGATTTGATCTGCTAGTATTTTGTTGAGAATTTTTGCATCAATGTTCATTGGGGATATTGGCCTGTCATTCTTTTTTTGTGGGGTTTTTGGTTTTGGAATCAAGGTAATGCTAGCCTCATAGGATGAGTTTGGACATTTTCCTTCCATTCCTACTTTTTGGAACCCTTTGAGAAGAATAGGTATTAACCGTTCTTCAAATATTTGGTAGAATTCCCCTGTGGAGTCATGTGGCCCTGGACTTTTGTTTGTTGGGAGATTCCTGATTACTGATTCAATTTCTTTGCTGGTTTTCAGTCTGTTCAACTTCTCCATTCTTCCTGTTTCAGTTTTGGTAGTTTATATGTTTCTAGGAATTTATTCATTTCTTCCAGGATATCCAATTTATTGGCATATAACTTTTCATAATATTCTCTTTTAATTGTTTGTATATCTATGCTGTTGGCTGTTATTTCTCCTCTGTCATTTCTGATTTTATTTGGGTCCTTTCTATTTTCTTTTTTATCAGTCTGGCTAGGGGGTTATCAGTTTTATTAATTTTCTCAAAGAACCAGCCCCTGGTTTCATTGATCTGGTCTGTTTGTTCGTTTTTAGTTTCTGTATCATTTATTTCTGTTCTAATCTTTATTATTTCCCTTCTTCTGCTGGCTTTAGGCTCCATTTGTTGTTCTTTTTCTTTAAAAAAAAATATTTATTTTGGAGAGAGCACAAGTAGGGGAAGGGCAGAGAGAGGGAGACAGAGGATCCAAAGCAGGCTCTGTGCTGACAGTAGTGAGACCGATGTGGGGCTCAAACTCACGAACTGTGAGATAATGACCTGAGCTGAAGTTGGATGCTCAACTGACTGAGCCACCCATGTGCCCCTGTTGTTCTTTTTCTAGATGCTTTAGGAGTAAGATTAAGTTGTTTGAGATATTTTTGCTTCTTGAGGTAGGCTTGTATTGCTATATACTTCCCTCTTATGACTGCTTCTGCTGCATCCCAAAGGTTTTCAACCATCATGTTTTCATTTTCATGTGTTTCCATGTATTTGTTTTATTTCTTCTTTGATTTCCTGGTTGACCCATTCATTCTTTAGTAGCATGTTGTTACCTTACATGTATCTGTGCTCCTTCTAAATTTTTCTTGTGGCTGGCTTCAAGTTTCATAGTCTTGTAGTCAGAAAATATGCATGGTATGATCTAAATTTGTTTGTACTTTTTGAGGCCTGATTTCGGACCTAGTATGTGATCTACTCTGGAGAATGTCCCATGTGCACTAGAAAAGGATGTGTATTCTGGTGCTTCAGCATGAAATATTCTGAATATATCTGTTAAGTCCATCTGGTACAGTGTGTCATTCAAAGCCATTGTTGCCTTGTTGATTTTCTGCTTAGATGATCTGTCTAAAAACAATTATTATCAATGAGGTCCTTTCTATTTGTTTTTTACTAGTTTTATATATTTGGATTCTTTCATGTTTGGGGCATAAATATTTACAATTGTTAGATATTCTTGTTGGATAGCTCCCTTTACTATGATATAGAGTCCTTCTTCATCTCCTTTACAGTCTTTGGTTTAAAATCCTAGTTTGTCTGATATAAGAATTGCTACTCTGGACTTCTTTTGACTTCCATTTGCATGATAAATGTTTCTCCATCCCTCACTTTCAATATTCAGGTGTCTTTAGGTCTAAAATGAGTCTCCTGTAGGCAGCATATAGATGGAGCTTGGGTTTTTATCCATTCAGACACCCTATGCCTTTCAATTGGAGCATTTTGACCATTCAATAATTCAGAGTAATTATTGATATGGATTTAGTGCCATTTTATTACTTGCTTTGCCATTTTTTGCTCAAAAATTTCTCTGTTCCTCTCCTTGTTACTTTTGTTTTTCCCCCAAAGAGTCCCCTTTAATATATCTTGCAGGGCTGGTTTAGTGGTCATGAACTCCTTTAGTTTTTGTTTGTCTGCGAAACTATCTCTCCTTCTATTCTGAATGATAGCCTTGCTGGATAGAGTATTCTTGGCTGCAGATTTTCCCCACTGATACATTAACTGTATCATGCCACTCCCTTCTGGCTTGCCAAGTTTTTGTGTAGAGAAATTCAGCTAGCCTTATGGGTCTTTCCTTGTAAGTTAGGGACTTCATTTGTCTTGTTGCTTTTAGGATTTTTTATCAGCAAATTTAAAAAAAATTTTTTAACGTTTATTTTTGAGACAGAGAGAGACAGAGCATGAATGGGGGAGGGTCAGAGAGAGGGAGACACAGAATCTGAAACAGGCTCCAGGCTCTGAGCAGTCAGCACAGAGCCGGACGCGGGGCTCGAACTCATGGACCGCGAGATCATGACCTGAGCCGAAGTCGGACGCCCACCTGACCGAGCCACCCAGGCGCCCCCAAATTTTCTAAATGTAACTACAATATGCCTTGATGTTGACCTGCTTTTGTTGCTTTTGATGTGAGTTCTCTGTGCCTCCTGGAATTGGATATTGGTTTCCTTCTCCATGTTAGGGACATTTTCAGCTATAATTTCCTCAAATAAACTTTCTGCCCTCCCTTCTCTCTCTTCTTCTTCTGGGACTCCTATGATACAAATGTTACTATGTTGGACCAAGTCAAGAGTTCCCTAAGTCTATTCTCATGATTCATAGTTCTTCATTCTCTTTTGTTCAGCTTCATTATTTTCCATTATTCTATCTTCCACACCACTTATTCGTTCCTCTGTTTCCTCCATCCTTGTGGTCATTACATCCAGATGGTTTCAAATCTCACTGTATTTTTCATTTCTGTTTTTTTAACTCTTTTATCTCTGTGATAAAGGATACCCTGTGTCTTCCATGATTTTCTCAAGTCCAGTGAGTATCATTATGATTTTTCTTTAAGTTCTCCACCAGACATATTACTTATATCTGTTTCGATTAGATCTCTGGCTGGTGAAGATCTCTTGGCACAGTTATGACCAGCATGTTATTGCTGCACCTTCCTAATAAGCTAAGCCCTACATGGGGTGGGGGGTGGAGTGGGGGCTGGAATTTGATTGTGTGCTGCCACAGGTCCTGAGCTGTCCTGTGACTCTTACCATGACTTTTGAGTGGTTTGCAAACACAAATCTGTGTTCTGTGACCAGTGAATGCTTCTTGATGTTTCTTCTAATTCTAAAATCCTCTAAGTTGCTGTAAGCTTTGTGCCATGTTGACCCTACACTACTATAATATCAGGTCACCCTCTGCCTTCTAGAAGTATGGCCAACAGATGCAAGGATGTATCATTGTGGCATGAAGTATAATCAAGAAAATTACTGCTCCATCTCCCAGGTAGGAGTGAGATATACTCAAAAGAAGACATTAAAGGAGGAAAGACTGCTCTTCAGACCAGTGTCAGTAGGGCTTATTCCTGCTTCTCTGAAACAGACCTGCCTTTGTATCTGGGCTTTTGCTTCTCTGAGAACAAGTTCAATGCAGATGGTATGATGCCTTGCTGTGGATAAATGCTTCCCAAGTGTTTGCCTGATGAACCAACTTAGATACAAAACATGCCTTCTGTTTGAGCCTGAAAAATGGTTTACATCACTCTCCCTAGAGGGCCCTCTAGGGAGGAGTCTTAACAGAGGAGACTTTCCCAGCTGCCAATCATCCATTATAGATAGGGACCATAGTGCCTGCCTACCCATGTGGAAGGATGTTGGGATTCAAGAAAATAAGACAGAAATCTTACATCCTTCCCTCCAGAAATTCAGCATCATTCTCATCAAAATTAAACTGCTTAATAGCATAAAGTTGAACAAAAATTAAAATGGCTGCACTAATGTTTCAGTGAAGCTCAATTTTAAAGTAACCTTTTTTCCCCTCTCTTCCACAGACCTCCCCTCCTACTTTCTGAACCTTTTGTTTTAGGAATCCAGTACCACCCTGAAAACATGACAAACAAGGCTGACAGCACATACACAATTCCTGTCAAAGCTGGCTAGCTCCTGTACCTCCCAATAACCCCACTCCCCACCTCTCTCTCTGAGCAGCCTTGCAGTTTTTGAAGGCCATAGTCTACTGAAGTCTCCTTTGCCTGGAAAAGCAATAAAGCCATTGTTCCTCTTTATCCCAAAGTCTGTTTTCTCATTATATTTTGGCTCTGAAACATGGAGGTTGGTTTTCTACAAGAAATTGATTAAAAAGAGAAGGCACTGAGAAGTGAAAGCCAATCAGAGTGATAAGGGTTGTGAAGGCTGGAGTGACTCAGATGTGTAGGTTACTATGGTCCAGAGCATTTTAAGACTTCCCAGTGAAAGTACTGTGGAGCAGGCCTGGGGTGGGATGATTTGGGATAGTCAGAAAGTAGGAATCCAGATATACCAGTGGGAAGTCTTACTGGCCCTCCATCTCCTGCAGGCCCCCAAAATTTCCCATTCCTTCTCTCATATTCAAAATGCTGGTCTTCAAACCCCACACAAATAAAACTTATGTCCCACCAGTCACCTACAAATGTCTCTTCTGAAGAACAGGAGGTATTTCAAAGTTATTGGAAGAAAATGAGCTGAATAGGATGGCCCAAGATGCAGTGTGATGAACCAGGTTGGTCACTCTGAGAAGTGAACAAGTTCCACACATGACATCAAAGAATTGCCCAGGTCATGTTCCACAATGATTAAAATTATTTTTTGGCTTAGAGGCAAACACCAGACGAATCTCTTCTTTTTTAAAAATTTTAACATTTTTTTATTATTGAGAGACAGAAAGAGACAGAGCGAGACACAGCATGAGCATGGGAGGGGCAGAGAGAAGGGAGAGACACAGAATCTGAAGCAAGTTCCATGCTCTGAGCTGTCAGTGCAGAGCCCGACATGGGGCTAGAACCCACAAACCGTGAGATCATGACGTGAGCCAATGTTGGACCCTCAACCAACTGAGCCACCCAGGCGCTCCCAGATGAATCTCTTATGCCCCCTAAGAGTATGGATCTACAAAACCAGTGAAAAGGAGCCAGGGCATACCCACTGCATCAGCAAGTCTCTGCTATGAGGCTTCATGTCATCATCATTGTACTTCATCATCGCTGTCAGGAACTCAGTGGTCCTGAAGGATGTTTTCTAGGTAACTGAAGTCAACCCTTCAAGTGTTAGTTTTTTCTTGGTGTTTTGGAAACTTAGTCAAACCTTCTAAAAATTTACTACATACTTCTCCTGCACTCTTATGAAAGGATGTTCTTAAATAACTTCAATCTTCTTTCATGAGCATGTTTAAACTAATAAGACCATGAATTTTTGTCTTTGGTCATCCTAAGATGATGTCCTCAGGTTTTGAGAAGCGTGAGATTGATATTCCCCACCCTAAATGATCCAAGAGAGTTGTTTTTTGTTTTCTTACATCTGTATTTTATAATTATCCTTTCCTTTTTCATATTCAGATTGTCAGCTGTCATTTCTGACACTGGCCTGGTTATATTTAATAATAATTCAACCTACCATTTCCTTCTTCAAAGTTACTGTTTTCATGGGAATGCAAGCTGGTGCAGCCACTCTGGAAAACAGTATGGAGGTTCCTCAAAAAATTAAAAATAGAACTACCCTACAACCCAGACATTGCACTACTAGGTATTTATCCAAGGGATACAGGTATGCTGTTTCAAAGGGACATATACACCCCAATGTTTATGGCAGCACTATCAACAATAGCCAAAGTATGGAAAGAGCCCAAATGTCCATCAATGGATGAATGGATAAAGAAGATGTGATATATTTATACAATGGAGTATTACTCGGCAATCAAAAAGGATGAAATCTTGCCATTTGCAACTACATGGATGGAACTGGAGGGTATTATGGTAAGTGATATTAGTCAGTCAGAGAAAGAAAAATATCATATGACTTCACTCATATGGGGACTTTAAGACACAAAACAGATGAATATAAGGGAAGGGAAACAAAAATAATATAAAAACAGGGAGGGGGACGAAACATAAGAGACTCTTAAATATGGAGAACAAACTGGAGGGGTTGTGGGAGGAGAGATGGGCTAAATGGGTAAGGGGCATTAAGGAATCTAGAAATCATTGTTCACTATATGCTAACTAATTTGGTTATAAATTAAAAAAAATAAAATTAAAAATTAAAATTAAAAATTAAAAAAGTTACTATTTTCAGGAGAACAATATAAGAATGTTTATGAAAATAATTTGCAAAGCAAGAATAAGATACCTTAAAATTAGGACTTAAGTGCCTCTGAGTGATACCTATAAACTTTAAGGAATAGATTTTGTTACATCACTTTCCTTTTCCATCTTACTTGACACTCCGTGTTCCATATAAGACCAGTTACTTGAGAAGAATTTCAGTAAAACTTGCAGTGAACAATATTCTGGGGAAGTGAAGTCCCTGGGTATAAGCTAGTTCTATGGCTCAAGTGCTATTTCTGGCACCCAACACAGATCATATTTCCTATAGTATACATGTTACATAACTGTTCTTTACTTCAGAAAACTGTAACGGTATATCTATTTGTGATTATTTGATGTTTGCATCGTCTAAGACGATGTAAATCCCAGGAAGGCAGGGGCCATGACTGGTTTTGTTCACCATTACATCCCTAGTAACTAATCTAGTAGTTTTGTGATGAATAATTTTGTGATGAATGACAGAAGGAACATGTGGCAAGTCCTGAGCCCAAATTTCTGGTTGTGTTGGTGCTATCTCGTGTGACCTCGGAGAGAACATTACACATCCTGAGTCTCAGATACAACATTTGGAAGAAGGTTTTTAACAAGATGGTTATAAAGGGTTCATCCATTCTAGACTTCTAATCTATTTGAATACAAGAAAGGGTAGAAAATGTCAAGATTAAAGGATGCTCCCGTAGGGAGCTGGAGGAGAGGCAGTGGCAGGGCGGTGGTCATCTGAGCATCCCCAGGACATGGCAGGAATGACTCCTGGGAGAAAGGTTATCTCTCTACAGCTGTCTAGACTTTGGAAAATTGTGAAGAAAATAAGTTTCTCATTGAAACCCTCCTTTTCCTTTCCGCATCCCTTTGTTGAAACTCCACACCCACCTCCATCATCACCACCATGCCACCACCTCCAACAAATCAGTGTCATCATGCCTCCCATTCTGTCTTGCTTCTAATAAAATGGAATAAACTCATGCATGGATAAGCACAGTTTTAGGAACTTCCTCTTACTGTGCTCTGTTTGCATTTTCCAACGTAGCTTATTTTAGGGAATGTTTAACTCATAAATTATTTGGTAAAGATTGAACTCAAGGCAAAGGGGAGTACTTTTTTTTTTTCTAGTGGTCAAAGAGAGACTTTCATAAGGCTCCCCAAATCCCACCCAGAGGTTCAACTGCTTTGCCAGCCATAGCTCAGTGCCTGACTCCTAGGAGTGCCAGGTAAATCCAAGTGGGCAAACCTGTTTCCATATACCACTTTGTCATCAAAATCATCATTTGGGTACTACCTCCCAGGGTTGGGACTAGTAGGAAAGCAAGGCATTTACCTTGGGAACAAAACTTAAGGGAGGCCCTAAATCTTGGTAATATTTTAATATAACTCTGTAAAATCAAAATTAATGCAAAAATCCACGATGGACAAAATATCAAAATTTTAAGATGCTAACACCAGATAGTTGTTTTTCTCTTTTGTCTCACGCTCCAATGCGGCTTGGCTTGGCACTTCTTTGACTCTTACTTCCTTCACTTCTGATGAAATGCAACCAGGAATGCACATAATGAAATGTGCAAAGGAGGCACATTGGTGCTGGCTGCATTGCTGTGCACCGGGGGAGGACTGTCAGCTAAGCACCCGGGGTTCAGGCCAGCATCTTAGCTGTTCGTGAACTGACAGGGAGCCTCTGAGACACTCTCACCTGATGCTTCCCCTCAGGATGAGTCATGGAGGGGCAATTCCCAAAGGGTAAGAAAAAGGATCTCGCTGGAGCACAGTAGCACTGCTCTCTGTTGAAACCATTACTGTCGTGCACACAGAAATGTCAGAGTCACGTACAAGGTTTTCACATTTGTTCACATACCCACTCCACCCTACATCCTGAAGTTGGGATCCCTGCCATGAAATAGTGAAATCCTTCATTTCCTGTCCCACCAAACATCCCTGTCATATTAAAATCCAAAGACAAACTTTATTTATGTATTTACCATTTTCTATAACTCTAGGAGCAGACGTGGGGATGAGGAACAAAGGGAGATATTTCTCTTTGCTGAGCACTAACAGAATATAATAAATGGTGACAAGGGAGGATCTTTATTCCAAAAGATGTTTAGTGATTTTTGAGATTTCTCCCTGCTAGCTCTCAAGCGATGGTATGAGTGGGGGAGGAGGCATCTCATCAGTGCCATTTGTCTATCAGACGGTCTCCAGTTCTCTGAAAATACAGCTGGGGGAGCATGCCAAAGAAAGGATGGTCCTTACTTTACGTGAATGGGAGGATATTTTGGGAATGGAAATTAATCCTTTTCGAAAATGAACAATGGAAGGGAGGCACTTCTGAACAGAGTACCAATACTACGTAACAGTTGTGGTTAGCCCAGGCATTACAAACCTGATGACGTTGGGGAAAGGAGGCATGACTAACCTCAGGCATCCTTCAGGTGATATTCCTCTGCTCCTGGTGCCTCAACTTCAGAGCGTTTCACCTGCAGTCCCAATAGCCATCCTGAGTCATCTCCACTAGCCTCTGGTAAAAAATTGAGGACTGAATTTAGCATGATCTTCACAGTTACTTTTCCATTTTTCTAGAAGACCACAGAATGGAAAGATAGGTAACCTGAGTTGATCAGGTAAATGTTGTTTAGTTATCACAGTCCTTAAGGGATCACTTATAAAAATGCTTCATACCATAATGTGTGTTGGGGTGGGGGGCTATTTCCCCCCTACCCTCCTAGATTCTTGTGGCTCTTCCACTAGTTAAACTGACATAAGACAGATTAACTGGAGAAAAACATTTAATTTCATATGTGTAGGAGCACCATAAAAATATGAGACTCAAGGGCAAGTCTGGCAGTTGAGGCTCATAAACCAAACTGAGCTAAGGAATGGGATAAGGACCTGGGGCTTCAAAGGGGAGGAGAGTAATTTACAGGGCTTTAAGAAGAGCAGACAGTTTGGTAATTAGATATCTGTCTAATGGGACACAGAGGAATTTGAACAAACCAGTCTTGCCAACTTCCTCACAGCTTACCACACTTAGCTTGTACTCTTTTGCAGTCATGTCTTGGTGACAGGGCCCTTCTTAGACCAGGTCCTCTATCTAAGTTATTTTAGGCATTTAAGTGAGAGGTAAAAAGCTCTTCCTGAATCTTACCAGCCTTGATTGTCTTTAGCTCAAAATAACCCACAGGCCAAACTGGCACATTTTGGTGAGGCTCATTCTGAAACCATTCAACAAGAAGGGAAGAAAATCAGATGAATAATAAAACATGCAAAATAGTAAAATTATTTTCTCTTTAGACTGATGGTCAATTCTCTGATGGAGATTTTGAAAATTACCAGGTTCAGCTAAAGACTGCAGTGCTGATAACCTCGCCAGTTTAGGACCTTGTTCCTGAAAAGGCACTCTAATAAAGGGCTGGCTACAAGGGAGGTAGGATCCACTAGCCCAGCGAGGGAGGCTATGCTAACATGTCCTCAATGCTTTGGGCGTCAACCCTCTGTAAACGGCCATCTGGATCGGTGCCTCACCAGGCCTAGAGCAGAGCCTAGACCCAAAAGGTCACACCTACCTCCTCACAGCTGGTTCAGAGCCAGGCAAAACCGGGAGTTACTATCCTGGGGAGCGCGAGGGCCCTTCAATCAGCCAGCCAATGGCTATGGAACCATATCAGGCCAGTGGGAGTGCGGGGAGGCTGAAGGGCGAGCTGGTCCCAGGATGGTGGGGATTTGCAGCCCCAGTTTCAGGCCTTGGGGGACCCTTGAGGGAGCTAAGGAGGACGCAGCGGTGTTTGGAAGCACACTCTTTCTGCTGCTCTTTGTGCTGGAGCCATCCCGGCCATCCCGGCTGGGGCCATCCCGGCCATGTATCTGCAACATCTACTCGCTGGCCGCCTCAGGCGAGCTGCCCTACGTCTGCATGAGAAAGCAGAATCAGGTGTACTGCCACAAAAAGCTCGTTGGACTACTGGCAGGGAGGGCCCCTGCCTTCCGGAGTGGACTTGACGCCTGCTTCTGGCTTCGGACAGGAGCTGCCAGGACCTTCTCCCCTTGCCCTCTCCCACAAATGCTAGCGTGGCGCGGAGAAATCCACTTCCTGCGTTGGGGAGGGAAGTCTTTGAGGCCTCGCCCCCAACAGGAAAACCCCCGCCTACTTGTGGTCGCCAAGCTCCCAACTCCCACGTGAATCTGGATTTAAACTTCCGGCCTCAGTGGGCGCAGCGGTCTTGCTTCCGCGCCTGCGCATTGGTGCTCAGGCCACACCCGACGCCATGTGTAGGCGCCGCCGCTAGCCTCAGGGACCCAGTCCTGGATCCAGCTTCTTGGCCCTGCGGGGCTGCATGCAGTCATAGTCAGGTTTCACCCACAGCTTCTTGGGAAAAATGAGGCGTCCGAATTCTAGGAACAAATTTATGGTTACTAGGACGTTCTTGGATGTTTGCATTTGAGGTTTAGGTGTTTCCCGTGGGGATTAGAACGCAGGTGAAGGCCCTTGGCCAGGATGGGCTCTGGAAAATAATGGTGAAAGTGAATGAATTAATCACTAAAAATCGGTGCGGAGTCTTACAGCGCAGAGTGAGCAGTGTCGCCGTGACGGGCCGGGAGCATCCGCAGCAAACACGGAGACTGCGCAGCTGTCGACCACCCTCCCTTCCAAGGTGCCCTCAGGTAAACTCCAGACCACTGGGCCAAGCTACTTCAGGCCTCTCCTACTAAGCACTTACAGTCTCTCCCACTGTCTAGAGAAGGAAAGTTCGGCACAGAAATGCTGAGTGACTTGCAGACAGCAGCTAGGCCCCTCCCTGCAGGGGACAAGGCCAGGACTCAAACTTGTGATTGGAAGGGTGTCCTGACCTCAGAAGGAGACAGAAGTTTCCAGAGCATTGGCCCTGGCTGAGCTCACCTATTTTGTTTCGAATCCATCCATTCCTATGCAGCAGGCTGTGCCAGGCGCTGGCGATGAGGTGAGGAAGGCAGACACGGCCCGATTTCAGGGAGTTCGAGCCAAGTGAGAGAGAGGAAACCTGAATATCAACCACAATTATGAATGCTTAGAAGGAAAAGTAGAGCATTGCTGTTTGTCAATTGTGGTATTTCAGGTTGGGGCTTAAATCCTTACCCGAACCAGTGTTTCCAAGAATTACCCTAGGTTTCTGCAGAAGGTTCCTAACGGTTTATATTGCTAGGGGAAGCTGGACTTGTGTAAAGCACATAATTCTTAGATTTTGTTGTTTGTTTGCCAGTTCTCCAAGAATTGAGTATTTCTATTATTTCCATTTAATATATTTGACCTCTGGTGTGTTGGTACAAAGCATCATAATATTCTAGAGGAATCCCATGATGTTAAAGCATGAGACTAGAGGTTGGTAAAACCTGACCTCTGAATTTTAATTTTTCCTCATGTGCATAATGAGAACAATAACTGAAAACAATAAAGTGCTATTCAGATGTTCTTGGTTGTTAATTATAGAACAGATTTATTAGGCCAAACAAATTTTTAAGGTATTTTTAAACCAGTTATTTGAAATGGATGGTTTCTTACAGGAAAGGCAACTAAGTTTTTCGTATATAAATCTTTGAACTGGAAGGAACTCAGTATTTACCATGAACGGTCTTTTTGGATGCGGGTGTAAATTTCCTATCATAAGAGATTACAAATTAAATTATAAATGTGCTGGAAGAATGCTGTCTTGGGATAAGTAGATCTAGTACAATAGACAAGAATTTGGCAGGAATCATCAGTTTTATTGCTGATACAATTATCCGAGGTGACCATGGTTCTTTACAAACTGGGCTTTTTATTGGACTAGTAAAGTTGAATAGGGGCTAAACTGTGTTATTAGGTATAAGAAACACAGAGGAAAAGGAGGAGATATTGTTTGCCTGGGTCTGCCTTAGACTTAAATTGAAAACCCCAAACATAATAACTCTTCAGGCTATGGCAGCATTTGATCTTTATCCTAGTAGTGAAACACCCCTAAAGGTCTCCCATTATCTTAGAGGTGGTTCCCAATTCTGACAAAGTCTCAGAATTATTATTTGTTGTTAAAATACTATACCTTTTTTTGGAAGTAGGAGGAAACACTTATCTTGTGTACTCTGCTGTTTTCTGTTTTCCTCTGTTCTCTCCTGTACTTCTGGAAGGTTGTGGAAATTTGCTTATAGGACTGACTTATAAATAGAATCTTATTTTTCCACTATTTTATTTCATAATTTGGAGATGTATGCTCACAGGAAAAAAAAAAAGAAAAACTTGGACTTTAAAATTGCTTATGAGAAATGACAATCACTTCAAATAACATCTACTTTTTTGCAGTCTGTGACTTCAATTATCCTTTATAATGCTTGAAAGGAAGACAGCCAGTTTCCAGGCAGTTGCCAGGGGCTGGGAGAAGGGAATAGAGAGTTAGCATTTGATTGGTACAGAGTTGCAGTTTGGAAAATGAAAAGAGTTATGGAGATGGATAGAGGTGATTGCACAACATTATGAATGTATATAATACCACTAACTGTACACTGAAAAATAGGTAAGATGGTAAATTTTATGTTCTGTGTATTTTATCATAATAAAAATTGGAGAAAAGAAAGGGATAATTACCAGTGTTAGGTGTTAAAGATGAGTTATCATGGATCTTAGTCTCTCTCTTTTTTTTTTTAAATGTTTATTTATTTATTTTGAGAGAGAGAGCACAGATGAGCAGGGAAGGTACAGAGAGAGAGGGAGAAAGAGAGAATACCAACCAGTTTGTGTGCTGCTGTTGGCACAGAGCCTGATGCAGGGCTCAGAGCCATGAACCATGAGGTCATGACCTCAAAACCAAGAGTCAGACACTTAACTGAGCACCCAAGTGCTGATTTAAAGAACACACCTAAGCACACCCAAGTGCCCCCGACTGATCTTAGTCTTTGTCTTTGGTGTAAAAAGAAGGATTAAGACTTGGATACAAAAACAACAACAAAGAAAGATTCTTCTTGATCTAGACTCTGTTCTGAATCTTTATCTAAAGGATAGGCCTTGGGCCCCCTTTCCTGTCCCTGACCATCTCTCCTTCCAAGCTTAGTGCATAGTTCCCTAAGTTCTCACCGCACAATCTCAAACAGGTACATTTAATGCTAACAGCTTGTGTGAGGGATCCGTATTCACTCTTTTCTGTAAAACACAGGTATTAAGTTATTAGCATTCTCCAACTGCTGAGTGCTGTATAAGGCACTCTGAAGACTGGCAAAGAAAAGGAGGTAAACAACCCCTGACTTTAAGATACTTAGAATATAAGAAAGGAGAGAAAGGTGTTAACCAATTCCTATCATGTGTTCAGAGCTATGATAAAAATGCTGTTAACCTTGCTGCTTGGAGTGTGCTCTTTAAATCAGCAGCATTGGCATCATTGGGGTGTTTGTTCCCAGCTCAGATCTACTGAATTAGAATCTATATTTTAACATAATGATATGACTCATAATGCATATGAGTCACCTGGGGATGCCAATGTTGCCAGTGCATAGATCACACTTTGAGACATGAATTTATAGAGTGCAAAGGAAAGGATAATTCTGCCCAGCTGAGTGAAGAGTAAGGGTGTCATTGCAAGCATCACAGAAGGGGCACCATATGCATTGGGCAAAGAAGGATGGAAAAGACTTTGCTAAGCAGATGAAGGAAGAGGGCTAATGGATGGGCAGTCCAGGCAAAGGAGATAATATACATAAAGACTTAGGGCCATGAACAATATATTTGGGGATTAGTAAGTAGTAGCAGCAGTAGTAGTAATAGTGGTGGGAAAATGGATGAAGAGAAGTTGAAAATCTAGGCTGGGTCCATATTGCGAAAAATCTTTTATGCTCTGTCAAACACCATAAACAATAGGAATTTCAGAAGTTCTTTGAGTAGAGGAGCAACAAGATCAAAGTTTCTCATTTAAGTGAAGAGGGTCGACTGAATGGGAGAGGGCCAGACCACAACAAGAAGGCAGGAGGAAGTTATTGCAACAATCCAGGCATGAAGTGAATGAGGGCTGGAACTAAGGCAATAGTTATGGGAATGCATTTTGTTTTAAACTGCTAAGTTTGTGCTAATTTGTTATGCAGCAATAGATAAACACAGATTTTAGTGCCTAGAAGTGGGATCGTGCTATAACAAATACATAGGAATGTGAGTAGTTGTGAAACCAGAGATTAGGCAATGACTGGAAGAGTTTTGAAAAGCATGCATGAGAAAGTTCAAATCCCATTGAGCAAACTGTAGTAGAAATCTGGACTTTAAGGACACTGCTGGTGAGGACTCAGAAGGAAGGAAGAACATGTTATTGGAAACTGGGGAAGGGGAGGTCTTACTATATAATGACAGAACCTTAGCATAATTACCTCCTGCAGTTATGTTAAAAGAAGAAATTGTGAGTGATGAACTTTGATATACAACTAAGAAGATTTCCAAGCAAAGTGTTGAAAGTGCCACCTGGTTTTTTTATTGTTTATACCAGAATTTGAGAGACGAGAGATAAATTGAGGGAAGAATTCTTAAAACACTTGAGCAAAAAGGAACCCAAATCTACTGATTTTGAAAAAAGCTTAGTGTTTCCAGATAGCAGGAGATGGTAAATTTAAGAGATTCACTCTTAGGAAAACATGCTCTAGAGAAAAGGCTGAGGTCATTACAGCATTTCGCTAAGACCTAAGAAAGATAAAAAAGGTCAGAATATTCAGTTACACTAAGTGTTCATTTGAGATATTCAGAGTCTGCCTCACAGATCCTTTCACTCAAATCAGGGGTCTCCAGAAGACTTAAGAACATTGTCCCTGAACTATTTCAGTGGGAGCCAAGGATAGAGAAAGGATTTTCTTGAAAAGATTTGTGGGTGTGTCTTTTGTCTAATGGAGCAAATCCCTGTGAAACCTTGGAAGACCTGCAAGGCTCTTGGGGGAAAAAAAAAAAAGTTTTAGCAGAAATACTGCCAGTTTGGACTAAAAGGTACAAGAAAAGTACAAAATTAAATGAGGCTGTTGGACTCACAGATTCTACTCTTTAGAAGCAGGCTTATAAAACAACAGAGCTGCAAAATGTGTTATTTTTCACGAAAAAGGAAGGATGATTCAGAGGGCAGAGCTGAGAGCCAGGGAAGATTGTTCTCAGGCCTTGAAACCTAATCAAGAGACATTTGCCCAGTGGATTTTTAGAATTACCATGTACCAATTATTCCTTTTTACCTTCCATTTCCTGCCCCTTTGAAACCAGAAAGTCTATAGCTGTTACCTACGTCTGTCCCATCATTGTATGTTGGGTATGTAAAGGACTGTCTCTTTAGTTTTACATATCCATAGATGCAAAGTAATTGCCCCAGGAGTTGTACTTAATGGATTACATCCAGGAACCTCATCTACATCTGGAATTGACTTGGATGAAATTTTGGGCATTGAGCTGATGGAATGAGATTTTGGGAAACATGGAAAGACAGTGAGTATATTTTGCCTGTAAGCAGGGCATGAATCGCTGGGAGTCAAAGGGTGGATTCTGCTAGGTGGAATTCTGACATAGTCCCCAAGATTCCCACTCTTTAGGTGCACCACTGCACTGTCCCTTCCATTTGACTCGGAAAGGACCTATCACTTCTACCATTAGGTTATCTTAGATGGCAAAGTAGAAGGATTTTTCATATGTGTATAAAATCCATATCCATTGATTTTGTGTTACACAAAAGTGAGACTGTCATGGGTGAGTTTGACTTAATTAGGTGAAAACGCTAAAGGAAAAACTCTGTCTTTTCTGAAGAGAGATTTTCCGCTGCTGGCCTTGAAGAAGCAAGCCACCATGAGTCTATGGACTTGGGGAAATATATTCTAACAACCAACATGAGCTTAGAAGAGAACAGTGAGCCTCAAATGAGACTGCAGCCCTGGTCAATACCTTGAATTCAGCCTTGTGAGACCCTGAGCAGAGGGTCCAGTGAATTACAATGTACGTATATAAATGTAAATAATTTAACGATATATATATATATAAATATATATATATTTGTATATTATAAATAACATCTGCAGCTTCTGTTTTTCTGTTTCTCTGGAGAACCCCAACTGATACACCTGTTGTCGTGCATATCTGTACTTTTCTACCTTATATTCATTAGTGTTTTGGCCATTGGCCATGGCTTACTACTGACGGCCCCCTTTTATTCTATTTTTTTAATTAAAAAATATATTCAACTCTTAAATCAAGTAAAAAATAAAATTGGTGTTATAATTCATTGTTAAAATTATACTAGCTTTTATCATTATGCATGTGTATACCTTTACTGAGATCTTTATTTCTTCATATGGTAGCGAGTTACTATCTAGTGTCTTCTTATTTCCCTCTGCAGAACACCCTTGAGCATTTCTTGCAAAGCAGGGCTAGTGGTAATGAGCTCCCTCAGCTTTCGTTTATCTGAGTATGTCTTAATTTCTCTCTCACTTTTGAAGGACAGTTTTGCCAGATACCAGATTCTTTGTTGACGGTTATTTTGAAAGTGATTTTTATACATTGTCCCATTGTCTTCTGGCCTCCAAAATTTGCTTTTTCTTTCTTTCTTTCTTTTTTTTATTTGCGTATAGTTGACACACAGTGTTACATTAGTTACAATTGTACAACATAGTGATTGGACAGTTTATACATTATGCTATGTTTACCATAAGCATAGCCACCAACTGTCACCATACATCGCTATTACAATATCATTGACGGTATTCCTCATGCTGTGCCTTTTAGTCCCATAACTTATTCATTCCGTAACTGGAAGCTGGTATCTCCCACTCCCCTTCACCCATTTTTCCCAGTCCCCAACCCTCTCCCCTCTGGCAACCATCCATTAGTTCTCTGTATTTGTAGGTCTGGTTCTGCTTTTTGTATGTTCATTCTTTTTTAGATTCCACACATGAATGAAATCATCTATTTGCCTTTTTCTGATTGACTTATTTTACTTAGCATAACACCCTCTGGATCTATCCACATTGTCACAAATGGCATGGTCTCATCCTTTATAATGGCTGTGTAATATTCCATTGTGGATGTATACTGCCTCTTCCTCATCCATTCATCTCATTAGACAGTTAGGTTGCTTCCATATTTTGCCTATTGTAAATACTGCAACAAACGGGTGCAAAGGGCCTCCAAAGTTTCTGATGAGAAATATGATGTTCTGTTTGAAGGTCCCTTGTACGTGACAAGTTGGTTTTCTCTTACTGCTTTAAAAATACTGTCTTTGGTGTTCAAAAGTTTGATTATCATATGTCTTGGTGTGGGTCTATTGAATTCATCTTACTTGAAGTTCGTTGAGCTTCTTGGTGTGTTAATGAATGTTTCGTGAAATTTAGAAAATTTTCAGGCATTATTCCTTCAGATATTCTCTCTGCCCCCTTTTCTCTCTGTTCTCCTTCTGGGACTCCCACAATGTGTAGTTTGGCCTATTTGAGGGTTTGCCACCGTCCCATAGGCTCCACTTGCTTTTCTTCAATCTTTTTCTTTCTGTTCCTCAGTTTCATATCTTCAGGTCTACTTATTCTTCCTTTTTTACTCTTCAGGTCAACTTATTCCTCCCTTTGCCTGCTCAAATATCTTTGAACCCCTGTAGTGAATTTTTCCTTTCAATTATTGTGCTTTTCAGCTCCTGAATTTTTTTTTTTGTTTTTGCTATTTAAATTTCTCTCTCTTGGATGTGGAGAAATGGGAACTCCCTTGCACTGTTGGTGGGAATGCAAATTGGTGCAGCCACTCTGGAAAACAGTGTGGAGGTTCCTCAGAAAATTAAAAATAGACCTACCCTATGACCCAGCAATAGCACTGCTAGGAATTTACCCAAGGGATACAGGAGTACTGATGCATAGGGGCACTTGTACCCCAATGTTTATAGCAGCACTCTCAACAATAGCCAAATTATGGAAAGAGCCTAAATGTCCATCAACTGATGAATGGATAAAGACGTTGTGATTTATATACACAATGGAGTACTACATGGCAATGAGAAAGAACGAAATATGGCCCTTTGTAGCAACATGGATGGAACTGGAGAGTGTGATGCTAAGTGAAATAAGCCATACAGAGAAAGACAGATACCATATGTTTTCACTCTTATGTGGATCCTGAGAAACTTAACAGAAACCCGTGGGGGAGGGGAAGGAAAAAAAAAAAAGAGGTTAGAGTGGGAGAGAGCCAAAGCATAAGAGACTGTTAAAAAGTGAGAACAGGGGCGCCTGGGTGGTGCAGTCGGTTAAGCGTCCGACTTCAGCCAGGTCACGATCTCACGGTCCGTGAGTTCGAGCCCCGCGTCAGGCTCTGGGCTGATGGCTCAGAGCCTGGAGCCTGTTTCCGATTCTGTGTCCCCCTCTCTCTCTGCCCCTCCCCCGTTCATGCTCTGTCTCTCTCTGTCCCAAAAATAAATAAACGTTGAAAAAAAAAAAAAAAAAAACAGAACAAACTGAGGGTTGATGGGGAGTGGGAGGGAGGGGAGGGTGGGTGATGGGTATTGAGAAGGGCACCTTTTGGGATGAGCACTGGGTGTTGTATGGAAACCAATTTGACAATAAATTTCATATATTGAAAAATAAATAAATTTCTCTCTCTTTACTGATATTTCCATTTTGTTCATACATTGTTTTTTGATTTCTTTAGTTCTTTGAGCATCTTTGAGACAGTTTTTAAAAAGTCTTTGTCTAATAGATCAACCATCAGTTCTTTTTCAGAGACAGTTCCTGTTGTTTTATTTTTTTCCTTTGAGTGGGCAAAAGCTTCCTGTTTCTTTATATGCCTCATGATTTTTGGTTGAAACTAGACATTTGAATCCAATAATGTGAAAAGTTTGGAAATTAGATCCCCCCCTGCCCCGCCCCACTTCTACAACGGGATTGGCTGGTTTTGTTTTCTTCTTATTTATTGTTTCTTTTTAAAAGATTTTTTTTTAACATTTATTTATTTTTGAGAGACCGAGAGTGAGCAGGGGAGGGGCAGAGAGTGAGGGAGACAGAATCTGAACCAGGCTCCAGGCTCTGAGCTTTCAGCACAGAGCCCGATGCAGGGCTTGAACTCACAAGCTATGAGATCATGACCTGAGTCGAAGTTGGACACCCAACCGACTGAGCCACCCAGGCGCCCCTATTGTTTCTTTTTTAAGTTTACTTATTTTGAGAGAGAGAGCACACTCAGGTGAGCAGGGGACGGGCATAGAGAGAGGAAGAGAGAGAATCCCAAGCAGTCTCTGCACTGCCAGTGCAAAGCCCAATGCAGCACTCGATCTCACAAACCGAATCGGGAGATCATGACCTGAGCCAAAATCAAGAGTCGGACGTTTAACCAATTGAGCCACGCAGGCATCCCTGTTTTTGTTATTTTGATTATGGTAGGCTGTCTCTGTGCCAAGGACCAGCTATAGGTTTAATTTAAGGTCTTCTCAGGTCTTATCTCCCTGGGGATTCAGTCTCTTATTTTCTCTTATACTTAGCTTGCTTCCCCCCCCCCACCCCCGCCACGTATCCTGGCATTTATGTCTGGCTTCCAAAAGGGGAAGGAAAGAAAGAAAGGTGAATTGGTGGGGAAAAGGCAGTTGGCCCATTAAATCCTTTTGAAGTAACGGTAGCTGGAGATGCATGTGGCTTGAAACAGTGAGGGGAAGTATAACAATAATGGCTGCCTGCCTGTGTGTGTGCCCTCAGTGATCAGAAGCAGCAGAGAACATATTCCCACTGTTTGGAGAACAGGATCCTTTTAACCTACCCTAGCTCCCACAAGCTGTGTGTGAGCTGTTCCAGGAACATCTGCACAATTGCCTGCCATGAGGCTGATGAAGGGAGGAGATGGGTAGCTGCTACTGTGATAAGAGCTAAAATTGACCAAAATTAACTGCAACTTATGGACCAAGCTTTCTCTTGGGTATTGGAAACCTTCAAGAGACTCCAGAATTTCAAGATAGACAGATTCTGCAAGTGCAATTTTGCCTAGGTGGTTGGGTGATTCCTTGTGGTTCCTATTATGCCAGCCTCCCAGAATCCTCTCCTTGACTTTAATCTTAATATAAATAACAACCCCTTACTATTGCTTACAAAACACTCTAAGTACTACCTAGTTGCTCTCATTCTTGGTTGAAAACACTGAGTATGTTTTTTAAAAAGCCGATGATCAGGCACCATCCATAAAAGTCTATTTTTAGCCTCATCTCTTTCCACATTATCTTTTACTTTCTGTCTCAACTTTGCTATACTTTCTGTTTCTTAAAAATGCTTTATAGTTGTGTGGAGTAAATATTCATCAACTGATGGCTGTCAGGAAAGAAAAGGCCTGGGTTGTAATGTTTGCAAAACTCCACTGTGTAACTACTCCCACTGTGTCTGGTTTCCAGCTACCAATGAGCTATGACTGAACACAAAGTTGGGAAGAGATGCTAACAATGGCTTATGTAAGCTGACATGAGCAGGCCCCATCATGCTATGGATACTATGACTGTGCCCCTGCGCTCTATGCCTGAATGCCCCTTAATTCTCCCATGATAGCCTTTCAGTCTTCAGATCTCTAATAAAAGTTTCTTTCTTTCTTTTTAAAATTTCTTTTTTTAAAAGTTTATTTATTTATTTAGAGAGAGAGAGAAGGAGAGAGATGGAGTCCCAAGCAGACTCTGTGCTGTTAGCGTGACATGGGCTTGAGCCCACAAACCGTGAGATCATGACCTGAACCAAAACCAAGAGCTGGATACTCAACCAACTGAGCCACCCAAGCTTTTTAAATTTAAATTTCTTTCTTAAGGAAGCTTTTCCCTCGTTCTGGCTAGGCTACATCTTTGTTAAATATACCTATGCTGCAGTGTACGTTCCTGTTAGTTATATTTTATATTAATATTTGATATTTTTCCTATTTATCCACGCATGAGAGTATCGACCATGTGTTTCCTATTCACCTCTGTGTTACCACTATATTAGTTGTAGCCTGCATGGCACAATACATAGATTAGGTGGCTTAAACAACAGACATTTATTTTCTTAGTTACATAGGCTGGAAATTGGAGATCAGGATGCCAACACAGTCAGTTCTTGTGAGGTCTCTCATTGCAGAGCTGCCTTCTCATTGTGTATCCACATGGTACAGAGAGGGGGTGGGGAACACATGCAACTCTATGGTATGTCTTTGTAAAAGGGTACTAATCCCATTATGAGGGCCCCACACTCATGACTTCAACTAAACCTAATTATTTCCCAAAGACCCCATCTAAAACTACCATAACATTATGGATTAGAGCTTAAACATTTGAGTCTGGATGAGGCTGAATTATTTGATCAGTCTTGGGAATCAGCCGAGCTTAGCACCATCTCCTAGATTTCATACCTGCCTTACAGACAGGCCCAACATTCTTTGGCAGCTCCCCAGTTCTGGTGTATGTGACACAGCTTTCTGGTTTCTCTAGGGTTCTCTGGAGTTGCGTTGCATTTCTAGGACATACCCTGGGCCCAATCTTCACGAGGCTTCAAATCCTCACCTCTGGCACCTAGATATTTTGCCGCTTCCAGACATCCAGTCATAAGTGACTGGGGAGGCACTCTCCAACAAAGGTAGTGTTTCTCAGTGATGCTCTGAAAAAGATCTGGCTATTTCACAAGAGATGTGTGGCATCCAACTGCTACTTTATAGGTTAATTTCCTATACAGTTTTAAAGCTCCTACCATGCTTCATGGGATCGTCAGTAAATCCCCATATTTGGACAGAAGGACCAAATGTTCTCATTTGCAGAGAAGAAATAATTGACTAGACCTGATCCAATGACTGATGGGCTCATTCAAGCTCTTGTTATTTCTTACTTCCCCAGGTGCTTTTTTCTTCTGACATAATACTGTTCATTTTTAGATATATAATAGGATATGTTATTCCCAGGAAAGCTTTTCTCTCTGGACTAGGTTAGGATATAGCCTCTTGTACTACTCAACGGGTACTTTTAATCAAAATGAGTTCTAATTGCCCCCTTCCTTCATGTAATAAACACTTACTGCACACATACTATACTTGATTCTAAGTTAAGTGTTACAAGGAGAGCAAAATGCAGTCCCTGTGTGAAAGGGGAGGAATATTGGTTAGTTAACAATCAAATATTCACACTAATAAATGTATAAATTAAAACTGAAATGGTGAACTGAAGGAAAGGTATATCTGCTTTTTGATATCAAATAAGAAAGAACTATAACCTAGACTCAGGGGGTGGTTATCTGGGAAAGCTTCTCTGAGGAAGCAACACTTAGCTGAGATCTAAGAGATGAATATGAGTCAACTGAGAATAAAGAAAATAAGGCAATAGCATGTGAAAAGGCTCCATGATAGGAAGAACATGCAGATTCTTTAACTGAAAGAATGCCAGAGTTCAGGGTGGGAAGGAGACCATGGTGAGAATTGTGGTTGGAACAATAGTCAGGTGCCACATTATACATAGCTTTGTGGACTCTATTAAGGGTTTTGTACAAGATTTGGCTAATTTAGTGGGCAAGAAAATACAACTTTCCTAGATCAACCGAGAAATAAACTCTCCAGGAAGTCTCTAGAGTACCCACCCTGCCCCCCTTATGGAAAAAATTAATCTTCTCATTGTTCTGGCAAGCCTGAGTAGAAGAGATGACCCCAGGTTGATAGCGCTTGGCTCAGGGCCATACCAGAGACAAGGACAGAATATTTGTTAGTCTGTCCATAACTTATATGCAGCAGCTGCTACAAGAATATCTAGAAAAGTTTCAAGAACAGAGCAGAAATATCTAAAGAGCCAAACAATTAAAGAGCCTTCTCACCTATACCAGATACATTCTTGAGAACGAATAGATAATTTTGTAGACTAGATCCAGCTAATAAGATGGCTCATAGAAAACCAAGCCAAGCTAGGGCTATCATGCAAAGAAAGTATGATTTGCTTTAAATCTCCAAAGTAACCAGTCTTTGCTTTAGAGGTGTGTTCTCAGTCACAGACAATTCTCCCTGGAGAGTTGGCCCAAGGATAAATCTCTTGAGAACCAAGTGAAGCAGGAGAGCAGAGCTAGTGAATTCTTCTCACTATCGGAGGAATTTTCTAAGGAAATAATGCAAAGATAGAATGAGCTATCCTAGGAGATAGTGACCTCATAATTTAAAAGTATACTAGAAGATGACTTTGGGGGATGTTGTACAGAAGATTCAAGTATGTGGGTTGGTCTATATGGCCTTAATGGTTTCGTCCCATTATGAGAATCGTAAAGGCAGAGAATGATGTTAAAACAGTAGCTATAGGATAGAGAGCATTGAGAACTCAAAGGGAAAGAGGCTGGCTGTAAGAAGCACTCAATAATGAGAAAGAATAGAAGGACTTAATTTAGTCTGAAGTGGAAACAGCTATGGCACTGTACCTAATCTTACCCGGGCTTTGGAATGGGGGGAAAAAATTCTGGTATTGCATCCTTTCTGGAAACTGTGGCTTCCAACTTGAACTCAGGTCTCTATATCTAGCCACATGCCCTGAATATGATATCCAGATTTGGGGTTTGAAGTACAGTTATTGTGGTTTGAATGGATATTACTTATCCACAGCTGTGTAACAAATTATCTAAAAACTTAGCAGCTCAGAAGAACAAATATGTATTATCTCACACAGATTCTGAAGGTATGCTATCTGGGAGAGGCTCAGCTGGGTGGTGCTGGCTCAGGGTCTCTCTTGAGGTTGCAGTCCAGCTCTCGGCTGGATCTAGAATCATCTCTAGGCTCCCATGGGGCTGAAGAAGCCATGTCTGAGCTCTCTCACTTGGTTGTTGACAGGCCTCCATTCCTTGACACATGGACCCCTCCACAGCCTGCTGTTGAATTGAGTGGCCTCATTTCATGGCATCTGGCTTCCCACGAAGGAGAGACTCAAGAGGGAGAGAAGTGTGAGCAGGTGAGTGAAATGGTGCTCCAAAAGGAAGCAGGACTTCTATCTAGAACACATTAAGATCTCTTACAGCTCAAGAAGATAATGTACTCAATGAAAAATGGGCAAAATAATGGAACTGGAACTTCACAAAAGAAGGTAAACAAACGGCTAATACTTATACATGAAAAGATCCTTGATTATCACCAGTCATTAGGGGGGGAAATTAAAATCTATAATAAGGTACTGCTATAATGAGAATGGCTAAAATTAAAAAGGCTGAAAACATCAAGCCTTGTCAAGGATGTGGGGAACAAGGCAAATGATCATAAGTTTCTGCTAGAGAGTAAAATGGCATAGCCATTTATAAATTGGCATAGTCCATTTAGTTACAACAGGACTTTGCCATAGAATTTCTTTTTTTTTTAATTTTATTTATTTTTTTAAAATTTATATTCAAATTAGTTAACAAACAGTGTAGTCTTGGCTTCAGGAGTAGACCCCAATGATTCATCTCTTACATATGACACCCAGTGCTCATCCCAACAAGTGCCCTCCTTAATGCCCATCACCTATTTAGTCCATCCCCCCACCCCCATACCCTCTCCAACAACTCCCAGTTTTTTCTCTGTATTTAAAAGTCTCTTATGGTTTGCCCCCCTGTCTTGTTTTTATTTTATTTTTCCTTCCCTTCCCCTATGTTCATTTGTTGAGTTTCTCGGATTCCACATGGGTGAAATCATATATGTTTTTCTCTGACTGATTTATTTCACTTAGCATAATACCCTCTAGTTCCATCCACATTTTTGCAAATGGCAGGATGTCATTCTTTTTCATCGCTGAGTAGTATTCCATTACATACACACACACACACACACACACACACACACACACACATATACTACATTTTCTTTATTTGTCAATCAATGGACATTTGGACTCTTTCTATAATTTGGCTCTTGTACCATAGAATTTCTAGCTATTTGTCTAAGAGGAATGCCTTCAGCTGTTCATGGAAACACTTGTACATGAATGTTCATAAGAATGTCATACCTGGGGCGCCTGGGTGGCGCAGTCGGTTGAGCGTCCGACTTCAGCCAGGTCACGATCTCGCGGTCCGTGAGTTCGAGCCCCGCGTCGGGCTCTGGGCTGATGGCTCAGAGCCTGGAGCCTGTTTCCGATTCTGTGTCTCCCTCTCTCTCTGCCCCTCCCCCGTTCATGCTCTGTCTCTCTCTGTCCCAAAAATAAATAAATGTTGAAAAAAAAAAAAAAAAGAATGTCGTACCTAACAACTCAAACTAGAAATAATGCATGTGACCACCCAACAAATTTTGGTATATAATGGAATGCTACTTAACTCACCCTCCCGTTCTTGGGCATTAATAGCCAGTTAATACCCAATTAACCCCCCAAATAGTTATATCTAATATATGCATCAATATAAATAAATCTCCCAAACATTATGCTGAGTGAAAGAAGCTAGATACAAGAGAGTACATACATATCTATGTATGGAGAAATGAATGTACAGTGATAGAAATCACATCAGTGATTATGTAGAACAAGGATTTGGGGAATATTGACTTCAAAATGAAATGAGGAATATTCTGGGATGATGAAAATATATCTTTTTGTTACATGGAAAATTGTTACATGGCTTTATGGCATACTCTTGGTAAAACTCATTGAAATATGGTTCAAAGTATATAATTTTGTATTTATACTTTATTAAAGTTGTTTATAAAGGTAAAAAATAAAAATTTGTAAACTAAAAATGTTTAATATGCAAAGGGTAGTTCACAGAAACAAAACTGTATTTGGAAACTTTATTTCCCTCTCTTAGTCGTTGCAAGATTAACTACGGGCAAAAATAATATATATGAATAATATAATTAGCATTTTATTTTTTGCCTATAGATATAGGTAGGTAGACAGACATAAATATTTTTACCTCAGGGAAAACCTGTTTTCTTATATCCTTAAAATATTTATGGGAAAGAATCATATAACAAGCCTCATAGAAAATCTCAATTTTACCAGGTAAAAAATTATAGATATCACTTTATCACATCTCTGTACAAAAACACCTGGAATTGAATTACTAAAGTATAATTTGAAAAGCTTTTTAAAAATATTTATTTATTTTTGAGAGAGAGAGAACGAGAAGGGAAGGGGCAGAGAGAGAGGGGGACAAAGTATCTGAAGCAGGCTCCATACAGACAGCAGTGAGCCCAATGCAGGGCTCAAACTCACAAACAGCAAAATCATGACCTGACCTCAAGTTGGATGCTCAACTGACTGAGCTATGCAGGTGCCCCTAAGCTTTTTAAATCTAGAAATGCTCTTCATAATTTTTAAATCATAGTGCAGATTAAAACAAAAATTATAGACTATTTAAAGAGTGAGATCTTGGGGCACCTGGGTGGCTTAGTTGGTTAAGCGTCTGACTTTGGCTCAGGTCATGATCTTGTGGTTCGTGAGTTCAAGCCCCATGTTGGGCTCTGTGCTGACAGCTCAGAGCCTGGAACTTGTGTCAGATTCCGTGTCTCCCTCTCTGTCTCTGCCTCTCCTCTGCTTGTGCCCTATCTGTCTCTGTCTCTCAAAAATAAATAAAAAAATAAAAAATTAAAAAAAAAAAAGAGAGTGAGATCTCGGGTGTCCTGTTTGGCTTAGTTGGTTGAATGTCTGACTTTGGCTCAGGTCATGATCTCATAGTTCGTGATTTCGAGCCCCATGTCAGGCTCTGTGCTGACACCTGGGAACCTGAGCCTGCTTCATATTCTGTGTCTCCCTCTCTCTGCCCCTCCCCTGCTCATGCTCTGTCTCTCTCAAAAATAAACAAACGTTAATAATAATAAAAAATAACAAAGAGTGAGGTCTCAGGGCGGCTGAGTGGCTAGTCAGTTAAGCAACCGACTCTTGATTTTGGCTCAGGTCATGATCTCATGTTTCATGAGATTGAGCCCTGCCTTGGGCTCCCTCTCTCTCTGGCCCTCTCCTCCTTCTCTCAAAATAAGTGAAAGAATAAAAACAAAGTGAGATCTTTACATTTTATTACGTGACACATCATTAAAGATGAACTTAGAGATCAAAATCAGAGTCTTACGAAGTTTCATACTTTATTTCCAACTCAGCAAGTATTTACTGAGGGCCTTTCATGTTCAAGAAATTTTTCTAGACTCCTGGGATATAGCTAAAGGTACATGTAACTTCCTTCATAAAGTTACATGCTAATGGAAGGGCATAGATAGAAGAGGAAAACAAGTATATATTAGAGATGGTGATAAGTTTTTGGGTAAAATAAAGGTGAATAAAGGTGGATAGTGTTCAGAGAGGGATACCATTTGGTATGCGGTGCTCAGGGAAGCCATCTCTGAGAAGGTGATGTTTCAGCAGAGTTCTGCAGGAAGGGAGTCAGTCATGCAGACTTTGGGGGAATAGCATTGCAGGCAGAGCAAACAGTAAGTTCAAAGGCCCTCAGGAAGCTGGGAGTGGAGCAGGCAGTGGGTTAGTTGGCAGGTAGGGAGATCAGAGAAATGATATGGGGTCAGATCACGCAGTGTCTCTTGGGCTATCGTAGGACTCTGACTTTTATTCTGAGTGAGATGGGGAGACTGGAAGGTTTTAACCAGGGGATAGACACAATGTGACTTACATGTTAAAAAGATCACTCCAGAATTGTCTATATAAAGAAGATAGAAACAGGGAGATCAGTTGGGAGATTGCTGTTACAGTTCATGTAACAACATGGAGACTTGGATCAGGAAGGAGTCAGTGGGGGTGGGAAGAAGTGGTTAAATACAAGTAATCAATACAAAGAGAATATGTGCAATTTAAATTAATGATTTAATTGAGAAAGCTAGTAAGAGACCAGTTCAACAAATTTTCAACAATTATACGGGAGAAGGGTATTAAGTGGTCATAAAGAAATAGTGAATTAAAAACGAGAAAGACAGAAGAAATGAAAAGCAAATATTAAAGCTAGTGCTTTGACAAGTCCAATAAATAGAAATTGTTGATAATTTGAGGAAAGGGAAAATGCAGATATACTACAGCTGGAATTAAGGGAAATACTATTTTTGAGACACAGGGAGAGACAGAGCGCGAGCAGGGGAGGGGCAGAGAGTGAGAGACATACACACAGAATCATAAGCAGGCTCTAGGATCCAAGCTGTCAGCACAGAGCCCCACCCGGGCTCGAACTCACAAACCTAGCGAACACGACCAGAGCTGAAGTCGGAGGCTTAACCGACTGAGCCAACCAGGTGCCCCTCAATGTACTCATCTTTGAAATGGGGACCATATTCCGTCTTGACAAAATGTCGTTAGTAGACCTGTGCCAGTCCCCGAGATAGGCACGGATTTCCAAGAGCTTTCAGGTCCAAACGGGCATGCCGTGAGAGCGCAATCTGTTTTCCACATTCCCATCTTGTATGGGTTCCTAGAATGTGGTTCCTGGCTGGTCTTTCATGTGGGCAAGGAGCTAGAAACCCCGCCCAGCCTCAGCCTGAGGGTGTAAGACACCAATGCTTCCCAAGCCACCAAACAAACCTCCGGCCTTTCCCTCGTCCTATCTGCCATCCATCACCTTTAGGTCCTCAGCCTGCCAGAGCCGTTTGCCCAACTGCCCCTTGCTTCCGGCTGCTGTTGGCCAAGTTGTCCCTATGGCGTGCAGTCCTAGCCCTGCACCCCCCCACATCTCCCGCTGGAGAGCAGAGCTCACATGAAGGTACTGAAGAGTCCCTGCGGACACTAATGCTCACATTCAAAGCTTTCACACACACACTCATATTTCTGTCTCCAAATCATGTTCCCACTCCCCAGAGCACAGGCAGGCACAGGGGTCTGACCCACGAGACCTCCATGTGGGTTTTCTCCTAATCGCAGCCCAGCCTGCCTCCGAGTCTCTCATAGGGTCGTGTGCACACAAGCATGATGCAAGTCCGCTCTTATCATACCTGCCCTCTCGTTTAAGTCTGCTATCTAACATGCAATTATACTCAATCCCAACCCTCTCCAGGACCCATCCCACCTGGAGGGTTTTAGGACCCGCCCACCTGATCTTTCTGTACCCCTCTCTCCTAGAGGTCCTGGGTGCCTCAGCACAGAGAGTATGGAGCTTCTCATGGTGCCCGGGATCTCCGGGTCTGACCGTCCTCAGCATCTACACACCATCCCAGTGCCGCACGCGAGGCCACGGTGGCAATCAAGGTGTTGGAGCCACAGTGGGTGGGGACTACATCACTGGCTGTGGCCCGCAGAGACCCCACTTAGATTCTCGCAGACATAGCAGAAACATTAGCCTGGGTACATTGTTTGTGATCCGGGCAAGGGTATCCTCAGTCCCCAAAAGCCTTTGCGTTGCATAGAACTCACCTGGCTTCTGACATGTCTCCTTCCCTTCCAACTTTGTGCCTCTGTGTTGAGGAAAACTAGCTTCCAAGATGCGTCCATATCGGGTTTCCTCCTGCTTAACTCCTGGTGCTGCCCCCACCGTGAGGGAGTAAGTTCACGACTGGGGAATTGGGGGTCTAACACTCCCTCTCCTTGGGATAACTGGGTGGCTCACTCAGTTAACCCTCTGACTTCGACTCAGGTCATGTTGTCCAGGCTCACAAGTTCGAGCCCAGGTGGGGCTCTGTGCTGACAGTTTGGTTACCGGAGCCTTCTTCCCATTCTGTGTGTGTCTCTTACACTCTGCCCCTCCCCTGCTCATCCTCCCTCCCCCTCTCTCAAAAATGAACAAACATTAAAGAATTATAAACAAACAAACAAACCTCGCTCTCCTCACAGCAGACTGGCAGGTTCTCCCTTCTAGTGTGAACTACAAAACTATTCTTTTCTGAGTCCATCCTGATTTACCAAGTAAAGTCAAGAAGTTTGGACCTTTGTGTGTGCAGGTTGCTTAATTTATGTCCAACTATCTCTGAAACCTCTCCCAACTTAAGGCTAATGTGTAAGTCGCCAAGGAAAATACTGATTTTAAAATAGTCATTTGACTATTTTGCCCTTGATTTTGGAATCTTATTTCATAACTTGCTGTGAGGAGGATGTGTCGGGCTCCGTCCGCATCGGGACTTGAGTGCCCCAGTCTTGGCCTCATAGACACGACCTCAGCTGGGGGAACGGTAGCAATGTCTCCTCCCTGCTGTCAGTTCCTGAGTACACAGGCTCTTGGCTGGACACTGAGCCAAGCACCAGGTCCCACAAGATCATCTCCCACAAAGCCCTGAACACTGCTGCTGGCAGGCTGGGTGAACAAACCACAGAAGTGCACTCCCAAGGAAGTTTAGAAGAACAACGGCCAACAACTTCCTGATCATCTTCTGAGCCAATTCCAGCCCTCTACACACAATCAGGAGGTACCCCTAGCAAAGAATGGTGAGCAGAGCAAAGGACAGGGCACTGGATGGTGGATCCCAGGCTCAGTGAGTGCATGCCAGAGGCTACACACAGACAACCACTGCTGACCCAGTCTAGGACCTTGGCTCAGCAGTTGAGGTCCTGAGCTTTCCACCTGGAGGTGCGGGGCCAAACTGGTGAGGGTGGAATAGCAGATACTGTGTGGCAGGAGGGTTGGGCTCTGCCACTTGAGGCAGTCATAGGGGACTTCTCTCGGGTGCCACATACTTTGACAGAAATGATTTCCACTCCAAGACTCAAGGTTTATAACATAAGAACCCTATGAAATCATTTGTAAATACATGTATTCGTGGACCACATTTTGTTGATGAGAGAACCAGCCATACCTTCGTCCAGTGCAGTGGTGACGAGTGGATAAGAAATGACTAAGTAGCTGATACATGGCCACCTCACTTTGCAGGCTCAGGACTTTGCCTCTGGCTGCCGTGTGTGCCGTGAGCCTTCAAAGCCAACATTCATTTCTCACTCTGAAATTGTTTGTGGCTACAAACCAGAGGCTGGTGGTATGTGACAGGAATCAGGGTCTGTACCCAGAAGATGCTAGGGTGGCTTCCAGCAATTTCCAGCTTTACTTTATTTTATTTATTTTTTTTTTCAACGTTTATTTATTTTTGGGACAGAGAGAGACAGAGCATGAACAGGGGAGGGGCAGAGAGAGGGAGACACAGAATCGGAAACAGGCTCCAGGCTCCGAGCCATCAGCCCAGAGCCTGACGCGGGGCTCGAACTCACGGACCGCGAGATCGTGACCTGGCTGAAGTCGGACGCTTAACCGACTGCGCCACCCAGGCGCCCCGTCCAGCTTTACTTTAAAGGCCAGTCTCTCCACATGAAAAAATGCTCCACATCACTCATCATCAGGGAAATACAAATCAACACCACAATGAGATACCACCTCACACCTGTCAGAATGGCTAATATTAACAACTCAGCAAACAACAGGTGTTGGCGAGGATGTGGAGAAAGGGGAACCCTTTTGCACTGTTGGTAGGAATGCAAACTGGTGCAGCCACTCTGGAAAACAGTATGGAGGTTCCTCAAAAAGTTAAAAATGAAACTACCTTATGACCCAGCAATTGCACTACTAGGTATTTATCCAAGGGATACAGGTGTGCTGTTTCAAAGGGACACATGCACCCCCATGTTTATAGCAGCACTATCAACAATAGCCAAAGTATGGAAAGAGCCCAAATGTTCATCGATGGATGAACAGATAAAGAAGATGTGGTACATATACATACAATGGAGTATTACTCGGAAATCAAGAGTAATGAAATCTTGCCATTTGCAACAGTGTGGATGGAACTAGAGGGTATTATGCTGAGCAAAATTAGAGAAAGACAAATATATGACTTCACTCATATGAGGACTTTAAAATAGAAAACAGGAACATAAGGAAAGGGAAGCAAAAATAGTATAAAAATAACGAGGGGGTCAAAAACATAAGAGACTCTTAAATATGGAGAACAAACAGGATTATTAGAGGGGTTGTGGGATGGGGGATGGGCTAAATGGGAAAGGGGCATTAAGGAATCTACTCCTGAAATCATGGTTGCACTATATGCTAACTAACTTGGATGTAAATTAAAAAAATAAATAAAAATTTTAAAAAATAATAAAGGTTGGTCTCTCTGCACGTATATCAGTGGAACAGAGCAAAGAATTTTGGTAGGTGTTGCATAGAAACTGCAGCTTGCTTTGGGTAATATGGACATTTTAACAATATTAATTCTTCCAAGCCATAGACATGGAACATATTTCTATTTATTTGTATCTTCTTTAATTTATTTCATTAGTGTCCTATAGTTTTGAGAGTACCGATATTTAACCTTGGTTGAATTTGTTCCTAGGTGTTTTATCCTTTTGGATGCAATTGTAATCGTTGCTTTCTTGATTTCTCTTTTTTTTTTTTTTTTTAACGTTTATTTATTTTTGAGACAGAGAGAGACAGAGCATGAACAGGGGAGGGTCAGAGAGAGGGAGACACAGAATCTGAAACAGGCTCCAGGCTCTGAGCTGTCAGCACAGAGCCCGACGCGGGGCTTGAACTCACTGACTGCGAGATCATGACCTGAGCCGAAGTCGGCCGCTTAACCGACTGAGCCACCCAGGCGCCCCCTTGATTTCTCTTTTTGAACTTTACTGAATTCATTTATTAATTCTAAAAGATAATTTGTTCGAGTCCTTAGTATTTTCTTCATTTAATAATATCCAGTCACCTGCAGATGGTCACTTTTCTGTTTTTCTTTCCAATTTAGATGCTTTTTACTGCTTTTTGTTGTCTGAGTGCTCTAGATAGAACTTCCAATACTATGTTGAATACGAGTGATGATAGTGGGCATCTTGGCTTGTTCCTGCTTTTAAAGGAAACGCTTTTAGCTTCTCACCATTGAGTATTAATGTTAGCTGTGGGCTTGTCACATAGGACCTTTATTATTTTGAGAAATATTCCCTCTCTACACACTTTGTTGAGAGTTTTTATCATAAATGGATGTTGAATTTTGTCAAATGCTTTTTCTGCATATATTGAGTTGATCATATTATCTTTATCTTTCATTTTGTTAATGTGGTATATCAAAATGACTGATTGGCTGACCCATCCTTGCATATCTGCAATAAAGCCTACTTGATCATGATATGATCCTTTTAATGTATCATTGAATTTGGTTTGCTAATATTTTATTGAAGATTTTTATATCTATGTTCATCAGGGTATTGGCCTGTCATTTTATTTTTTTGTAATGCCCTTATGTGGTTTTCGTGTTTTGGTAAAACTGGCCTTATAAAATGAGTTTGGAAGTCTTCCTTCAGCTTCATTTTTTTTGGAAGAGTTTGAGATGGATTGGTATTAATTCTTTTTTGGAATTTTTGGTAGAATTTCCCAGTGTAGTTGTCTAGTCCTGGACTTATGTTTGTGGGGAGGCTTTTGATTATTGATCCCATCTCCTTTTCAGAAGTCAGTCTGTTCAGATTTTCTGTTTCTTCCTGACTCAGTCTTGGTAGGTTGTATGTTTCTAGGAATTTATCCATTTCTTCTAGGTTGTCCTATTTTGGTATAAAATTGTTCATGGTAGTCTCTTACAGTCCTTTGTATTTATCAGTGTAGTATCATCAATTTCATTTCTGATTTTATTTATTTGAGCTCTGTCTCTTTTTTCCTTGGTGGGTCTAGCTAAAAGTTTGTTGATTTTGCTTGTCTTTTCAAAAAATGAGCTCTTAGTTTTATTGATCTTTTTACTTGTTTTTTTTTAGGCCTTCTTTCATTTATTTCTACTCTGATCTCTGCTATGTCCATCCTTCTAGTAACTTTGGGCTTTGTTTGTTCTTTTTCTAGTTTCATGAGGTGTAATGACAGTTTACTTGAGTTTTTCTTGTTTCTTGATTCAGGTATTTATCACTATGACCTTCCTTCTTAGAACTGCTTTTGCTGCATCCCATACATTTTGATATGTTGTAGTGTGATATTCATTTGTATTAATGTATTTTATGATTTCTCTTTTGATTTTTGTCTTTGACCCATTGGTTGTTCAGTAGCATGTTGTTTAATCTCTACATATTGGTGAATATTTCAGTTTTCTTCCGGTAATTGATTTCTCATTTTATACCATTGTGTTCAGAAAAGATGCTGATATACATAAAGGGTTGTATCCAAAATCTTTAAAGAACTTACCAAACTCAACACCCAAAAGACAAATAATCCAGTGAAGAAATGAGCAAGAGACATGAATAGACACTTCTCCAAAGAAGACATCCAGATGGCCAACCGACACGTGAAAAATGCTCAACATCACTCATCATCAGGGAAATACAAAACAAAACCACAATGAGATACCACCTCACACCTGTCAGAATGGCTAACATTAACAATTCAGGCAACAACAGATGTTGGCGAGGATGAAGAGAAAGAGGATCTCTTTTGCATTGCTGATGGGAATGAAAACTGGTGCAGCCACTCTGGAAAACAGGATGGAGGTTCCTCAAAAAATTAAAAATAGAACTACCCTCCAACCCAGCAATTACATTACTAGGTATTTATCCAGGGGATACAGGTATGCTGTTTCGAAGGGGCACATGCACCCCCATGTTTATAGCAGCACTATCAACAATAGCCAAAGTATGGAAAGAGCCCAAATGTTCATCAATGGATGAACAGACAAAGAAGATGTGGTATATATATATACAATGGAGTATTACTCGGCAATCAAGAAGAATGAAATTTTGCCATTTGCAACTGTGTGGATTGAACTAGAGGGTATTATGCTAAGCGAAATTAGTCAGAGAAAGACAAATATCATATGACTTCACTCATATGAGGACTTTAAAATAGAAAACAGATGAACACAAGGGAAGGGAAGCAAAAATAATATAAAAGCAGGGAGGGGGACAAAACATAAGAGACTCTTAAATATGAAGAAGAACCAGCGTTACTGGAGGGGTTATGGGAGGGGGAATGGGCAGAATGGGTGGGGGGCATTTGGGGGTCCACTCCTGAAATCATTGTCGCACTGTATGCTGGCTAACTTGGATGTAAATTGGGTGGGTAAGTAAGTAAGTAAGTAAATAAATAAATAAATAGAAAGAAAGAAAGAAAGGAAAAAAAGAAAGATGCTGATATGATTTGAATCTTCTTACATTTGTTAAGACTTACACTGTTGGCCTAACATAGGACTCATCCTGGGAATATTCTTTGTGCACTTGAGAAGAACGTGTATTCCGTTGCTTCTTCTGCTTTCACAGGGAATGTTCTTGCATAGAACATTCTGTAGATGTCTGTTAGATCTGGCTGGCTTCTTGAGTTGTTTAAATCCTCTATTTCTAGTCGTTTGTCTGGTTTTCTATCCATTGTTTTCAGTTTGGAATTGAAGTTTCCAACTATTATCATGGAACTGTCTATTTCTACCATTAATTCTGTCAGTTTTTGCTTCTATATTTTGCTAATCTATTACTACGTATATAAATAATTATTATATCTTCTTCCTGCGTTGAGGTTTTTATTATCATATAATGTCTTTCTTTGTCTTATAACTTTTTAAGTTTAAAGTCTACTTTATCTGATATTAGTGTAGCCATCCCTACGCCCTCTTGCTTACTATTTGCATGGAATGTCTTTCCATCCTTTTACTTGTAACACATTTGTGTCTTTGGATCTAAAGTGAGTACTTTTAACACATTTGTGTCTTTGGATCTAAAGTGGGTACTTTTAACACATTTGTGTCTTTGGATCTAAAGTGAGTCTCCTGTAGCTAGCATATAGGTCAATCGTGTGTTTTTATCCATTCTGTTAATCTCAGCTTTTGATTGGAAAATTCAGTCCATTTACATTTAATATATTAAGTCTGATAAGAACAGACTTACATCTGTCATTTTGCTATTTTTTCCTATATGTCTTATAGCTTTTCTTTCATTTCCTGCATTACTGTCTTCTTTTAGTTTTAGTTGATTTTGTAGTATATATTTAAATACCTTTCTCATTTTCTTTCTTTTTTTTTTTTTATCTATAGTTATTTTCTCTGTGGTTATCCTGGAGATTCTATTTAACAGCCCCTGGGTGGCTCAGTTGGTTAAGCGTCAGACTTCAGCTCAGGTCATGATCTCGTGGTTCAGTCTGTGGGTTCGAGCCCCGCATCGGGCTCCATGCTAACAGTTCAGAGCCTGGAGCCTGCTTCAGATTCTCTGTCTCCCTCTCTCTCTCTGCCCCTTCCTTGCTTATGCTCACTCGCTCTCGTGCACTCTCTCTCTCTCTCTCTCTCTCTCTCAAAAATAAACATTTAAAAATTTTTGAAAAGCGTTAACTTTGTTGCTCCTATATAATTCATGCATGATATAGACTCAACAACAACCACAGCAGCAGCACCATGACAACTGTAGGAGCAGCAACATCATAAATCCATTCTTTTCAGCCTGGGGGAGATTTAGAGCTGTCCAATTAGCTGGATTATTTCCACTGAAAATTGACTGTACTGGGTTCCACATGTAAGGAGCTTGGAAAGTCATAGTAACAAATAAAAAGGTGAACAGATTGAAAAATCATCAGCTGTTGTAGGATCCTAAAGAGAGGTGAGGACAAAGGTGAGAACCCTGCCCAGGAGTAATGGCTTACCCGAGTGGAGAGTCACAAGGGGCAAGTCAGCAAGAACCAGTGCCAGGAACTAGAGATGGGGTGGATAACCTGAATTGTGACAAATGGCTGGACAATTGTGAGAGCTAAAAACTCCAGGGGGACCTGGTCCTGGTGGGGTGGAGGGGTGTTCCACAATTCTGTGAGATTTACCTCTAAGAGCTCCACTAGGTTCTTACAGTAAGTATCAAAGAAAATCCCCTTGTGATTCTGTAGAGGAGGAGAAAGGAACCCTTTTGAAATATACTTATTTCTTAATAATATCTGTCCTCAGCAGAGACTAATTAATAGACCCTAAACTGCTGGGGTATTATCAGAGCCTAACTGACCAGAGGAAGAGAAATACCCAAGTCCAGTCGGCTCAAGCTTTCTACATGGTAGAAGGGAAATCAACTTTAGCTGATTCTAACAACCAAAACCAAAACACTGAGAACAGGTGAAGTTTATAATGAGAAGCACAGGCCCACTAAAAGTCTGAGCCCTCACTGTAGGACTGTAGAATGCTTCTTCCCCTCTGTTCCTAATTGCCACCATTTGGAAGAAACCAAGATGTCCTTTGGAAGGTGAATGGATAAATAAACCGTGGTACATCCAGACAACGGAATAGTATTCAGTGGTAAAAAGAAATGAGCTATGAAGCCATGAAAAGAGATGAGAGAAACTTAAATGCATATTCCTAATTGAAAGAAGCCAATCTGAAAAGACCACATACTATATGGTTCCATTGATGGGACATTCTGGAAACAGTAAGACTATGGAGATAGCCAAAATATCAAAGGAGTTTTATTAGAGCAGTGAAAGTACCCTTTATGGTGCTATAATGATGGATATATATTATGATACCTTTGTCCAAATCCATACAACGTACAAAAGCAAGAGTGAACCCTGTTAACCTTAAAGATAAAACTGTCAGTTATTTTGGCAAGAAAAATGGGTTTATTTGGGAATAACAGAGAATTACAATTCTGGACATGCAACGTATGGCAACATAAACAGCAAGTCCAACAGAGGAGAGGAAAGTTATTTTATGGAAAAGGAAAAATTTGAGAGGGCTTGTTTTGAAGGAAAGTCTATTAGAGAAAAGCAAGAGTTCAGGTTTTTCATTGGATGAGTTGCAGGGGTAGTTGATTTCTTATAGGAGAGGCAATGTACATCTTTTTATTGGATCTGTAAGTGATGATTCTTTCCTCTTGAGGATTTTTCTGTTGGAGTCTATAATTGACAGTCCTTCCTATAATTGACCTTGAGTGGTATGGCTCCCCCTTCTGGTCTCCGAACTCTACTTTACTGAAGTTTCCCTTTATTAATTTTCACAACCCTAAAACAAACTATGGACTTTGGGCATTATGCTCTATCAATGTTGGTTCATCAGCTGTAACAGCAATATATCACTCCGGTGGGGGCTGTGGATAATGCATGGGTGGGGTCAGGGGTATGTGGGAAGTCTCTGTCCCTTCCACTCAATTTTACTGTGAAATTAAAACTACTCTAAAAAGATAAAGTGCTTAAAGAAAATTGTATTATGTAAAGAAGGAGGGAAACCGAAGCTTTCCATCATCGAGTTTACTGAAGAATACAGGAAGAGAATCAATTGCTTCTGAATCATTTCCTTAAGGCATTTTCAGAGGGTAGTAAAGCCCCTACTGTGGGAGGGATGGCAGCAGTGGCTGCCAAGGAGAGGCAGGAAGTGTACCCTGGGGAGGATGGGGTTTCCTGAGAACTTTAATCAGGTGGATTGCTATGAACATTGGAGGAGGGGGACATCAATGTTTAATTAGTAAGCTTGATATAAAATTATCTTAACGATGTTGCATGAACAATGAGCATGAAAACTGATATGACAATCATACTGAAATAAAAAGCAAGAAACCGAGTTCCAGCTGTATGTCAGGCACTATGTATATGTTCTCTCTCTTATTCTCAAGAGTTTAATAAGATGGGTATTATTGTCTTTTTTTATAGGAGAGGAAATACTAAGAGAATTTGGCTTGAATTAATTATATTTTCCAGGTGCCACTGAGACTCTGAGATGCCAGGACATGGCTTATCTCTTGCAACATCAGGTAAGAGCTCTGGTCCTCTGGACACAGCCACTGAATCAGAGCAGGATGTGGCATGTCTGCCTGCTGCAGGGTCAACATATTTGTAGTGAGAGGCTCCATGGCCAGGCAGGAATCACTTACAGTTCCTGGGTCAACATTGGGGATATTGGCAATTTAGCTGCAGGAAAATAAAGGTTAATGCTGCCGCTTAAGCTAAGTCAACTGCTAAAAAATAAAACCCAAATCAGATACATAACAACATTCATGAAATAATTCTAAATGCTTCAAAGTCCAAACAAACAAAAATCCAATAATTTCCTATAGTTTTCATTATTTGTTGTTTAACCTTGCCTGAAATTGGGATTGATTCTGTAGAGTGTTTTGTTTGAACAGTGGATGCAGTGGGTGTGGGCAGGGGGTAGTGGAAAGAATGCTGGGAATCAGGAGGTGGGATGCTAATTCCCACCCCTAACCCAAATGGTGTGACTTTGAGACAATCATTTGGACCACTGTTTACACGTTGGTCAGACTTATCTATTGGATTGGGAGAATTTGAAGTTACCTTCTAATTCTAACATTCTACAAATGTGGTGTAAACTTTATGCTGTCTTTACAGTAATTCTCTGTGACAAGGTACTCACTGCTTGGCTTCCTCCATTTGCCCTGGCAGATGCTGTTGGTTCGTGGCCTCCTTCTTCCATGTTCCAAATCAGCAATGGCTAGTTGAGTCCTTCTCACACTGCATCAGCACTCTTACCTCCTTTTCTCCTTCCCTCTTCCACCTCGAAGGACTCTTGTGATTTTACTGGGCTCATCCGGATAGTCCAGAATAATCTCTCCATCTCAATGTCCTCAGTGATAATCATGTCTTCAAAGTACCTTCTGCTATGTAAACTAACATATTCTCAGTTTCCAGGGATTAGGATGAGGATATCTACACAGATGTGTGAAGGGTGGGTGGGTCGTTATTCTGCCTACCACAATTAGAGAAGACTGGGCTGATGGGCAAGGACTAGAAGTCTTAGATGCATAGAGAAAGAAGGTGCTGTGGGCTGGAGCCAGGAAGTGGCTAAATAAGTTACAGAGTCCCTGATAAGGGTGTGCGTTTATTAGGGTATGGGACAAGGAGTGAGGAGATAAGATAACTCCTCTTTATATCACGGCTCTCTTCTATGCCTCCTCTGTTGCAAAGGAAGCCATCCTAAATATGACCTGTATGGCTGTCTGCATTCATTCGCTAGTGAGGTTGTGTCTGGAAATCACAAAAAGGGAAGCTATGGAGGAAATTGGTGCCAGTTTGGTGCAACTCCAATAGAGGTGGGAAATGGAAAACTTTGCCATTATACAACTCTAGGCCTTGATAGGTAATTATGATGCTACTAAATAAACCCTAAATTTGGGACATAGACTTAGATAACCTCTGCTAGGCTTTTTTGACAATAAACAAACAGCAAGACTATTGACTGAACACTGGATTAAAACCCACCTGAGGAAAAAAAAAACCTCTTTTTAAAAAAAACAAAAACAAAAACCTGTATTCAGTACTTAAATGCTTCACTGAGGTTGGGCAGGCAGTAGGGAGTGTTAAAATGTGTGGGGTGCACAAGAACCCCAAGACATTCCACCATCCAAGCTTGGGGAAGCTCTCTAATGTGTCCCTGCTCCCAGGAGAAAATGTGATAATTATTCACACTCTGGTATCAGGGCTTGCAGAGCTTTGATGTATGATTCTCTGTCCCCTCAGTAGAACATATCAACTGCCATTAAGAGCCTAGAATCAAGGAAATGATGTCCATGAATTTTAAGCTAGACAAGGAATGAGAAAGACATTTACAGCAGAAGGGAGGAATGGGATTTTGTGCTCATGGACCTTCCTGGACTCTCATAGTAGGAAAATAAGGAAATCCAGCTGACTTTCCTGCACAGTGGAGTCGACTTGCACCCAGGACTGTTCTCCCATCCCCACAGGCATCTTCTTTGCTGTAGGCCCTAGGAAAGATTCCTTCCAAGGCCTGGAGATGATGTTTAGGGTGTCCTCAACTGCCAGGGAAAGAACTGAGTGTGGTAGAGGAGGACCAGGTCACTGTGAGAGGTGGATGGACTCAGCTGGTGACATCAAGGGATTACTCTGGCTGGGTTCCTCTTTGATGGTTAAAATTCTCCATTGGCTCAAACTCACAGGTACAGAATGGCTCTCCTCTCCTGGCTGAAAACACTGTTCCATGGAAAAGAGGGATAGAAATAGGAACCTTTCCACTGAACCAGAAAACTCCTTGTAGAGATGACTCCCTTAGAGCACTGAATGTTCAGGAACCATAAAGTGCATTTAAGGGGATTTCGTCTCTAAGTGCAGTTGTCTGGGATTGGGAAGAGTCTGGCTTTGGGGTCTTAGGCAACTGAAGTTGAATCTTGGCTCTATATTTCACCTACTGTCCTTGAGCAGATGATACTCCCCTGGAGCCATTGTTTCTCACCATGTAAAATGGGGATAGTAATAACTACCTTGGCAAGAGTAAAGGTATTTTATATTAAAGACCAGACACGTACTTAAGAGTGGTGACTATTATTATTACTATTATTATTATTATTATTATTATTATTAAAGCTTGTCTAACTACATCAGCTCAATATGATAAATTAAATGACATCAGGAAATTTAAGAGAAGGGCAACGTGTAAGTCTTTAATTCTCAAAATCAACTGGCAAAACCACAACAGAAGGAATCTGCCTTCTCCAAACCTCTCAGATGCATGCCTGGCCATGTTGCAGGCTCACTGTCCAGCAAGATTAATGACCATTTGTCTTAAACACCTGGCACATTGCCTGGAATGAAAGAGGCACTCAAAAGTAGTGGCTATTATGGTCATTATAACAAAAGCTAACCCCTTCAAGTGCGAAATTATATCAACTTACATGGAAAACTAGATAAAATGCATCACATACTCCTCTACCTTCTTAAAAAAATATACTGAATGTAATTTTATTCCTTTATTTATTTTGTATACATCATCATAAGAACATCATTTAATGTGTTGGGCACTAACATCTGCTTTCAGGGACTATAAGACATGTAGGGCTAATAGTCCCAAACTAGATAATATATTGCTATCTTTATTTGATGTTGGTCTAAAATTAATATAATTTTTCTTTATAATTATATATATATATTATTTTTCTTCATAATTAATATTATTCTTTTTCTTCTCAAAAGGTTGTTAACTATCACTTTTTGCCTTTGTCATTATAACTGTCTTTTGTAAAATCCACTCACTCCTGTGTTCATTGGTATGCAGTGAAATGAACAGCAAAATAACCAAAACCAAGCTTTGCTGAATGCTGTAGGAACACAGAGCTGATAGGCATTGAGTAAGAACTTGTAAATACTGGTCACTAACTATAAAAAGGGGTTTTGGACATCTACACAGTTAAACTGTACTGAAGAGAACAGAAACAGAGCTTGCCAGAATTATGTGTAAACATAGAGCAAAAAGATGCTGAGTAAGAATTTACAGACAATGGTCAGGAACTTTATGTCCTGCTGTAACAACAGCTTCAGCCAACTAACCTGTGCTCGGGAAAACAACAGAAAGTAGCCAAACAGGTTAGAGGTGTGTGTGAATTAAGAGCCTAGACATTGAGTGAGAACTTAGTTGTGGTCAAGGTGGCAGTCATGAATTGTGACAGCTGTTTCAGTTATCCAGAGGTGATTTTCTTGGTCTCTTCTCAGCTTTGTCTGATTTAAGGGAGGTCTGCAGGCAAGGGACACCTGATGAGTGGGTGTTTTTGCAGTTTCTTTCATGAGGCACAATCATGGCGAAGACCCAAGTCCACCATGTGGGATGAGCCCAGCCATCCAGGCTGTAATCCTCTGAGGGGTGTGTCCCTGGATAATTGGGCTCTGAGGACACAAGTAGAAATCGTTGTCATTTCCAAGCAAGTATGTAATCGGTTTTTGAGGCTGGTGAGAGTTGGATCAGCTTTCAAATGTTCTGATCAAAGTCAGTCTTTGGCCTCAAAGCCAAAGATCCCCGAAGACATTAAAGGCCCTTGGAAACCCCTCAGCCCTGGGCCAGTTGTCTTCGGCACATGTTTAAGCAGTAGTCAAACACACTTAAGCAACCAGTGCCTAACTTCTCTTCAACCCCAAGAAGTGCCATCCACAGAACTTCTAGTTAAAATGATAATGTAGGATAGGCTCCTCAAGGAGCCTAGTGTTGAGCAGGGACCACTGGTTAGATAATGGTTGGTTTCTCCTTGTCGTTGTTTCGCCTTTTGGTAAAGCTGGGAAGGGCTTGTGTCCTTTGCCTCAGAAGCCTCAGGAGTTTTCACTGGCCAAAATGCTACTAAGAAATCCTTTCTGCTGTCTCTATAGGAGACAGAGATTTTAGGTTACTTTGGGTGATGAGGCAGAATAGGGGAAGGTTATTGAGAAAGTTTATTCTTACTTTGTTTGATGCAATTATAATTCAAAAGATATACTTATATAAGCACCATTAAAGCAAGAATGCTTTCTATCTTGTTTACACTTGTATTCCTTGTACCCAGGATGGAGTATATGCTCAAAAAACTTTTGAATGAAGTAATGAATTTCTACTGAGATTGAAGGATATAAGAAGTCCATGTAAAAATTCTCAAAACATTCTGGGAAACCCTGCTTAATTCATTATAGGATTGGAGTAGGAAGGGGCTAAAAGCTTTCTTGAGCTTCTGAGAGGTCCTGACAAATGCTAAACTTTTACAGTTCAGTCTTTGGAGAACTCATCCTTATGGTAAGTCATTGAAGTATCTATCCAGTTTTTGAAGTTTTTGTAAACAGTTAAAGAAACAAAATTGATTCTAGGAGTCAGTCATTTCTGTATTAAAGAAACAAAATTGGTTCTAGGAGTCAGTCATTTCTGTATTAAAACAGAAGGTTCAACAACCAAACATTAATGCTGTAGTTCAGTGGCAATAAACTTTGATATTTAAAGGAAATGCAAATATGAAAACATCAAGTATTCCATAATCGTATTCTATTTTTAATTCTAATAAAAATATGGAAATGGTGTTTCATCTGATTCACCACAAAAGATATTACAATAATCTGATAATTGCAAAAGAATGAATCAGAATCTTGGCTTCCATTAGTGAACAGATATTATGTAGTAGGTATTCCAAAAAAAGAAGAAAAAAAAAAGCCAGGAGAAAAAAATCTGTTGACAGAGAGAGTGACATCAGAAGTTTAAATACATGCTAAAAATTGAAATTTAAAAAGAATCCCTGAGTTTTGCCCTAAAGCTATGTTTTCTAGAAATCTTACTACATTAACATTATCTGAGTATTTGTTAAAGACACATTCCCAGGCCCCACCCTATGCCAAATCAATCTGAATTTCCAGTCAGATTGTCAACTCTGAGCATTGAATAGTTACTATACTCTCCAGGTGATTTTGATGCAGAGCTAGTTTTGGGAATGAACACAAGACTGTCAGTCTTCACAATATAGCTTTCTTTTTTTTTTTTTCTTTGTTTTTTCTTTTCATTGATCAAGATCAGCTTCCTTCTGGACACATTCTGTAATTTGTTTTATATTAGCAAAATTTCTGTGCTTCCTTTTATCTCCTAACTTTTTATCTTCTTATGGCATTTAATCAAGGTGTTATGGAATTATGAAATTGAATTGGTAGGAGAATAGAGAAAAGGCAGCACAATATTTTAGTTCTCTCCACATTGTATCTTTAGATTTTGCTTTGTTCAAGTATTCTGTCACACAGAACAATAGACAGAGTTATATTCAAATGTAAATCTGTATTAACTCCCATCTCTGACATGAAAGATCCTAGGATACAGTTTTTTGGGGGAGGATATCTCAACTCATTTAGATTGAGCCTGAAGATTTTTCTTATAAGCTTGACATGTAAATCATGACCCAAGCTTTAGACAGGTTTTATTTATTTTTTTTTTTGTTATTTTTTTTTCAATATATGAAATTTATTGTCAAATTGGTTTCCATACAACACCCAGTGCTTATCCCATGAGATGCCCTCTTCAATACCCATCACCCACCCTCCCCTCCCTCCCACCCCCCATCAACCCTCAGTTTGTTCTCAGTTTTTAAGAGTCTCTTGTGCTTTGGCTCTCTCCCACTCTAACCTCTTTTTTTTTTTTTTTTTTTTTTGCCTTCCCCTCCCCCATGGGTTTCTGTTAAGTTTCTCAGGATCCACATAAGAGTGAAAACATATGGTATCTGTCTTTCTCTGTATGGCTTATTTCACTTAGCATCACACTCTCCAGTTCCATCCACATTGCTACAAAGGGCCATATTTCATTCTTTCTCATTGCCACATAGTACTCCATTGTGTATATAAACCACAATTTCTTTATCCATTCATCAGTTGATGGACATTTAGGCTCTTTCCATAATTTGGCTATTGTTGAGAGTGCTGCTATAAACATTGGGGTACAAGTGCCCCTATGCATCAGTACTCCTGTATCCCTTGGGTAAATTCCTAGCAGTGCTATTGCTGGGTCATAGGGTAGGTCTATTTTTAATTTTCTGAGGAACCTCCACACTGCTTTCCAGAGCGGCTGCACCAGTTTGCATTCCCACCAACAGTGCAAGAGGGTTCCCGTTTCTCCACATCCTCTCCAGCATCTATAGTCTCCTGATTTGTTCATTTTGGCCACTCTGACTGGCGTGAGGTGATATCTGAGTGTGGTTTTGATTTGTATTTCCCTGATGAGGAGCGACGTTGAGCATCTTTTCATGTGCCTTTTGGCCGTCCGGATTAGACAGGTTTTAATTAACATTGAGAACCTAGACTTAGGACAAGATTTTGGTTCAAATCCCAGCTGTGACACTGTGATTTTAGAAAAAAAATTGCTTAATTTTTAATTAACTTTAATTACGATTTAGAAAAGTTGCCTTCACTTCTCCACATTAGATTTCATCATCAAGTGAAGATACAGTGTCTCATATGGGATAATAATAATAATAATAATAGCTAATAATCATTAGGTACTATATTAAATGGAAGGTAAGTAGGAAAACAAAATAGTGTCTCATCCATTAAAGAAATATTGCTGATCATGTAACTGCCACAGTTTTTAAATTTAATAGGGAATAAATTGAGTGTTACATCTCCAGAAAGAAAGACAAACTGATGATTTTAGTAAAATATATTTTAAAAATTTTTATTTTTCAAAAAAAGGTTTTTAAGTTTATTGATTTATTTTGATAGACAGTATGTGTGAACAGTAGAGGGGCAGAGAGAGGGGGCGAGAGAGAATCCCAAGCAGACTCCTCACTGTCAACACAGAACCTGACATGGGACTTGATCCCACGAACCATGAGATCATGACCTGAGCCAAAATAAAGAGTCAGACACTTAACTGACTGAGCCACCTCGGTCCCCCAGTTCTAGTAAAATATCTTTTCAGAATCATATCAAAGGAAAGGTAACAAAACTTGGATATCCTTGTTTCAAAAATCAACAATACCATTTTATTAAACATCTATCTGGAGTTGAAGAAGTTATCTCTTGACTGGCAGATTGTATTTTCCAGCAGTGCCTGCAGTATTATTTCCCATCCCACCGGCTTTAAAGAAAAAACAAAAACAAAAACAAACAAACAAAAAAACACCTTGCTATATTCCCATTAAGAGATGGACTTTATTTCCCTTCCTCTTAAACTGGATAGACCTTTATGACTAGCTCAATGAATACAGGTCAGCAGGTGGCACAGAAGGAGACTTCTGACGTCATATTGTAAAAGGCAGTCCAGTTTTCTCCTAGGTCTGACTCTTAGGATTTCTGCCTTTGGAATTTCTCATTGCATGAGAAAACCAAGGCCACACAGAGAGACCCATGCAGAGGGAAACCCAGGGTTCCCAGTCTTCAGCCCTAGCTATGCTCCCAACTGACAGCCACCAAAAACCAGTTGATTAAGCCAACTTAGAAACATGTCCTCTTGCTCTCAGTCAAGGAATCCCAGCAGATGCCAAGCCCTGCCCAAACTGTACCTTTCTAAGCTAACAGAATAGTTGTTTTGTTTTAATTCACTACGTTTTGGAGTGGTTTTTTATGAATCAAAAGATTTTCAGAAGAGTACATTACTGAATTCTTTAGAACTTTAGTATTGATATAAATGTTTACTATTGATATAAATCAATACTACATGTCAGCATTTATTTAATGACCATGTGGGTTATTAGGATGGAGAAACCAGGCATCCAATTCAACTAAAAAATGTTAATTCAAAGCAGTGCTAGGATTCCTGCTCGGATTTGTAGATTTATAGAATCTGTATATTGTAAGAATGCGTTTCCTCCCTCTCTTTTTATTAGATGTTGAATAAATGAATGAAAGAATGAATACTGAAGATAGTCTAGTGTATGATTCTATTTGGGGTAAAGATTAGGAGTAATGAAGAGATTAGGGAATTACTCACAAAACTCTGATAATAGATGAGTTGTTTGAGATTTAAGCCAATCACAAGATGTAGCACATCTAGCACCCAGATCTTGGTTTTGTTCGTCTTTATCAGTTTCTGGTCTTCCTTCAATCCTCATCATTAAGGCTACTTTCTCTCGGAAGCTTTTGAACCCTGAAGATGGTCAAATCTGCTTGCTATATGTCCTATAGCTCCATGCAGCTTCCTTCTGTAATGCTCATCACACCTGGCTTAAGGTGCTTTCAACATGAGGCCATGTCTTTCTGGGTTGCTTCTCCACCACCAGCACACAGTATTGTAACCACTACACTGGGGCTATTCATTGGTTTTAATTACAAGAAATTGCTCTAGGACACATTGTGTTTGTGTTTCTCATTGGTTTTAGCATTTTACTTTTTTTGGCCATGAGTTTCTTTCATTTAGCATTATTAGATGGTTAGAGATTCCCTATCTACTCCTCCAGAGTAAGCACAACCAGTGGGAGAATGGGGCTTACTCACAAATATAAAATTATACTATCTGATTAAGTAATAGAATAAAAAATGACAACTAACCTGATTCTCTAAGTGTCTCTGTGAACACGTGCTTGGAGAACACGTGTTTATTATCCATTATTTTATCTTACCCCACCTCCCTTCTCTCTTTGCCTAATTCCTATCTGTTTTTTATATCTCAGCAGGGCTATCCCTTCAGACAATTTGCACTTAGGCTGTGTAAATGAAAACTTCATTCTCAGTGTCAAGTACAGTGGTATCTAACACATGATAGGAGATCAGTAAATGTTGTTGAATTAATGAATGACCGAATGAACAAAGGAATATTGGAAAGATTTGATGTAGGATCTTACTCAGGGGAAAGATCAGGAAAAAAGGAGGGAATCAATCCCAAAACTATTTTGTTTTTTGACATTTAAGCTGGTCAAAAGAGGCAGCACACCTACCACTCAGAAATTGGTTTCTAAATACCATTCTCCAATAAAATGAAGGAGGAATCCTTGGAGAAATGACTGATTCTAGGACTGGGGCAGGGCAAATACGGATGGGTCTGGAGCATCATGTAGTGTCAGAGAGTAAGGAAGTACTCATGTGGCCATAAGTGTGGGCTGAACTAAGTGACTCTCATATAACAGAAAGAGTATGGAAAGGGAAAGAAGAAACTTCACAGATAATACCTTAACCAAGCACTTAGGATTAATATCACCAGGAATACATATTTTGTTATCTTGGCCTCTCTGACACGATCAATGAAAAGGGTACTGCTTCAGTGATATTCTTCCTCCGAGATCCCTAACCTCTATCGAATTGTGAGAGAACAGCTAACTTAGATTGGGGGGCAGTGTAAGAAATACCTGGCCTGTGTGTTTGGAAGTATCCAGGTGATGAGAAGAAGGAAATACAGAGAAGCTGTTAAAAAATCAGAAGAGACCAAGGAGAACTAATAACGAAATGCAGTGTAGTGTCCTGAACCAGGAAAGATATTAGTGGAGAAAACTGGTAAAATCTGAATAATTTTATACTTTAATTTTATTGCAATAATGTTAAATTTCTTAATTTTGGCAAATGGACTGTGGTTATAAAATTGATAACGCCAGGAGAAAACAGGATAGGGTATATGGGAACTGTTTGTACAACTTTGCAAATTTTCTGTATATCTAAATTTATTTCAAAATTTAGTTAAAAAAAAAAAAAGATTCCAACAAAGCTTGGCTGCAGTGTCCATTTAGAAGGAGTATGGGTGGTGGGGAGGAAGGAGGCTGATCTGATTTGAAGTCTGTGAAATCTTTCTCCTCCAGCAGTGCATATATAATGCTACCCTTATCTGCATAGTGTTTTAAATTGTATAGAAGGATTTCACACCCTTAGACTCACTTGTCCCTCTCCATCTAGAGAAAGGATAGTCCAGGAAGATGCTTAAGTTCATAGGGGACTAAAGTGAGCTTCTCGGCAAGACCTTACGTTAAAATGAGTAATCTCACATTTAATGCTTGGGATTTGGCATCTGTAGAGACCAAAGTGTGGACTCTGAAAGAAACTGATCTGGAAGAAGACTGTGACATCATTAATTAATACACACTAAGGAAAGAATCTGACAAGGGTGGCAAACAAGTCCAGAAAATGGATACGAAAACATTATGAATGTGTCAGCATGTTTGCAGGAGGCACCAGAGGGATGGATGGATATATATATATATATATATACACACACACATATATACATGCCTAAGCTGTGTCTCATAAAGCTGGTCAGTGGGATGTTCCTTTGGTAGAGATGATGCTTCAAGCTATTATAGTTCCTTTGCTGGATCTGTTCTGTCTCAACAAGTAATTAAGGCACAAAGAAAGGAAATTGATTACCCATGTAGTCAGTCCTGTGGTAGATAATTTAAAACCGTTATGTTTTTGAATTCTCTCAAAACATTATGAAGTAGACATTATTGCCCCAGTTACAGATCTGTACAGAAGTTAAGAAACAAGACTGGTTACATAGTAAGTAGCAGAGCTGAGATTCAAATCCAGGTGTGTCTCATGCTCTGGCCCATTTCATTCCAGCCCCACTTGGTAAGTACACAGGGAGATGCCTCTCAGCCCCACTGTGCTCTTTAGCCATCCAACCTGATGGTAGGATGTTGGGAACTCCTGGCAAAAACTGGATGACCGCTCTGGGATTGCATTATGGAGCACTCATTGTTTAAAGGCAGAAACCCCATTTACTTTTTTTTTTTTTTTTTAATTTTTTTTTTTAACGTTTATTTATTTTTGAGACAGAGAGAGACAGAGCATGAACGGGGGAGGAGCAGAGAGAGAGGGAGACACAGAATTGGAAGCAGGCTCCAGGCTCTGGGCCATCAGCCCAGAGCCCGACGCGGGGCTCGAACTCACGGACCGTGAGATCGTGACCTGAGCTGAAGTCGGACACTCAACCGACTGAGCCACCCAGGCGCCCCAACCCCATTTACTTTTTGAAGACAACAGGCTGTGTATTGAATGGACAAGCTCTGTTGAGTGGCCTCCCCAATATCCATTTCCCCTTCTCTTGTTAATTCCCCTGATGTTCACCATTAATGCCAACCCTACCCAGCCCAAGCCCTCTTGGCTAAAGCTGACCCCACCCCTGGCCTTGAAGGCAGGACATGTGATTCAAATTAATGTGACCCTGCTGTCTGGCCCCAGAGTTTGGTGGAGGGATGGGCATGCTGGCAAAATTGGGTCAAAGAGCATGAGGATTCATTTGCTGGGAGCCTCTGGGAAATATGCCTCTTAGCTCTTCTGAGAGGATTTTAGAGAAATTCTTTTCCTTTCTTCTGTGACAGGAAAGAAGCAACATGTAGCACAGGGTATGGATGTGGAAGCATCGCAGCAGATCACTTTGCCATAGTGAAGGGGAGTCAGCCCTTGGGGAAAGTTGTGTGTGGATCAGACAAGTTGGAATAAACCAAACATTGTTGTTCCCACACTCCTAATGAGCTAATCAATCTCTTTTATGACTTAATCCAGTTTGTGTTATTTTTTTCCCTTATTTTTAAATCTTATTTACAACCGAAATCATCTTCGCTGACAACTTCCAAATTAAATTTTATGTTCGTTAGCCAGTAAGTAGGGTAACCATATAATTTCCTGTAAAACCGTAACTTTTTTCAGAGACTATGAGCTATTAATAATTATAGAGGTGCAACAGGTGTGAACTGGGACCATCGTGGACAAACTGAGATGTGTGGTCCCTCTACCCCTGAGGTATATGCTGCTTGCAGTTCTTTCCGGGAATAAGCCGTGAGACTTTTTGCAGTTGATTCTATATCTCTGGGTACCAGTTTTTCAATATGTGAAATGAAATGCGACATTCCATGAGCGTACGTGGTTTGTCTCTAGTCTGTAATATTCTGAGCTCAGTGCTGGAGTGGGATTCTCAAGGATGGAATGTTCCTTATGGCAGAGATAGTAATACTAACAACAATAATAGTAGCCAGTATTACTTAGCTATTAATGCAGAAATGCTGCATATCTAACAGCCACAAAAATCTCAGTGGTTTACATTAACATTTATCGTTCTTGTTGATGACTCTGCAGGTTTGGTTGATCTCAGCTGTGCTTGCTTGGCCAGGCTGAACTGCAGACTTTGCCTTGGGCTCAGAATGCTCCATCTGTGTGCATTCTTGTACACAAGCAGAAAGAGCAATGAACACTTGGCACATGCTCTTTTAACTATACAGGATGGACTTTCCAAGATGCTAGGATAAACCAAGAACATTTAAAACCTTAGGTCTGACATATGTTACTCACATTCTTTTGGCTATAGTGAGTTGTATTGCTGACCAAGCTCCGTAATACTGGAGCAAGGCCATACACTTTACTCCAAGAAGAAGACACTGAAAAATCACATAGTGAAGGACTTAATTATATAAATCCATTATAGGGTAGAAATGAAGATTTGGTTACAATAATCCAACCTAAAATCCACCATGCATTGGACACTGAGTGACCAGGCACTTAAAATACATTGTATCATTAATCTTCACAACACTTTCATGGGACACATGTTAATATTTGCTTGTTGGAGTAGTGTTTCCCTAGTGTGTGCCTGTTGGGCTAAACACAGTGGTTACTTTGTAAGAGTTCTGATATTTAGTTACCTGGAAAGCAGGCAAAGCAGCTGGAGGACTCTGTTAGGCATGAAGAGGTAGCTGGAGTTATTTCTTAAACTCATGTAAGCAAGATGTACATTTGATCCCAGAGCAGCCAGTGACAAGGAGAGCCTTGGTTTAGGTTAGAAGAGAACTTCCAGTATGGACGCTCCCTCTCCTTCTCCAATTCCCTGACCTCATCAACTGTGGGCCTCACCTTTCAGTATTACTTCCTATATGTCAGTATTAAACCTTGTCCCTTCCTGTCCCCCTAGCACAGGCACAAATGCTATGGCAGCTACACAGGCTTAGCACACTGAATGTTTCCACACTGGGTTTTGCTATTCTACCATTTTCATAAAACTATTACATGAATATTCAGGAACCACCAATGAACAAAATTAAAATTGTAAAAGACTGTAATATACAAAAATCGTAAGATACTACATTTGATGTCTAAGTGTTCTAATGACAGGATTACGAGCAACAAGGAAAAGTTGAATGGGGAAAACTGGGACAAGAGTGACTTCCAGTCAATGTTCAGTTCCCTCCACTTCTTACAGATTCCTAAGACCATTTTGATGTCATAAACTTAGAGCCCTGAACTGAGTCTTTTGCCAAGCAAGTATCTTTTAAAGGAATGAATAAAACCTTTTTTTTCCTATTTAACAAATACTGCCCTCCAACAATTATAAATGTCAAGACACATAATTCTATTTCATTTAATTCTTGCTGAATATTTACTATAAGCCAGTCAAGAAGCTAAATGCAAGTGACAACCTTGGGTCAGGGTTATACACAGTCCAGTGTAGAAATAGCACATATATACAGATATAACCGTAATGAGATGTTGACAGTGCTTTATTTGACTTATGAACAAATTTTACGAAACATGGAAGAGAGAGGATTTAATTCTTGTAGAGGCAGGAGCAGAAAGAGTAGGGGTGCCATTCAATCTCAGCCTTGAAAACTAAGAACAGTAAAAAGGACAATTTGGGACGAGTTTCAGAATTTAAAATATCACAGAGAAATAAAAACACAAACCATCTCCCTCAGAGCCCCCATGCCCTGCTTAGCTGCCTCAGGTACTGTCCTGGGATAATGAGGTTTACAAGTTAAAACGTCTCTCCCCAAAAGGTATGTTGAAGTTTTAACCCGTACCATCTCAGAATGACTATATTTGGAAATACGGTCTTAGCAGAAGTAATTGGGTTTAACTGAAGTCATTAGTGTGGGGTCCTTATAGAAAGGGGGATTTGGACACAGGCAGACATGCTCAGAGGGAAGACGGTGGGAAGGGGCTCAGGGAGAACCCATGGGAACAAGGAGGATTGATGAGTGACGCATCTGTAACACAAGGAAGGAACAGCGAAGAAGCCGGCAAACCAGAAGTTAGAGGCAAGGGAGGGTTCCCCTACGGCTTTCAGAGGGGGCATGGCACTGGTGATGCACTGATTTTGGGGTCTAGTCCCCAGAACTGGGAGACGACAAGCTGCTGTTGTTTTAAGATGCCCAGTTTGTGGTACTTTCTTAGGGCAGCCCTAGGAAACTAACACAGGGAGTTAAGAAGTTGCTGTCAGTTAGGGTTCTGGACTGCCCACCCCTATCTCAAACACACTGGCTTTCGTTTTATGCTTCTGCTCCGGGTTCTGTGTGAGAAGTGGGGTTCTTTCATAGGGTAGACACGAAAACCACAGTTCTACAGCTTGGGAGTGTGTCAGTTGGACATTTTCCGTTGCAAATCCCCAAAGCCTCAGTCACATGCCTTAAGTAACCGAGAGGATTTAGGACCTGTATGATTATAAAAGTCTGGAGGGGGTGTGAGGTTCGGTGCAGTTTGACAGAGACATGGATCAAGGCTCTCGACTCTGCTTCTGTGCAGTGTCCTGTGAAGTTTTCACGTAAGGGTTTCCTCCTTGGGCTGGCTCCTCCTTTTAAGGTTGCAAAACGGTGCCATAGTTTGGCTCTACTCCACAGCACGGTAGGCAGAGGAGGGAGAACAGCTCTGCCCCGGTGTCCCGGGCATGGTTTTGAGGTTCTCACTGATTCCTTGAGCCTGCACTGATGACTTAGGCCTGTGTTCTGGCCCAACTGTGCCAGGAGGGAAGGATTTGCCCTGATTGGCTTAGCCCACTGTTTCCATGAACCTTGCTACCTAACAAAGCACCCCAAAATGTAGTGGCTCAAAACCAGAACAGCATATGCATTCGTGATTCTGTGGGCCAGGAACTTGGGCAGGACTGAGGTGGGATGGCTCACTATCTTCCATGTGGTGTTGGTTCACTATCTTCCATGTGGTGGGTCCAGTTACACAGTTAGAGTCACTTGGCAAGTCAGCTCGGGGTTGGCTGGCCTGGAGGGTGTCTGTCACAGACGTGCTGCTTGTCTGGGCCACCTGGGTTCTCCTGTCTTGGGTGTGTTTCCCCAGCAAGCCAGCTTGGGCTTACTTATTCTCTCTTCCTCTCTCTCTCTCTCTCTCTCTCTCTCTCACACACACACACACACACACACACACACACCACACACAGCATTCCATGAGGGTGAGAACAGAAACTGTAAGGACTCTTGACTTGGAAACTTGAGACCTGTGTGATGTAATTTCTGTCACATTATATTGGACAAAGCAAGTCCTCACCTTGTGATGGAACATCTGTAAGAATTTGTGATGTTTAAAATCTATAGCACCCTTCCAGCTGGAGGACGGGGACCCAAGTCACCCAACCACATAGCCCCTGAAAAGAGTGGACATTAGGGAGAAAACTGGCTAGCAGCTGGAGAGGAGTCCAAAAGGTAGATGAAAATGAGGTTGTGGGGGACTTATGTATGCCTTGCTAGGGGGACTTTATTTTCAAGGACCGTGGTTCTCATTCTTTCTTCTGTAACAAAATAATGAATGATTCTGATGCATTCCAGTTAGTAAACATGAGTCACCATGGTTGGTTTTCTCAACCTGCAGAGTGGGCATGAGTAATGTTTCCTATGGGGGCTGCACGAAACCTTCCTTCCTCTTGGGGAGTGGGCCTGCCTTGGTTGTAACTCACAGTTCCAGGCAATGGGGAGCCACTGATGTCTTGTTCCCGAGTGAAGGGCAGATTTTCTGCTCTGAGATTCAGTCTTAAGTTGCTTTTTTAACAGCTCTGAGCTATACTCACACCCTCCTTCACTTCCCCCAGTGTGCACGTATGCTACTCGTGAGGGGTTTTCTTATATCTAAGAGCACACTATTCCCAGAAGTAACATTTCTTACTGCTGGCCTAGTCCGTGGAACCCAGTCCACTCCTCGGTGCTCACACACCATTCTCATTCATTGCCATGGAACTTTTTTTTCTTTTTTCTTTCTTTCTTTTTTTCTTTTCGGACCTTAACCAGGACAGCCCAGTGTTTGTACATCAACCAGGAGACTTGCTACCATCTAGTTCTCTTTCCTCTGAGAAGTCTTCTATAAGCGTCCTGCAACAATCATCATACTGATCATCCTACTGATACGATCTCCAATGACTGGAAATAAGCATGAACATACTGACAAGGGAAGGGTAATATATCTGTGGCATCTGAGCTGCAAATCAGTGGGTGTCCTCCTATGTGAATATATTTATCTCTGCGGCTAGGCTGTACACAAGTTGTAAAGGAAATATGGGATTTACCTTGTTTATGGTGAAAATAAATCTCCATTGAATAAGTGAATTAAGGATGGATAAATAAACAAGATAACCCTGTGCTCATCCCTCTAAATGGATTGGCTGAGTAACATGAAAAAGTTCCTTGTTGGATGACTCAAGAGTCCTGGATCCCAGGAAGGCACCAGTGAGAGTTGACATCAGGCACCTTAAACTTGGATCCTCCCGTACACTGGGGGAAGATATCTGAGCCCAGAGGAAGCGTTTGAAAGAGTTGAGAACTTTTCTCTTAAACTGAGTAAGAATAGCATTATGAGGAATATTTGGGGGACTAGGACAGAGCCAGGGATAGGATCAGGGAGAGGGGATGGAAGAAGTGAACAGGGAAGAGGGAAGCCCTCCATTAGTTCCCCTTGGGCCTCTCCAAATTGAATCCTGTCGCAGACTATGAGTCTGGAGTTCTCTCTTGTCCAGCAAGGGAGTGGATGCAGAATTGAATACGAGAGAAGTTAATGTCCAAGAGGAGACAAGAGCCCTGAACAGGAGTTTCATCTCCATGTTTATTGAGTACACAAGATATTACTCACATGGTGCGCATGTAGAAAATAAGATCTTACACACGTGAATGTGGAGAAAACAATCACACAGTAATTATTAGCTTGTGTGTGTAAGAAGCAAAGGATCTGGGGGGCAAGTGGAGTTTGTGATCAAAGTATAATTGTACGTTGGCGTCAAATGGAAAGTAATTTCCTGCAGGTGATATAACAAGTTACTCGTGATCCCATTACAAAATCTCGCTAGCTAACCTTGGGTGCTTTTGCCCCATGGTGGTGACTTTCTGCCCTAAGCTTTTTTCTAACCCATTTATGTAAGTAGTACCTATTTCCCCACGAAATCCCATCCTGGTGCCTGCAACATTTTGTGCAGGGTTCTTGGCTGTGCCTCCCTGACCAGGAGTAGGTAGTTTACAAGGAAGACTTGAAGCCTTAAGTGTCTGTCCCTTAATTCTGTGGCTCCTGCAACCACTGTTCCATATGAGCAGCTCACTTCTGCTCCTGCATTCCATTGGAGACAGCCCTTGCTCACCTCCATTTGGCTAAAGGACCTGGGCTTTGGAAGAAACAGAGGCTATTTAAGTGAATTATTTAATTAGAACCAGGAGCAAGGGGCACTGTGCCATTGTCTGGCAGTCTAATCCCAGGACAGCTCCAGATGACTGGGATTATTTAATCTGCAGAATCCATTAGCTTTTCAATGTGGGGATTGGAGGGCAACAGTAAATATTACACAAAGTGGTTAAGGGGTGTGGCCTAACTACAGTTTTGAGAGCAGCCCTTGGGCAGGGAGGACGCATCTGGGAGACAAGTGATAGAAGATGAGGAAGGAGGTACAGTGCAAGGTAGATCTGGGTGGCCCTCATACCTGCCCATCATGGACTTCTCACTTTCAATGCCCATTGGAATCTTCTGGGAATTTATGAAATGCTCATATCTGGGTTTAACCACGTCCTCCAGGTTCTGATTGAATTGGTCTAGCTTGTGGCCTGGACATCAGAGTTAGGATGCTCCAGATGAGGAGGCTGAAAGGAATGGAGAGATTTTATCATTTCATAGTGGAGAGCGGGGGGACCCCTACAGAGCACAGCTTCTCAGGTGAAGCACAGCCCAAGAGGGAAAGATACCTACATGGACTAGTGACAAAGAAAGGGCCATACATTTTATCTCTTGAGTTCCCAGGACAATTAATAGTCCCATTTACCACTCTTCTTTCCCTTACCAGTCATGTGGCCTTGGTCAAGTGTTATTTTCCTCACCTGTAAGATGGGTATCATCACCTAATCTACGTATTTCCTATTATTGCCGTAAAAATCAGGGTTGATGAGGATGCTGTGCAAACAGTCTAGGATGGGAGAGAAGAAACAGCAGAGCTGCGTCTCCACTCCATGGCTTCCACTGAGCTTAGAATGAACTTCAAACTCTACTCAGACCCACAGACCCCACATGGTGGGGCTCTTGCCTACACCTCCAGGTTCAACACTTGCCATTCCCATCTGTGTTCACATGTTCTAGACACGCCGGCTTGTCTCTGCTCTGGAATACCGAGTTCTTCCTTCTTTCTGCAATTTCTGTCTCCTCCACTTGGATTGCAAGAGCCCTACATATTCCAGTGTAACCTCATCTTTTCTTGTGGTTTTTATTATCGCAATGCACTCAACTAGCAGCAGGGTAGGCAGTGACTGCTCAGTATGGAATTAGAAGTATGGATTGTGACTGAGAAGGAAGGAGTTTATAGAAAAGATGTTGAGTGGGGCATGTGGAGGTGAAAACTTGATTTTTGTGTTGGAGGAGAGACTTGAGTATTTTTACTTCAGAGGGAGGAGCCAGCAGGAGGGAAACTTGTCATGTGGGGAAAGTCTGGTAATCAAGGGATCAAATTCCCCCAGCACTTTCTCCATGCAAAATCCCTTTGAAGAGATAAAACATGTGATTGATTCCTAAGGAATCTGGTTCTCACTTGGCTTCCTTTTTTTCCTATCACTTTATGGATTTCTATACTGTATCACAAATACTTCCTTATGCATCTGTGTGTGAACGGTGAGCTCAGTGAGCAGAGGGGGATAGGTCTTCCTCATTATTGGATCCTAGTGCTGAATACCAAAAATGGTAAGTGACATGGGTGCCCTGGAGCAGCAGGAATCCACTCAATGAATGGAAGAAGGAGCAATGGAAAAGAGGGAACAAGGTGGGAACATGGAGTGTGTGGATGCTGAAAGAAACTTCATGAGAGCTTCATGATTGGGAGGGAAGGAGCAGGAGCAAACACTATTTTTCTCTGCTCCCTCATAGTCCTTGTCTAAATACTAGCATATTTTACAGAGCTATAATCAAACATCTGCATAATTGGACATTTAGTTTTACCAAACAGTATTTTTTTTTATTTATTTTTTAACATTCATTTTTGAGACAGAGAGACAGAACATGAACGGGGGAAGGTCAGAGAGAGAGGGAGACACAGAATCTGAAACAGGCTCCAGGCTCTGAGCTGTCAGCACAGAGCCCGATGCGGGGCGCAAACCCACGGACTGCGAGATCATGACCTGAGCCGGTCGGACGCTCAACCGACTGAGCCACCCAGGCTCCCCGCCAAACAGTATTTTGAACAACACCTTACACTGGCTCATATTCTTCATAATTATTGTGAGAACTGCACAACATTTTATCCAGTTAATGTACTGCAATTTACGTCACTGTCTTCACTGTCCCTGTTGCTAGACATTCAGGTTGTTTTCAATTTCTGCTATTACAGAGAATGCTACAGGGAGGAGCAGCATACAGAGGGATTGCCCTTCTCCTGAATTAGCTCCTCATCTAAATTACAGTGAGTGAAATTACTGGGTCAAAGGGCAGGAACCTTCTATGGTTTCAGTACCTACTACTGTGTTCCTGTTTTTTATCCACAGTCATAAAGTCTCATCCATTTCACTGTAAACAATGGTGCTAGTGCTATTATTATACCTTTCTTGACAAGTTAAGGATATAAAAACATACCTCATTATTTAATTTGAATTTGGTTACAAGATGAACATTTACCCCTATTTGCTTTCCATCTATATTTTGCATTATGTCATTTGCTATCAAGGGAGCATTTATTGATACTTCTACATTAGAATAAACTTTTTATATATTAAACATAATGATCCATTTCTATAACATTTGAATGAAATGCTTTTCGTGCTGTTTACTTTTTCACTGTGATTAGTTGGTTCTTGTACAGAAATTATCTTTTGATCCTTTTCTTTCAAAGATTCATAAATTAAAAATTTTTTAATGTTTATTTATTATTGAGAGACAGAGAGAGACAGAGTATGAGCAGGGGAGGGGCAGAGAGGGAGAGACACAGAATCCAAAATGGGCTCCAGACTCAGCTGTCAGCACAGAGCCTAACGTGGGGCTCAAACTTGTGAATCACAAGATCATGACCTGAGCCGAAGTCGGAGGCTTAACCGATTGAGCCACCTAGGGGCCTCTATGATTTATAAGTTTAAATGCTGCCATCACCACCACCACCACCACCACCAACAACAGCAACAACAAAAAGCTTATATGGGGCACCTGAGTGGCTCAGTTGGTTGAGCATCCAACTCTTGTGTTTTTTTTCATGTTTAAAAAAATTTTTTTAAACATTTTATTTATGTATGTATGTATGTATATATGCATTCATTCATTCATCTATTTATTTACATCCAAGTTAGTTAGATATAGTGCAATAATGATTTCAGGAGTAGATTCCAGTGATTCATCCCCTATGTATAATACCCAGTGCTCATCCCAACAAGTGTCCTCCTTAATGCCCATCACCCATTTAGCCCATTCCCCCCTCCCACAACCCCTCCAGCAACCCTCAGTTCTCTGTATTTAAGTCTCTTATGTTTTGTCCCCCTCCTTGTTTTTATATTATTTTTGCTTCCCTTTCCTTATATTCATCTGTTTTGTATCTTAAAATCCTCATATGAGTGAACTCATATGACATTTGCCTTTCTCTGGCTGACTAATTTGACTTAACATAAAACCCTCCAGCTCCATCCACATAGTTACAAATGGCAAGATTTCATTGTTTTTGATTGCCGAATAATACTCCATTGTGTGTGTGTGTGTGTGTGTGTGTGTGTGTGTGTGTATACACACACACACACACACACACACACATCTTCTTTATCCATTCATCCATCGATGGGCATTTGGACTCTTTCCATACTTTGGCTGTTGTCAATAGCTGAGTGTCCAACTCTTGATCTTAACTCAGGTCATGATCTCACGGTTCATGGCTTCAAGCCCTGCATTGGGCTCTGGGCTGGCAGAGTGTAACCTGCTTGAGATTCTATCTCTGCCTCTCCCCCGCCTCAAAATAAATAAACTTAAAAAAAATTTTTTTTTAACGTGCAAAAACTCTCAATCCTGTTTTGTGCAATTTTTGGACAGTTCTTCCACTAATTTATAATTTTTAAGCATACATTTTGAATATAACTTAATGTTTGCCCAAACGGATAATCCAGTGGCTGTTTACAGTCAATATGTAAGAGTTAGGGAACAAACTTGCTAAAACGAGCAGACAGGCCCTTGTCTTGAAGCTGTGTTGTTTTTACTGACAATGCATATTATTAGGTGTAATAAGTATGGCTATAGGGTTATGGGTTAATAATTAGGTTATAACCATTATGATGGTGGTGAGCATGATACAGATCATGAATAGAGAAAGGTTTATGCTCTGTTGGCTAGGATTGCCTTGTGATTTTCATGTACCTTAGGCATTTTTGTTTTTATTTTATAACTGTGTGTAATAAAGGCAAATACAACCCAGGCTGGATTCATTACTACATATTCATTTTCATTCTTAAAGTTTTTTTTTTTTACTTATTTGAAAACGAAAACATTTTTGTGGGCCACTAAGCTATATGCCTGCTGTGTCTAATGGATATCAACCCTGTCCCACAGTCACCTCTTAGCACAAATTAGCTCTCTTTAGCTAAATTATTGGGTCTACTCTGTGCCTTTGCATTCAGTTCCTCAAATACACATTTTTACCTTATCAGAACCATAGTATTTTAAACAATCATTATTTTTAAATATGTTCTAACAGCTATTAAAGCTGATCTGTACCCCAAAACTCTTCTTTTTAGGTCTCTGGACCACTTATTTTCTAAGTAAACTTTAGAACTCCTCTGTTTATCCCAAGAGAAAAATCCTCCTGAAGTTGCATTGTATTTGTAAGTTATCTCAAAGAGATAGGACATTTGTATAAAGACACAACAATGTCATGTTCCATTCCAGATTTAGGATAGCATGACCATGCTACAAAGAGGGTTCATGAGCAGTGGTGACAGAGGCAGGAAATAGGGGAAGAAGAGCCTGCAGTCTTCCGGGGTGAGCTCTGAACTAGGGGTGCTCAGTGAGGCTGGGACACGAGCTCCCATGAGTTAACATACTCCCAGCCCTATAGGTCAAGTGCTAGTTTATTCTTTGCATTAGGGGAAAGGGGGTGCCCTTGGGCAAAGATTGAAAACCATCATTTAGCCAAACGTACCTTCTCCTAGGCAGATATTCTGAAGTGGCTGTAGCTTGGTAGCCCTTACTACCAGTCTTACATATAAGTTTAACAAATTTTTTTTCCCAAAAAAAAATTGGGGGGAGAAATTCTTATCTTTATTATCAAGCCCAGCCTGCAGCTCCCCCCATCAAGCCTAGCCCACCCAAGGCAGACAGCTAGTAGGGGTCTGTATGTGAGACAAGAAGAGGTACCAGTTCTACTCAAAATGTGTGCACTAACTGGACTGTGGACAGAGCCTAGACAATCTGGATGGAGGGTGGGTCCTGTGGGGTCATGCCCCCAGCTGCCGCTCCTGCCAGGATCACAGGAGCTTGTACCATCTGAGAGATGGGAGCCATGGGGACGCCCTCAGCGGCAAAACTGAACCAGGTGGCCCTGGGGCCAGCAGCTACAGTTTAGTGTTACCTTCCTTAATGCTGCTATTCAGCATCTCAATGACTGTTTCGGTCCCAATGGGCCAGGGGAGGCTGCTCTGTCAGCCCTGGGGAGAGGGTTTCTACCTCCCAGATGTACTCCCCATCAGGCTGCTCGGCAACAGGATGTTTTGCAACCCCTGGCTGGTCTGCAGCATTTCCAGAACCACTGCTGGCCTCACTATCACCTGCTCCCCAGGGCAGCACACCAGCAACTAAAACACATATAACATAAAATTCACTATTTAAATCATTTTAAGTGTACAGTTTAGCGATATTAAGTACATTCATGTTGTTGCACAACCATCACTGCTATCCATCTCTAGAACTCTTTTCATCTTGCAAAACTGAAACTTTGTATCCATCAAACAGTAACTCCCTATGAACTCCTCTTCCCAGCCCCTCACCATTCTAACTTTTCTTTCTCGCTTTCTTTCCTTTCCTTTCTTTCCTTTGCTTTCTTTTCTTTTCCTTCCTTCCTTCCTCTCTCTCTTTCTTTTCTGTTCTTTTCTTTCTGTTATTTCCCCTTTTCTCTCATGCCCCATGCTTTGAAAACTACCATTCTACTCTACTACTACTAATTCAGCTTTTTTTCTGCTCAAGATTCCATATATAATACTTACAATAATATATGCAATACTTGTCTTTCTGAGTCTTGATCATTTCACTCAGCTTTATAATGTCCAGATTCATCCATATTTTTGCAAATGGCAAGGTTTCCTTTTTCTTAAAGGCTAAGTAATATTTTATTGTGTAACCACATTTTCTTTATTCATCCGTTGACATTTAGGTTGTTTCCATATCTTGCCTATTGTGAATAATTGTGCAGTGAATGAACATGAGAATGCAAATACCTCTTTAAGGTAGCAATTTTATGTCCTTGGATATATATTCTAAGTGGGATTGCTGGATCATATGGTTGTTCTCTTTTTAATTTTTCAAGGAATATCCATACTGCTTTTCATAATGACTGTATCAGTTAACATTCAGCAGTATATAGATAGGGGTTCCCTTTTTTCCACATCCTTACCAAAACTTCTCTTTTCACTTTTTTATATTAGCCATCATAACAGGTGTGAGGCAGTATCACTTTGTGGTTTTCATTTGGTTTCCTGCTGATTAGTGACTCTGAACATCTTTTGACACACCTTTTGACCGTTTGTCTTCTTTGGAAACATGTCTGTTCAATCCTGCCCATTTTTATTTTTCAAGTGTTTTTTTTTTAAGTTTATTTATTTTGAGAGACAGAGAAAGAGAGCATGAGCAGGGGAGGGGCAGAGAGAGAGAGAGAGAGAGGGAGAGAGAGAGAATCCTAAGCAGTCTCTGGACTGCCAGTGGAGAGCCTGATGTGGGGCTCAAACCCACAAACCATGAGATCGTGACCTAAGCTGAAATCTAGAGTCAGACACTTAACTGACTGAACCACGTAGGCGCCCCGCTTTGCCCATTTTTTAAATTGGGTTATTGGTTTTTTGCTACTGAGTTGTAAGAGTTCCTTATATGTTTTGGATATGAATCCCTCACTGAATGTATGATTTGCAAAAGTTTTCTCTCATTTTATAGATTGCTTATTCATTTTATTGACGTTCCCTTTACAGTGCAGAAACTTTTCAATTTGACATAGTCTCACTAGTGTTTTTGCTTTTGTTGACTATGCTTTTGGTGTCTGACCCATGAAATCACTGTCAAGACCAATGTCAAGTTTTTCCCCATGTTTTCTTCTAGAAGTTTTACAGTTTTAGGTCTTAAGTTTAAGTCTAATCTTTTTTGATTGGATTTTTGTATGTTGTGTAAGGTAAGGATCGAATTTCGTACCTTTGCATGTGGATATCCAGTTTTCACAACATCGGTTACTGAAGAGGCTGTCTCCTTTCCTCGCTATGTATTCTTGGTACCTCTGTCAAAAATCATTTGACTATGGAAACTTTGTGTTGTGTGGAGCAGTGTTAGCCCCACAGTCAGCCTTTTACGGGTCTTCAAGCCTTGAGTCTGTCTTTTCCTCAAGATGAATGATAAGCCAGACTTGTCCAAAGCAGAGAAGCTTGACAGGTCAAAATGGAAGAAAATTAAACTAAAGAAAAAAAATACTCTTTCCTCAAAGGAAACTATCTAGCAAGAGAAAGAGTTGTTGAAACATCATAAAATGGGGATCCTTGAAGAGCAAATTCAGCATTGCCTGAATGTTTGGTTTGGGGCTTGTTTTTTTTTTTTTTTTGGTAAACCTATGTGTTTGTAGAGATTGTAGGCACCTTCTGATGTCTTCTTACTTACCCTTACTCCTTGGCTAAGAGGTCAGGAGTAGCCAGTGTTCCCTTATGTTCGTTTTTAAAATTTCCACTGGTGCATAAACTCCAGCTGGCAAATGCTGTCAATAATCTCAGCATTGATGACTTTTGTGTGTGAAGTTCTTTCACCCCCTACGGGATAAGCCACTTTTAACCTTCTGCATTGGGTGCCTCCATTGTTCCATAAACTTCATGATGTGACATGTGTTTGTAGCTTCTCACAGTTTATTTTCATTTCTAACGTACCAACAAAATAATAAACATAATCCAAAAACTATTTGTGCATGATTTTATTTCTGGGTTCTCTATTCTGTCCATTGATCTATGTGTCTATTTTTATATCAATACCATACTGTTTTTGATTACTATAGCTTTGTAATATAGTTCAAAAGCAGGAAGTGTGATGTCTCCAGCTTTGTTCTTTTTGCTGAAGATTGCTTTAGCTCTTTGAGTCTAATTTTGTTCCATTAGATTTTAAGATTTTTTTTTCTAATTTTTGTTTCTATTTCTGTTAAAACTGCTATTGGAATTTGGACAAGTATTGCGTTGAATCTGTAGTTCATTTTGGCTGTATAGACATTTTTTTAAAAAAATTTACTCCACCATTATTTTTTTAAGTTTATTTATTTATTTTGAGAGAGAGAAAGAGAGTACAAACAGGAGAAGGCCAGAGAGAGGGAGAGAGAGAGAATCCCAAGCATATTCTGCATTGATAGCTCAGAGCCCACTGTGGGGCTTGAACTCATGAACCATGAGATCATGACCTGAGCTGAAACCAAGAGTCAGACGTTTGAGCCACCCAGGTGCCCTGGCACCCCGGATCGATAGACAGTTTTTTTTTCTTTTTTTCTATTTTTGTTTTATTTAATTTACATCTAAGTTAGCATATAGTGCAACAATGATTTCAGGAGTAGATTCCTTAATGCCCCTTACCCATTTAGCCCATCCCCCCTCCCTTAACCCCTCCAGCAACCCTCTGTTCTCTATATTTAAGAGTCTCTTATGTTTTGTCCCTCTCCTTGTTTTTATATTATCTTTGCTTCCCTTCCCTTATGTTCATCTGTTTTGTATCTTAAATTCCACAAATGAGTGACGTCATATGGTATTTGTCTTTCTCTAATTTTACTTAGCATAATACATTCTAGTTCCTTCCACGTAGTTGTAAATGGCAAGATTTCATTCTTTTTGATTGCCAAGTAATACTCCATTGTATATATATATGTACCACGTCTTCTTTATCCATTCATCCATCGATGGACATTTGGGTTCTTTCCATACTTTTGTTATTGTCGATAGTGCTGCTATAAACATTGGGGTACATGTGCCCCCTTGAAACAGCACACCTGTATCCCTTAGATAAAGACCTAGCAGTGCAATGTCTGGGTTGTAGGGTAGTTCTATTTTTAATTTTTTGAGGAACCTCCATCCTGTTTTCCAGAGTGGCTGCACCAGTTTGCATTCCCACCAACAGTGCAAAAGGGTTCCTCTTTTTCCGCATCCTCACCAACATCTGTCATTGCCGGAGTTGTTAATGTTAGCCATTCTGACAAGTGTGAGGTGGTATCTCATTGTGGTTTTGATTTGTATTTCCCTGATGATGAGTGATGTGGAGCATTTCTTCATGTGTCAGTTGGCCATCTGAATGTCTTCTTTGGAAAAGTGTCTATTCATGTCTTTTGCCCATTTCTTCACTGGATTATTTGTTTTTTGGGTGTTGAGATGGATAAGTTCTTTAGAGATTTTAGATACTAACCCTTTATCTGATATATAATTTGCAAATGTCTTCTCCCATTCCGTCGGTTGCCTTTTAGTTTTGCTGGTTGTTTCCTTCGCTGTGCAGAAGCTATTTATGTTGATGAGGTCCCAATAGTTCATTTTTGCTAGACATTTTTAAAATATTAATTCTTTCAATCCATAAACATAGGATATCTGTTCATTTATTTGTGTCTTCCTCAATTCTTTTCATTAATGTTTCACAGTTTTTAGTGTAGTTTTGTAGTTTAGTAGTTTCAATATCTTTTACCTATTTGGTTACATTTATTCCTAAGTATTTTATTCTTTTTGATGCTAGTGTACAGGGGATTTTTTTTCTTAACCTCTTTTTTGGGTAGTTTATTGTTAGAGTATAGAAACACAATTGATTTTTGTGTATTGATTTTATATCCTGTATCTTTATTGAATTCATTTATCAGTTCTAACAGTTTTTTTATGGAGTCTTTAGAGTTTTCCATATAAGATTATGTCATCTGCGAACAAACAATTTTACTTCTCACTTTCTGATTTGGATGCTTTTATTTCTTTTACTTGAAATGCTCTGGCTATGAATTTCAGCACTATTTTGATTAGAAGTGCTGAAAGTGGGCACCTTTGTCTTGTTCCTGATAATAGATGAAAAGCTTTCAGCTTTTTGCCATTGAGTATCATGTAAATGACATAGTGGGCTTGTCATACATGGCCTTTTTTAATGTTGAGGTTGGTTCCTCCTAATTTGAGAGTTTTTATCATGAAAGGATGTTGAATTTTGTCAAAAATTTTTCTGCATCTATTCAGATGATCATATGATTTTTAAAAACTATATGAATAAATAAAGATTTCTTTTCTTTTTTTTTAATGTTTACTCATTTTTGAGAGAGATAGAGACAGAGTTTGAGCAGGGGAGGGGCAGAGAGAGAGGGAGACACAGACTCAAAAGCAGGCTCCAGGCTCTGAGCTGTCAGCACAGAGCCCATTGTGGGGCTTGAACTCATGTACTGTGAGATCATGACCTGAGCCGAAGTTGGGCACTTAACCAACTGAGCCACCCAGACACCCCTAAAGATTTCAATAAATACAATTACATAGGCAATTATAAAATCTAGTTTTGTGGTAATAATGGTTTATAACTGCACTTTTTGTTTTCTACATGTTTTAGCAGGTCAATAAAACTTCTAAAAAGATTTTATTTTTAACTAATCTCTTCACCCAACGTGGGGTTCGAGCTCACAACCCTGAGATCAAGATCACATGCTTTACCGACTGAACCAGTCAGGTGCCCCTCAGATTAGTAATTTTTATTTATTTGTTTATTTACATTTATTTATTTTTGATAGAGACAGAGCACAAGTTGGGGAGGGGCAGAGAGAGAAGGAGACACAGAATCTGAAGCAGGCTCCAGGCTCTGAGCTGTCAGCACAGAGCCTGACGGACGCAGGGCTCGAACTCACAAACCGTGAGATCATGACCTGAGCCAAAGTCAGATGCTTAACCGACAGAGCCACCCAGGTGTCCCTTTATTTATTTTTTTAAAAAAGACACATTTATTCATCATCATGATCAGATTATTACATTTAGCAATCAATAGCATGAGTGCAAAAAAAAAAAAAAAACTACATTAAAACCCTTTTTTGGAATGCTTTATACTTTCTGCAGAACAGAAACTAAAATAACCTCTTATGCAATTCGTCACAAATACAGCCCTTGAATTTTTGTCCATACACATGAGTATTGTCTAAAACATGTCTTCTTTGTAGCAGCTAGGCCCCACCACCACTGTGCTTGACTGAGTTAAAAAATCTCTTGTAACCTGTAGCTTCCCTGTCACTTCTCTGGCTCTCCTCTCCTGCTAAGCTTTGTTTCCTGGAAGTAATTAAAACCTTCCGCCACTCCCATAGCCACTGCTGCTGGAACCACCATAGCCACCTTGGTTTCATGGTTTGGCAGAGTATTGGCCTCCACCACCATACGGGCCAGGGCTTCTGCCTCCAAAACTTCCTCCTCGTAGGGGCCCAAAATGTCAAGATTGATTGTTGTAATGGCCAAAATCATTATAGCTTCCACCACCTCCAGAGTTGCTTCCTTCATTACCAAATCCGTTACAGCCATCCCCACTGCCACTATCCACCAGCACCTCGACTACCACCAAGGCCACCTTGCCCACCGAAGTTTCCTCCACGGCCGGAGTTGTCATTCCCACCAAAACACCTCTACGGCCACCACCAAACTTTCCAGAACCACTTCGACCTCTTTGGCTGGATGAAGCACCAGCCATCTGTTGCTAAATAGAGGTTTCCTTACTTCACAGTTGTGGCCGTTCACAGTATGGTATTTCTGAATGACAGTCTTGTCTACAGAGTCATGGTTGCCAAATGTTACAAAAGCAAAGCCTCGGTCGGTCATGATTTCAATCACTTCAATTTTCCCATACTGTTCAAAATAATCTTTTAGGTAATGTTTTTCAGTGTCTTCTTTAATGCTACTGACAAAAATCTTTTTCACAGTTAAGTGGGCACCAGATCTTTGAGAATCTTCTCTCGAGACAGCCCTCTTTGGTTCTACAACTCTTCCATCCACCTTGTGTGGCCTTGCATTTGTGGCTGCGTCCACCTCTTCCACAGTGGCATGCACACGTGACAAACCCAAAGCCTCTGGAGCACTTGGTGTTGGGATCTCTCATTACCACACAGTCCGTAAGCATTCCCCACTGCTCAAAATGGCTCCTCAGACTCTCATTGGTTGTTTCAAAGCTCAAACCTCCGATGAAAAGCTTCCGCAGCTGTTCAGGCTCTTTGGGAGACCCTGACTTAGACATGATGGCGGTGGGAGGGGAGACTTTCACGATGCTTACTCGGCAGCGTCTATGGGCAGAAAGACCAGATTAATAATTAAAAAATTTTATTTTTCTAAAAGCTAGTATTATTATAACAGTGTTTATCTCCACATTTGGCTTTTTTTTAATAATTAAACTAACTAATACATTTAAAAGAATTGTTCCTTTATGCTTTTGGACGCACACATATCAGGATGCAATGTTGTGACATCAACAACCAAACTTTGCTGTTAAAGAAGAAGTTAAACTGGTATAAATTCAAATTAGATTATAACCTTCAGATGTTAAATGTAACCTGCATGGTAACCCCAAAGAAAATTACTGTAGATTGATTATACACAAAAGGAAATGTGAAATTACACATTTCATTTAAAATTTAATCACAAAAGAAGACAGTAATTCCGAAAATGAGCAACAGAAGAGTTATAAGGCATTTAGAAAACAACAAAATTATAAAAGTAAGTTTTTCTCTTATCAGTAACTATTTTAAATAGAAGTGGATTGAACTTTCCAACCAAAAGAGATTAGCTGAGTGGATAAAAACACATGATCCAACTATATGCTATCTACAAAATATTCATTTTAGATCCCAAAACACAAATAGATTGAAAGTGAATATATGGAAAAATACTGCAGAAATAGTAACCAAAAGAGAGCAGGGATGTCTAAACTGATGTCAGACAACTTATACATTATTTTTTAAATGCTTATTTATTTTTGAGAGTGAGAGTACACATGCATGTGAGCAGGGGTGGGGGAAGGGCAGAGAGACAGGGAGACAGGATCTGAAGTAGGCTCTGTGCTGTCAGCGCAGAGCGTGATGTAGGGCTCAAACTCATGAACCCTGAGATCCTGACCTCATAACTTGAGCCAAAGTCAGATGCTTCACTGACTGAGCCACCCAGGTGCTCCAAACAAAGTATACTTTATAAAGTTTCCAAAGAGACAAAGAAGAATATTACATGTTAATAAAACGCTCAGTAAATATATATAACAGTTGTAAATGTTTACATGTCTAATGACAGATCATCAAAATATGTGAAGTAAAAACTGACAGAATTCAAGGGAGCAATAGTTCTGCAATAATAGTCCAAGACTTTACTGTACCACCACTATCAGTGTAGATGCAACAACGAGACAGAAGATAAGTAAGCAAATAGAGGGCTTACTAGAATAAACTAAGGTAGATCTGACAGACATCCATAGAACACTGTACCCAAGAACAGCATACGTATTCTTCCCAAGTGCACTTAGAACATTTTCAGGGTAGACCATATGTTAGGCCCCCAGTTAAGGCTAGCTTTAAGAAGACAGATACCATGCAAAGTGTCTTCTCCAGTCACATCAGAATGAAGTTAAAACTCAATAACAAAAGAAAAACTGGAAAATTCACAAATTTGTTGAAATTAACATATCCTTAACCAACAAATGGGTCAAAATAGAAATCACAAGGGAAATTAGAAAATACTAGAGGCAAATGAAAACACAACAAACTAAAATTTGGTACAGTGAAAACAGTGCTATGGAACAAAGCTATAAATGCTTACATTAAAAAATGAGAGTGACATTAGCATCACGGTGGCACAAGACATTAGTCTTTTCTCTCTCCCTTTTTAAACAATTAATTAGATATTCATCCACAAGCAAAATATCTCAGTAAGAAGTGTTGGACCCAGTTTAATATGCCAAGAGACCTGGATAACTCTTGCCCACCAGTGCATCTAAAAACAGGCAGATAGATTTTGGATCTCGGTAAAGATTTTAGAGTCAACAAAACTGCTGCACCCCCTCTCACTGGCCAAGAAAAAAAGCCTGGAGAATGCTGACCTGGGAAGATATCCTTGGGTGAGAGAGAACTTATAGAGGTTCAGCCTGCCTGAGGGGAGATTCTAGAACACCACTAGAGCAGGAAAGATATGAGTTTGGTCATAGTGGAGAGGGAAGAACTCTGCCAGAGCCACCCTTCCAACCAAAAGAGACACTGCACAGGGCCACACTGTTCATCCATGGTGACCTCTCCTGTGGAGGAGGTAGAAATTGGTGAGTTCCTGGCTACCTTACTTGTGTGGTGGTGACTAGAAAAATCTGTTTGTATCCAACAACATGCAGCCCACTGAGGTGAGACCTCATGACTAAGTGGAGGCAAGACAGAGTAAGAAGCAGATAAGAACATCAAAGTAATTTAGTTCCTGGTGACTACTTCAGGACTTCAGCGTGAACTCTGCTGATAAGGCTGTGGGAGTACAACCACATTAAGATCTCCCCACTGGGTCCACAGGCACTCGTATGCCAACAGTGCTAACGCACACCTCCCAACATGCACACGCATGTGCACACACACACTCTGTGACAAGATCCTTGTGTGCTCCCAAGTGCAATGGTAATAGAGGTCCAGTAATCAGAGTACTCTCAGGAAAATGGAACAGGGCTATGGACAAGGGAGAAACCACCACTTTTTGGAAAACCAAAGAGAGGCATCCAGCAGCAAGCCTGGTGACTTCTAAGAACAAGAAAAGATGTAAAAGCTTAAGAATTCTGCCACAAGAGGAAGAAAAAAGAGTGGGCAGGTCTACTCATTCAAAAGCTGAGGAAAACCCACATACAGCAGCACCAATCAACAGTACCCCATATGAAGGCAACCAATAAAGATTTAAAGAAATGTCTACTACTTCAAGTAGCGATGTAAAAATATAAGGGACATGAAAAATCAAGGAAATATGTCATCCCCAAAAGATATCAATAATCCTCAAGTAAAAGGTGTATAGTATGATCTAACAGATAAAGAACTCAAAATAGCTACTTTTAAAAAAACTCAACAAGCTAATGGGGCGTGTGGGTGGCTCAGTCGGTTAAGTGTCCGACTTCAGCTCAGGTCATGATCTCATGGTTTCTGAGTTGAGCTCTGCATGGGGCTTTGCATGCAGAGCTCCGAGATCCAAGCCTGGAGCCTGCTTCAGATTCTATATCTCCCTCTCTGTCCTTCTCCCACTGGCACTCTGTGTTTATCTCTCTCAAAAATAAACATTTAAAAAAATTAAACTCAACAAGCTAAAAGAAGACTCAGACAATGCAATGAAACAGAAAAGAAAAGAGAAAAGAAAAAGATTAATCTGAGTTCTTTTTTCTTAAACGTTTATTTATTATTGAGAGACAGAGAGACACAGAGTGTGAGCAGGGGAGGGGACAGAGAGAGGGGGAGACACAGAATCCGAAGCAGGCTCCAGGCTCTGAGCTGTCAGCACAGAGCCCGACATGGGACTTGAACTCACAAACTGCAAGATCGTGACCTGAGCCAAAGTCGGTCGCCTAACCAACTAAGCCACCCAGGCACCCCCTGAATTCTTTATGAAAGAGAAATCATAAAAAGAACCAAACAAATTCTGGAGCTGAGGAATTCAATGAATGAGATGAAGAATGTGATACAATAAAATAGAATGAAGAAATAGAATAAAAGATGCAGCAGACAGCATCTGTATTAGAGTATACTAGATTAAAGAATAAATGACTTAAAGGACAGGAGTTTTGAAATGACACAGAAGAGAACAAAGAAAAAAAGAGCAGAGAAAGCCTCATGATCTAAGAGAATCCATCAAAAGGACAAATACCAAAACAATCAGGATTCCAGAAGGAGAAGAGAAGGAGAAGGGGACAGAAAGTTTATTTAAAGAAATAGCTGAGAACTTCCCAAACTTGGAGAAAGACTTGAATATCCAATTTCAATGAAGCTAATAAATTACCATATTATCTAAATGCCAAAAGAGCTTTCTCCAAAACACATTATAAGGAAACTGTTAAAAATCAAAGAGAAAGAAAGAATCCTAAACACACAGCCAGGGAAAAAAGTATAACCTCCAAAGAAACCCCCACTAAGCTATCAGTTGATTTCTCAGCAGAAACCCTTCAGGCCAAGAGAGAATGGAATGACATATTCAAAGTGTTGGAAAATAAAAACTGCAACTAGAATACTGTATTCAGTGAAGTTATTCTTCAGAGATGAAGAAGGAATGACTTTCCCAGATAAACAAAAGCTGAGAGAGAAATGCTGAAAGAAATTCTCAAAGCTGAAATGAAAAGACAATAATCAGCGACATGAAAACTTATGAAAGTACACAACACACCGGTATAGGTGAAAAATATACAGGCCAGATTTAGAAACCTCTAAAATAGAATGGTTGGTCAGCCACTTAACTATAGAATAAAGGTTAAAAGAGTATTAAAAATAACTATAGTAACCATAATTTCTTAATGAATACACAACATAGAAAATAAGTGTGACATAAAAAGAGGGGGGTAAAATGTGGAGCCTTTGTAGGAGATTGAAGATAAGTTGCTATCGGCATAAAATGGAACATTTTATCTGTAAAATGGTTTATGTAAGCCTCATGGTAACCACAAAGCAGGAATCTAAGGTAGATTTACAAAAGAAAAACAGGAGAAGCAAAACATACCATCCTAGAATATCGACAGTTTACAGATGTAGGCAGAAATAGAAAAAGAGCAATGCCAATACAAAACAAACAGAAAACAGTCAATAAGGCAAACATGGCATTACTAAGTCCTTACATATCAATAATTACCTGAATATAAATGGATTCAATTCACCAGTCAAAAGGCACAGAGTGGCTAGATGGATTGAAAAAAAAAAAAACAAAACAAGATCCAACTATATACTACCTACAAGAGACTTACTTCAGTATTAAGGACACACATAATCTCAAAGTGAAGGTATGGAAAAATATATTCCATGCAGTGGTAACCAAAATAAAGCAAAGGTAGCTATACTTATATCAGAGAGTATAAACTTTTAAGCCAAAAACAATAATGAAACAAAATGATAAAAGGGTCAATTCATCAAGAAGATATAACAATTAATTATACACACTAGTATATACACATATACACAGTTAATATATACACATCCAATATCAGAGCACCTAAACGTATTAAGCAAATACAAACATCTGAAGGGAGAAATGGACAACAATACCATATGAGTGGAACTTTAATACTCCACTTTCAGCAGTGGGTATGTCACCCAGGCAGAAAGTCAACAAGGTAACAATGGACTTGAACCATACATTAGACCAAATGAGATTTGTAGATTGTTCCTTCCAATAGCAGAAGGATATACATTCTTTTCAAATGCACACAGGATATTCTCAAGGAAAGATTATATGATAAGCGATAAAACAAGCCTCAGAAAATTTTAAAATATTAAAGTCATACCAAGTATCTTTCCTGACCACAATGGTAAGAAACTAGAAATCCACAACAGGGAAGCTGGAAAACCCACAAATATGTGGAAACTAAACAACACATTCTTGAACAACTAATGGGTTGAAGAAATCAAAGGGAAAATAAAAAATATTTCAAAACAAAAATGGAAATATAACATCCCCAACGGACCTATGGGATGATATGAAAGCACTTCTGGGATGGAGCTGTATAGCAATAAACACATATATTAAGAAATTAAATCTCAAATAGCAACCTAACTTTATACCTCAAGGAATTATAAAAAAAAAAAAAGAGAGAAAATTAAGCCCAAATTTATCAGACAGAAAAAATAATAAAGATAAGAGTGGAAATAAATGAAATAGAAACCAGGAAAGTAATAGAAAATATCAACAAAACTACCAACTGATTTTTCAAAACGATAAACAAAATTGATAAACCCTAGCAAACCTAAGAAAAAAAGAAGACAAATTAATAAAAAAATGGTTGATACTATCAAATTGATACTACCAAAATACATAGGATCAATACACAACTGCTATGAACAATTATATGCCAACAAATAGATAACCTAGAAGAAATGGAGAAATTTCTAGAAACCTACAACCTACAAGACTGAATCAAGAAGAAAAAAAATTTGGGGGGCCTGGGTGGTTCAGTCAGTTAAACCTCTGACTTCAGCACAGGTCATGATCTTGCAGTTTGTGGGTTCAAGCCCCACATTGGGCTCTGTGCAGACAGCTCAGAGCCTGGAGCCTGCTTCAGATTCTGTGTCTCCCTCTCTCTATGACGCTCCCTTGTTCACACTCTGTCTCTGTCTCTCTCTGGAAAGTAAATAAACATAAAAAAAAATTTTTTAAAGAAAAAAAAAATTGAATAGACTAATAAGTAATAAGATTGAATCAGTAATCATAAAGCTCCCAATGCAGAAAAACCCCAGGACCAGACTGCTTCAGTGGCAAATTCTACTAAACGTTTAATGAAGAATTAATGGCAGTCCTTCTCAAACTCTCCCAAAAAATTGAAGAGGAGGGAACACACCCAAACTTATTTTACAAAGCCAGCATTACCCTGAGACCAAAGCCTGCAAGGACACTACAAGAAAAGAAAGCTACAGACCAATATCCCTGATGAGTATACATGAAAAATTCTCAACAAAATGCTACCACACCAAATTTGAGAACACTTTGAAAGGATTATACTCCATGACCAAGTGGGATTTATCCCTGGAGTGCAAGGATGTTTCAATATATGCAAATCAATAAATGTGATATACTACATTAATAGAAAGATAAAAGTCACATGATTATCTCAATAGATGCAAAAATAGCATTTGACAAAATACAACATGGTTTCATGATAAATTATACCCTCAACAGACTGGGTATAGAAGGAACAAGACTCAACATAATAAAGGCCATATATGACAAACCCACAGCTAATATTATACTCAGTGTTGTAAAAATTGAAAGCTTTTCCTCTAAGTTCAGGAAGAAGACAAGGCTACCCACTCTCACCACACTAGCTAGAGAAATAAGGAATAAAGAAATAAAAAGCATCCAAATCAGAAGCAAAATGGTTATTTGCAGATGATATGATCATACATATAGGAAATCCCAAAGACTCAAACAAAAAATTCTTGGAACTAATCAATAAATTTCAGTTACAGGATATAAAATCAATATACAGAAATCAGAAATCTATACACTAACAGCGAAACATCTGAAAAAAGAAATGTAAAAAACTGTTCCATTCACAATAGCATGAAAACCAATAAAATATCTAGGAATAAATTTAACCAAGAAACTGAAAGATCTGAACCATGAAAGCTACAAGATTTTGTTGGATGACATTGATGAAGATACAAACAAATGTAAAGATATTCCATGTTCGTGGATCAGAAGAATTAATACTGTTAAAATGTCCATACTACCCAAAGCAATCTATAGATTCAGTGCAATCCCTGTCAAAATTCCAATGGCATTTTTCACAGCAATAGAAAAAACAACCTTAAAATTTGTATGAAACCACAAAAGAAACCACAAATCCTGAGAAAGAATAACAAAGCCAGAGTATCACACTTCCTTGTTTCAAACGATATTGCAAAGCTATAGCAGTTAAAACAGTATGGTACTGGCGTAAAAAAAAAAAAAAAGACATACTACCAATGGAACAGAACAGACAGTTCAGTATTAAACTCCCACATATACAACCAACTAATATTTGACAAGGATGCCAAAAAGGAATCCAAGGGGAAATGATGGTCTCTCTAACAAATGATGTTGGGAAAACCAGATAACCACATGCAAAAGAAAAAAGAAAGAAAATAAATTGAACATCTCTCTTACACCATTCACAAAAATTTACCTGAAATGGATTAAAAACTTAAATGTAGTACCTGACATCATAAAACTCCTACCAGAAAACATAGGGGGAAAGATTCTCCACATGGGTCTTGATAATAATTTGGGTGGATATGACACCTAAAGCATAAGCAACAAAATAAAAAATAAACAAGTGGGACTACATGAAACTAAAAAGCTTCTATACAGCAAAAGAAACCATCAACAAAGTGAAAAGACAACCTACAGAATAGGAAAAAATATTTGCAAGCCATATAACTGATAAGGGGTTAATGTCCAAGATATATAAAGAAATTGTACAACTCAATGGCAAAAAGCCCAAATGATCCACTTTTAAAATGAGCAGAGGACCATTTTCCCAAAGAAGGTATATGAATGGCTAACAGGCTAACACATGAAAAGGTGTTCAACCTCACTAATCACAGAAATGCAAATCAAAACTACAATGAGATATCACTTTATACCTGTTAGAATGGATATGATCAAAAAGAGATAACAAGTGCTGACATGGATGTATAAAAAAGGGGATCTTTATGCACTGCTGGTAGGAATCTAAATCAGGGCAGCCCCTATGGAAAACAGTGTGTAGAATCCTCAAAAAACTAAAAATAAAACTACCATATGATCCAGCAGTTCTGCTCCTAGGTATTTATCCAAAGGAATTGAAAGCGCTATGTCAGATTGATATCTGCACCCCATGTTCATGGCAGCATTATTTATAATAGCCACAATATAGAAACAACCTAAGTGTCTGCTGACAGATGAATGAATAAAGAAATTGTAAGGTATATATTCAATGAAATATTATTCAGTATAAAAAGGCGGAAATTCTGCCATTTGCAACATGGATGGATCTTGAGGGCATTAGACTTTGTGAAATAAATCAGAAAAAGACAAATACTGTATGATCTCGCCTATACAGAGAATCTAAAAGAAAAAACACCTAACTCAGAAAAAAGACCTGATCTGTGGTTACCAGAAGCAGGGAGTGGTGGAGAGGGAATTGGAAGAAGGTGGTCGAAAGCTACAAGCTTCCAGTTATAAGATAAATAAGTAATAAGGATGTAATGTACAGCATGACCATAGTTAACACAGTTGTATGGTATATATAAAGTTAAGAGAATAAAGCCAAAGTGCTATCACAAGGAGAAAATTTTTCTTTTTTTTTTTGTTTCGTATGTGTATGATATAGTGGATATTAACTAAATATTATGGTAATCATTTCACCATATAGGTAAAAATCATTATGCTATACACTTTATCTTATCCAGTGCTATATGTCAATTTTATCTCAGTAAAACTGAGAAAAAAATATTGCTTTGGCTGTGTACAACATTATAGAATAATTGAATACTTTTGTTAGCAAGGTACAGCTTATATACAACATATATATAGATCACGTATTGAAACGCACAAGCAAAAAAGTTGATGAGGAGGCATCAACTTCTGCCTGAGAGTTTCCAGCGTCTCAACCTGCCCTACAGATTTTAGACTTGTCTGTTCTCGGATCACACAAAGTATTTACGTGAAATTGAATATACACATAAATATATTTGAAGTGATATCACCTACCCAGGAAAGCTTTTCTATCTGGATTAGGTTAGAATACAACCTCCTGTGCCTACTCCAAAGATACTGTTTATCACACTGTGCTCTAATTGCCCCCTTCCTTCATGCCTCAAATACCAATCAAGCATCTACCATACTTGATTCTATGTTAAATGTTACAGTGGAGAGCAAAACGGGTGCAGTCCCTGTGTGAATGGAACTTTCAGTCTAAGGGGGGGTAGACATTAACCAAATAACTACACTGTTAGATATATAAACTAAAACAAGTAGTGAGCTGAAAGAAAGGTATGACCACTCTTTAAAATCAAATAAAGAAATATAACCTAGACTCAGAGAGTGGCAAGTCTAGAGAGGCTTCCTTGAGGAAGCAATGCTCAGCAGAGATCTGAAGACGAGTAAGACTTAACTGGAAATAGAGAATAAGGGGAGACCAGACCAGTGGAAAAGATACTGTGATTGGAAGAACATGCAGATTCTGACAAATTTAAAAAAATGCCAGTGTAACTAGAACTCAGAGTGGGAGGGAGAGCATAGTGAGAATTCAGACTGGAACAATAGTCAGGTGCCACATTACATGTAACTTTGTGGACTGTATTAAGGGTTTTGTACAGGACCTGGCAGATCGTTGGCTATCTCTATGAAGGCAAGAAACCACACATATAATCTTCCTAGATTTACAGATTAAGCCAAGATCTCCAGGAAGTCTCAAAACTACCCCCTCTTTATGGAAACAATTAATCTTATCATTGCCCTGGCAAGCCAGAGTAGGAGAGATGAAGCCCAGATTTATAGCGCTTGGCTCAGGGCCCTGCCAGAGACAAGGGCAAGACTTTTGTTAGCTCTACCCATCACTTACACGCAGCAGCTATTACAAGAATATCCAGAAAAGTTTCATCAAGAGCAGAAATATCTGAGGATCCAAATAATTGAAGAGCCTTACCCCCTACTCCAGAGGCATTCTTGAGAATGAATTGTTGATTGTCTAGGATAGATCCAGGTAAAGACATGGCTCTTAGAAAGTTAAGTCAAGCTAGGACTTCATAGTGAAGAAAACAGAATTTTCTTGAAATTTCAACAATTACGAACCAGTCCTTGCTTCCAAGGTATGCTCACAGTCACAATTCTCCCTGGAGAAGGCCAAGTGAAGCAGGAGAGCAGAGAAAGTAAATTCTCTCCTGCTACCGGAGTTTTCTAACAATTAGAGTGATCCAAAGATAGAATGAGCTACCTCAGAAGATAGTGATCTCAAAACTTCAAAAATAAGCTAGTAGGCCACTTGGGGTGTTATAGAGGAGATTCAAGCTTATGGGTTGGTCTACATGAACTTAATGGTTTCTTCCCACCATGAGAATCTCAGAGGCAGAAAGAATAATGTGAATGAGTAACCATAGGATAGAGAGAACTGAGAACTGAGCGAGAGAAAGAGGCTGCTTGTAAAAAGCATTCAGTTATAAAGAACAGAAGGGCTTAATTTTGTTTGGAGTAGAAGCAGTTTATGCCATTGTACCTAATCTGATCTGGGTTTGGGAATGAAGAGGAAGAAATCTAACAGTGCATTCTTTCTGGAAACTGTGGCTTCCAACTTGAAATTAGGTCTGCATATCTACCCAACTCCAGTGAATGTGCTTTTCAGATTTTGGTGTTGGGCTAGGGTTATTATGGTGAAGATGGATATTAGTTATCTGTAGCTGTGTAGCAAATTATCTCAAAATGTAGCTCAAAAGAACAAATATTTTATTTTGTCACACAGATTCTGAGACTATCTAGGAGTGGTTCAGCTGGGTGGTTCAGGCTCAGGGTCCCTCTCTACATAGATAAATAGGTAGATAGATACAAATATATTATTTTATAGTCCAGCTCTCACCTGGGTCTAGAATCATATGCAGGTTCAAAAGGGCTAAAGAAGTCTCTCCTAAGCTCCCTTATTTGGTTGTTGCAGACTTTATTCCTGGCTATTGGACAGAGACATGGGCCCCTCCATAACCTGCTTTAATGGCCTCATGACATGGCATCAGGCTTCCCAAGGAGGAAGTGATTCAAGAGGGAGAGAAACATGAATGAGTGAGTGAAATAGTGCCCAAAAAGGAAGCAGGACTATTATCTACAATATAAAAGATCTCCTATAACAGACAAGCAGCCCTCCTCCTAAAAAAATGGACAAAGTATTTGAACAGAAATTCCACAAAAGAAAAACAAATGGCCAAAAAACACACGAGGAGATACTCAATTATCACTAATCATTAGGGAAACAAAATTAAAACCCACAATAAGAGATGGTTACAGAGTAATAATAATAGCTAAAATTTAAAAGACTGAAAATACTGAGCATTGGCAAGGACATGCGGAATGAGTTAAATGATCATAATATACTTCTGCTGTAGTGTAAAATGTCAGAGCCATTAAAAAAAAACTTTACTTATACACACATTTACCATACCACTTCCAGTAATTTAAGAATAATGAATTCAGCTTTTCACAAAAGACTGTACATAAATGTTTATAAGAGTATCATTTATAATAGCCAAGTCAAGAAACAATTCATTTGTGGGTCCATCCAACAAATTGTGTACACATGAAATATTTCTTTTTTTAAAAAATGTTTTAATGTTTATTTTTGAGAGAGACAGAGAGAGAGAGAGTGAGCAGTGGAGGGGCAGAGAGAAAGGGAGACACAAAATCCAAAGTAGGCTCCAGGCTCTGAGCTGTCAGCAGAGCCTGATGCGGGGCTCGAATTCACAAACCATGAAATCATGACTTGGGCTGAAGTCGGACGCTTAACTGACTAAGCCACCCAGGCGCCCCAACGTGAAATATTTCTTAATTCTCCCTCTTCCCAGATAATTATATATTGATACACATAGCAGTATAAATAAATCTCAGTCATTATGCTAAGTGGAACATCTTAGGGAAAGAACATACATACCATCTGTCTATCTCTGGGAAAATGAATCTGCAGTGATAGAAATCAGGTCAGTGATTGTATGGGATAGGGGTTTGGGAGATACTGACTTCAGAGTGTCATGAGGAACATCTGGGACAAAGAAAATATTCCATACCTTTTTCTGTGGTGATGGTTACATGGAGAACATTTGGCAAAACTCATGGAAATGTAATTTAAAACATATAATGTTTTATTGTGCAACCTATACCTTATGAAACTTAATTTTAAAAATAAGAAAAAAGGCTCTTGGGTGGCTCAGTTGGTTGAGCTCAGTCCACTTTGGCTCAGGTCATGATCTCATGGTTCATGAGTTCAAGCCCCACATCAGGCTTGCTGTTGTCAGCACAGAGCCCACTTCAGATCCTAGTTCCCTCTCTCTCTCTCTCTCTCTCTCTCTGTGCCTCCCCCACTTCTCTCTCTCAAAAATAAATAAATATTTAAAAAATAGGAAAAATGTTCAAAATATTTAAACAACAATTTTAGAATGGGAGGGATAATTCATAGAAACAAAATAATATTTGGAAACTTTATTGCTTTCTACCCAGGCAAAAATACCATATATTAAATAGCATACTTAACCACATGGATATAGATATAGATACAGATATCTACAAATGTAATTTTATGCCTTAGGGAAATTTTTCTGGTATTTTTTAATCATTATGGGAAAGGATCTTTTAATAAACCTCATAGAAAATTTCAATTTCCCATGTAAAAAATTATAAAGATCATTTGATCAAACCTCAGTGCAAAAACATAGAACTGATAACTGAAGCATACTTTTAAAAGCTATTTTAAATTAAAAAAAAACTATACAACTTTTGAGTCAAAGTGGAAGTCAAAACAAAAATTATAGACCTTTAAAGGCAAGATCTTTACATCTCATAACGTGTTATACAGTTAAAGGATGAACTCAGAGAACAAAATAATAAACATACAATAAATGTATAATATTTAAGATAGTGGTAAATTCTATGAATAAGAATAAAACTGAATAAGGTAGACAGAGACTGATCAAAGAAGGAATACCATTTTGGTCAAGGAAGCCTTCACTGAGAAACTGACATTTCAGTATAGTTCTGAAGGAAAGGAGGGAGGCAATCATACAGACATTGAGCGGACAGGATTCTAGGGTGAAAAATAATTAGTAAGTGCCAAGACCCTGAGGAAGCTGGTAGTGGAGCAAGCGATGGGTAAATTAGTAGAAAGGGAAATCAGAGAAATGATGTGGGATCAAATCATGTAGTACTTCTTAGGCTACCGCAAGGACTCTAACTTGTATTCTAGTGGATGGGAAGCCTGTGGAAGGTTTTGAGCAGAGGATAAACATGATATAACTTATGTTTTACAAGGATCATTCCAGAATTGTCTATGTAGCAAAAAGGGTAGAAACAGGGAGATCAGGTGGGAGGTTGTTGTAATAATCCAGGTAAAACATGATGGAGACTTGGATCAGGAGAGACTCAGTGGAGGTGGGGGAGAATTGGTTAAATACAAGTAATCAAGGAAAAGAGAATATAGGCCATCTGATTTAATAATTCAACTCAGAAATCTAAAGAGACCAGCTAAACAAACTTCTCAATCAACTGAGTGAAGGTAATTAAGTGGGCAGGAAAGAAATGAGTGAATTAGAAACCAAAAAGATATATAGTGAAAGATATACATAGAATTAAAAAATAAATAAATTATGTTCTTTGTAAAGTCTGATAAAATACATTTTTGGTAAAGTAAGTAAGGAAAAAGAAAAGGGAAAATACAGATATATAACAGAATGGAAAAGAAGACATAAATATGAATAAGCTATAATGAAAAGATACAATTTGCTAATAATGCAAAAATTCAAATTAACAAGTTGCACAAAAATATAAGTGAATCAAGGATAGAATATTTTTATAATCTTTGGGTAAATACATAGTAGTACAATTGCTGGATCATAGAGTAGTCACCCCAATATTTTATAGCTCATTACCTACAATAGCCAAATTATGGAACCAGCCCAAGTGCCCATAGACTGATGAGTGGATAAAGAAGTGTACACACACACACACACACACACACACACACACAGGAATATTAGTCAACCATAAAAAAAAAGGAATGAAATCTCACCATTTGCAATGACATGAATGAAGCTAGAGAGCATTATGCTAAGTGAAATAAGTCAGTCAAAGATGAAACCATATGATTTCACTCATATGTGGAATTTAAGAAACAAAACAAGCAAAGGGAAAGACAAGAGAGAGAGAGACAAACCAAAAACAGACTCTTAACAATAGAGAACAAATTGATGGTCACCAGAAGGGAGGTGAGTGGGGGGATGGGTTAAATAGGTGATGAGGATTAAGGAGGGCACTTTGTGATGAGCATTGGGTGATGTATGGAAGTGTTGAATCACTGTATCATACATCTGAAACTAGTATTACACTGTATGTTAACTAACGGGAATTTAAGTAAAAACTTCAAAAACATAATAGAATAATAATAGAGTAGACTGACCATAGCGGAAATTGAAAAACCTTGTTAAGAATTATGTTATAAAAGGAACTCTGTGAGACAGTTTTAGAAGTGTATTATATAAAAGCACAGATAGTTTCCATGTTATTTACATTGACCTAAAACAGAAGAAGTTCAAAAGTTTGCCAACTCATTTGATAACTTTGGCAGAGCCCCAATACTAACTTTAACAATAGTAGTACAAAGTCCTAAATAAATCACAACAAATTGAATTTGGAAGCACATTTTATTTATTTATTTATTTTTAAATTTTTCTTTATTTTTTTTGCAATATATGAAGTTTATTGTCAGATTGGTTTCCATACAACACCCAGTGCTCATCCCAAAAGGTGCCCTCCTCAATACCCATCACCCACCCTCCCCTCCCTCCCACCCCCCATCAACCCTCAGTTTGTACTCAGTTTTTAAGAGTCTCTTATGCTTTGGCTCTCTTCCACTCTAACCTCTTTTTTTTTTTTTTCCTTCCCCTCCCCCATGGGTTTCTGTTAAGTTTCTCAGGATCCACATAAGAGTGAAACCATATGGTATCTGTCTTTCTCTGTATGGCTTATTTCACTTAGCATCACACTCTCCAGTTCCATCCACGTTGCTACAAAGGGCCAGATTTCATTCTTTCTCATTGCCACGTAGTACTCCATTGTGTATATAAACCACAATTTCTTTATCCATTCATCAGTTGATGGACATTTAGGCTCTTTCCATAATTTGGCTATTGTTGAGAGTGCTGCTATAAACATTGGGGTACAAGTGCCCCTATGCATCAGTACTCCTGTATCCCTTGAGTAAATTCCTAGCAGTGCTATTGCTGGGTCATAGGGTAGGTCTATTTTTAATTTTTTGAGGAACCTCCACACTGTTTTCCAGAGTGGCTGCACCAATTTGCATTCCCACCAACAGTGCAACAGGGTTCCCATTTCTCGACATCCTCTCCAGCATCTATAGTCTCCTGATTTGTTCATTTTGGCCACTCTGACTGGCGTGAGGTGATATCTGAGTGTGGTTTTGATTTGTATTTCCCTGATGAGGAGCGACGTTGAGCATCTTTTCATGTGCCTGTTGGCCATCCGGATGTCTTCTTTAGAGAAGTGTCTATTCATGTTTTCTGCCCATTTCTTCACTGGGTTATTTGTTTTTTGGGTGTGGAGTTTGGTGAGCTCTTTATAGATTTTGGATACCAGCCCTTTGTCTGATATGTCATTTGCAAATATCTGTTTCCATTCCGTTGGTTGCCTTTTAGTTTTGTTGGTTGTTTCCTTTGCTGTGCAGAAGCTTTTTATCTTCATAAGGTCCCAGTAGTTCATTTTTGCTTTTAATTCCCTTGCCTTTGGGGATGTGGAAGCACATTTTAATACATACCCTCTGGCCAGTCAGAGTTTATCAAGAAACAGTGTAGAGATTTAAGATACCAGACTCTGGAACCAGATAGCCTAGGAACAGGTTTGCTATGGATCTGCTAGCTGTGTGGCTTTGGTCAATCTATTTAATTTCTCTGTATCTCAGTTTCATTATCCATCAAATGGGGCTTCTGATAGTAACTACTTTATGCAGTCATTGTAAAGATTAAGAGAGTAATTCTGTGGGGGCGCCTGGGTGGCTCAGTGGGTTAAGTGTCCAACTCTTGATTTTGACTCAGGTCATGATCTCACAGTTCGAGAGTTCGAGCCCTGCATCAGGCTCTGTGCTGACAGCTCAGAGCTTGCTTGGGATTCTCTCTCTACCCCTCCCCAGCTTCCCCCTCCCTTTCTGTCTTTCTCAAAAATAAATAAATAAACTTAAAAGAGTAACTCTGTGAAGCACTTATTATAAGCCAAGCATATAGTAAGCACTCAAAAATATTAATGACTATTAATTTCTATGTTTGGAGATACATTGTTCATATTAGCAAGTCAAAGGAGAAAAACCATAAGGTAATGTTGTTAGATATCAAAAGTATTTTGATAACGTTTCATATTCATTTATTATTTTAAAAAAGTTCTAGTATACAGTAAGAAGAAAAATACTTTCTTAAAATAATTAAGAAGCTCCATTTGAAATCTGTAGCCTTCATCATCAAGGATGCCTATTATCACCAACATTGTCATGATGTGATACAAAAAGAACAAAAAATATGAAATAACATTTATTATTATTTATAAATGATACATTTGTCTACCTAGAAAACCCAATGCCAGTCAAAATCCAAACAGGATTTTTAAACAATTGGTAATTATTCTAACTTTCTTCTAGAAGAAAAATAATGTATAAAAATTGCCAAGAGCGTGTTGAAACAGAGAAGTATTGGGGTGCCTAGGTGGCACAGCTGGTTAAGCAATTGACTCTTGATTTTGCCTCAGGTCATGATCTCACACCTGTGAGATCAAGCCCGGGGTCAGGCTCTGTGCTGACAGCAGGAGCCTCCTTGGATTCTCTCTCTCTCTCCCTCTCTCTCTGTGCCCCTCCTCCACTTGTGCTTGCTTGCACACTTGCTGTCTCTCAAAATAAATAAACATTAAAAAAATGGGAGAGAGAGAGAGAGAAGTATGAGGTGCTTTTGGCTTATACGAGGCCTCATCTTTTACAAGTGCAAGAGATATACATATCAGCACAAGAGAAAAGAAAGACCAGAAGAAGATAGCATATGATAAGGGTGGTGTTTCAAATCATTGTGAAAATTGTTGGCTAATTAATAAATGTTTTGTGAAAAGTAGACATAATCTTATTATTAATAAAATCTATCACTCCATTGCATTTGTAAATACTGTATGTTTTCTGAAATCCATCATATTGTCAGGCGATATTTGCAGAACCAAATTTGAACCATGCGTTTTGGAAGTGATTCCAAAAGCCGAAGGCTTATTGAGTAGGGTACATTAATTCTAAAATAAGAACTCTTGATATACATATTTCACCTGCAATTCTGTCAGTTTTTATTTCACATAATTTGAGGCTGTGTTGTTGGATGCATGTGTGTCTATTATCAATAGATATTCTTGCCACTTTGCTCCTTTTCCCACTAGATGATCTCTTTCCTTTTCCAATAAGGTTTTTTTCCTCCTGAATTCTATTTTAATCATATATTATGAAGCTCAACTTGTTTTCTTCATATTTGTCTTATGTATCTTTTCCTACCCATCTATTTTAAATAATTTTGAATCCGTCTAAGTGTTTATTTCATAGAAAAAAAAATCATTGCTAGAGCCTTAAAAGAAAGTGCAACCTGATAGTCTTGGTCTTTTATTTGGTGACTTTAATTAATTTACAATTATTTTAAAGCTATGTGAATACTTATTACTGCCATCTTTTCTCAAATTGTGCATTAACTATATGTCAGGGGTCTTTTTCATGAACAGGTCTTTTTTTTTTTTTTTTTTTTTACATCCAAATTAGTTAGCATATAGTGAACAATGATTTCAGGAGTAGATTCCTTAATGCTTCTTACCCATTTATCCCATCCCCCCTCCCACACCCCCTCCAGTAACCCTCTGCTTGGTCTCCATATTTATGAGTCTCTTATATTTTGTCCCTCTCCCTGTTTTTATATTATTTTTGTCTCCCTTCCCTTATGTTCATCTGTTTTGTCTCTTAAAGTCCTCATATGAGTGAAGTCATATGATTTTTGTCTTCTTCTGACTAATTTCACTTAGCATAATACCCTCTAGTTCCATCCACGTAGTTGCAAATGGCAAGATTTCATTCTTTTTGATTGCCGAGTAATACTCCATTGTCTATATATAATACATCTTCTTTATCCATTCATCCATCGATGGACATTTGGGCTCTTTCCAAACTTTGGCTATTGCTGATAGTGCTGCTATAAACATTGGGGTGCATGTGCCCCTTCGAAACAGCACACCTGTATCCCGTGAATAAACACCTAGTAGTGCAATTGGTGGGTCATAGGGTAGTTCTATTTTTAGTTTTTTGAGGAACCTCCATACTGTTTTCCAGAGTGGCTGTACCAGCTTGCATTCCCAATGAACAGGTCTTTCCACTGAACAGAACAGATTCTGTTTCAGTATTAAAAATGTATGCATTCTTAAAAAAAAATTTTAAATAAAGGGGGCGCCTGGGTGGCTCAGTTGGTTGAGTGGCCGACTTCGGCTCAGGTCATGATTTTGCGGTCCGTGAGTTCGAGCCCCGTGTCGGGCTCTGTGCTGACAGCTCAGAGCCTGGAGCCTGTTTCAGATTCTGTGTCTCCCTCTCTCTGACCCTCCCCCGTTCATGCTCTGTCTCTCTCTGTCTCAAAAATAAATAAACATTAAAAAAAATTTTTTTAATGTATGCATTCTTTTTAAATTTTATGATATGTCCCTTAATATAAAAGACCTATACTTATGACATTTATTTTTACTAAACATGAGTATAAATGACCATCCATATATTCTAGTACTCAGTTTAGAAAATGATACCTAAGGAAACAAAACTGTGGTAGGTGCTGCCTTTATACCCCTCTTCATGACATCTTCTTCCCACCCACTCAAAGTTAATAACTTTTAAAAATATGATATTTATTCTCCTTGCACGTAACTATATTTTTGCTACATATGTATGTATCCCTAAATTATGTATAGTAATGTTATGCATGTTTTAAATTCAATACAAATGGTACCATCTGTATGTACCTTTTGCAACTTACTTTATTTTGCATCCAACATTATATGTGAGATTTATCCAGGTTGATACATATATTTATATTCATTGTTCTGTAGTGTATTGTACATATCCATTATATGAATAACCCACAATTAGTTTATCTAAGGTATAGATTATCAATAGATAGATAGATAAAGAGATAATAACGTATGTGAGTTTCAGAAGCAGTAGACTGGAACCAAACCAAAATGAACATTATTTTTTTTTATGCTTATTTATTTTTTGATAGAGAGAGTGAGAGGGGGAAGAGGGGCAGACAGAGAGGGAGAGAGAATCCCAAGAAGGCTCCATACTGTCAGCACAGAGCCTAATGTGGGGCTCAAACCCATGACCCATGAAATCATGACCTGAGCCAAAACCAAGAGCCGACCGCCCAACTGACTGAGCCACTCAGGTGCCCCAAAGTGAACATTCTTACAATGATTTTAAGGAGATGAAATGCAAATGAACTCATAAAAATAAATGGATAAAATTGCTAAGTTGGACATTAAGCGAATTGACATAAAATCTCAATAAGAGGAAAAACAAGCCATGGTACCAAAAACAGTTCCATCAACTGATGACCCCTGTATTAGTCTGCTCTGGCAGTCATTACAAAATAACACAGATTAAATAGGTTAACAACAGAAATATATTTTCTCTCAGTTCTGGATGCTGGAAGTGCCAGATGAAAATTCCATCAGCATTGATGTGTAGTGAAATCTCACTTTTATCTTACACATGGCTGTCCACCAGCTGTGTCCCCACCTGGCCACTTCTCTGTGTGTACATGGAGAGGGAAAGAGAAATATCTCTGCTATCTCTCTGTTTTTCTTTAAAAATTTTTTAAATGTTTGTTTATTTTTGAGACAGAGAGACAGAGTGTGAGTGGATGATGGGAAGAGAGAAAGGGAGACACAGAATCTGAAGCAGGCTCCAGACTCTGAGCTGTCAGCTCGAACCCACAAACCGTGAGATCATGACCTGGGCTGAAGTCAGACATCCAACCGACTGAGCCAACCAGGCGCCCCTATCTCTCTCTGGTTTTATGAGGCCTCCAGCCCTATCAGATCAGGACCCTACCTTTATGACCTCACTTAATCTTAACTGCTCCCTAAAGTCCCTATCTTCCAATACAGTCACATTGGGGATTAGAGCTTCAGCATATGGATTGTGGAGGTACGTGTTCACTCTATAATACTCCCAAATCTTATATCCCATTTAGCTTCACCACAACATTATTATAAAGCAACCTCAAAATCTTAGTGGTTTACAAAAGCAAATATTTATTTTTCTTGGTCATGGGCAGGTAGTAGGGATGACTGTGATCTCAGCTGGTGTTGGCTGCGTGTGAATCTAGACTGCAGGTCAGGTTTAGGTCCACAGGCTTCATTTTGGAGTCCAGGCTAAAAGGGCAGAGGACACCTAAGCATGTACTTTTCAGGGTGATGCCAGTACCACAAGAACACAAAACCCAACCACATAAACATGTTTCAAACCTCTGCTTGTACCACATCTACCAGCATCCCCCCCCCCACACACACACACACACACTACCATGGGAGCGATAGTTCAACAGGCACAGCATAGATTCTCAAGCTCCGAGTGTTTGGCATGAGTCTTAATGACACTAGAAGACATTGTTTTGCTATGACGGCCCATGTGGGTTTTGCGTAGTAAAGACTGATGCTGCAGCCACACCATCCATAAGCTAAAAGTCTTTTGTCTCTTCATGTTGTGCTTTGATTCCTCACCCACTCCTTACAGCGCTTCGTAAAGTTCTGAGCCAGTGCACCCTGCTTTTGTTTGGAGAGTTCACATTGGTCACACTCTTTCACTCTGTGAGCTCTGAGTCCATTGAGAAGTATGGTGGGAATTCAATGCAGTATTGGCTTTATTATGGTGAAGTTGCCTTGGATCCCAGACTGAAATGGTTTCTCATCTGTTTCCCCTCCTGATATGACTTCCTAGTCATAGGTATTACTCCTAGAGAGCACCCTGCCTGTCTGCTCTGTTTACAGCGTGGGGAGGAAGCAAAGCTGGTCAGATTAATAAAGAGGAGGAGAAACATAGAGCAAGAAGGGTGCTCAAACTAAAGACACAGGCCTTGTGGAGGCAGGAGGCAGAGTCACTGATAACTGGTGGCCACTGCGGAAGCCTTCAGGCTTTTGAAGGAGTCACTCTCTAGGTGACCGAATTCACTGAAGATGAAGGCCCTTGGACAGTTTGGCTTGAAGAAAATCAGACCCAGAGGGACCTGGTAGTTGACCATGAACATAAAAAAGAAGACATAACTCCATTACTTCTCTCATTCATTCAATAAATAAATATTTGAGTCCTACCTTGTGCCAGGCATACTGTTCTGTGTATTGGCAATTCAGCAATTAACAAAATAGCCATATCCTTGTCCGTGTGGTACTGACATGGTTTATGGAATGGGGTACAAACATTAAATAAAAAATATAGATAATATATACTCTGACAGAAGGTAATAAATGGTAAAGACAGAGAAAAAAGGGAGGGAAGAGGGTTAGGGTGTGTTGGCAAGGTGAGGTACAATTTCAGAAAGGATGGCCAGGGTAGGTGATATTTGAATAAAGATCTGGAGGAAATGGGGCCATGGGGTTAGAGCATTGTGCAACAGGTGAGGCAAGAGCAAACACTTGAGGGGGTAGGTGCCAGGGTTGAGGAATAGTAAGGCCAGTGTGTGAGAGGAAGTACAAGATGAGGCCAGACAGGTCATGGGGCTGGTGGTGAGAGGAGGGAGGGAAGATCAGTGTAGACCTTGGAAGTCCCCACAATGATCCAGGTGCTTATTCCATGAAGTGGGGAGTCAGTGGAATACTTTGTGCATAATGGAGACATTTGGGTGATTTACCTTTACAGCGCCAGTTGGGCAACAGTGTGGAATACAGACTGAATGGGAACAAGGGTCATATTCTGTGTGCTCCTGAGAAATCATTAGAGTCAGTGGATATAAGGGGGTGACTTTACCAACTAAAGAACCTCACCTAACTGACTATCCACCAGTGAAACTGGGTGCTCAGTCACCTTGGGAGTCAGCAGCACGTAACTGACAGTCCCAGTAGATGTGAGGGTTGTTGACGCTGGGAAATTCCTACATCAAATAAGGCAATAAACTCTGACATCCCAGATTCCTTCCACTAATGAGCATCTCTGGTGCCACAGCATATATCACCCTAATATCCCCCAGTTAGAATATAGGCTCCATGAATATAAGGAGTTTTGTCCCTTCTGTTCATTGATCTATCCTGGTGCCTTAAATAGTGTCCAGTAAATAACAGCCACTCAATTAGCATTTGTAAATGTTTGAATGTCCCTATTAAACATATTGCAGGTTTTTAGGGGTGCCTGAGTGGCTTAGTCAGTTAAACATCCGACTTTGGCTCAGGTCATGGTCTCCTGGTTTGTGGGTTCGAGCCCCATGTTGGGCTCTGTGCTGACAGTGCAGATCCTGCTTGAGATCCTTTCTCTCTCCCTCTCGCTCTGCCCTTCCCCTACTCATGCTTCCTCTCTCTCAAAATAAATAAATAAACTTAAAAAAATATTGGAGGTTTTTGAGCATCATACTTTTGTTCTCAGCACCTCAGAGAATAAGAATAGTTGGTCGGATGGCACCTGATGAATTTTCCAGGCCTTCCAGTCAGTGTGATTGCATTTCAGACTCTGAGCCATTGTTTCTAAAGGGCTTTGCAGGCTATAAGGTGTATGAAGGGTGCTTATGGGGAGGGACGGCAGGGATGGGCAGTGGCAAAGCTGAGTCAAGGGGAAGTACACAGAGAACCTCTGGTGCTAGGGATCTCTGAACATGAAGGTGGATTGTCTTGGAGATGTCTCGAGTTCTTGTTCCATTAAAGGTGTTTCCTTAAAAGCTAAAGATACAGGATACAGAAGACCTATCCCATCCCAAGCATGTTGCCTTTGCTTCGTGGTCAGCCTGGTCAACAAAGTGTTCACAGGTCTTTAGGCTTTCCTTGGAAAAACACCATAAATAGCAGTAGGGACGCCTGTTAAGTGTATTTAAAACCTCTTTTTTTTTTTTTCATCTTAATGAAGTTCACCAGTGACAGTATTTTTTCAAACAAAGAGTTCTGTGTGGGCACAAGCATTATTATGCATCCCCAGACACCCACCCGGCAGCTATGCCACGTCCCCCTGAGGTTTAACAGGATCGCCAACATCAAAAGGTAGGCTGACGGGGCCCACCTTTGCCACCAGATAAGCCAGTGAGACCTGCTGTTACGTTTATTGAACAATCAATACAACGAGATACACATAAGGTCTTTGCAATGATTTTATTTCATAGTTAGCTTTAGTTTACTTCAGTATATGTGCTGCCGAAGCGAGCACAGCTTTAGTTTATTTCAAACTAAAGAGAATGTTTTTAATATTAAGCATGCATTTATATATGTCTTCCATGCTCTGTATCCGATGAGTTGCTTTCATTACAAATTAAAAGTAGACTTCGCTTCATGATGACCTGGAAAAAAAACAATAACAGACAGAATTTTGTAACTTTATTGTGAAAATATTGAAATCTATTATCTCATTTACTCTTATATTAATACTAGCTAGTAGATATTGTTGCCTTTGATTCACAAATAGGGAAATTGAAGCTCAAAGAATGTGTGACCCATGGTCATATGGCTAATAGAAGGCAAATAATTCTTGACTCCAAATGTATGTTCTGAATTCATATGTAAATATACCAAAAGTATGTCCCTACCTTTCAAACTCAAACGATAGAATATTCATAATTATAACTTCATGGGACAGACATTTAAATAGATTTGTATTTTCTAGCAGATTATCCCAGTATCACAGGGAGATACTGGGAAAATGGAGGAAAATGAACCTAAATTTTAGGAGTTTCAGCTACTGGAATTCCCTCTTCTCTTTCCAGACACTGGTTGGGCACATTGCCCTGTGGATTTTTCTACTACGTGAGCTTAGGGAGGGTTAAAGTGTGGACTGCATCCCTGCAATACCCAGTTTTCCAGCCTCCCATCTGACAGTACAAGGACAGTCACCTTCCTGGAGTTGTTTACTGCTTAAGTCCAAGGTCCCTGCGGCGCCTGTTGTAGACTTTGAAGCCCATAGAGGTAGGCAGCAAGTTGGTGTTTGCCACGCTTCCGGCTTTGCTCAGCAGGCCTCCCAGCCAGTGAGCCACACAGGTGGCAGAGTTGCAGGTTCTCTTCTGGACAGTGACTCTGATTAGCAAGGTGGAAAAAGAACAGAAGACCTGTTAGAGACTGGAACAGATACCTGCCACATAGAACCATCATCGTAAAATTACTGCTCTGAGAGGCACCAGTTAACCTTGTGTCTTTCCTCAGTCACAATTATCACTGCAGAAATACACAGGCTCTTGGGGAAAATGCCATGATCACTCCCACAGACATTCCCAGGGGTGTCAGAAAACCCAAGGTGGCTCCGGGTGAGTGGCCATGGAACACAGAGCTGTAACAGCCTGTCTTTCCTGTATAAATACACTGCAAATCAAGTAAGGCTTATGAGACACAGAGAATTATGGCCCCAAACTGATCCTAAGACGAGGATTGTCTGGAAGTCACATCCCACTCAAAGGCATCAAATATCCCTTGTTAGAAATACAAAAATTCCCCGACTTACCTGGAAGAAAAGGCGATTTTACAGCGTTGGGTCCCCGAGGTGCTTACCTGTTCTTTACTGCTCCTGTTCTTCCTACTTGAGGTTGGTCCAAGGACTAGCTACTCCACCCTGCACCCAGCTACCACAGGGCTGAGGCTACTTCTAAGCACAGGTCCCTGAATCTGGGAAGCCTGTGGTGTGGGCCAGAGCAATAACCACCACCGCTCAGGTCTTTTGAGAAATATACTTTTATTCCCCATCGGCAAACACATTCACAAGCAGGACTGAGAAGCCGTGCTGTGATTCCTCAGGGGAAGCACAGGGCTGCCCCCCATCTCTTCCTGCGTGATTCTCTTCTGGCCTGTTCCTCTTGCTCTCCTGCCATCTGAGGTTCCAGACATCCACTGCCATAAAGAAAGCCACTGATAACCAGCAACCCGAGAGGACCACACGTATCACGACATAGGAAGGAAGGAAGAAAGGACATTAGAAAAGAGAGGGAGGGGTTTAATAGGCATCCTGGGTCATGCCATCGTGAGGGCCGTGGTCTCTCTCCAAGCTGCTGGCCATGACCCTTTTCTTGCCGGGTGCTCCGACCCCAATTGCAGTCTGAGGGAACGTGTGAAACTTGTTGAGGTCCTGTGTGTATGTGCCCAGCACACAGGTGCTCAGATTACTGCACCGCTTAGCTCGGAAGCTGTCCAGGCTGCAGGGAAAAGACATGCCAGGTGGTACCATGCACCAGGTCTGCCCCTGTGGCGATCGCCCAGAAGGTTAGACCAGGGAGGGGGCACTCTGAGTGGGGGCAGGAGGGGCAGGCAGGAGGGCAGCTCACACATCCTCCATTAGGAGAACTCCGAGGTTTGCTGAGCCAGGGCAGCGTGGGGCAGGGTTGCAGCGGGGAAGGGGTGCCCTTTCCTAGCCTTCCGCATGCTTCTCAGTCCCTGCTCTGCAGAGAGGTCCTTAGGGTAGATGCAGGTGCAGCACATGCCAGGCAGTGCCGGGGCCGGGCCAGGGGCTGGCGTGAGCTCCAGGCTCAGGGGACACGGGGAGGAGGGGCTGGGGAAGGGCGTCTGGCCCCATGACAACATGCACGTCTCCACAGATCCTACACATCTCAAGCCCCCAGACCTACCTCAGGTACTGCTCTACCTGACCCCACCCTCTGCAAGGCCTTTGGCTTCACCTTGCAAATGTGCAATGAAGGCTCCATGTGGATGTGAGAGAAGGTCAAGTGCAGGTTTACAAAGAGAAACCAATTTCTAAAATCTCCTGGGATCTGTGGGGTCCATCTGCTGGCCTCACACTTACCAGTCCTAACTCCTCCAATGCTGGGAAGTCTCCTCAGTGCTTTCAGACCAGTTTCCGGAGGGAGGGATTTCATACCTTCCCCAATTGCTTTCAGAAATGGATCTTTTTACATGTGGTCTAACCATAGTCTCTGTGTGGGACCTCTGTTTTCAGTGGTGCGTGAGAATAGCTGGGCCCCAGGCTGAGGAGAGCCATGGCAGTGTGCTGGCCTCCTGTCCAGCCGTGTTCTGTCTTACCTCTTAGGATATGCCTTCCTTGGCAGGACAGGAGGGAGGGGATGCCCTGAGCCAAGTGGAGTGGGGATCCTCACCTGGAGCCCTCGGTCTCCTGCTCCTGCTGCAGTTCACTGGCCTTCCTCTGCACAAAGTCCTTCACCATTGCAGCCAGCAGGAGGCGCAGTTCCTCCTCATTGAGCATAGCAGCATCCTGAGGACTCTCCAGAGCAGACCTGGGGAGGGGAAGAAAACACAATAGAAGCTCTGGGTCGCTCCCTGTCTCTCCCAAGATAAGCACCCAGGCTTCCTAGTAAAAGCACCAGAAGCATTCTGTGAGATCAATGAGTTATCTGAAATTTATAATAAAGAATATTGTATATCAGTGCTGTTTTTCAATTATGTGCTACACACCTTATATCAGAAAATATACACTCCCCTTTGCCCGGCTCACCAGTTGGTAAACTTTCAGCACACCACAATTTTGAGAATGGAATTGTCTGGTCCCAGGAGGAGTGGGAGAGGAGTGACCTCCAGGCAGGGCTGGCTTACCTGAATGGTGCTGCCTGGAGCATGCCCACCTGGTACAGGGCCAAGATGCCAAGAACCAGGAGAGGAGAGAACTTCCAGAAGCCCATGGCGCTTCTCTGCAAGGGAAAAATAATGTCATTTTCTGCACCAGTTTGAAGTTCCATGAGCCCAAGAACCTGGACTCTGGTCCTGCTTCTTTCTACCTGTAACTCCCTGGCATGGTGGCTTCAGGCTGGTAATGCCATTCCTTTCCCCAGTGTTTCCTCACTGGGGAAGTGGACTGTGGGAAGATCCAGTGAGACTGAAGCAAGCTATCCTAGCAGGACAACTGGGGAAAGAGGACTCAGTCCATAGCCCCTTCCCCACCACCTCACACACTACATTACCTGCTGGCCAGGTCTCCATTGAAGACAATCCTGGGACAATCTCCTGTTTCCTACCCAGAGCTGTACTCCCTGTGTAGGGCTTTTGATCATATCTGGCCATGGTGGGGGGCGGGTGGGGGGGGAGTTAGCTAAAAAGGGAGTATCTGTCCCATTGGAATCTTAGGGAAACTGAAGAAACAAATACTACTGCTCACCTGCTCTGCACTCTAGTAGAGAATCCCCTGCAAGAACCAAGTTTAGCAGAGTCTCCTGGAAACCAGGAAAAAAGCTCCCAGGACTCACTACTGGGGCTTTCCTTCCCGGGCTGCCGGCCCCTAGTCATTGCACCTATTTGCCACCCACTGGCGCTGGTCCAGGTTCCGAACCGATTTCCCAGGGACCACTAGGCATAAGACATGATCCCGTGAGCACCCTTGTGTCCTACTGTGTGCACAGTGCCTGCGGAGCTCCAGCGTCCTGAGCGCAAGTGTAGCAAGAGACAGCGAGACTGATGGAAAGATTAAAGCAGGAAGTCTCCGAACTGAGACAGCTCAGTGTACCTGGGGTTTGAATAGCGGAGTAACAGATTTTGTGACGAAGAGACCCAGACAGAAGTGCCCAGAGACTCAAAGATGGGCAGGAAGAGCGGATACAAGAACAACTAATGCAGAAGAGGGAGAGAAGAAGAGGGAGAGAGAGAATCAAACAGCGAAGGCAGGAATCTCGGGGCTCACCTGGCAGCAGGCAGCAGGTGGCTTGGAGCTCAGGCGGTGGCAGCTGCGGTAGCGTTGGCGTCGGGCGATGGCGCTGTGGAAGTGTCAGGGACACTTGAGCAGAGCAGTGGCTCGGCTGCCTCCCAGCACCAGCAGCTGCTCTTATTCCCGCCGCTCTGGGTCTGGGTGGGGGGGGGGGGGGGTCCAGGAGCTCTGAGCAACCAATGAGGGAAAAGATCACGTACCCCAGATGGATTGTGTCACCCATTTGCGTCTAGAACCTAGAACATTCAGCGGGACCATCCCACTTGTATTTGCATTGAGGTCATTGATGCAAGTGGAGGGAGGGAGAGGGATGGGACCAAGAAGGAACATCCTTATAAAGTGAGCAGGAAGTTGAGGGCAGTTTGATGTCATGGTAAATTTCACCGGTGCAGTTCCACTGCACAGGTTTTGAACATGTGCCCCACTCCGTCCCTAGCTTGCTTTCTTACGGGGCAAGATCCAGGAAGCAGGGAATCCTGGCTTCTCAAGTCTGACCCAAGACCTCCCCACCCCCAACCCCCGTCCAGTGGAGGCTTGGAGGGTTGACAACGTGCATCAGTGTTGATTCTGGGCTGGAATTACTCTGAGGGGCAGAGCTCCCGGGAAGTCAGAGATAGAAGTGATAGCAAGAACTTTGTCAGAACTCAATTCCAGCTGTGCCAATTCCATGCTATAGAATCAAGGGCAGGTAACTTCTTAGCACCTCAACGTACTCACCTTTGAAATGGGGACCATAGTCCCGTTTTGACAGTGTGGTGTCCTTAGTAACCATGTACCTGTCCCATAACAAGGTAGAGATTTAGAAGAACACTCAGGCCCAAATGGGGGATTCTGTGAAATCGCGATCGGTTTTCCTTTTTCCCACCCTATGTGGCTTCCTGGACTCCTGCTGAGTGGTCTGTCACATGCGTAGGAGTGGAGAGCCCCGCTGTGCCTCAGCATAAGTGTGTAAGGCACCAATGCTTCCCAAGCCACCAAACAAACCTCCAGCCCTTCCCTCTTCCTATCCGCTATCCATCACCCCAGGTCCTCAGCCTGCTGGAGCCATTTGCTCAGCTGCCCCTTGCTTCCGGCTGCTGTTTGCCAAGTTGTCCCAATGGCGTGCAGTCCCAGCCCTGCGCCCACATCCCCCGCACTTCAGTCCTCCTCTAGAGAGCAGAGAATGCTTGCAGGTACTGAAGAGTCCCTGCGGACACTAACACTCACATTCAAAGCTTCCACACACACAAACTCACTTCTGTCTCCAAATCATGTGCCCACTCCCCAGAGCTCAGGCAGGCACAGGGATCTGACACACGGGACACCTTGTGGGTTCTCTCTGAATCGCAGCCCAGCCTGCCTCCGAGTCTCTCCCCCATAGGATCGCGTGCACACATGGCATGATGCTGATCTGCTCTCATCAAATGCACTCACTCTCATTTTTCAAAAAAAAAAAAAATATTTATTTTGGGGAGAGCACAAGCAGGGAAGGGACAGAGAGATGGGGACAGAGGATTCGAGGCGGGACAGAGAGAGGGGGACAGAGGATTGGAGGCGGGCTATGTGCTAACAGGCTGACAGCATTGAGCCCGATGCAGTGCTCGAACTCACAAATCGGGAGATCGTGACCTGAGCAAGAGTCGGATGCTCGACAGACTGAGCCGCCCTGTGCCACCAAACTAACTCCCAATTTTAAAAGTGCTCTCTAACATGCAATTATTCAGCACCAGATCCTCTCCGGGACCTATCCCACCTGGAGGGTTTTAGGACCTCTCCACCTGATCTTTCACTCCTCTCCTGCCCGGAGGTCCAAGGTCCTGACTTCCTGCCCTCCGAACAGAGAGTGCCGAGAAAGCGGCTTCTCACTGTTCCGAGGATCTCCGGGTGTGAGCGAGCAGCGCGTCCAAGCCTCAGCCTCTATACACTTTCCCAGCGCGGCAAGCATAACCGTGGCGGCAAGTCTGGTATTCCAGCCACAGTGGGTGAGGACTGCATCACGGGCTGTGGCGGGCAGGCAGAGACCCCAGTTAGGTGGTTTTCCCAGGCAGAGCAGAAATCCTGCCCGGGTACGTCCTATGTGATCCGGGCAACGTACCCGGGCAACGGTGCATCCCCATCCTCAGTCCCCAGAAGCCTTTGCGTTTCATAGAACACACCTGCCTTTTGCCACGTCTCTTTCCCTTCCAATTTTGTGCCTCTGTGTTGGGGACACCTAACTTCCAAGATGCTCTATTCAGCATTCCTCGCTCTTAACTCCTGGTGCTGCCCCCAACGTGAAGGAGTAAGTTCGGAGCTACAAAACTGTTCTCTGAGTCCACCCCTGATTTACCAAGTAAATTCAAGGAAATTTAGACCTTCGTGTGTGCAGATTGCTAGCTTATGTCCAGCTATCCCTAAATCCTCTCCCAACTTAAGGCTAATATATAAATCGCTAAGGAAGGGGCACCTGAGTGGCTCAGTTTGTTACTTGCAGGGACTCTTGGTTTCGGCTCAGGTCAGGATCTCACGGTTCCTGGGTTGGAGACCTGCATCGGGCTGTGTGCTGACACTGCCGAGACTGCTAGGGATTATCTCACATTGTATCTCTCTCTGCCCCTCCCCTGTTCTCTCTCTCTCTCTCCACCCCCCCCCCCCCCGTCTCTCAAAATAAAGAACTTTAAAAAATAAAACACCAAGGAAAATACTGATTTTAAAATAGCAATTTGACTGTTTTGCTCTTGATTGATTTTGTAATCTTATTTCGTAACGTGGAGTGAAAGGACCCACGTGTGGGCTCCGTCCGCATCGGGACTCTAGACCCTGTCTTTGGCCTCATAGCCACGACCTCAGCTGGGGGAACGGTAGCAATGTCTCCTCCCTGCTGTCAGCTCCTGAGTACACAGGCTCTTGGCTGGACACAGAGCCCAGCACCAGGTCCCACAAGATCATCTCCCACAAAGCCCTGAACACTGCTGCCTGGAAGCCTGGGTGAACAAACCACGGAAGTGCATTCTCCAAGAAGTTTAGAAGATCAACAGCCAACAACTTCCTGATCATCTTCTGAGCCAGTTCCAGCCCCCTTCACACAATCAGGGGACCCCTACAGCCATCACCGCCATGGTGGAAGGTATCTGCCAGTACAACTAAGACTACAGGTGCCTCACAGGTACCTCAATCAGATCCCTGACAAGACCTTGTCCATGAGCGTAGCGGATGCCTTCACCATAGGGGCACCTCCGACACAGGACACAGTAAGACCCCCTACACACCCCTCTCAAGAAGGACCATGGCACCCCTAGTACCCGCATTGTAGGTAGTCTGTGGGCTGTGCCCCCAGCGATCTGACCGATGCCCTCGTGGACGACAGACTGAGGACAGTCAGTTGGTATTTCTGGGTCCTGTGTGTCACCAATTTTGGTTGGGGCCGGAATCCCCACTAACTTTCGTCCTGTCCTGCCTTGTTAGCTGAGCTGGGAATTTTCAGCAAGTCAGGGATAACCTCAGTCCCGCTGACTATCCTCTCATTCTCCTTGCACGAAATAATTTAAAGAGAGAAAATAAATCCAAAACCATTTTCTACTGAGCTACATGCCTGATTATCAAGTGAAAGCAAGGAACACGTTCAGACCTTTCTGTGTGCAGATGGCTTAAACTGAGACAGGCAATCCTTGAAACTTCTCTGGGCTTCTCGTGGGATCGCCTGCACACGCAGCCTGACAACGATCTGCTCTCATCATACCTGCACTAACTCTCAATTTTAAGCGCACTCCCGAAACACGGTTATGCAGCACCTCAACCCTCTCCAGGACCCAACCCACCTGGAGGGCTTTAGGACCCCTCCACCTGATCTTTCTACTCCAAGCTCGCCGGGAAGGTCGGAGGTTCAGACTTGCTGCCCTGAGCAGGTAGAGTGCCTAGAAAGAAGCTGTGCATTGTTGCCAGAATCTCCCAGTCTAAGAGCAGAGTGTGTGATTCTCAGGCTCTACTCACTCTCCCAGCACCGCTGCAGGTGCCGCGGGCTGCAAATACCCCGCCCATAAGGCGGGCTGTGAACGTGGTTGGTGGGCCTGCATCACGGGGCTGTGCTTGCAGGCAGAGACCCCAGCCAGGCAGAAACCGCTCCGAGTGTGCCCTGAGTGACCAGAACCACAGTGCACCCCCCTCCTCGGTCCCCAAAAGCCTCAGTTTTTAGGACACATCTGCCTTGTGCCGCATCTCTTCCTCTCCCAGGTTGGTGGCCTCTGTGCTCAGGGACACCCTGCTTCCAAGATGTCTTTAATTCAGAGTGCCTCCTTTTTAACTCTTGGCGCGGCACTGCAATGAGGGAACAAAAGCTTGGGGCTGGAGAACTCTGTGCAGGTTATGCTGGCAAGGCTGCAGGGGAACCCGGGGAATGGTCAATAGGATGCAAGTGTGCTTAGGCACAGAGTAAAGATTGGTGAGCAGAGCAAGGGACAGGGCTCAGGATGGTGGATCCCAGGCTCAGTGAGTGCATGCCAGAGGCTACACAGACAACCACTGCTGACTCAGTCTAGGACCTTGGCTCAGCAGTTGAGGTTGAGCTTTCCACCTGGAGGTGCGGGGCCAAACTGGTGAAGGCGGCAAGCAGATACTGGATGGCAGGAGGGTTGGACTCTGCCACTTGAGGCAGTCATAGGGGACTTCTCTCAGGTGCCACATACTTTGACAGAAATGATTTCCACTCCAAGTCTTGAAGTTTCTAAATAAGAACCCTATGAAATCATTTGTAAATATGTACATCCGTGGACTGCGTTTTGGTGATGAGAGAACCAGCCATAACTTCCTCCAGTGCAGTGGTGACGAATGGCTAAGAGATGACTGCTGTAGTGGCCAACTTCATGGCTACCTCACTTTGCAGGCTCAGGACTTTCCCTCTGGCTGCCATGTGTGCCCTGAGCCCTCAAAGCCAATGTTCATTCCTCACTCGGAAATCTTTCGTGGTTACAAACCACAGGCTGGTGATGTGTGACAAGAATCAGGGTCTGTACCCAGAAGGTGCTAGGGTGGCTTCCAGCCATTTCAAGTTTTACTTTAAAGGTCAGTCTGTCTGCAAATAGATGAGTTTAACAGAGTAGAGAGCCCAGAAATAAACCCACGATTATAGGGTTAATTAATCTATGACAAAGGAGGCAAGTATATGCAATGGGAAAAAATCGTCTCTTCAACAAAAGGTTTTGGGAAAACTGGACAGCTGCATGCAGGAGAATGATCCTGGAGCACTTTCTTACACCATACACAAAAATAAACTCAAAATGGAATAAAGACCTACATGTGAACCTGAAACCATAAAAATTCTTCAAGGGAGCACAGGTAGTAGTTTCTCTGATGTCAGCCATAGAAACAGTTTTCTAGATAGGACTCCTCAGGCAAGGGAAACCAAAACAAAAACAAACTATTAGGACTACATCAAAGGAAAAAGCTCTGCACAGTGAAGGAAACAATCCACAAAACTAAGACAACCTACTAAATGGAAGAAGATATTTGCAGATGATACATCCATTAAAGGATTAGTATCCAAAATATAGAAAGAACTTATACAGCTCACCACCAAAAAGCAAAGAATGCAATTAAAAAATGAGCAAAAGACATGAAAAGAGAGTTCTCCAAAGAAGACCTACACATGGCAAACAGACACATGAAAAGATGCCCAACATCACTAATCGCCAGTGAAATACAAATCAAAACCACACTGAGGGGCGCCTGGGTGGCGCAGTTGGTTAAGCGTCCGACTTCAGCCAGGTCACGATCTCGCGGTCCGTGAGTTCAAGCCCCGCGTCAGGCTCTGGGCTGATGGCTCAGAGCCTGGAGCCTGTTTCCGATTCTGTGTCTCCCTCTCTCTGCCCCTCCCCCGTTCATGCTCTGTCTCTCTCTGTCCCAAAAATAAATAAACATTGAAAAAAAAATTTAAAACCACACTGAGATACCGCCTCACACCTGTCATTATGGCTAAAATCACAAACCCAAGAAACAAGAGATTAGTTAGTGATATTGTCGCAAAAAAGGAACCCTCATGCTCTGTTGGTGGGAATGCAAAATGTCACTGTGGAAAACAGTATGGAGGGTCTTCAAAACATCCAAAAATATAATTACCTTATGATCGAGTAATTCCCCTACTCAGTATTTATCCAAGGAATGCGAAGCATTAATTTGAAAAGACAAGTTCACCCTGTTTATTGCAGCATTATTACAATAGCCAAATATAGAGGCAACCCAGTGTCCACTGATAGATGAATGGATAAAGAAGATGTGGTATAGGGGCACCTGGGTGGCTCAGTTGGTTGAGCGTCCAACTTTGGCTCAGGTCATGATCTCGCAGTTCGTGGGTTCGAGCTCCGCATTGGGCTGTGTGCTGACGGCTCAGAGCCTGGAGCCTGCCTCAGATTCTGTGTCTCCCTCTCTCTCTGCCCCTCCCCTGCTCATGTTTTTTCTTTCTCAGTCTCTCAAAAATAAATAAACGTTAAAAAAGAGTTTAAAAAAAAAAAGAAGATGTGGTATATAGATACAATGGAATATGGCTCAGCCATAAAAAAGAATGAAATCTTGCCATTTACAACATGAATGGATCTAGATGGTATAATGCTAAGTGGAAAAAAATCCTTCAGAGAAAGATAAATACCATACACTTCCACTCATGTGTGTAATTTAAGAATCAAAGCAAACAAAGAAAAAGGGACAAACCAAAACATAGACTCTAAAATATAGAGAACAAACTGGTGCTTGCCAGAGGGGAGGTGGGTGGAGAGATGAGTGAATAGGTTCTTACTGTGATGAGTAATGAATAGAGTTGTTGAATCACTATATAGATAGATAGATAGATAGATAGATAGATAGATAGATATAGATATGTATATGTATATGTATATCCCTGAAACTAATATGTAATATGTAAACTGTATGTTAATTACACTAGAATTTAAAAAATAATACAGTTGGTTTAAAATAAAACAAAATAAAATAAAATAAAATAAAATAGCCATTTGTCCATTTGACCTCTGATATCATGATCTTATTTCATAGCTTTATACCTGGAAATCAGGGTACATTAGAAACAATCGAGTTTGGAAAAACGATTTTACAGCAAGCTGATAAACTCTACCTGTACCATTTATTTCCATTCTTCTGAATCAGATTCCTGCACTTTTTTATTTAAAGTGTTTTAAAAGAGGATTTATCAGGGTGTGCCAGAGTCTTGTACCTGGTTGGAAATTCTTATGTGAGTTTTCATGCATTTAAAAGGATTACACCGAATGGGTTGCTCCTTTAATTCTACACAGCTTGGGTATGATACAGACTCAGCAATGACACCAAAACCACAACAACAACGGCAGGAGCAATAGCAACAACACCACAAATTCATTCTCTTTAACCTGGGGAAAAGTCAGAGCTGTCAAATTTCCTGGAGAATCTCCACTGAAAATGGATTGCACTGGGTTCTCCAAGGAGGGAGCATGGAAGTTGCCACTCTGTCCTAACAATAAGTGAAAAGCTGAAGAGACTGAGGGGAAAAGAACAACCCCTGCAGGATGCTTAAGAGAGGTGAACACATAGCAAACCTTTGCCCTCAAGATTGCAGAGGCAGATGAATGCAGGGAGTAATGTCTTACCAGAGCAAATGCTCAACAAGGGCAAATCTCAGTGCTTGGAGCTAGTGCTGGGGTAGGTCACCAGCAAGCTGCTGGAGGCTCAGTGTGGACAACTCTGAGAGTTAAAAACTCCAGGGACAGACACTCATTCATAGGAAACTCCCACAAATGTGCGTTTTACCCCTAGGAACTTGACCAGGTTCTCAACAGTACATGTGAGAGAAAAATCCACTGGTGGGATTTACCTCCTGGAGCTGTACCAGTTCTCAAAATGAATAACAGAAAAATCACCTAGTGTTGTTCCTAGAGAGGGAGGGGAAAGGATCCAACCACTTTTTTAATATACCAGAGCTGCTTCTTCAGAAGGCCTGCCCTCAGGAGAAACCAGCTAACCAGAGACTAATGTGCTGAAATATCATCATCCCTAACTGACCAGGGGGAAGGGAAATACCCAGCTCTAATCAGCTCTAGCCTTCCAACAGCCAGAAGAGCCTAGAACCAAAGGGATGACATCAGTGGATTTTAGAATACACAGGGAATGAGAGAGACATTTATGACAGAATGAAGGAATGGGATGTTGTGTTCATGCGACCTTCCTGGACTCTCACAGTGGGAAAATAAGAAAACCCAGCTGACTTTGCTGCAGAGTGGAGTCAACTTGCACCAAGGGCTGCTCTCCCAACCCTCAGGCACCTTCTTTGCTCTGGGCACCAGGGGAGGTTCCTTCCAGGTTCCAGAGACCACGTTTAGGGTGTCCTCAGCTGCCAGGGAAATAACTGAGTGTGGTGGAGGAGGACCAGGTCACTCTGAGAGGTGGATGGACTCAGCTGGTGACGTCAAGAAATTATTCTGGCCGGGTTCTTCTTCGATCATTAAAATTCTCCCTTGGCTCAGACTCACACGATACAGAATGGCTCTCCTCTCCCTGGCTGAAAACACTGTTCCATGGAGAAGAGGGATAGAAATAGGAACCTTTCCACTGTACCAGAAAGCTCCTTGCAGAGGTGACTCCTTTAGGGCACTGTTCAGGAACCATAAGGTGCAGTTAAGTGAATTTCCTTTCTAACCAGAGTTGTCTGGGGTTGGTAAGAGCATGGCTTTGGAATCTTTTTTTTAATTTTTTTTTAACGTTTATTTATTTTTGAGACAGAGAGAGACAGAGCATGAACAGGGGAGGGGCAGAGAGAGAGGGAGACACAGAATCTGAAACAGGCTCCAGGCTCTGAGCTGTCAGCACAGAGCCCGATGCGGGGCTCGAACTCACGGACCGCGAGATCGTGACCTGAGCCGAAGTCGGCCGCTTAACCGACTGAGCCACCCAAGCGCCCCTGGAATCTTATTGCAACTGGGGTTGAGTCTTGGCTCTGTCACTCCCTGTTGTCCTTGAGCAGATGATACTCCCCTGGAACCAGTGTTTCTCACCACATAAAATGGGAATATGTAATAACTACCTAGCAGGAGTAAAGACAAAGATTAAGATAAAGATAAATGTTAAAGACCAGGCACGTTGCTTGGCACAGAGCAGATACTTAAAAGTGGTGGCTATTGCTGTTTTGTTGTTGTTGTTGTTGTTGTTGTTGTTGTTGCTAAAGCTTATCTAACTGCATCAGCTCAATATGTTAAAGGAAATCAGTACATACTCTGCCTTCTTAAGAGGAAGTCACTGTATCTTTAATTCTCAAAATAAAACCAACTGCCAAAGCCACAGTAGAAGGAATCTGCTTTCCAGAAACCTGTCAGATGCATGCCTGGCCATGTTGCAGGCTCACTGTCCAGCAGGATTAATGACCATTTACCTTAAACACCTGGCACCTTGCCTGGCATGGGAGAGGCACTCAAGAGTAGGGGCTGTTATTATCATTATAACAAAAACTTACCCTTGGAAGTGACAAATTGTACCAACTTGAATCGAAAACTAGGTAAAATGCATTGCACACTCCTCTCCCTTCTTAAATACAGTAAAGGGAACATAATTTAAATGCTTTCTTGAGGATTCATTGATACCATCATAAAAAACGTCACTTAATGTGTTGACCTGAATACAGTGCTGTCCTCAAGGGAGTAACACATGTAGGGCTGATAACCCCAAACTAGATATCATGCTGTTGGTTCTTTTTGATGTCTAACAACTATATACTTTTATGTTTATTTTATTTTATTTCTTCCCATCGGGTTGTCAAGGATCTCTTCTAGCTGATGTCATTGTAACTGTCTTTAGCAACATTCTCTCCACTTGCCTTTTCATTGGGTATGCGGTGAAACAAACAACCAAACAGAAACTATAAAAGCCAAGGTTGGTATAATGGTATAGAAACAGCCAATAGGCATTAACTGAAACCCTGGAAATCCCAGTCAAGAAGTATAAAAGGGGTCTTTGTGGTCAACTACTCAATTAATCTGTACTCAATAGAACAGAAACAAAACTTGTTGGAATTATGTGTAAATACAGAGCAAAGAGATCCTGAGTAAGCACTTAAGAGATCATGGTCAGAAAGTCATGTTTTGTTTTGTTTTGTTTTGTTTTTTTACATTTTGGCAGGTGTTTTCTTCCCACAATTCTGTGTGTGTGTGTGTGTGTGTGTGTGTGTGTGTGTGTGTGTGTGTGGTAAAACACACATAAAATAAAATTTACCACATTAACCATTTTGAAGTGTACAGGTTGGTGGTGAATACATTCATGATGTTGTGCTACCATCACCCCCATCCATCTCCATAACTCCTTTTCATCCTGTATAACTGAAACTCTGTACCTATGAAAGAATAACTCCGTGAGCCCTTCCCCCCAGTCCCAGCAACTACCATTCTACTTTCCGTCTCTATTTCTTGTAGTATTTTTAGCACCTCATCTAAATACAATCATACAGTATTTGTGGGTTTTTTTACTGGCTCCTTTCACTTAGCATAATGTCTTCAAGTTTCATCCATGTTGTAGCACGTGTCAATTTCCTTCCTTTTTAAGGCCGAATAATGTTTCACTATATGGATATACAACATTTTGCTTCTTTTATTAATCAGTGGACACTTGAGTTGTATCCATTTTTTTTAATCTATTATGAATACTACTACTATATGTATGAATGTAAATATCTCTTTGAGACCCTGTTTTTAGTTTTTTGGGGTATATACCCAGAAGCAGAATTGCTAGATCATGTGGTAATTCTATTTCTAAATTTTTTGAGGAACTATCACATTAATTTCCACAATGGCTATACCTTTTTACATTCTGGCTATATAGTGGCTGTGCAGTCATTTACAGTTCATGTCATGCACAAAAAGTGCACAAGAGTTCCAATTGCTCCACATCCCGCCAACATTTATTATTTATTTATGTATTTTTTTTTAGTATCCATTCTAATAGGTGAGAGGTGGTATCTCATTGTGTTTTTGATTTGTATTTCCCCAGTGGTTAACTATGTTGAGCATCTTTTCATGTGCTTACTGGCCATTTGTGTATCTTCTTTGGAGAAATGTCTTTTCAAGTTCTTTGACCATATTGGAATCAGGATATTTGTTTTTTGTTTTTTCTTTTAGAATTCTCTATAATTTCTGCATTTAATTCTTTATCAGATATATGATTTGTAAATATTTTATTCCATTCTATAAATTGCCATTTTGCTCTGTTGGTAGTTTCTATTGATGTACAAATTTAAAATTTTTTCATCACTTTAAACTTGGCCATTTTGAATTTTTACCTATGTCATTTGTGTCATCTTAAAAAAATAGTTGCCAAATCCAATGTCATGAAGTTTTTGTTTTCTTATAAGAATTTGTTGTCTTGGGGCGCCTGGGTGGCGCAGTCGGTTAAGCGTCCGACTTCAGCCAGGTCACGATCTCGCGGTCCGTGAGTTCGAGCCCCGCGTCAGGCTCTGGGCTGATGGCTCAGAGCCTGGAGCCTGTTTCTGATTCTGTGTCTCCCTCTCTCTCTGCCTCTCCCCCGTTCATGCTCTGTCTCTCTCTGTCCCCAAAATAAATAAACGTTGAAAAAAAAAAATTTAAAAAAAAAAGAATTTGTTGTCTTATGGAGATATATTGCTTTATGTGTTACACTTATGTCTTTGATCCATTTTAAGTTAGTTTTTGTATATGATATTAGGTAAAGGTCCAATTTAATTCTTTTTCATATGGGCATCCAGTTTTCCCAGAACCATTTGTTGAGAAGACTGTCCTTTCCCCCACTGAATGGTCGTTACACCCTTATCAGAAATCATTTGATCGTACATACACAAGGGTATATTTCAGGGCTCTCTGTTCTAAATCATTGATCTATATGTTTGTCCATATGCTAGCACCAAAGATTTGATTACAGTAGCTTTGTAGAAATGTTTTTAAGTGATTTTTATTGATGTATAACTGATATATCATTAGTTTCAGGTGTACAACATAAAGATTTAAATATTTGTATATATTGCAAAATGATTACAATGAGTCTAGCTAACATCTATCACAATACATAGTTACAAATATTTTTCTTGTGACGAGAACTTTTGATATCTACTCTCTCAGCAACTTTTGAACATGCAGTACAGTATTATTAACTATAGTGACGATGCTGTATATTATATCCATGTGACTTATTTATTTCATAACTGGAAGCTTGTACTTTTTGACCCCCTCACCCCTTCTGCCCCCTCCATCTCCACTTCTGGCACCCACCAATATGTTCTCTGTATCTATGAGCTGTCTTATTTCACTTAGCATAATGACCACAAGAATCGTCCGTATTGTCACAGATGGCAGTATTTCATTTCATTTTATGACTGAAATATCTATAAATATGCATATATATACATATGCAAATATATATGCCATTTTTACCTTATTCATTCATTGATCAACAGACATTAAAGTTGTTTCCATATACTTATTGGCTATGCTGTAATAAACATAGGGATGTAGATATCTTTTCAAGCTAGTGTTTTCATTTCCTTTGTACTCAGAAGTGGAATTACTGGATCATACAGTATATCTATTTTTAATTTTTTGAAGAACCTCTATACTATTCCCCATAGTGGCTGCACAAATTTACATTCCCACCACAGTGCACAGGGGTTCCCTTTCTCCACATCTTCACCAACATTTGTTATTTCCTGCCTTTTTGATACTAGACATTCTGATTGGTTTGAGGTGATATCTCCTTATGGTTTTGATTTGCATTTTTTTGATGTTGAGTGATATTGAACCTCTTTTATGTACCTGTTGGTCATCTGTATGTCTTCTTTAGGAAAATGTCTATTCAGATCTTCTGCCTATTTTTTAATCAAATTGTTCTTTTATGTGTTGTATGAGTTCTTTATATATTTTAGATATTAGCCCCTTATCAGATATATGATTTTCAAATATTTTCTCCCATTCAGTAGGCTGCCTTAACATTTTGGAGATAGTGTCCTGTGCTGTGCAGATGCTTTTTATTTTGATATAGTCGCACACTGATTTTTGCTTTTGTTTCCTGTGCTTTTGGTATTGGATCAAAAAAGTAATCACCAAGACTGATGTCAAGGAGTCTACTACTGCCTGTATTTTCTTCTAGAAGTGTTATGGTTTCCAGGCATTACATTCAAGTATTCCCATTTTGAGTTAATTTTTGTGTAAGGTATAAGACAGTGGTCCAGTTTCATTCTTCTGCATGTAAACAGCCAGTTTTTCTAATATTTATTAAAGAGACCATACTTTCTCCATTGTATATTTTTGGCTCCTTAGTCATAAACTAATTGAACATATATGCATGGATTTATTTCTGAGCTTTCTATTCTGTTCCATTGATCTATGTGTCTGTTTTGATACCAGTACCTTAGTGTTTTCATTACTATAGCTTTGTGGCATAGTTGGATATCAGGGAACATGATGCCTCCAGTTTTGTTCTTGCTCAAAATTACTTCGGCTATTTGGAGTCTTTCATGGTTCCATACAAATTTTAGAATTGTTTGTTCTATTTCTGTGGAAAAATGACACTGGAATTTTGATAAGAATTGCATATAATCCACAGCTTCCTTTGGGTAATATGGATATTTTAACAATATTAATTTTTCCAGGCCATAGGCATGGAGTATGTTTCTATTTATTTGTACCTTCTTCAATTTATTTCATTAGCATCCTATAGTTTTTAGAGTACAGATCTTTCACCTCCTTGGTTAAATTTGCTCCTAAGTGTTTTATTCTTTTGGATGCAATTGTAAACATTGTTTTATTAATTTCTCTTTTTGAGAAATTATTACTGTTATTAGTGTAGAGAAATGCAACAGATTTTTGTCAATAGATTTTGCATCCAGCAACTTTACTGAATTCATTTATTAGTTCTAAAAAAATTTTGGTGGAGTCCTTAGCATTTTCTATATTTAATAATATCCAGTCACCTGCAGATGGTCAGTTTTAGTTTTTTCTTTCCAATATAGATGCTTTTTATTTCTTTTTGTTGTCTGAGTCCTCTGACTAGAACTTCCAATACTATGTTGAATAAAAGTGGTAAGAGTGGGCATCCTACTCTTAGAGGAAAAGCTTTTAGCTTCTCACCATTGAGTATAACGTTAGCTATGGTCTTGTCATATATGGCCTTTATTATTTAGAGAAATATTCTCTCTGTACCCACTTTGTTGAGAGTTTTTATCATAAATTGATGTTGAATTTTGTCAAATGATTTTTCTGCATATATTAGGCTGATCATATTATCTTTATCTTTTGTTTTGTTAATGTGGTATATCAAAGCGATTGATTTGCTGAACCATCCTTGAATCTCTGGAATAAAGCTTACTCGATCATGATATGTGATTCTTTTAATGTATTGTTGAATTTGGCTTGCTAATACTTCATTGAGCATTTTTACATCTACGTTCATCAGGAATATTGGCCTGTAATTTTTTTTTTCTTGTAGTGCCCTTCTCTGGTTTTGGTATCCGGGTAAAACTAGGCCTCATAAAGTGAGTTTGGAAGTATTCCCTCAGCTTCAATTTTTTTGGAAAAGTTTGAGATGGACTGGTGTTGATTATTTTTTGAATATTTGGTAGAATGCAATTGCCAGTGTAGCTGTCTAGTCCTGGGCTTCTGTTTGTTGGGAGATTTTCGATTATTGATCCAATCTCCTTTTCACCAATTAATCTGTTCAGATTTTCTGCTTCTTCCTCATTCAGTCTTCGTAGGTTGTAATTTTCTAGGAATTTGTCTATTTCTTCTAGGTTGTCCTATTTTGGTATAAAATTGTTCATGGTAGTCTCCCTACGGTCCTTTGTATTTCTGTGATATCAGTTGTAATATCATCAATTTCATTTCAGATTTTATTTACTTGAGTTCTCTTTCTCCTTGGTGGATCTAGCTACAAGTTTGTTGATTTTTGTTTGTCTTTTCAAAGAACCTGCTCTTAGTTTTATTCATCTTCTGACTTGTTTTTTGTTTTGTTTTGTTTTGTTTTGAGGCCCTCTTTCATTTACTTCTACTCTGATCTCTGCTATGTCCTTCCTTCTACTAACTTTGGGCTTTGTTTGTTCTTTTTCTAGTTTCATGAGGTGTAATGACAATTTACTTGAGTTTTTCTTGTTTCTTGATTCAGGCATTTATCACTATGACCTTCCTTCTTAGAACTGCTTTTGCTGCATCCCATACATTTTGATATGTTGTATTGTGATATTCATTTGTATTAATGTATTTTATGATTTCTCTTTTGATTTTTGTCTTTGACCCATTGGTTTTTCAGTAGCATGTTGTTTAATCTCCACATATTTGTGAATATTTCAGTTTTCTTCTGGTAATTGATTTCTAGTTTCATACCATTGTGTTCAGAAAAGATACTGATATGATTAGAATTATGGTTAGAATCTTCTTACATTTGTTAAGACTTATACTGTGGCCTAACATAGGACTCATCCTAGAGAATGTTCCATGTGCACTTGAGAAGAATGTGTATTCCATTGCTTCTGTTGCTTTCACATGGAATGTTCTGTATATATCTGTCAAATCCATTTGGTTCATGTTACTTAAGGCCTATGTTTCCTTACTGATTTTCTGTGTGGTTTATATACTCATTGATATAAGTGGGACATTAAAGGGATATTGGGCTATAGTGGGGTTTTTTTGTTTTGTTTTTTGTTTGTTTTATGTTATGTGTTTTGTTTTGTTTTTGTCTTGTTTTTGTTTTTTGTAGTATCTTTGCCTGGCTTTGGTATCAGGGTCCTTCCTCTTCAATTTTCTGGAAAAATTTTGATAAAGATTGGTTTTTGTTTCCTTTAATTGTTTGGTCATATTCACCAGTGAAACAGTCAGATACAGGGTTTTTCTTTGGGGGAGATTTTTGATTACTGATTCAAACTCTTACTAGTTGTAGATATATTCAAATTTTCTATGTTTTCATGATTTAGTCTTAGTAGGCTTTGTATTTCTAGGAATTGTCCATTTCACCATTGGTTATTCAATTTGTTAGTGTATAATTATTCATAGTACTCCCTTATTGTCCTTTTTTATTTATCCAGAATTTGTAGTAATATCCCCACTTATGTTCCTACTTTAGGAATTTGAGGCTTGTTGTTGTTATAGTTGTTGTTGTAGTCCATCTACCTAAAACATTGTCGATTCTGTTGATGTTTTAGTAGAGCCAGTTTTGGTCTCATTTATTTTCTCTATTGTGTATATCCTCCATGTCACTTATCTCAGCTCTAACATGTATTCTTCTTCCTTCTGCTAACTTTGAGTTTACCTTGTTCTTCTTTTTCTAGTTTCTTACATTGTAAAGGTAGGTTGTTGATTTGAGGTCCTTCTTGATTTTTATTTTATTTACTTATTTATTGAGGGGGGGGGGGTGAGTAGGGGAGGGACAGAGAGAGAAAGAAAGAGAATCCCAAGCAGGCTCCACACTGACAGCACAGAGCCTGACACAGGGCTCAAACCCACTAACTGTGAGATCATGACCTGAGCTGAAGTTGGACACTCAACCAACTGAGCCACCCAGGTGCCCTCTTCCTGATTTTTAATATAAGCATTTAAGACTATAAATTTCCCCTTAACACCTCCTTAATACTACATACCATAAGCTTCAGTATGTTGAGTTTTAATTTCGTTCATGTGTAAGTATTTTCTAATTTTCCTTGTGATTTCTTTTTTAATTTATTGGTTGTTTAAAAATGTGTTTAATTTGTACACATTCTGAATTTTCCCAATTTTCTTGCTGTTACTGATTTCTAACTTCATCCTGTTTGAACTGAAGAAGATACTTTTTATTAGATCTATCTTTTAAAATCTATTGAGACTTAATTGGTGGCCTAACGTACGGTCTATCCTGGAAAATGTTGCATGTACACTTGAGAAGAATGTCTATGTTGTTGTTCTTGCATAGAATGTTCTGTAGATGTTTGTTAGATCAGGCTGGTTTATTATGTTGTTAAATTCTTTATTTCCTTACTTATGTTTTGTCCGGTTTTCTATCCATTCTTCTCAGTGGGGAATTGAAGTCTCCAACAATTATCATGGAACTGTCTATTTCTACCATTAATTCTGTCAGGTTTTGCTTCTATATTTTGCAAGTCTATTATTATGTGTATAAATAATTATTATATCTTCTTGCTGCACTAAGCCTTTTATTACCATATAATGTCTTTCTTTGTCTGATAACTTTTTAACTTTAAAGTCTACTTTATCTGATAATAGCATACCCACCCCTGCTCCCTCTTGGTTAGTATTTGCATGGAATATCTTTTTCTGTCCTTTCACTTTTAACACATTTGTGTCTTTGGTCTAAAGTGAGTCTCCTGGGGGCACCTGGGTGGCTCAGTCAGGTAAGCCTCTGACTTTGGCTCAGGTCATGATCTCACAGTTCATGAGTTCGATCCCAGCATTGGACTCTGTGCTGACAGTTCAGAGCCTAGAGCCTGCTTTGGATTCTGTGTCTCACTCTCTTTCTGCCCCTCCCTGACTCATGCACTGTCTCTCTCTCTCTCTGTCTCTCTTTCTCTCTCTCTCTCTCTTTCTCAAAAATAAATAAACATTTAAAGAATTTTAATATTTAAAAAAAATTTAAATTAAAAAAAATTAAGTGAGTCCTATAGCTAGCATATCGATTAATCATATGTTTTTATCCATTCTGCTAATCTCAGCTTTTCATTGGAGAATTCAGTTCATTTACATTTAATATATAAGTATGATAAGAACAGACTTACATCTGTCATTTTGCTATTTGTTTTCTATATGCCTTATAGCTTTTCTTTCCCTCATTTCCTGCCTTACTGTCTTCTTTTGTGTGTAGTTGATTTTTGTTATATATATTTAAATACCTTTCTCATTTCCTTTTTTTTATTCTGTAGCTATTTTCTCTGTGATTACTATAGGAATTATATTTAATATCCTAAAGTTGTAATACCCTAATTTGAATTCATACCAGTTAAACCAATAACATACCAAAACTCAGCTCCTTTACATTTCCACCCCACCTCTTGCAGTTGTTGCTGTCACAAAATTTTATCTTTATACACTGAGCATCCCAAAATATGAACTAATAATTCTTTTAAATGCATTATTCTCTTAAATTATATAGAAAATAAAATAGGGAATTACAAACCAAATTTATTAGCTTTTAGACTAATCGTTTTTAATTTATTAATCTCACAATATATAGCAAACAAAAAGTCCATTACAAACCACTATTATAATAAAACTAGCTTTTAGAATTGCTCATGTATTTATCTTCATTGAGATCTTATTTCTCCTTGTACTTTCTAGACTGTCTGGTGTCCTTGTATTTCACCTTGTTGGAAATCCTTGACCTTTCCTTATCAGGCAGATCTAGTGGTAACAGATTCCCTCAGCTTTTGTGTATCTAGGAATGTCTTAATATAAACCTTATTTTTTAACAAGAGTTTTTCCAGAAATAGGATTCTTTTTTTTTTAATTTTTTTTTAATGTTTATTTTTGAAGGAGAGAGAGACAGAGTGTGAGTGGGGGAGGGGCAGAGAGCGAGGGAGACACAATCTGAAGCAGGCTCCAGGCTCTGAGCTGTCAGCACAGAGCCCAACTCGGGGCTCGAACTCACAAACCAGGAGATCATGACCTGAGCCGAAGTCAGACTCTTAACCAACTGAGCCACCCAGGTGCCCCAGATATAGGATTCTTGATTGACAATTGTTTTCTTTTATTATTTTTTGTATATTGCCCCACTGCCTTCTGATAAGAAATATGCTATCTTATCGAGGACTCCTTGTTTACAGTAATTTGCTTCTCTCTTGTTACTTTCTAGATTCTTCCTGGTCTTTGGCTTTTTAAAGTTTGATTATGATGTGTTAGGTGTAGGTTTCTTTGAGTTCACCTTGCTTGGATTTGCCGAATTTCTTAGCTATTTATATTTATGTCTTTCATCAAATTTAGGTGGCTTTGGCTATTATTTCTTCCAATATTCTCTCTGCCCTTTTTTCTCTTTCTTCTTCTGGGATTCCCAAAATGTATATGTTGGTCCATTTGATGGTTTCCAACAGGTCCTTTAGGCTCTGTTTCTCAGATTAATAATTTCCATTGTCTTATTTTCAACTTCACTGATTTTGTTTTCTTCTGTCTGATCAAATCTTTTTATCACACTAGCAAATTTTTCATTTCAATTATTATACTTCTCAGTTCCAGAATCACTTTTTTGGTTGGTTTCTTTTTAGGTTTTCTCTTTATTGGTATTTCCATTTTGCTTACACATCATTTTCTTATCTTTTCCCACATATTCCTTTCATGTTTTTTGAGCATATTTAAGATAGTGGTTTTAAATCTTTGACTACTATATCTGCCATTCAAATATTTTTCTTGGAGAATTTCTATTTATTTAATCTTTTTCCTTGGAATGGACCATACTTTTCTGTTTCTTTGTATGTCTCCTGGGTTTTTTTTTTTTTTCTTCTTTTGTAACATTGGCATTTGAATCTAATGTTTTGATAACTCTGAAAAATCAGATTCTCCTCCTTCCTTAAGGTTTGCTGGGGTTCTTTAAACAATATTTGTTTTGGTCGTTGCTGTTCTTATAGGCTATTGCTATGCTGTGGATCAATCAGAGGTGTAAACATAAGGTCTTCTAAGAGCCTTTTCCTTTACGTACATGGTCACCTTCTAATTTCCCCTATAAATGCAGTTGTTTTTGAATGTCCTGGTGTTTGATAAGTTTTTTTCCCCATGAGAAAGAGAAAAATGAATGAGGAAGAAAATGGGTTCTGGCCCTTTAAGTCCCGTAGTAGTCACTTTCGGCAAAGGGGAGGGGCTTACAACAATGGAAGGAGGTGCAACAACAAAGCCCCAGACCTCCTCCTTATCTGAACCTCTGTGATAAAAACAGAAATCATCAATCAGAGGACAGACCCCTGATATTTGGAGGACAGGGTCTTTTTTGTCCACCCTGGCTCCCACAAGCTGTTTGCAAGCTGCTCCAGAAACACACAAACAGCTGATTGCTTCGTGGCTAGGAGTGGGGGATTGGTAGCCATTACGGTGCTAAGCACTGGAATTGGCCAGAATTCACTGCAGTTTTCAGTCAAGTCTTCCCTTGGAAGTTGCAAGCCTTCAACAGTTTCCAGAGTTCCAAAGTAACTACCTTAGACAGGTTTACAAGTGCAATTGGGTAGGTGGGGAGCCAGATATCTGGTACTTCCTGCATAGCCATATTCCCAAAACCCTCCTTCATGGGTCTTTTAAAACAACAGCTTGGAAAACAAACAGGAAACAGCCAAACAGGTTAGAGTTATATGTGAATAAAGAGTCTATAGGCGGTGAGTGAGGGCTTAGTCGTGGTCAAAGTAATGAATTGTTGTGACATCTATATTAGTTATCCAGAGGTGATATTCTTGGTCTCTTCTCAGCTTTGTCTGGTTTAAGGGAGGTCTGCAGGCAAGGGACACCTGATGAGTGGGTGTTTTTGTAGTTTCTTTCATGAGGCACAGTCATGGCAAAGACCAAGTTCGTGACATGGGAAGGGCTCAGAAATCCAGGCCGCAATTCTTGTGAGGAGTGTGTCCCTGGATAATTGGCCTCCAAGTACATGAATAGAAATTGTGTTTCTATTTCCAGGCAAATATCCTTGTAGCTGCTGTGCGATCAATCAACTTTCAGATATTAGATCTTGTATTGACTTCTCTAATACCGAGTCAGCTTTTGGCATCAAGGACCCAGAAGACCATAAAAGCCCTTTGGAAGCCCCTCAGGCCTAGGCCAGTTGTCCTCAGCACCCCATTAAGCAGTAGTTAAACACATGTAAGCAATCAATGCCAAACTTCTCTTCAGTACCAATAAGCACCATCCACGGAAATTTCCAGTTAAAATGAAAATGTGAAAAATAGGCTCCCCAAGGAGTCGTGGGATGACTAGGCTCCCCAAAGGATGAGTAGAGATCGTGGGCTAGAGTGGTTTCTCCCTTTCATTGCTTTACCTGTGGCATACCTAGGAATTACTTGCTTTTGTTTGTTTGTTTTGTTTTTTGCCTTACAACTTCAGGAGTTTTCACTGGCCAAAATACTGCCATGAAATCCTTTCTGTTTTTGTCTTTTGTTTTGTTTTGTTTTGTTTTGTAGGAATAGGGATACCAGGTTCCTGAAGGAGATGAGGCAGAATAGGGAGAGGTTGTTGAGAAAATTTATTCCTACTTCTGTCATGTATGTTTAGCATTAAATGTTTAGATTAGCCCTCTTCCATTTTATTTTTATTCTCTGAAGTCCTACTAGGTGTGGGGTAAAAGTAGATCATATCTAGTCAGTAGATCAAGTATAGATCATATTAGGAAAGTCGTTCTACTGATTTAGCCTCTTTATATGTTTAGAAAGTAGTAACATATAGCTAAAATGGCTGTGAGGCTCATTCCAGCCTTACATTTTAACTTATTAAAATGGGGAGAGGGATGAAGGAGGTAGATATAGAAGAATAGGGGTGCCTGGGCACTCAGTCAGTTAAGCGTCCAACTCCTGATTTCAGCTCATGTCATGATCTCATGGGTCATGAGTTCCAGCGCTGCATCAAGCTTAACACTCACAGGGAGGAACCTTATTGGGATTACCTCTCTCCTTCTCTCTCTCTCTCTGCCCCTACCCAGTGCTCGCTCTCTCTCTCTCCCTCTCTCTCTCTCAAAATAAATAAATAAACTTTTAAAAAAAATTTAGAACAAATAACAAATAAGGACAAGTAACAAATAAGGACGTTGTGTGATGGCAATGAAATTTACTTGGAGTTTAGTTGAAAGACACTGATGATTATATTTTATTTTACTTTTGCAGAGAAGTCTAGCCTAATTTCCTAATAAGTTCTTCCAGAAAAACCAGTTGGTTTTTTGATGTTTATTTATTTTGAGGGAGAGAGAGAGAGGGAGAGAGAATTCCAAGCATGCTCCACACTGTCAGCACAGAGTCGACTCCGGGCTTGATCTCACAAACCATGACATCATGACCTGAGCTGAAATCAAGAGTTGGACACTTAACCAAGTGAGCCACACAGGCGCCCCCAGAAGAGCCAAGTGTTAAAGAAGCCATCTTTCAGTCAAATATAAATGGGACTTGTTTTCTTGTGAATCTTGTTTTCTCCCTATGTTCGTGAGAAATTATATTCCTTCACATTGCTTCATCCATTCTCCCAGTAGGCATTCTTATTCACATCTGTGACAGTCCCTGGTCAGTTTTAGAAATAAAAGCTCCTGTAGGTATTTTAAATAGAATGGAATTTCACACAGAGAACTAAAGTATTAAAAATTATGTTTGTGGGGTGCCTGAGTGGCTCAGTTGAGTGTCCAACTTCGGTTCAGGTCATGATCTCATGGATCATGAGTTCAAGCCCCGTGTCCGACTCTGTGCTGACAGCTCAGAGCCGGGAGCCTGCTTCAGATTCTCTGTCTCCCTCTCTCTCTGCTCCTCTCCTGCTCATATTCTGTCTATCTCAAAAATAAATAAACATTTTTTAAAAATTTAAATAATGTTTGTATTTCTGCCTTCCAATTGCACCTAAGACATCTAACTGGGCAAAATTTGCCTTTAGACAGCAGCTTTAAAAAAGTGTGGGAACAGTTATGACTTAGTTTTCCAAATAACTAGGAGGGTTGAAGGGATCCTGAGTGTGCTGATACCATTTCTATCTTAACATCCAAGTGCTTTGAATATTTCCAGTGTGCCAAAGCTAAGACTTAAACCAAAGAATGAATGTCTAATAATGGAACTTCATCTATCAGTAAGAGAAATTATTTTTTCTCTTAGCATTGGGAGAGCTCTTCAGGTATTAACACATAAATGATTTCTACAAATTTTACATTTGGCCTGCAGGTACTTTATGGTTATGATTATCCAGTAGAAGGCAAAGCCCTCATTTAACCTTTCATTTCTTACTGCCTAGGAATGCAGTATATTCTCCTGTATAATTTTACCTCTGAGGTTATGAATTAGGCTGTCCCATCTCAGACCCTCAGTCTCCTTCATTCTGATAAAACACACTCATAAGTGCACATACTGGAATGTACAAAGGGCCCAAATGAGTGCTGGCTGCCTCACTCAGTGCGGGAAGAGCACTGTGGGGTGGGCACCCAGGGCTAGGGCCACAGCTGCCCAAGAACTGGCAGGAGGCCATGACACATTCACCTGCTGTTACCCCTCAGGATGAGTCCTGAAGCATGTTTGTTTCATAGCTAGCTGAAAGGGACTCTTAAAATTTTTGTTATTGAATCTTTATTTTTAATTCATTTTTCTTTTTCTTCAGTTCCAGTTATTTTACCAGAATAAAGTCAAGTCAGGCACTCTGAGTTGATTTTCCAGAGTATGCAGCGTCTTCTTTCAATATGTGACTTCAAGTTGCCTTTTATTTCACAATGGTTCTCTTCAATGATTATTTTGTAGCATTCAGTCTGTTCTGTTCAGTAGCTTTGGTTTTCTTCTCAGGAATTTACGCGCAAATGCACACACACACAGGCACACACACACACAGACACTTTGCTGAGGTTCTGTGTCACTTTCTCCTAAATCCTTTTTCATTTCTTTCATACTTTTAATTTAAAAATTTCCTCCTTTCTATCTTCTGTTTCTCTTTATGCAATGCCCATGGTATTTATTAGTTAATATATTGCTTCTAGTTTAGTTTCCATTTCTATGATGTTGTTTCTTTTATTTCTAACACTTTCCTTGGTTTTCTAAGCTCCATTTCAAATCTTCATGTTTTCTTTTCTCTGATAATTTTTGATTCCAATTTATTTTGATTCCAATTTAAGCTGTTCTTTTATAACTGCTATTATTTTCTTAATTTCCTTTAGCTTGTTTATTTAAAATATTAGAATACAGTTTTCATTCACTTTATCCTGTCTTTCTGGTATGTTTGCTTGAAAGAATGTTATTCTGCTTCTAATTTTCCTTTTTTCTGATAACAGTTTTTTTTAAGATTTTGTTTTTAAGTAATCTCTACCCCCAATGTGGGGCTTGCACTCAGCCCCGAGATCAAGAGGGTGCACACTCTACCAACTGAGTCAGTCAGGTACCCCTTTTTTATTTGTCCTGGTTCCCACTGATAATTTTTGATGAGTTTGACTGCTTTTCTTTCCTATTGCTCATATTTCAGTGAGACCAGTTATTTGTACTAGAAGGGAGCCAGTGTAATTTTCCTGGCTTCAAGATTCTAGAGCTCCCTCTTCTGGCACTTACTTGAATTGTTTAAAAATACTGTACTTTGTGAGCTGTGCTGTCCCCTTTACTCGTTTCTTTGCCCCTATTGTTCCTGCTCAATATGGGGATTCTGTCCGAGAAGTGATGGGGTCCAAAATCAAGATCACCCCAGTACTCTCTGACTTAATGAGGTCCCCTTGCACTCACTTACAAACTGTAGTCTACACAGCTCCTCCTTTTGGTTTGGATTGATGTTCTCTGGGGGACTATATCTGAAATGCATATAGAGACAAAAGATTTCTAGTAATATCCAAATCATACATAATGAAAAGAAATTCACCCAATAGAAAATGTTCAAAGGTTACAAACAGCCAATCTATAGAGAAGAAAACCTGAATGTCAACTAAACATACGAAAAGGTGCTTTATCTCACTAGTTATTAGAAATGCTAATTAAAACATGAAAATGGGGACTTTCAACTGATTCAGCACTAAGGACATTTACAAGTTAATATAATAACTACCAAAAAAAGAATCAAATTGTGGCTCCTGTTAGAGAACAACCATCACCTCATAGGTATTCTGAGAAAAGAAAGAGAAAAAAATGTGATAAAAGAATATTACATCCCTAGTTCTTACTCTGTGATCTCTGGGTATTTGCTTACACTTCCCACATCCTAGAATATTCTCTATCTACTTCTTTATCTAACTAGTTCCTACTCATTTCTCAGGTCTTACCATAATTGTCATCTTTCAGGAAAACATCTGATTCCCCTTTAGCCTAAGATAAATGTTCCTGTTGTGTCTGCCCTTGGTATTTTATACTTTCTCTGCCATAGCATTTTCCAGTCATTGCTGTGATACTGTTTTATGTGCACCTTGGCTAGGTTATAGTGCTGAGTTATTGAATCAAACTTTAATTGACGTATTACTATAAAGGTAGTTTATAGATGGGGTTAGCATCTACAGTCAGTTGACCTTATGTAGAGATTATCTCCCACAGTCATGGTGGGTCTGTTCCAAGTAGTTGAAAGGCCTTAAGAGCAGAAACAAACCTTTCCTGTGGCATAAGAAATTCCATCTGTGAAATGCATTGTCACCTTCTGCTTGAGAGATTCCAGCCTTTCTCTGCTAACTGCCTACCCTAGGAAATTGGAACTTGACTAGCCAGTCCCACATTTTCATATGCCAATTCTTTGCACTAAATTCCTCAATTTCTCTCTCAAAATATATGTATATGTATATACACATAAATACATATTTACATATGTACATATACAGACATATACACATTTTCAGATATATATCTCTTCTGCTTCTATTTCTCTGGTGGAACACTGCCTGATAAAATTATTCTACCAGATTATATAATGATCCGTTTTCTTTCACATCAAACTGTAAGCACCATTACAGCAGGAATGGTGTCTGTTTTGTTTGCCTTGGTATATCTAGGGCCTAGAATATAGTATATGCTCAAAAAACTATTGAATTAATGAATTTCCTCCTGAGATTGAGGCCCAATAGAAAAATCCTCAAACAGCTATAGGGAAACATCCTCAGTGCACTTTTTGATTAGAGAAGGAAGGGGCTAAGAGACTTCTAGATGCATTTAGGAAATACTGATGAATGCCAAATAATAATAATTCACTACTTGGAGAGACCCTTTTGGTAAGTCACTGGAGTATTTATCCAATTTTCAAAGTTGTAGCAAACATTGAAAGAAAGAAAGATGATTCTAGAAGGCAATCATTTCTGTACTAAAAAAGAAGGTGCGGGGGCGCCTGGGTGGCGCAGTCGGTTAAGCGTCCGACTTCAGCCAGGTCACGATCTCATGGTCCGTGAGTTCGAGCCCCGCGTCGGGCTCCGGGCTGATGGCTCAGAGCCTGGAGCCTGTTTCCGATTCTGGGTCTCCCTCTCTCTCTGCCCCTCCCCCGTTCATGCTCTGTCTCTCTCTGTCCCAAAAATAAATAAAAACGTTGAAAAAAAAAATAAAAAAAATAAAAAAGAAGGTGCAGCCAAACAATACTAGTATAATTCACTGGCAATAAACTTTGAGATTTAAAGGAAATTTAACTACTAATATAGCTAGTAGCCCATAATCATATACTCTAAGAGTTTTATTCCATTTTTAATTCAAAGGAAACAAGAAAATAGACTTTCATCTGAATCAGCACAAGAGATACAAGAATGACTTAATATGATAGCAGCAAAAATGGATCAGAATCTTGGCTTCTATTAAAGAACAGACATTCCCTTGTACATACTCCCACAAAAGAAAGCTAGAAAGAAAACCTGATGATACGAGAGAATGACATCAAAACTTTTTTAAAATGCTAAAGATTGAAATTTAAATTAAAAAAAAAAAAACTTTTGACTGCATCCTAAACCTTTGTCTTCAAAAAAACAAAACAAAACACACAAAAACAAAAAAAGTCTGAAGGCTTATGACACTAGCATCATCCATGCATTGATAAAGACATGCATTCCCAGGCCCTACCCTATGCCAACTGAATCTGAATCTCCAGTGTTCAGACCTGAGCATTGAATAGTTACTATCCTCCTCAGACGATTCTGATGCCCTCTGACTTTAAACTGTCCGTCTTCACAATAGATCTTCCCTTTCCTTCACCTCACTGATCAAGATCAGCTTCTTTCTGGAAGCATTCTGTAATTCATTTTATATTAACAAAATTTCTGTGCCTCCTTTTATCTCCTAACTCCTTATTTATTATGACATTTAATCAATGCATTACAGAATCATGAAATTGAATTGGTAGAATAATTGAGAAGGAATATTTTAGTTTTCTCCATACCGTATCTTTAGATCTTGCTTTGTTATATTAGTGTAAGTATTCTCTTACACAGAACAGACATAGTAATATTCATGTGCAAATCTGTATGTAGCCCACATCCCTGGCATGAAAGATCCAAGGACACATATTTTTGGAGAGTGTCACAGCTCACTTGGATCGAATCATGACTAAGTATTTTCCTACCAATAAACTCGACACCTAATTCTTGACCCAAAGCTTGACACAGATTTTAATGAACAGTAAAAAGGTAAGAACAACGATCTAGGTTCAATCCCATCTGTAACGCTGAAGTGATTTTAGAAAAGTTTTTCCATCTTCCTAGATTGACTCATCGGTGAAGATACAGTATCTCCTATGCAAAAATAGTAAAAAGAATAACTAATAATAAATGGATGCTGTGCTAAATGGAAGGTAAAAGGTAAAACAAAATAAATTGCTTCTCATTCATTAAAGAAATGTTGATGATCATGCAAGCACAACAGATTTTAGCCACAATGGGGACCTGCCATAAGCATTACACCTGCACACTTATGGTTCTAGTAAAAACATATTCAGAGTTAGACCCCAGGAAAAACAAGAAAATATGGATATCCGTGATTAAAAAATCTATAATACCATTATATTATGAACTAAGAATTGGGAAATAGGAGCATATATTCCTTTTCTATATTCTCTGTACTTTTAAATTTCTTACTTTGAGTTTAGGCCTTATAATATACTTTCAAAATGCAGCTAAAGAGTACAGATTCATTATGAAATATCAGAATTACTTCCCAAGTTTTTTTTCAAAACAGTATTATTTACCTGAGGGGCATTAGTAAGCATCTGAAGTGTGTTTGTCCTCCCTGGATGATCATGTTGGTGCACAACAGCTGTCACAGACGGAGCCACCGATTCCAGTGAGTTTAAGGACAGGCAGCCAGGGCTTCCATCTGGAACAGTAAAACTCTTGAAGAAAATGTAAGCCATGTGACCAAGTTTGATTCCACCATAAGAATCTGAAGCACCATAAATACAAGAATAAAACAGCTTTAATTTCCCACAATAATGCTAAGTGTTCCCACAGCCAACATGATTACTTACCTCATTTTTCAATTGGCCTCAGAAATAAAATACATTAGCATAAACTACACACATTAATAGAGGGAACCGTGTTAGTTATGACCCCCGCAGTCATTTACTTTACCTGACATTACAGAATTCTCACACTAGTCTACTGGTGTATTACTCGGGCTAAGGATAAAATCACTCTGATTTTCTAAACACGAATCAGCTAGGAGTTAGGTTAGGTGACCAGGGTACAGATAGGTGGTGGGAAAAGGGAGCAATAAAGAATGAAATTTCTCCCATATTATCTGTGACTCAGATGGAAATAGATAATTAGGAACTTAACTTTATCAAGACAAGCATCTCAGTATAGATTTGATGTTTTCATGTTACAGTGTGCTTCATGATAGGAAAGTTTTTTGTTTAAAAATGTGATTAACAATGACTTTGAAGCAATTTTCATGAAATAAAACAGAAAACATACTAACTATACTCCCAAACATATGTCAACCAAATATAAGGAAGGTAAGCCACTGTCCTCAATGAGCTTATACTAAATCCTAAGAGATTCGATTTACAGTGCATCCAAGGCTCCTGCTTTGTCTTCTGAGCTCCCAGAGCATGCATTCATTTGGTAGAAAAGTCCATGCTGAAGTCCTCCATGATACATATTTTGCCTGACATTAAGGGCAGAGAGCTGAAGGATGCTGTCTTTGCCCTCTAACAGTCTGGGCTTATGTCACTAATGTGGTTCATACCATCATGTTATGGCTGCTTGTAATTGTGTCTTAAGCACCCAGGCCTTATTTACATTTGTTCACTGGCTAGCACGGTATTCAATTTTAATTGGAGCAAAAAGTTGAAAAGGTAATTTCTTAACCAAAATATAGTCAGGGGAATAAAGAGAAAAGCGAGATCAGATGAAAGAGAATCAGAATTGTTGAATTAAATGATTTCCTGACTGCCTGTCATCTGTCAAACATCCTTCCAGGGAATTTATATGTGTTCCTTTGTTTAATCCTCACCCCAATCCTGTGAGGCAGGAAGGAATCTAACCTTACTAAGCCTTACAGAGGTTGATGCCTTTCTCCCTGTCAACCCATCCTCCCCTCTGCAGCCAGGTGACCCAGTCTGGTTACTCACTGGCTCGACAGCCTTCCATGCTCTCCATTGCCCTTGAAATAATGTCCAAAACCCTCAAATGACTTTAAGGAGCCACAGGACCTGGTTCATTCCCATGTCTCTAGCCTCATTTCTTGCCACTCTTTCTCCTGCTCTCTCATTTTTGTTCTAATAAGTTTCCTTCAGTTCCTTGAGCACACACCATGCTCTTTTTCATATCCTGGCCTTCCCATAGGCTGTTCTTTCCACCTAGAATGCTTTTTCTTCCTCTCTTCTCAAAAAAAATGTTGAATGGATGAATGAATGAAGGGATATTAGAGTGTAGGATCTTGCTCAGGGAAAAGATTAGGAGTAGGGAAGGGATTAGGGAATTAATCACAAAACAATGATAATAGATGAGTTGTTTGAGGTTTAAGCCAATCACAAGATGTAGCACAAACCCAGATCTTGGTTTCCTCTCTTCCTCATTTCTTGCTCTTCCTTAAAGCCTCAGCATTAGTGCCACTTTCTCTAGGAAGCTTTTGAACCCCAAAGGTGCTTAAATCCTCTTATTATCTGCCCTGTAGCTCCATGCACATCCTTTCTATAATGCTTGTCACACCTGACTGAAGCACCTTGAGAGCAAAACCCCATCCCTTTCTTGGTTTCTTCTCCATCCCCAGCACATAGCATTGTAACCAGCACACTCTGTAAATGTTTATATAACATTCCCAATAAAACAAAGCAAGAATCCTTGGGAAATTAGCTGATTCCAGGGCAGGTGAAGGAAAAATACAAAATGGGTCTGGAACATATTTATTGTAGTGCCAGAAAGTAAGGAAGCACTCAAGTATCCAAACTGTGGGGTGGACATAGTGACCATCACCTAACAAACAGAGTAGAGAAAGGGAAAAATAAAAACTTTAGTAACAGGAGAAACCTGACAGACACTGCCTTCATCAATCAAGATTAACATTGCTAGTAATACATCTTGACATCATGAACTCCCTGACTGGATCAATGAGATAGGCACCTCTCATCTGGGATATTCTTTCCCAAGATCCATAACCTGTAACCTTGAGAAAACATCAGATAACCTAAATCGGGGGCAGTTTAAGAAATATATGATCACTGCATTCAAAAATGTCAAAGTCATGAAAAAGCTAGGAAAGACTAAGAATCCGTTAAAAGAATCAGAGGAGACCATGGTGATGCGATAACTAAAAGCAATATGGGAGTAATGTCAGCAATATGGCGGCCTAAGCCATTTTTCCTCTTTATCCTCCTTTTTAATCAATGAATTAGTCATCCATATATGAACAGATTTGCCTTGATTGGTCTTTTGGGTCTGAGAACCTTACTCCAAGGGGCCTGGGAGGAATCTCACCCACCAGTGCACTTGGTAAGAGACAGACAAGCCTCCATAACAGGCTGCAGAACAGGTAGAGCCAGCGAAAGTGCGTAGACCCCCTTAGCTGCCCTCAGTCAAAAACCAGGTAAGTGCTGACAGGACAGTCACTCACACCTGAGTGACAACTTATAGAAGTCCAGACTATGTGCAGGAGACTCGAGCATACCGTTGGAAAAAGAAGAAAAGAAAAAATATGAATTTGGTTGCAATGGAGGCAGTAAGAGACAATTTCCTGTCACTTTTCCTCTTCCCTAAGGAAACACTGAACAAAGTTGATTTATCTGGCAATGGTGACCTGCCCACAGGGAAAAGGAAAGTGCCAAGTGAGTCCCTGGCTGCCCCAGCTGGGCAGAATGTGGCTGGAAAAACCCATTTTGTCTCCGTCAGCACTGGGAGTACTAAAATGAGAGCTCTAAGACTTAGGGAGGAGAGTTATTGGGAAAGAGGCAGATACAAAGTTCAAACCACCTCGAAGGGATTGTGCTCAACAAGAAGTCCATCCACTATCCTCTGGGAGTACCACCACCAAGGATCTCCCCGATAGGCTACTAGGCACCCCTCATTGCACTACCGCTAAATTCACACCTCTGGGCACTCTGATGCAGGCGCCCTGTTAATGCTTTCAGGTGTGCTTGCCAGAGCTCTCTAGAGACAAAAAGCACCCTCAGAAAATAGTGGTTGGCAGGCAGGGAAGAAACACAAACTTGAGCAATAGCACCACCTTCTGGACAACAAAAGAAGTTTCCAGTAACCAGCCTGGTGAATTTTAAGAACCAGAGAAAACATAAGAAGCTTAAAAATTCTGCCAGACTACTGGTGGGAATGCAAACTGGTGCTGCTACTCTGGAGAACAGTATGGAGGTTCCTCAAAAAATTAAAAATAGAGCTACCCTGTAACCCAGCAATATGTCTATACAGTGGATTTACAATGGAATATTACTCAGCAATCAGAAAGAATGAAATCTTGCCTTTTGCAATGAAGATGGAACTAGAATGTATTATGCCAAGCAAAGTAAGTCAGTCAAAGAAAGGCAAATACCATATGACTTCACTCATATGTGGAATTTAAGAAACACAACACATGAACATAGGGGAAGGGAAGGAAAAACAATAACAGAGAGGGAGGCAAACCATAAGAGACTCTTAAATACAGAGAGTAAACTGAGGGTTGCTGGAGGGGTGTTGGGTGGGGAGATGGGCTAAATGGGTGATAGACGTTAAGGAAAGCACCTGTTGGGATGGGCGCTGGGTGTTATATGTAAGTGATGAATTACTAAATTCTACTCCTGAAATCATTATTACACTATATGTTAACTAACTTGGATTTAAATAAAATTTTAAAAATAAACAAATAAACATTTAAAAAATTCTGCTGTAGAACAGAGCAAAAAGAGTGCAGCAGGTTCAGCTTCACAAGCACAGAGGAAAAACCCAGATAATACCAATGCCATAGAATGTAATACCCCATCTGCTGAAGGCATTGAGCACAGAGTTAAGCAGATCTCCTTTACTTCAAATAAGGAATATGAAAAAATCAAGGAAATATGTCAACACAAAAAGAAAATGACAAGTCTCTGGCAACTGAGCTCAAAGGCATGGGATATTGTGATATAATTGATAAGGAACCTAAATAGCAGTTGTGAAGATTCAGTGAGTTGTAAGAAAACTGAGAAAGGCAAGTCAATAACATCAGGAATAAAATGAACAAAATGAGTTATTTTCCAAAGAGATTGAAATCATAGAAAAGCACCAAACAGAAATTCTGGAGCTGAAGAAGTCAATGAATGAGATGAAGAATGCAATAGAGAGCCTCTGTAGCAGGGCAGACCAGATGGTAGAACAAATATGTGCCTTGGAAGATAGGAATTTTGAAATAACACAGTGAAAAAAAATGAAATAACAGAGATTTTAAAAGGGAAGGAAAACCTATATGTAGAACTATGGGAATCCATCAAAAGACAAATATCAGAATAACCAAGGTTCCAGAGGGAGATAGATGGGGGAAGAGAATTTATTGAAAGAAAGAACAGACAATTTCCCAAATGTGGGGAAAGGCTTGAACATCAAGTCCAGAAAGCTAATAAATCACCCTATTATCATAATGAAAAAATACCTCCTCCAAGACACATTATACTGAAACTGTCGAAAATCAAAGAAAGAATCCTAAATGCAGCTGGGGGCTGGAGGAAGGGGGAGGGCGGGCAGGGAACAATGTAACTTACAAAGAAACCCCCATTAGGCAATCAGTGGATTTCTCAGCAGAAACTCTATAGGCAGAGGGAGTGGAATGACATATTCAAAGTGTAGAAGGATAAAATTTGCCAGTCAAGAATATATTATCTGACAAAGTTATTCTTCAGATATGAAGGAGAAATAAAGGCTTTCCAAGACAAACAAAAGCTGAGGGAGTTCATCACCACTGCATTGCAAGAAATGCTGAAAGGAGTTCTCAAAGCTGAAATGAGAAGATAGTAATCAACATGAAAACACAGGAAAGTACACAGCACACTAATATAGATAAAAATGTATTTTAACCACTCAACTGTAGGATAAAGTTTAAAGGAAAACAGTAGTAAAAATAACTATAGTGCTATAAATTTTTAATGAATAAACAACATAAAAAGAGGTAAATTGTGACATCAGTAATATAAAAGGGAAAAAGTAAAGGTTAGTCCCTTTATAGGTGACCAAAAAATAGCTGCTATCAGCCTAAAATGAACTGTGTTATCTATATAAGGTGTGTTACATAAGCCCCATAGTAAACACAAAGCAAAAACCTAGAGTAGATTCACAAAAGACAAAGAAGGGGGAAACAGACCATACCAACATGGAAAATAACCACTTTACAAAGGTAGGCAGAAACAGAAAAAGCAACAATGGAAATAAAAAAAAAACCCAGAAACTAATACATTAGATGGTAGTCCTTTATATCAATAATTACTCTAAATGTATATGGATTAAATTCAGCAACCAAAGGCACAGAGTAGATGATGGATTAAAAAAACAACAACTATCGGCTGCCTACAAGAGACTTGCTTGGACCTTAAGGACACATATAGAATCAAAGTAAAGGGATGGAAAAAGGCATCCCATGCAAATGAAAACCAAAAGGAAGAAGTGTTAGCTATACTGATATCACACAAAATAGACCTTAAGTCAAAAATGTTAACAAGCAACAAGGAAGGTCATTATATAATGATAAACAGAGCAGTCCATTAAGAAGATAAAACAATCATAAAAATATATACACCTAAAATCAGAGCATATAAATATACTAAGCAAATACTAATAGATATGAAAGGAGAAACAGACAATACAATAATAGTAGAGGACTTCGATACCCCAGCTTCAACAGTGGATAGATCATCCAAGCAGATCATCAACAAGGAAGAGATAGACTTGAACAAACATTAGACCAAATGGACCTAACAGACATCTATAGAACATTCCATCTAACAGCAGCAGAATACAGGGCTCATAATTAAACCCCTGCATATATGGTCAGCTAATATTTGATAAGGGAGCCAAGAACATCCAATGGGGAAAAGATAGTCTCTTGAACAAAAGGTGTTGAGAAAACTGGGTAACCACATGCAGAAAAATGATACTGGACCCCTCTCTTACACCACTAACAAATATTAACTCCAAATGGAAAAAAGACTTAAACATAAGACCTGGTCATAAAACTCCTAGGAAAAAACAGGGAAGAAGCTCCTCCACGTTAGTCTTGGCAAGGTGTGTCACCAAAGCACAAACAACAAAAGCAAAAATCAACAAATAGGATTGCATCAAATTAAAAACCTTCTATACTGTAAAAAAAACAATTAACAACAACAAAAAGGCCCTACAGAATGAGAGACAATGTTTACAAGTCATGTATCAGATAAGGGGTTAATGTACCAGGGTGCCAGGGTGGCTCATTTGGGTGAGCATCCGACTTCAGCTCAGGTCGTAATCTTGCAGTTTGTGAGTTCAAGCCCCACATTGGGCTCACTACTGTCACCACAGAGCCTGCTCTGCATCCTCTGTCCCCATCTTTCTGTCCTTCCCCTGCTTGCACTCTCTCAAAAAAATAAATTAAAAAAATAAAATAAATGCACAAAGAACTCAGACAATGTAATAACAACAAAAAATGCAATTAAAAAATGGACAGAGAATTAAATAGACACTTTTCAAAAAAAAGACATTCACATGGCCAACGTGTATATGAGAAGGTGCTCGACATCACTAATCATAAGGGAAATAAATGCATTAAGACCACAATCATCTTTCACCACACACCTGTAAGAATAGTTATAAAGAAGACAAGAGGTAACAAGTGTTGGTGAAGATGTGGAGAAAAGGGAGCCCTTGTGTACTGTCAGTGGAAATGTAAACTGGTCCAGCCACTGTGGAATACAGCCTGAAGGTCCTTCAAAAAGTTAAAAATAGCATTACCATATAATCTAGCATTCTGGGTATACAGCCAAAAGAAATGAAAACCTGTTATCGAAGAGATATATGCATTTCCATGTTTATTGTGGTGCTGTTCACCATAGCCAAGATATGGACACAACCTAGGTTCCCATCAATGAGATGAATGGATAACGAAACTGCAGTGTATATATACTGCAGAATACTATGCACCTGTGAGAAAAAAAGGAAATTCTGCAGATTTTGATAACATGGAATGATCTTGAAGATATTGTGCTAAGAGAGATAAGTCACACAGAGAAAGACAAATCCTGTATGATATCCTTTTCAAGTGGAATATAAAATAAAATAAAATAAAATAAAATAAAATAAAATAAAATAAAAAGTGGAATGGTGGTTGCCAAAGGCTGGGGAATAGAGGAATGGGAGAGACATTGATTAAGGGTACATGCTTGCAACTAGTAGATAAATAAGTCCTGGAGACCTAATACACAGCACGGAGGTTACAAACAACAAAATAGTATTATTAACATTAAACTTACCAAGAGACTCAATCTTAATTGTTCTCACCACTAGAAGGAATGATAATAATATAATAGGATAGAAGTGTTAGCTAACAGTGCAATGGCAATCATATTGCAATATAAATGGATCAAACCAATGGGCTGTACACCTTAAACTTATACTGTATTATGTGTCATTTATATCTCAATTTTTAAGTAAATGAATGAATAAATGGATGAATGCAACCTGGTATCCCAGAACAGAAAAAAAGGATATTAGTGGAAAAACTAGTAAAGTTTGAGTAAATGCTATAGTTTAGTTAATTTTAGTATATCAATATTTTATTAATTTAATTTAAAAATATTTTAATGTTTTTATTTATTTTTGAGAGAGAGAGAGCACAAGCAGGAGAGGGCAGAGAGAGAGGGAGACACAGAATCAGAAGCAGGCTCCAGACTCTGAGCTGTTAGCACAGAGCCCACTGTGGGACTCGAACTCGTGAACTGCGAGATCATGATGTGAGCCGAAGTCAGACTCCTCTTCATAACCAACTGAGCCACCCAGGCACCCCTATTTCTTAACTTTAATAAATGGATAGTGGTTTTGAAGCATGTTAATGTCAGAACAAGCTGGGATAGAGTAGATAGGAACTCTCTGTACTATCTCTGTAACTCTTGTAAAACTAAATTTATTTCCAGATAAAAAGTTAAAAAACAAAAATCCAGACTTGGCAGCAGTGCCCATTTAGGGGGAGTCTAGTGGGAGGAGCAAAGAGGCTTGCCTGATTTGGGGTTCATGAAATCTTGGCTTTCTAGCAGTGCATATATAATGCTAATGTCTTCTGCGTGGAATTTTCGATTTTGTGAAAGGATTTCAGATCCTTAAACTCATCTAACCTTCTCCATCAAGAGGAAGGATAGACAAGGAAGGTTCTTACTATGTAGGGGACTGAAATGAGCTTCTCCCAGAACTTTAAGATAAAATGAGTAATCTCACATTTAATGCTTGGGATTCAGCATCTGTAGGGACCAAGGTATGGACTCCGATGGAAACTGATCTGGAAGAAGACTCTGACATCATTAATTAACACACCACGGAAAGAATCTGACAGAACTGGTAGCCAAGTCCAGAAAATGAATACCAAAACACTATGAATTTGTCAGCATGTTTGCAGGAGGATTCAGGAGAAAGGAGGCCCTTAGCTGTTTGCAAGCCCAAATGGTAGGTACAGAGGAATTATCTCTCAGCCCTGCCGGGCTCTTGAACCCTCATACCTATGGGGACTCCTAGCAAAAACTGATGCACTCTTCTCTGGGATTGTATTACAGAGCACTCATTGCTTAAAGGCAGCAAATCCCACTTGCCTCTTGAAGACAATAAGCTCTATAGTGAAAAGACCAGAGGGTGACTCCTTGATATCCATTTCCCCTTCTCTTGGTAATCGCCCTAAGTAGGAAAACCCACTTTTCTATTTAATATATAATATTCTCTAACAAAGTATCGGGTTACACAATTTTTCTTTATTTTCTTATTGAAGTAAAATTAACATACAATGTTATATTAGTTTCAGATGTACATCATAATGATTTGACTTGGGTACATAATTTTATTTCATCCAACATGTACTGAATATCTACCAGTACATGCCAGGCGCAAGCTAGGTGCAAGTGACAATACAACCACCAGGATCACACATAGTCCAATGTGGAAATAGCACATCATACAGATTTAATCTGATACAAGTGTTGATAGTGTTTTATTTGAGATATGAACAAGTGTTTTAAGATACAGAAGAGAGAGGGATTCCTTCTTTTGGAGGGAGAAGTGGAAAGAGTTGAAGGCTCATTCAATCTGAGCCTTAAAATCTAAGAGAGAAGATGAAGAAGGACATTTTGGGGAAAGTTTCCAGATGTGAAATGGCACAGAAATAAAAACAGAGTGGGCCTGCCTTAGTTGTAACTCACAGTTCCAGGAAATGGGAAGCCAGTGATGTCTTGTTCCCAATTTTAGGGGAGCTTTTCTGCTCTGAGATTCAGTCTTAAGGTGCTCCTAAAACACCTCTGAGTTCTACTCACATACCCTCCTCTTGGATTCCCCCAGTGTGCACAGACGCTGCTAATTTAGGATTTTACTGTTTCCAGTAGTACACTATGCCCAGAAACATTTCTTTTGCTGGCCTAGTACGTGGGGCCCAGTCCACCCCTGGGTGCTCACACACCATCCTGGCCTTTTCTGTCCTTTGGCCTTGACCAGGACAGCCCAGTCCATCCTGTTTTTTGGGGTTCCATCAGGGGAGTGGCTACAGTCCAATACTCTTTTCTCCCAGAAGTATCTTCCTTGTGTACTCCAGCTGATACGCTCTCATGAACATGAACTCAAACACACTGGGTAAGGGAAGAGTGATATTGCTGTGGTATCTGAGCTGCAGATACTGTGAGTGGCCACGTGCACGTATTTATCTCCGCTCCTGGGCTATATACAACTTGGAAAAGAAACATGGGATTCACTTTGTTTATGGTGAAAATAAATCTCCATTGAATAAATGAATTTAAGGATGGATAAATAAATAAGATAACCCTGTGAACATCCTTCTAGATAGAAATGTTTAGTAACATGAAAAAGTTCCCTGGTAGATGATTCTCTTCAGTCAAGGGTTCTGGATCCCAGGAAGGCACCCGTGAAAGCTGCTATCAGGCACCTTGATCTTAGGTTCTCCCTTACCCTGGCTGAGGAATACCTGATCTCAGAGCTAGACTTTGAAAAAGTAATGGGGCACCTGGGTGGCTCAGTCGGTTAAGCGCTGGCATTCAGTCATGTCATAACCTCACAGTTTGTGGGTTTGAGCCCTGCATGGGACTCTGTGCAAACGGCTCAGAGCCTGGAGCCTGCTTCAGATTCTGTGTCTCCCTCTCTCTCTGCCCCTACCCCACTTTCTCTCTGTCTCTCTGTGTCTCTCTCTCTTTCCCTTTCTCTCTCTCTCTCAGAAATAAATAACACATTAAAAAAAAGAGTAAGAACTTCTCTCTTAAACTGAATGGGAGCAAGACTATATGGAGGACTTTGAGAGACTAGGACAGAGCAAGTGTCTGGGACAGGGAGTGAGAAGAGGGAAGGAAGAAGTTTGTAGGAAGACAGGGAAGAGGGAACCTCTCCATCACCTGCCCTGGGGCCCTTCCTAACTGAAAATTCCACCCTGGAGCCGCAACATTTTCTGCAGGGTTCTTGGCTGTGCTTCCCTGATCAGGAATGGTTAGTTACAAGAAAGACTTGAAGCCTGTGTCTCTGAAGTCAATGGTTGCTATGGCTGCTGCAACCACAAGTTCATATGGGCAGCTGCCATATGGGCAGCTCATTTCTGCTCCTGAGTCCCATTAGAGCCTGACTCTGGATAAGAGGCTATTTACAGCAAATGATTCATTTAGAACCAAGCAATGGCGGCTTCTGCCATTGTCTGACAGACCAGCCCCAGGGCAGCCCAAAATCACAGGGATTATTTAATCTGTACAATCCATTAGGGCTGTCAATAGGAGGGGACAGTAAATATTGTGGAAAGCAGTTAAGGGATGTGGCTTGACTTCATCTTCAGCATCAGCCCTAGGACAGGGAGGAGTCACCTGGGGGACAGTGATAGAAGATAAGGAGGGAGGGGCAGGGCAATGCAGATCTGGGTGGCCCACTTGCCTGCCCCTCAGGAGCTTCTAATAGGCTGACTCTCAGCCTTGAACCTCATTGGAATCTCCTGGGACTTTACAAAATCCTGATACTCAGGTTCTATCACCTCCTCCAGACTCTGATTAAATTGGTGTGGCTTGTGGCCTGGGTTTTAGGGTTAGGAAGCTTTCTCTTCCTCCAGGAGGAGGCTGAAAGAGAATGGAAAGATTTTATCATTTCATAGTGGAGAGCTGGAAGGACGTCTACAGGGCACAGCTTCTCGGGTGAAGCAATGGGCCAAGAAGGAAAGGCCACCTGCCTGGATTAAGATTATTACAAATAGAGGACCATAACTTTTATCTCATGAGTTTCCAGACCAATTGATTTTCTCATTTACCATCCTTCTTCCACTTATAGTCATGTGGCCTTAGGCAAGTCTCATTTTCCTCACCTGTACAATGGGTGTTCTCACCTTTTCTCCTTATTTCCTGTTATCACCATGAAGATCAGAGTTCATGAAGATGTTGTAAGTCTAGGGGAAGAGGGTAAAGAAATAGCAGAGATGTGTCTTAAGGTTTGGGATCTGAGAGGAGGTTGTCTAAATGACAGTGGTGGGGTAGAAGTTGATAAAAAAACAGATTTTCAAAAACCCTCCATGCTGTATTTTCTTGCCCAAGGGTCTGCTGTGCAGTTTGGTCAGTGTCATGAGGTCCCGGGTCTGGCTACCTCTCCCTAGATGGGGTCAAATCCTGCCTCATTTGTTCCCTAAGGAGCCAGTGGTCAGGAATCTTCTACTGCTTTTACCTGTGCCCCAGAGGCCACCTAGTCCAGAGCTGGTACATCTCTGGTTAATGGTCAATAATCATTACTGGATGGATGAGTGCATGGAATTAGAAACACATATGGAATCGTGACTAAAAGGAAGGAGAGTTATAGGAATAATAATGAGAAGGAGTGTGGAAGTAAAAACTCGATTTTTGCCTTGGAGGAGAGATGAACTTTTTTTTTTTTTTTAATTTTTATATTTGAGAGCAAGAGCATGAGCAGGGGAAGGCAGAGAGAGGGGGACAGAGTACCCAAGTGGTTTCTGTGCTGACAGCAGCAAGCCTGATGTGGGGCTTGAACTCAGAAACTGCAAGATCATCATCTGAGCCTAAATTGGATGCTCAACCCACTGAGCCACCCAGGTACCCCAGAGAGGAGCATTTTTATGTCTCTGGGGGAGGAGCAAGAAAGTGTGCTGTCAGAGAAAAGTGGAGTAATTAAAAATGCAAATCCCTTGAGCCCTTTGAAATGAAAAATCCCATTGAAGAGATAAAACATTTGACTCCTAAGAATTCTGGTTCCTAGTTAGCTTCCTTTTTTTTTCTATCAGTTTTTGAACTTCTGTACTATATAGCAAATATCTCTTTATCCATGTGTGTGTAAACGGTGAGCTCAATGAGCAGAGGGAAATAGATCTTAACCATTATTGTATCCCATTGCTGAATACAAAATAAAGGCTCCGTAATTAATGAATAAATTATCTGTTGATTTTCTTTCTAGGTGACGTGGATACCCGGGAAAAGCATGCTCGTTCAAAAAGTGGGTAAGACAGAGCAATGAATAAAAGAGGGAACGATGCAGGTAGAGGAGCGTGTCGATGCCAAAAGAAAAATTACCAGTTTCGTGATTTGAAGAGAAAGAGAAGGAACAAACACAATCTGTTTTTCTTTTCTCCCTCATCGTCCTTATCTACATACTGGCATATTTAATAGTGCTATAATCAAATCATCTACATAATTGGATATTTTGTTTTTCAAAATGCTATTTTGAACAGCTCCTTACCTATCTGATATTCTTCATAGTTATTTTTTTCTGTTAACTGCAGAATATTCCATCCAGTTAATGTACTACGACTTACCTGTTTGTACTTTTTCTATTGTTGGACATTTAGGTGAATGCATCTCTGCTATTATAGAAAATGCCACAATGAAGAGCCTCACATCTAGGGATTGCCCTCCTCATCAATCAGCTCCTTCACCTAAATTACAATGAATGAGAATTACTGGGTCAAAGGGTGTGAACAGTTTTATGGTTCTTAATATATACCCTCAAGTTCCTGTTTTATATCAGCTGTCAGAAAGGGATGAGCACATCAATTTATTGCACACTCTGCCAGTATTACTGTTACATCTTCTTTGCCAAGTTAATAGATGGAAAAATATATCTTGTTGTTTGAGTTTTGTTATGGCCTGAATATTTTCCCACTTGCTCACTATCAGCATTTCATTCTGTTCAGGTCATTTGCCATTAAGGGGGCATTTATGATACTTATATATGTTAGAATAAACTTTTATATTTTATACATAATAATCCCTTTCCCTAACACTTAACACAAATATTTTTCCTGCCGTTTTTAATTTCACTGTGATTAATTGGTTCTTGTACAAAAGTTATGTATTGACCTTTCCCTTTATGAGTTCTTTCGAAAATTCACGTTTAGACACTATATCTAAATGAACATATAAAAAACTTTCAATGTTACTTTGTAAAACATATGACCATTAAGTTATTTAATACATTTGTAATTTTTAAATATACATTTTGAATATAACTTGATGTTTCCCCAAACTGGTAATCAAGTGGCAGTTTAGAATCTATATGTGAGAGACTTGGGGAGCAATCTTGTTCAGAGGGAGAACAGGCTTCTTGTTCTGAAGCTGTCTTGCAGCATTACAGCAAGTACATTGTTTTTCAAGTTATTATTCAAGTATAACTAACATATAGTGTTATATTAGTTTCAGTTATGCAATATGATTCAACAATTCTATACATTTCTCAGTGCTCATGAAGATAAATGTACTCTTTAATCCCTTTTATCTATTTCAACAACCCCCCCAACTCCCTCCCCCTCTGATAGCCCTTAGTTTGTTCTCTATATTTATTTAAGAGTCTGGTTTTTTTATGTTGCTGTTGTTTGTGTGTTTCTTTCTTTCTTTGTTCATTTGTTTTGTTTCTTAAATTCCACATGTGAGCGAAATCCTGTGACATTTGTCTTACTCAGACTGACTTATTTCACTTAGGATTATACCCTCCAAATCTATCCATGTTGTTGCAAATGGCAAAATTTCATGTTTTTTATGGCTGAATAATAGTCCATTGTGTATATATACACCTCATCTTCTTTATCCATTCATCTATCGATGGACACTTGGGTTGCTTCCCTATCTTGGCTATTGTAAATAATGCTTCAGTAAATACAGAGGTGCATGTATCTTTTCGAATTAGTGTTTTCATATCCTTTGGGTAAACACCCAGTAGTGGAATTACTGGATTATATGGTATTTCTATTTTTAATTTTTTTAGAAACTTCCATACAGTTTTCCACAATGGCTACATCATTTTGCATTCCCCCCAATAGTGGGAAAGTTTCTTTTTCTCCCTGTTATTTCTTGTGTTTTTTATTTTAGCCATTCTGACAGGTGTAAAGTGGTATCTCATTATGGTTTTAATTTGCATTTCCCAATGATCAGTGATGTTGAGCATCTTTTTCATGTGTCTGTTGGCCATCTGGATGTCTTTGGAAAATTTTCTGTTTAGGTCCTCTGCCCAATTTTATTTATTTATTTTTTTTATTATTATTTTGGGACAGAGAGAGACAGAGCATGAACGGGGGAGGGGCAGAGAGAGAGGGAGACACAGAATCGGAAACAGGCTCCAGGCTCTGAGCCATCAGCCCAGAGCCCGACGCGGGGCTCGAACTCACGGACCGCGAGATCGTGACCTGGCTGAAGTCAGACGCTTAACCAACTGCGCCACCCAGGCGCCCCATCTCTGGCCAATTTTAATTGGATTATTTGTGGTTTTGGTGTTGAGTTGTAGAAGTTCTTTTTATATGTTTGATATTAGCACCTTGTCAGATATATCATTTGTAAACATCTTCTCCCTTTGGGTTGTCATTTTGTTTTCTTGATGGTTTCTTTCACTATGCAAAAGCTTTTTATTTTGATGTAGTCCCAATAGTTTAATTTTGCTTTTGTTTCCCTTGCAGAGAGACATATCTAGAAAAATGTTTCCATGGCCAGTATCAAAGAAATTACTACTGCGGCACCTGGGTGGCTCAGTAGATTAAGCATCTGACTCTTGGTTTCAGCTCAGGTCATGATCTCCCAGTTTGTGAGCTCAAGGCCCGAATTGGGCTCTGTGCTGACAGAGCTTGAGATTCTCTGTCTCCCTCTCTCTTTGCCCCTCCCCAACTCACACATGCACTCTCTCTCACTCTCTCTCTCTCTCTCTCTCAAAAATAAACATTTTTTTAAAAAAGGAAATTTTTTTATTATTTATTCTTTTTTAATTTACATTCAAGTTAGTTAGCATATAGTATAATAATGATTTCAGGAGTAGAATCCAGTGATTCATCCCCTACATATAACACCCAGTGCTCATCCCAACGAGTGTCTTGCTTAATGCCCCTTGCCCATTTAGCCATCCCCTCACCCACAATCCCTTCAGCAACCCCCAGTTTGTTCTCTGTATTTAAGAGTCTCTTATGTTTTGTCCCCCCTTCCTGTTTTTATATTATTTTTGCTTCCCTTACCTTATGTTCATCTGTTTTGTATCTTAAATTCCACAAATGAGTGAAGTCATATGATATTTGTCTTTCTCTGATTAATTTTGCTAAGCATAATACACTCTAGTTCCATCCACATTATTGCAAATGGCAAGATTTCATTCTTCTTGATTGCTGAGTAATACTCCATTGTGTGTGTGTATATATATATAGATATTTATATATATATATCTATATATATACCACATCTTCTTTATCCATTCATCTGTCGATAAACATTTAGGCTCTTTCCATACTTTGGCTATTGTCAATAGCACTGCTATAAACATTGGGGTGCATGTGCCCCTTCAAAACAGTACACCCACATCCTTTGGATAGATACCTAGTAGTACAATTGTTGGGTCGAAAGGTATTTCTATTTTTAATTTTTTGAGGAACCTCCATACTGTTTACCAGAGTGGCTGCACCAGTTTGCATTCCCACTAGCAGTGCAAGAGAGTTCCTCTTTCTCCGCATCCTCACCAACATCTGTCATTGCTTGAGTTGTTAATTTTAGCCATTCTGACAGGTGCGAGGTGGTATCTCACTGTGGTTTTGATTTGTATTTCCCTGATGATGAGTTATGTGGAGCGTTTTTTCATGTGTCCATTAGCCATCTGAGTGTCTTCTTTGAAAAATGTGTATTCATGTCTTTTTCCCATTTCTTCACTGGACTATTTGTTTTTTATGTGTTGACTTTGGTAAGTTCTTTATAGATTTTAGATACTAACCCTTTATCTGATATGTCATTTGCAAATATCTTCTCCCATTCTGTCGGTTGCCTTTTAGTTTTGCTGATTGTTTCCTTCACTGTGTAGAAGTTTTTTATCTCAGTGAGGTCCCAATAGTTCATTTTTGCGTTTTCCTTGCCTCCAGAGACATGTTGAGTAAGAAGTTGCGGCAGCCGAGGTCAAAGAGGTTTTTGCCTGCTTTCTCCTCTAAGATTTCTATGGCTTCCTGTCTTACATTTCAGTCTTTCATCCATTTTGAGTTGACTTTTGTATATGGTGTAAGAAGGTGATCCAGGTTCATTCTTGTGCATGTTTCTGTCCAGTTTTCCCAGCACCACTTGCTAAAGAGACTGTCTTCATTCCATTGGATATTCTTTCCTGCTTTGCCAAAGATTAGTTGGCCATATGTTTGTGGGTCAATTTCTGAGTTCTCTATTCTGTTCCATTGATCTAAGTGTCTGTTTTTGTGTCAGTACCATACTGTCTTGATGATTACAGCTTTGTAATACAGCTTGAAGTCTGGAATTGTGATGCCTCCAGCTTTGGTTTTCTTTTTCAGGATTGCTTTGGTTATTCGGGATCTTTTCTGGCTCCATACAAATTTTAGGATTGTTTGTTCTAGCTCTGTGAAGAATGCTGGTGTTATTTTGATAGAGATTGTATTGAATCTGTAGATTGCTTTGCTTAGTATCAATATTTTAACAATATTTGTTCTTCCAATCCATGAGCATGGAATATTTTTCCATTTTTTGTGTCTTCTTTGATTTCTTTCATACACTTCCTATAGTTTTCAATGTATAGATTTTTCACCTCTTTGGTTAGGTTTATTCCTAGGTATTTTATGGTTTTTGGTGCAGTTGTAAATGGGATCGATTCCTTGATTTCTCTTTCTGTTGCTTTGTTATTGGTGTATAGAAATGCAACCGATTTCTGTGCATTGATTTTATATCCTTCGACTTTGCTGAATTCCTGGATCAGTTTTAGCAGGTTTTTGGTGGAATCTTTTGGGTTTTCCATGTAGACTATCATGTTGTCTGTGAAGAGTGAAAGTTTGACTTCCTTCTTGCCAATTTGGATGCCTTTTATTTCTTTGTGTTGTCTGATTGCTGATGCTGGGACTTCCACTGTCATGTTGAATAACAGTGGCAAGAGTGGACATCCCTGATGTGTTTCTGACCTTGGGGAGAAAGCTCTCAGTTTTTCCCAATTGAGGATGATATTAGTGGTGGGTCTTTCATATATGGCTTTTATGATCTTGAGGTATGATTCTTCTATCCCTACTTTCTATCCCCCTTCTATCCCATCCTTTCTTTTTATCAAGAAAGGATGCTGTATTTTGTCAAATGCTTTCTCTGCATCTATTGAGAGGATCATGTGGTTCTTGTCCTTTCTTTAATTAATGTGGTGTATCACATTGATTGATTTGCATATATTGAACCAGCCCTGCATCCCAGGTATAAATCTCACTTGCCATGGTGAATAATTCTTTAATGTATTGTTGGATCTGGTTCACTGGTATCTTGTTGAGGATTTTTGCATCCCTGTTCATCAGGGAAATTGATCTATAGTTCTCCTTTTTAGTGGGGTCTTTGTCTGGTTTTGGAATCAAGGTAATGCTGGCCTCATAGAATGAGTTTGGAAGTTTTCCATATGTTTTTTTTTTTTTTTTTTTTTTAGAACAGCTTCAAAAGAATAGGTGCTACTCTTCTTAAAATATTTGATAAAATTCCCCTGGAAAGCCATCGGCCCTGGACTCTTGTTTTTTGGGAGATTTTGATTACTATTTCAATTTCTTTATTGGTTATGGGTCTGTTAAAATTTTCTATTTCTTCTTGTTTCAGTTTTGGTAGTTTATATATTTCTAGGAATTTGTCCATTTCTTCCCAATTGCCCAATTTATTGGCATATAATTGCTCATAATATTCTCTTATTATTGTTTGTATTTCTGCAGTGTTCATTCTTGATTTCTTTCATTGATCTCTTTCATTCTTGATTTTACTTATTTGGGTCCTTTCCTTTTTCTTTTTGATCACACTGGCTAGGGGCTTATCAATTTTGTTAATTCTTTCATTAAAAAAAAGAAATTACTACCTATATGTTCTTCTAGGAATTTCATGGTTTCAGGTTTCACACGTAGGTCTTCAATCCATTTTTAGTTTATTTTGTGTATGATGAAAAAAAAGTGGTCCCATTTCATTCTTTTGCATGTAGCTAGTTTTCCCAACACCATTTGTTGAAGAGATTGTCTTTTTTCCCACTGCATATTCTTGCCTCCTTTGTCACAGATTAATTGACCATCAGAGTATGGGTTTATTTCTGGGCTCTCTATTCTGTTGATCCATGTGTCTATTTTTTTTAAGTTTATTTATTTACTTCGAGTATGTGTGTGCACATGCACATACACAAGAGTTGGGGAGGGGCAGACAGAGAGGGAGACAGAAAATCCTAAGCAGGCTTATCACTGTTAGCATAGACCCTGATGTGGGGCTCTGACAAACCTGTTAAGATCATGATCTGAGCTAAAGTCAAGAGTTGGAGGCTCAGGCACCCCCCCCCCGTGTCTATTTTTGTGCCAGTGCCATACTGTTTTGATTACTACAACTTTGTAGTATATCTTGAAACCTGGGATTGTGTTACCTCCAGCTTTGTTTTTCTTTTTCAAGATTGCTTTGGCTTTTGGGGTCTTTTGTGGTTCTATACAAATTTTAGGATTATTCTGTGAAAAATACTGTTGATATTTTGAGTGGGATTGCATTAAATCTTTAGATTGCTTTGGGCAGTATGGACATTTTAACAATATTGGTTCCCCCAGTCCATTAGCATGGAATATCTTTCCATTTGTTTCATCTTCATTTCCTGTCATCAAATGTTTTATAGCTTTCAGAGTACAGACCTTTCACCTCCTTAATTAAGTTTATTCCTAGGTATTTTATTCTTCTTGGTGCAAGTGTAAATGAACTGACAGCCTTATGGGTTTTCCCTTGTATGTAACTATTTTCTTTTCTCTTGTTGCTTTTAAAATTCTTTCTTTATCACCACTTTTTGTCATTTCAATGATTATGTCCCTTGGTGTGGACTTCCTTGAGTTGATTTTGTTGAGGGCCTTCTGTGCCTTCTGGATCTGGATATCTGTTTCCTTCCACAGATTAGGGAAGTTTTCAGCATTATTCCTTCAGATAAGTTTTCTGACCCTTTTCCTCTCTCTTCTCCTTCTGGCATCCCTATAATGTGAATGTTATTATGCTTGGTGATGTCATTGAGTTACCTTAAACCATTCTCTTTTTTTTAATTTTTCTTTTTTTCTTTTATTGTCCATTGTGGCTGCTTTCCCATAGTCTGTCTTCCACTGATTTGTTCTTCTGCCTCCTCTCATTTACTATTGATTACCGCTAGTATTTTTTTAACTTCAGTTATTGATTTCTTCATCTTGGATTGGTTCCTTTTTATAATTTCTCTTTGTTGAATGTCTCACTGAGATCTTCCACTCTTTTCTCAAGTCCAGTGAGTATCTTTATAACCATTACTTTGAATTCTTTATCAAGTATATTGTTTATCTCCATTTCATTTAGCTATTTTGCTGTGGTTTAGTTCTGTTCTTTCATTTGGGATGTATTCCTCTGTCTCCTCATTTTGTCTAACTCATTGTTTGTTTCTATGTATTAGGAAAGCCAGTATGTCTCCTGACTTTGAAAGTGGTGGCCTTATGAAGAAGAGGTCCTAGAGTGCAATGCCCCCTGCTCATCAAAACCAGGTACTTCAGGGATGTTTCCTATGTGTGTTACATATGCCCTTCTGTTGTATCTGAGCCTCATTCACCTTCAGTCCAGCTTGCTGCAAGGCCCAGTTTGCCTGTGGTGGGCAGGGTTTTTGTCCCTGTGTTGTTAATGGGCTAGTCTGGAGCCTTTATTTTGGCAGTCATGGCCAATCCTAAAAGTTACTTACAAAAGGAGATTCTATAAATTATTTTATAATTTATTCTAAAATAACCTGACGGGATTAACTGTATAGATATTTTTAACTTTTTTTAATGTTTATTTTTGAGAGAGAGAGAGAGACACAGAGCACGAGAAGGGGAGGGGCAGAGAGAGAGAGACACAGAATCTGAAGCAGGCTCCAGGCTCCAAGCTGTCGGCACAGAGCCTGACACAGGGCTTGAACCCACGAACCGCAAGATCGTGACCTGAGCCCAAGTCGGACGCTTAACTGACTGAGCCACCCAGGCGCCCCAACTATATATATTTTAAACAAATTTTGTACTCTTTGGAAATTTAATACCATTACCACTGAAACACACACACACACACAACCTGACAAAAACAAAATAACTTGTTTAACTTTGATTTTAAATAAATTCTAGGCAATCAGCAGATTCATAGCTGAGAGATTATTACAAAGTTCTGAAATTGAGTAAAATATCAAGTAGGCAAAATACATTTTTTCAAAGTTTCATTTTCCCTAAGATAATAGTTACTGAAAAATTATATTTCAGAGCTTAGGTTAAAATACTGCTTTTGGATCAACCTATGTGTGAGCAAGACAGTATTTTTCTAAGCCTGGCCCTTCCTCTTATCTTGGCAGGATTTGAAGATCTCTAATTAACTGGAGTGTTCCAAACCACACAGAGATTATAGTTTTGGAAGTGTAGAGCCAAGAGCCTTCTATCAAAGGGCCTATTCAGAAAGAAAGCAGAAAGAAAATGACATCGTTGCTAGTCTGCTGTATATTAAGATATTATCAGAGAGAACTGTGGTACTTGTCCTTGGGGAGCCATCAAATCCAGGATCCAGGTAGCAGGGTACCCACTTGGGAATGCTTAGGAATCCAGCAGTGTATTAGGGAAAAATCCAGTTTTCCTTGTATGTCTCCTTTACTCTCACACTACACCACACTCACAACACTTCTGACACCACATGTGTAAGAGTCCCCCCCGCCCCAAACTGTTGTCTGCAACACCAGCTGGGTGTTCTACAATTAAACCAATTCTGACACTATTTACCTGAAGATCATGTCAGATCCCATAGGTTAAGGGCCCAGTCTCACAAGACTGCTCCCGTCTTCACTTCAGATGCCCATCACAAGCAACAGATCCCCCAGTTACCCACAATATCTCTCTGACTTGGCCACAAATCAGAGTCTCCTCATGATCCTCTCCTCAGGTTCAATTAATTTGCTAGTGTGGCTGACAGAATTCAGGGAAACATATTTACCAGTTTATTAAAAAAGATGGTAAAGGGTGCAGATGAACAGCCAGATGAAAAGATATGTGCAGGGCGTAGGGCAAGGAAACAACAATGGCCTCCCCTGAGGCAGTTGTCATGCTAGACAATGCTGATTCTCCTCAGAACCCAATTCCACATCCCCTCTTTGCTTGCAGACCTCTAACTAGACACAGGTCCCAGCAGGACTCTAAAGGTGAGGTAAAAAGTGTGACCCATGAGGAGGTGCACTAAACTCCAAAAGAACTATCTGAGTTTTCTAATTTATACAACCAGAAATCTGGGGAATGTGTGTGGGAATGGGTATTAAGAGTACGAGGTAAGGGTAGAAGGAGCATAAAATTGGAGCAGGCTAAATTTATTGATACGGGCTCACTAAGCAGAAATTCTGCACTAAGCGTTGCAGTTCAGGTAGTTGTTTTTTTTTTAAGGCTCTAATAATTTGTTTAGTTGGCTGAAACGTAAACCAAAAGATGGTCTATCATGAGTGAGCTGGAAATAGTTTACCTCCCTTGCTTTAATGGTAGAGTAAGGGATTCCAGAAGTATAAGGAGATTGGAATGTTTGAGGGAATTGGTCATTTAAGACCTACCCACTCACAGTGGGAGGGGCCAGATGATGTAACTTTCACCAACACTGTGAGAAATTAATTCATGAGGGGAGCCCTAGCATCCTTGAAGAGCTTTGTGGTCACTCTTTTCTGTAGGCCAGATGTTTACAGTGGGAACGGCAGCCACTCAGTTGGGAAACCGAAATACAGCAGGAGTAATTGGATCCCAGGGTGGCAGGAGCCAAGTGATGGCACTCACAACCAAAAGCAAGGTGCATGTGGTTACCATAACAGACAACAGGGTCAAAGCAGCAATCAAAGTATTCTGACTTACGCAGACCTATGGCATTGCCTAGTTTATCAAAGGATTCCTAAAAGTGAGATAGTTCGGAAGCCTACTAAACTCTTACTTGATCTGTATAATCAGAGAAGTTTTAGATCAAGTTAATACAAATCTAACTTAAATAAAGAAAAGAGAGTCATGGACCCGCAATCAGTTCTCAGAGTTGAGACAGTTTAGAGACCAAGAAACTCCTTTGAATGAAGGCCCTTGAGAAAGGACCATAGTATACCATCAAAAATTTATACCGGTAGGGGCGCCTGGGTGGCGCAGTCGGTTAAGCGTCCGACTTCAGCCAGGTCACGATCTCGCGGTCCGTGAGTTCGAGCCCCGCGTCGGGCTCTGGGCTGATGGCTCAGAGCCTGGAGCCTGTTTCCGATTCTGTGTCTCCCTCTCTCTCTGCCCCTCCCCCGTTCATGCTCTGTCTCTCTCTGTCCCAAAAATAAATAAACATTGAAAAAAAAAAAAAAATTTAAAAAAAAAAAAAAAAAAAAATTTATACCGGTAATCTTTTTCCCAGAGGTCCTCAAAGAGACCTACAGGTTTTTACCAGCATAACTGTACATTGAAGAAAAGGAAATAATCTGATCTTTTAGAGACTACTGGATGCTGACTCCAAACTGACACTAACTCCAGGGGACCTGGAACATCACTGTGGCCATGAAGTCAGAATATATGCTTGTGTAGGTCAGGTGATCAATGGAGTTTTAGCTCAGGTCCATTTCACTGTGGGTCCAGTGGGTCTCCGAACCCATTCTGTGATTATTTCCCCATTCCCAGAATTTATCATTGGAATAGACCTACTGAGAACTTGCAAAATCCTCACATTTGTTTCCCGAACTGTGGAGTAAGGGCTTCTGTGATGGAAGAGGCCAACTGAAAGTCATCAGAACGGCCTCTACCTAGGAAAATAGTGAATTGAATGCAATACTGCATCTTTGGAGGAATCATAGAGATTAGTGCCACCGTCAAGGACTTGAAAGATACAAGATTGGTGATTGTCACACATCCCTATTTAATTTTCCTATTTGAACTGTTCAGAAGAAAGATGGATCTTGGAGACTGACAGTGGATTGTGGTAAGCTTGACCAGCTGGTGACTCCGACTGCTATTGCTGCACCATCTTTTCATGCTCTCAGGCATCGGCACTCCTGGTTCTTGGGCCTGTGGACTCAGACTTACACATCGGCTCCCCAGTTCCTCAGGACTTCAGACCTGGACTAAATTATACCACCAGCTTTCCTGGTTCTCCAGTTTGCAGAGAGCAGATCATGAGTCTTCTCAGCCTCCATCATCATGTAAGTCAATTCCTATAATACATCTGCTCTTATAATTACACATCTGTACATTTTTACCTCTATCTCTAAATCGAAATCCTACAAGTCCTGTTTCCCTGGAGAACCCTGACTAATGAGTTTACTAATTCAACGTTTGGAAACCTACAGTAAGATAATTATCTCAAACATAGAGAACCAGTGTGAAGGAAGATGTTCATTATACTATCAGTATAGCTTTACCACAGGGAAATTTGGGAAGTTTGATTGTAAACTTAATCGTATGATTGTGTTATAAAGATGTCAACACAGAGGCACCTGGGTGGCTCAGAAGGTTAAGCCTCTGACTCTAGGTTTCAGCTCAGGTCTTGGTCTCATGGTTTGTGGGTTCGAGCCCCGCCTCTGGCTCCACACTGACAGTATAGAGCCTGCCTGGGATTCTGTCTCCCTCTGCCTCTCCTCTGCTTGTGCTCTCTCTCCCTCTCAAACATAAATAGGGGCACCTGGGTGGCTCAGTTGGCTAAGCATCCAACTCTTGATTTCCACTCAGGTCATGATCTCACAGTTTGTGAGATTGAGCCCTGCATCGGGCTTCATGCTCAACAGTGTGGAGCCTGCTTGGAATTCTCTCTCCCTCTCTCTTTCTCTGTCCCTTCCCTGCTCACACTTTCTCTCTCTCTCACAGAATAAATAAACATTTAAATAAAATAAGTAAATAAACTTTAAAATGAACGAGTGAATAAATAAATAAAAATAAAGATATCAACACATAAATACGATGTCCCCAAACTAAAACTTTAGACCTTATGTTCTGTGAATTGTTAAATTCAGACATTCCCAATTTGTCTCAACTTAAAAATTAACATTTTTGCAGTTTCACCATAAACTTTTTATTAAAATATATTAGCAAATAGTCTTCTCTGTTTTCTGCCATATTTGCTAACACATCTGGTTCCCTAGGACAACAGATGTGTTCCAAAGAAAACATAGGTCTTTCAGAACCAGACTGATTGTAATGAAAGACAAAATGTCAGAAGATAAATTGTCCAAAGATACATGTGGGATATGTGGGGGAGACTTTCAGTTTTGCAGCAGAAAATTATGTGTTTACCCACTTATTTCAAAGTAAATCATAAAATTTCCTAAATAATTAAGTAGATTAAAAGAGACATTTTGCACCAGCAGAAAATGTCTCCACTCAGTTTATTCTGTGTTCATAAATCTGCTTAACCAAATAAATACATTTGCTTAAATTGGAACTCAAAAATCTGTGAAATGACTTCGGATAAGAGAGCCTCATATTATCAGCCCTGAGTTAAACTCACTGTCACTCAGTTGAGGCAGCCTGAGCAAATGGACAGAGGACAGGAACCAGCACACTGCTTTCATGTTCCTGCCACCAACTGCATATGTGACCTTGAGTGAATCTGTCCACTCAGGGCCTCAGCTTCTACACGTGTAAAATGTAGCTTGAATTGGATTGAATGCTTCTTAATGCTCCTTCCAATTCTGAAATTTTCTAGAGTTGCTGTAAGCTTTGTGCCATGTAGACCCTATACTACTTTCCGACAGCAGGTCACTCTCTGCCTTCCCAAAATGTTGCCAAGGGATGCAAGGATACGTCACTGTGGCGTGAGGCATAATCAAGAAACTTCCTGCTCTATCTCCCGGATAGGATGAATGAGAGACACTCAAACGAGGCCGTAAAGGAGGAAGGAGCACTATGCTCTTCAGACCAGTGTCAGTAGGGCTTATTCCTGCTTCTCTGAAACAGACCTGCCTTTGTGTCTGGGCCTTTGCTTCTCTGAGAACAAGTTCAGTGCAGATGGTACGATGCCTTGCTGTGGATAAATGCTTCCCAAGTGTTTGCCTGATGAACCAACCTAGAGACAAAACATGTCTTCTGTTGGAGCCTGAAAAATGGCTTGCATCGCTCTACCCAGAGGGCCCTCTAGGGACGAGTCTTGACAGAGGAGACTTTCCCAGCTGCCAGTCATCTATCATGGATTTAGGGCCCATGGTGCCCTAACCATGTGTAAGGATATTGGGATTCAGGAGAATAAAACAGGAATCCTACCTTCCAAAAATCAAAGGATTAATGAAAAGAGAAGGTACTGAGAGGTGAAAGCTGATCAGAATGATAAGGAGTATAAAGGCTAGAGTAGCTCAGATGTGTAGGTCACTATGGTCCAGAGCATTTCAAGACTCCTCAGTGAAGGTAGTCCGGAGTAGGCCTGGGGTGGGATGATTTGGGGTAGGCAGAAAGTAAGAAGCCAAGTATTCCTGTGTGAAGTCTTACAGGTCCTCCATCTCCTGTAGGCCCAGAAAATTGCCCATTCCCTCTGTCATACTTGAAATGCTGGTCTTCAAACCCCAGACAAATAAACCTTCTGTCCCACCAGCCACCTACAAATGTCTCTTCTGAAGAACAGAAGATTTTTCTGGAAGAAAATGAGCTGAATAGGATGGCCCAAGATGCAGTGTGATGGACCACTCAGGTTGGTCACTGAGAAGTAGACATGTTCCACACATGACATGGAAGAATTAGGTTACGTTCTATAATGATTAAAATTAGTTTTGGCTCAAAGGCAAAAGCCTTATGACTCTCCTCTTGTCTCCGCTGGGAGCACAGATTTATAAAATCTGGGAGAGAGGTCCAGGCAAACCCACTGCAGAAGCAGGCCAGTGCTATAAGGTTTCTTATCTTTACTGTCATTGTCAAAGAATTAGGGCTCCCAAAGCGTGTTTTCTAGATAACTGAAGTTAATCCTTCAGATTCCAGCAGTTTTTTCTTTGTGTTGTAGAAACTTAGCCAAATCTTCCAATAATACGTTACACATTTCCTCTGCACTTTTAAGAATGTTCTTAAAATGACGAATCTTCTTTGATGAGCATCTTCAATTTCATCTGCTGTTTACTTTGTTTCTTAGAAGTTACTGTTTTTAGGGGCATCTCGGTGGCTCAGTCAGTTAAGCGTCCGACTTCATCTCAGGTCAAGATCTCACGGTTTGTGAGTTTGAGCGCCGCATCGGGCTCTGTACTGACAGCTTGGAGCCTGGAGCCTGCTTCGGATTCTGTGTCATCCCCTCTCTCTCTGCCCCTCCCCTGCTTGTGCTCTGTCTCTCTATGTCTCTCAAAAAATAAATAAATGTAAAAAAAAAAAAAGTTAAAAAAAAAGTTACTGTTTTTAGAGACACAATATAAGAATCTTTATCAAAGCATTTGCAAAGCAAAAGTAAGAAGGCTTCAAATTGGGGCTGAAGTGGCTCTGAGTGATATTCATAAACTTTAAAGAATGGATTTTTGTTACATCTGTTTTCCTTTTCCTTTCTACCTGCCACTCAGTGTCCCACAGAAGACCAGTAGCTTGAGAAGAATTTCAGTAAAACTTGCTTTTGGTCATTATTCTAGGGAAGTTAAGTCCCTGGGAATAAGCTAGTTCTATGCCCCAGACTTCAATTTCTGACCCCCCCCCCAACACTGATCACATTTCCTGTGATATATATGCTTATAGAACTGTTCTTTACTTCAGAAAACTGTTTGTAATGGTGTGTCTATTTGTGATTATTTGACTAATGTTTGCATCTTCTAAAAGACTGTAAATCCCAGGAAGGTGGGGCCCATGACTGGTTTTGTTCACCATTACATCCCTAGAAACTAATCTAGTAAGTGCCAAATAATTTTGTGATGAATGACAGAAGGAACATGTGGCAAGTCCAGAGCCCCGATTTCTGGCTGTGTTGGTGCTGTCTTGTGTGATCTTGGATAGAGCATTATACATCCTCTGAGTCTCAGATACCACATTTGGAAGAGGGTCTTTAACAAATGGCCATAAAGGGTTCATCCACTCTAGACTTCTAATCTTTTTAAATACAAGAAAGGATAGAAGATGTCAAGATTAGAGGATAATCCAGTATGGAGCTGGAGGAGAGGCAGTGACAGGGGTGGCCAGGTGAGTATCCCTAGAACATGGCAGAAATGACTCTTTGGAGAAATGTGATCTCTCTGTGGCCATCTGGCCTTTGGGAAAATTATGAAGGGAAGAAGTTTCTCATTCCTGTTCCTACCTCCCACTTTGTCATCAAAATGATTGTTTGGTGCTCTACTTCCCATGGTCAGGACTAGGGTGAGAAACAGAAGCATTTACTTTGGAAGCAAAATTTAAGGAAGCACCAAAAAGCTCAGTAATCAAGAAAATATTTTAATGTAACACTTCAAAATCTAAATTAGTGCAAAAATCCATGATGAACAAGATATCAAAATTTGGGGGCACCTGCTGGTTCAGTCAGTAGAGCATGTGACTCTTGATCTCAGGTTCATGAGTTTCAGCCCAACATTGGGCATAGAACTTACATTAAAAAAAGAAAAAAAGACCCCATGTCGGGCTCTGTGCTGACAGCTCAGAGCCTGAAGCCTGCTTCTGATTCTGTGTCTTCCTCTCTCTATGTTCACACTCTGCCTCTCTGTCTCTCTCTCTCTCAAAAATAAATAAACATTAAAAAAAATTTTTTTTTAAAGATATCAGGGGTGCCTTGGTGGCTCAGTTGGTTAAGTGTTGGAGTCTTGATCTTGGCTCAGGTCATGATCTCACAGTTTGTGGGACTGAGCCCCACATAGGGCTCTGTACTGATGATGTAGAGACTGCTTGGGATTCTCTCTCTCCCTCTTTCTCTGCCCCTCCCCCACGCTCTTTCTCTCTCTCTCTCAAAATAAATAAATAAACTTTAAAAAAAAGATATCAAGATTTTAAAAGTCACGATCAGTATTGTGTTTTTCTTTTGCCTCAGGTTCCAATATGGCTCACCTGATCACTTCGTCTGATTCTCATGTCCTCTCATTCTGATGAAACACAGGTGTGAGTGCACATAATGGAATGTGCAAGAGAAATACATTTGTGTTGGCTGCAACACTGTCCACTGGGGGGAATGTCAGGTGAGCACTCAGGGCTCAGGCCAGAGTTATAGCCATCCAAGAACTAGCAGGAAACCACTCATCTGCCCCTGCCCCTCAGAATGAGCCCTTGGAGGGACTGTTCCCAAAGGCCAAGAAAGAGGCTCTTGTACCAGCACAGCAATACTGTCCTCTCTTGAGACTGTTGCTGTTCTGTACACACAAATGTCAGAGCCACATACAGGGTTTTCACATTTCCCCAGGTATCCATTCCACTCTGCAGACTGTAGACGGGATCCTGGCCATGAAGCAGTAAAATCCTTTACTTCTTGTCCCGCCAAACATCCCTGTCATAATAAAATCCACAGACAAACTTTACTGATCATTTTCTATCACTCTAGGAGCAAATGAGGGGAGAGGGAACAAAGTGAGCTATTTTTCTTAGCTGAGCAGTGAGAAAACATGATAAGTGGTGACAAGAAAAGATCTGTGTTCTGAGGGACATTTAATGATTCGTGAGGACCACCCCCTCTACCACCACTATCCCCCAAGGGGTGGTGTGGGTGAAGGAGGAGGCAGCTCATTAGTGGTGTTAGTCTGTCAGACTGCTGTCAGGACTGCAGTGACTATGGGGGTGGGGGGGGGTGGAGAATGCCAAAGAAGGGACAGTTCTTACTTTAAACGAATGGGAAGGTATTTTTGAAATGAAGATCAATACTTTATTGTAAAAAATGATGGGAAGGGACCATTCTTTAACTGAATACCAACACTGCCTAATAGTCGTGGCCAGCCCAGACCCTGCAAACCTGATGATGTTGGGGAAAGCAGGCAGGGCTGACGTCCAATGATCCTGCAGGTGATATGCCACTGCTCCTGGTGCCTTGGCATCCCTGTACCCCATCTGCAGTCCCAACATCCATATTTAGTCATCTTCATTGGCCTTTGGTAAGACATTGAAGACTAAGTTTAGTGATGATCTCTTATTTTATCCATTTTACTAGAAGATTCTTTTTTTTTTTTTTTAATCTTTATTTTTGAGAGAGAGAGACAGAGCATGAATGGGGAAAGGGCAGAAAGAGAGGGAGACACAGAATCTGAAGCAGGCTTCAGGATCCAGGCTCTGAGCTGTCAGCACAGATCCTGATGTGTGGCTCAAACCTATGAACTGTGAGATCATGACCTGAGCCAAAATTGGACGCTTAACTGACTGAGCCACCCAGGTGCCCCAGAAGATTCTTTTTTTTTTTTTTTTTTTTTTCAACGTTTTTATTTATTTTTGGGACAGAGAGAGACAGAGCATGAACGGGGGAGGGGCAGAGAGAGAGGGAGACACAGAATCGGAAACAGGCTCCAGGCTCTGAGCCATCAGCCCAGAGCCCGACGCGGGGCTCGAACTCACAGACCACGAGATCGTGACCTGGCTGAAGTCGGACGCTTAACCGACTGCGCCACCCAGGCGCCCCAAGATTCTTAATTAATAAGAATTTTAAGGATTCATGGGGCACCTAGACACCCAGGTTGAGTGTCTGATTCTTGATATTGGCTCAGGTCGTGATCTAGTGGGCATGAGATCAAGCCCCTTGTCATGCTCCAAGCTGACAGCGCAGAGCCTGCTTGGGATTCTCTCTTTCCCTCTCTATCCACCCTTACCCTGCTCATGATTGCTCTCAAAATAAATAAATAAACATTACAAAATAATTGTGAGGAATCTCTAAAGATAATATATCAGGCATTTGTAATAGACATTTGGTAGATATTCTATGGCTGGAGATCCTATGAAGCACCTTGTTTTAATAGGTAGATATTCCATACCTGGAGATCCTGTGCAATACATCTTCCAAATCTGGGGATATCCACATACCAAATGGTGAGCTCAAAACAGCTGAACAGCCAAACTCTAAGGTTACCTAACTGGCTGGCTTCATCTCCACTGTATTTGCATTAGAAATACAGAAATGAGAAACTGAAAATATTCCCAGATGATAGAGCTTGCTTCATATATGGGGACCTGTCCTCTTGATATTCTCTCATTGGAATATTTTTCCCCAGATTTCTCTCAACCTTGCCTCCTGTGGTAAGCAGAATAATTATCCCTCCACCCCATATGTCCACTTCTTAATGCCTACAATCTGTGAATATGTTAGATTTCATGGCAAGGGGAAATAAGGTTGCAGGTGGAATTAAGGTTGCTAAACAGGTGATTCTGTGATGGAGAGATTACCTGTATTATCTCATAGGCCCAATGTAATCAACAAAGGTCTTTATAAGTAGAAGAGGAAAGCAGAAAAGATAGGTCCAGTGTGAGAAGGACAGTCTGATGTTGCCAGCTTTGAAGATGGAGGAATGGGGACACAAATCAAGGAATGTGGACAGCTGGAAAAGGCAAAAAAACTGATTCTCTCTTAGAACCTGTAGAAGGAATGCAGCCATAGCAACACCTAGCATTTAGCCTAGGAAGACCTATTTTGGACTTCTGAGCTCAAAAACTGTATGATAATAAGTTTCTGTGTGTGTGTGTGTGTGTGTGTGTGTGTTTTAAGCCACTGTTTGTGGTAGTTTTTACAGCAGCAATAGAAAACTAATACATCTCCTTATCATTTCATCTAAGTTCAAATGTCATCTTCTTAAAGAGACATTTCTTAATATCTCACACCTGCTAAGGTATCTCACTACACACTTATTTTCATTTGATTATAATGTTCTAAAGATTTTTTTTTTTTTTTTTTTTTTTTTTTTTTTTTTTGAGAGGGAGACAGAGAGCACCAGCAGGAGAGGGGCAGAGAGAGAGGGAGACACAGAATCCAAAGCAGGATCCAGGCTCTGAGCTGTCAGCACAGAGCTCGATTGCGGGGCTTGAACTCACAACTGTGAGATTATTATGACCTGAGCCTCAGTGGGCCCTTAACGACTGAGCCACCCAGGCACCTCTGATTATAATTATCTAAAATTATTTTCTGTTTATTCCTCTTCCTTTTCACAAGAATGTAAATTCTAGGAGGGTGAGGACTTTGTTGCTCTTTTCACCTATGTATCTCCATTGCTTACGATACCACTACATGATAGACATCCAATAAATATTTGTTGCATGAATGCGCCTTAATCTAACGACCGTAACACTCTTGCCACTGCTGAATCACAACTAGAAGACACCTGTTAGAAGAGTCCCATGCCTGGGGGGCGCCTGGGTGGCGCAGTCGGTTGGGCGTCCGACTTCAGCCAGGTCACGATCTCGCGGTCCGTGAGTTCGAGCCCCGCGTCGGGCTCTGGGCTGATGGCTCAGAGCCTGGAGCCTGTTTCCGATTCTGTGTCTCCCTCTCTCTCTGCCCCTCCCCCGTTCATGCTCTGTCTCTCTCTGTCCCAAAAAATAAATAAACGTTGAAAAAAAAAAAAAAATTTTAAAAAATAAAAAAAAGAAGAGTCCCATGCCTGGGTAGGTCCTATGTTGCTAAAACTGCTCAATAGAAAGCAGGAGTAGAAACATACCAAATGGGAATTAACAAATAAGCAATCAGTTGCTTAATTTTAGCTAATTTAGAAAGCTTGAAGACTAAGTACCATCCGTGGGCAACTGCAGCCTAATGAGTCCTCTGCCAAGAAGTAACCAGTTTGGGAAGACCAGAAAGGGGTGAAAAAATACATGATTAATTCAGGTTACCTACATATTCCGTAATCACAATCCTTAGATCACACACACAAAAATGCCTCATAATGACCAAGGGACAAATGAGTAAAACAGGGCAGATTATTTTCTTTGTATGTTGATGAGTCAGTTCTCAAGTGGAAATTTTTAAGATTATCAAGTTTAGCTCAAAACTGAATTCGGATAATCTTTGAAATTTTGTCACTCTTAAATAGTTTGTTTAAAAGTTCCTTATTTAATAATTCCTAAAAAGTCTCCCTCAGAAAGGGCTGGCAGCAGCCCAGTGGGGAAGGCCGTCTCCTTCACCCTGCCCTGGGGTCAACACCCTGGAAAAGGCCTTCAGGAGATCGCCTAAGAGCCACGCCCAGATCCAAAGGCTCGCACCCGCCTCTGCACTGTAGACAATGAGCGGTACAGAGCTGGGAGTAAATGTCGGGAGCGGCCAGAGGACTCTACGCTCAGCCAGCCAATGGCCAGGGAACGGGGGCGGGACCTCGGGATGTCCGGCCAATAGGAGCACGGTGGGGCAGAAGGGCGACCCCACTCCACGGCGGTGGGGGTTCGTAGCCCCAGCCCCCGGCCCGGGCAATGTGGGGCCGTCCGGGTGCCGAGGCGTGCGTGGCGGCGCTCGGAGGCGTGCTCTTTTTGCTGTTCTTCGCGTTTGGGATCCGCCAGCTGCTGAAGCAGAGGCGGCCCACTGGCTTCCCTCCCGGGCCGTCGGGGCTGCCATTTATCGGCAACATCTACTCGCTGGCTGCCTCAGGCGAGCTGCCCCACGTCTACATGAGAAAGCAGAGCCAGGTGTACGGCGAGGTACAGCCCGACGGGCTACGGGCAGGGAGGGCCCGGGTCTACCTCCGGGGTGGACCTGACGGCGGCTCCCGGGCCCGAGCTGTTGTCCCCAACCCTACGTGCAAGTGACTTGAAGGGAAACCCCGCCCAGCCAGAGTCCCCACCCTTCCAAAGCCCAGCGGGATCCAGCTGGGCCGGGCCCCCAAGCAAGGGCGCGGAGGTCGTGCTCCCACGCCTGCGCGGTGGAGCTCCGGCCTTTTCTTTTCTTTTCTTTTCTTTTCTTTTCTTTTCTTTTCTTTTCTTTTCTTTTCTTTTCTTTTCTTCTCCTCTCGCGGGAGTTAGGCGTGTATTCGGTTCTACCCACGGATTCTTGTGAAAATGAGGCTTTCGAAGTGTATGACCTGGTTAATGTTTTTAATAGGAAGTTCCTGAATGTTTGCATCTGAGGATGCCTGGTCTAGGCGTCCCTGGTCTAGGTGTCTGCTGGGGTGGGGTTAAGAAAGCGCAGGTGAAGGCCCTTGGCCAAGATGCGCTCTTGAAAATTCATTGTGAAAGCGAATGAATTTATGACTAAAAATCGATGCGGAGGCCTACAGCGCAGAGTGAGCAGTGTCGCCCTGACCAGCCAGGAGCATCTTAGAAAACACTGAGCCAGGTGCCCTCTGGTAAACTCACGACCAACCGCAGGGCCAACTTACGGCCTCTCCCACTAACCACTTACAGTGTCTCCCACTGTCTAGAGAAGGAAAGTTTGGCACAGAAATGCTGAGTGACTTGCAGACAGCAGCTAGGCCCCTCCATGCAGGGGACAAGGCCGGGAATCAAGTTTGTGATTGGAAAGGTGTCCTGACCCCAGAAGGAGACAGAAGTTTCCAGAGCATCGGCCCTGGCTGAGCTCACCTGTTATGTTTCGAATCCATCCATTCCTATGCAGCAGGAAGCTAGGCTGTGTGCCAGGTGCTGGAGATGTGGTGAGGAAGGCAGACACGGCCCGATTTGAGGGGCGTTCGAGCCCACTGAGAGAGCAAATCTAGATATCGACCACAAATTGTGAATGCTTAGAAGGAAAAGTAGAGCATCGCTGTTTGGCAATTGTGGTATTTCAGGTTGGGGCTTAAAACCTTATTTGAACCACTGTTTACAAGAATTACCCTGGATTTTGGTACCTCGGTAACCGTTAACGTTGTTAAAGGGTAAGTGGACTTAGGTAAAGCAGATGTATGTAGTTCTTACATTTTTTTTTGTCAGCCTTCCGGTTCTCCAGGAGTTGAGTGTATTTCTGTGATTTCCATTGAGTGTATATGAGCTCTGGTATGTGGGTACAAAGCATCATGAATTCTTTTTTTTTTTTTTTAACTAATTATTTATTTAGAGAGAAGGAAAGAATCCCAAGCACACTCCACAGTGTCAGTGCAGAGACCATTGAGATCATGCTCTGAACCAAAACCAAGAGTCAGACACTCAACCAACTGAGCCAGCCAGGCACCCCTATTCTAGAGAAATCATAAGATGTGAAAGGAGGCATGAGCCTAGCAGTTGAGTCCTCTTTTGTCAGATAAAACTGGACTTTTTCCTCTCTGAATGTTAATTTTTCCTCTTGTGTAATGAGAATAATGACTAGAAACAGTTAACTGCTTCTCAAATGTTCTTGGTTATAAATTGCAGAACAGTTTATTAGGTCTACAACATAAAAAGTATATTTAAGCTAATTATGTGAAACACTGTCTTGCAGAATAGGATGTTGTGTTTCATATATAAATATTTGAACTGATAGGATCATTGTATTTACAATGAACATTCTTTTCCAGAAGGGGGTAACCTGAGTTTCCTATCAAAATAGATTACAAATTATACAAGACTTCATTTTGGGATAAGTAGATCTGGTTCAATGGATTTAAGAATTTGGCATGAGTAATTCGTTTTATTGCTGTTACAACTGTTTGAGGTGACCATGGTTCTTTACAAAGAGGGCAGTTTACTGGAGGTGGTAAAATCAAGTAGTGCTATTAAGTACAGGAAGAACAGAGGAAGAGAGGAGAAAAAATGAAAAGGATGTATGCATTGAAGAGTAGATAACTGTTTGCCTGACTCTGCCCTTACACTTAAGTTGAAAGCTACCTAACATATTGAAAACCACACCTAACATACTAATTCTTTCAGCTATGAAAACATTTGATCCTTTTTTTTTTTAAGTTTATTTATTTGTTTGGAGAGAGACAGAGACACTGCGAGTGGGGGAGGGGCAGAGAGGTGGGGGACAGAGAATCCCAAGCAGGCTCCGCACCGTCAGCACAGAGCCTGACACGGCTCCACCTCACAGAACTGTGAGATCATGACCGGAGCTGAAACCCAAGAGTCAGACACTTAACTGACTGAGCCAGCCAGGTGCCCCTGATCCTTTTTTTTTTAAATTGTAGTTGACACACAATGTTAAATTTTAGGCATAAAGTGTAGTGATTTAGCAATTCTGTGCCCTATGCTAGTCTCACCACAATGTGACTACCATCTGTTACCATGCATTGCTATTCTAGTACCATATTCCCTATGCTGTACCTTTTATTCTCATGACTTACTCATTCCATAACTGGCAGCTTGTACCTCCCACTCACCTTCACGCATTTTGTCCATCCCCTCATCCCCTCCCCTCTAGCAACCACCAGTTCTATGTATTTATGGGTCTGTTTCTGCTTTTGTCTTTGTTTTTAGATTCTACATATAAGCAAAATCGTATATGTCTTTCTTAGCATAATAGCCTCTGTGTCCATTCATGTTGTCCCAGATGGCAAGATCTCATCTTTCTTATGGTTGAGTAATAATAATGTGTACATTATATCACGTATTCATACTTTCATATATTGATGGACATTTAGGTTGCTTCCGTATCTTGGCCATCGTAAATAGTGCTGTCATGAACATAGCAGTGCATGTATCTGTTTGAAACAGTGTTTTCAATTTCTTTGGACAAATACCCAATAGTGGAATTACTGAATTGCATGCTATTTCTAATTCCGATTTTTTGAGGAACCTTCATACTGTTTTCCACAGTAGCTGCACCAATTTACATTCCCACTAACAGTGTACAGGGGTTCCTTTTTCTCCACGTCCTTACCAATATTTGTTATTTCTTGTCTTTTTGATACTAGCCATTCTGACAGGTATAAGGTGATATCTCATTGTGGTTTTGATATGCCATTTTCCTGATGATTAGTGATGTTGAGCATCTTTTCATGTGTCTTATGACGTGTGTGTCTTATGTGGAAAAATGCCTATTTGAGTCCTCTGCCCATTTTTAATTGGATTATTTGTTTTACTGGTGTTGAGTTGTATAATTTCTTTATCTGTTTTGGATAGCAAACCCTTATGGGGTATACAATTTGCAGATACCTTCTCCCATTCAGTAGGTTGCCTTTTCAGTTTTCTTTTAAATGGTTTCCTTTGCTGTTTACAAGTTTTTATTTTTTGATGTAATCCCAATAGTTTATTTTTGCTTTTGTTTCCTTTGCCTGAGGAACATATCCATAAATAAATTGCTAAGGGAAATAACCAAGTGAATACTCCCTATGTTCTCTTCTAGGATTTTTATGATTGTAGGACTCACATTCAGGCCTTTAATCTAGTTTGAGTTTATTTTTGTATGTGGTGTGAGAAAGTGGTCCAGTTTCATTCTTTGCATGTATTGGTCCGGTTTTCCCAACACCGTTTGTCTTTTTTCCCATTGAATGTGCTTGCCTCCTTTGTTGTAGATTAATTTTATATTAATGGCTTTATTTCTAGGCTCTCTTTACTGTTCCATTAATCTGTGTGTCTGGGTTTTTTTTTGCCAGGATCATAGTATTTTGATTATTATATCTTTGTAGTATATCTTGAAATCTGGGATTGTGATACCTCCAACTTTGTTTTTGTTTTTCAAGATTGCTTTGCCTATTTGGGGTCTTCCATAGTTTCTTACAAATTTTAGGATTATTTGTTCTAGTATTTCTAGTTCTGTGAAAAATGCTGTTGGTATTTTGATAGGGATTGCATTAAATCTTTAGATTGCTTTGGATGGTATGGACATTTAAACAGTATTGGTTCTTCCAGTCCATTAGCATGGAATATCTTTCCATTTGTTTGTGTCATCTTCAGTTTTTTTATAAGTGTTTTATAGATTTCAGAGTACAAGTTTTTCACCTCCTAGGTATTTTATTATTTTGGGTGCTATTATAAATGGAATTGTTTTATTAATTTCTTTTCCTGTTACTTCATTATTATGTATAGCAATGCAACAGATTTCTGTATATTGATTTTGTATCCTACAGCTTTACTTATACATCTATTACTTCTAATAGTGTTTTGGTGGGGTCTTTAGATTTTCTATGTATAGTATCATGTCATCAACAAATAGTTTTACTTCTTCCTGCCAATTTTGGTAACTTTTATTATTTTTCTTGTTTGATTATTGTGGATAGGACCCCAGTACAATGTTGAATAAAAGTGGTGACAGTGGACATCCTTGTCTTGTTCCTGATCTTAGGGAAAAAACTCTTAATTTTTCACCATTGTGTATGATGTTAGCTGTGGGTTTGTTATATATGGACTCTATTATATTGAAATATGTTCCCTCTAGTTGAGAGTTTTCATTATGAACAGATGTTGAGTTTTTTCAGATGCTTTTTCTGCATCTGTTGAGATGATCATCTCATTTTTATCCTTTATTTTGTTAATGTGGTATATCACATTGATTGAGTTTCGAGTATTGAAACAGCCTCGCATCCCCGGAATAAATTCCACTTGATCATTTTAATTAATTTTTAAATTTGGTTTACTAATATTTCGTTGAAGATATTTGGTTCTGTGTTCATCGAGGTTATTCGCCTGTAGTTTGGGGTTTTGTGTGAGTGTTTGTGTGTGTGTGTGTGTGTGTGTGTTTGTAGTGTCTTTGCTGTTACTATCAGGGTAATGTTGACCTTGTAGAATGTATTTGGAAGTTTTCTCTCCTCTTCTTTTTGGAACAGTTTGAGGAGAATAAGTGTTAACTCTTATTTAAGTATTTGGTAGAATTCACTTGTGATGCCATCAGGTCCTAACTTGTTTGTTGGGAGTTTTTTTATTAGTCATTCAGTGTCATTATTAGTCTACTATTAGTCAAAATCAGTCTATTCAGATTTTCTTTTTGTTTTGGAAGATTATATGCTTCTAGAAATCTATTTCCTCTAGGTTGTCCAATTTGACATATAATTTTTCATAGTAGTCTCATAATCCTTTGTGTTTCTTTGAAGTTAGTTGTTACTTTCCTCTTTCATTACTGATTTTGTTTATTTGGGTCATCTTTTTTTCTTCATGAGTCTGGCTAAAGGCTTATCAGTTTTATTGATCTTCTCAAAGAACCAGCTCTTGTTCATTGATCTGTTCTGTTGTTTTTTTTAAGTTTCTGTTTCACTTATTTCTGCTCTGATCTTTATTATTGACTTCCTTCTACTGGTTTTGGTTTTTATTACTTATTTTTCCAGCTCATTTTGGTGTAAGATTAGGTTTTTTATTTGAGATTTGTCTTGCTTCTTGAGTAGGCCTATACTACTATAATCTTCACTCTTAGAACAGCTTTTACTGCATTCCAAAGATTTTGGCCCATTGTGTTTTCATTTTCATTGGTCTCTATGTATTTTTTTCATTTCCTCCTTGATTTCTTGTTTGACCCATTTATTGTTTGGTAGCATGTTATTTAACCTCCATGTATTTGTGTTTAGGATCCTCCTATTCCACCATCTTCCTCAGAAGTCAAACCTACTTTGAACAGGTAGATTGGTTATCTGCATTCATTTAGTTCTTTTTCTCACATTTTGTCTTATTCTTTCATTTGGATCATACTCTCCTGTCTTTTCATTTTGCTTGACTTTCTGCGTTTGTTTTTATGAATTAAATGAATAGATACTTCTCCTAAACATGGGTGGAGTGGTTGTGCCTAGCGATTTTGGCTGGGTGGCTGGAGCTGTGGCTGATGTGGGCTGGAGGTCCTGGGCACTCTGCTGGAATGACTGGAGCTGCAGTGGGCATGGGCCTGAATAGTCCAGGGGGACTTCACACAGAGGGCTCCCTGGCAGGACAGCTGGAACTGAAGAGGTTGTAAGCCGATGGGCTCCTGGGGCTCTCCACACAGAGGGCACCCTGGCAGGACAGCTGAAGGTGAAGTAGGTGAAAGCAGGGATGGATGGGTGTCCCAGGGGGATCCCAGGACCCTGTGAGCAGGGGGTGCCCTGTCAGGGTGGCTAGAGCCGAGGCAGACATGCACAAGGAGGTCCTTGGGCCCTCTGCATCAGGGGTACCCTGGCAAGTCATCTGGAGCTGAAGTGGTGTGGGCCTGGAGTATTCCAGGGTGCTTTGCACCTGTCACATTGGGGAGACAGCTGACTAGGGGTATCTTGGTGTGTGCTGTGCTGGGGCCTCCTTGTTGGGATGGCTTGGGCTGGTGTGGGCTAGGGGCCCAGTGCTCACTGAGGCTGCAGGCTGGCTATGGTGCCCAGCTCCTGCTCCTTTCTATGCTGTCAAGGTGGAGAAGAAATGTAAACCATGGCACTTGCCATTCCTAATTGGGCAGATTTCCAGCAGCTCCCCTGTCATTTGGCAGGGTTATAGGGCTAGTTTATTTATATTCTAGTTGCCCTTTTAAACCATGGGTTGTTGTTTTTTTTTTCTGTACCCCAGACAGGCAAGTCTGCTCTCAGCCCCTTAGTACTGTCCCTCCCCACCAAAATTCACAGCATTGGGGATGGGGATTCCCTTTGTTATTGTGTCTCCATCTCTCGTCATTCTTTATGTGGTCCGTCATTTGTTGTATAGAAGCTGTTTCGGGATGGGGGGTGCGGGTGGCGCCTGGGTAGTTCAGTTGGTTGGGCATCCAGCTCTTGATTTCAGCTCAGGTCATGATCCTAGGGTATGGGATTGAGCCCTATGTTGGGCTCTGCACTGAGCATGGACCCTGCTTGTGATTTTCTCTCTTTCTCTCTCCTTCTGCCCCTCTCTCCCATGTGCGCGCGCTCTCTCTCTCTCTCTCTCTCTCTCTCATTCTCACTAAAATTAAAAAAAAAGAAAAAGCTACTCAGTTCTTCAGGAGGAATTGCTTTATAAATAGGTGGATTTGCTGTGGTTTTGGAGGAGGGGAGTTCCAGGTCTTCCTATATCTTTGTCTTGTACCCTCCCTGGCAACATTTGATCTTTATCTTAGTTGTGAAACACCCTAAAGGTCTCTCATTGCATTACTGGTATTTTGCAATTCTGATGAAGTCTTACCATTAGTACAAGTTGTTAAATACTATACCTTTTTTGAAAGTAGGAGGAGACTATTATCTCTTACACTTCTGAGAGGCTGTGCAAGTTGTTTATAGGGCTTATTTGTAAATAGAATCTTATTTTTCCACTCTCTTCTTAATTTGGAGATGTGTGCTCACAGAAAAAGCCTGGACTTGAAAACTGCGTGTGAGAAATGACAGTCACCACAAGTGACACTTACTTTTATGTAATCTGTGAATTCAGTTCTTTTTTTATAAATCTTGAAGGGAAAATAACCAGTACTGGGGTCGCATACATTCATTTTAAAGGTAATCTTAAATGGAAATATACCACATCAAGAAGTATCATTTCCTTGGAGATTCACTCTGAATGTGTAAGCTTCTGCAGTGACTTTACTCTTAATCTAAATTTTGAGAAGCATTTCTTAGCTAGCAAAGGTAGTAAAAGTGTTTTTTACAGATTATTTTCAAGTAATGAATGTAAGGACCATAAAACAATTCCTTACTTTAAGACAAGTAGATTTAGGGGCGCCTGGGTGGCTCAGTCGGTTAAGCGTCCGACTTCAGCTCAGGTCATGATCTCGCGGTTCGTGAGTTCGAGCCCCGCGTCGGGCTGTGTGCTGACAGCTCAGAGCCTGGAGCCTGTTTCGGATTCTGTGTCTCCGTCTCTCTCTGACCCTCCCCCACTCATGCTCTGTCTCTCTCTGTCTCAAAAATAAATAAATGTTAAAAAAAAAAAAAAAGACAAGTAGATTTGGCAGCTTATTTACATATTTACACAGAAAGCATTTATTGAGACTTTCATGCAAGGCACTGTGTGAGATTCTTTGGAAGGTTCAGAAGATGAAAGATAAAATCCCTGATTCTGTGGAGTTTATAATTTAGGAGGCAATCAGGAGACAAGAACATTCCAGGTTTCTGGTTCAAGGTAGTATTAAGTAAGTGCCACGGAGGTATCTCAGCTTGTGCTGTGGTGGTTCAGAGGAGAGAGAGAGGGAGAGTGCACCAAGAAAGGCTTCAGTGGGGGTGTTCCCTAACAACTTGGTATGGTTTGAACAGTATGGCAGTGATGGGAGGCATCTCAAATGAGAAGACAACCCAAGCAGATGTGGAAAAGTGTGTGACAATCATGTTTCATCAATGACACTTTCACATACCTCTCCTCCTAGTCCTTCACCCATGATATCGTATAATATTGTGTGTAAATGTATGTCTCTACCACCAGTCATTAATTCAACATATATTTAACAATTGTCAGCATCTGCTCTGTACTGTCCTGGGGTGAAGATAATAGTAGCAAACACAACTGTTTTGTTTTTTTTAATTTTAATTTTAATTTTTTTAATTTTTTTTTAGTTTTAAATATTTATTTGAAAATTTATACTTTGAAGTGAAAATGCTGTGCAACTTAATTGTGTCATCCATAGGGTGGTTATGAAATTTCTTTATTTTTTATTTTTTATTTTTTTTCAATATATGAACTTTATTGTCAAATTGGTCTCCATACAACACCCAGTGCTCATCCCAACAGGTGCCCTCCTCAATACCCATCACCCATCCTCCCCTCCCTCCCACCCCCCATCAACCCTCAGTTTGTTCTCAGTTTTCAACATTTATTTTATTTTTGGGACAGAGAGAGACAGAGCATGAACGGGGGAGGGGCAGAGAGAGAGAGGGAGACACAGAATCAGAAACAGGCTCCAGGCTCTGAGCCATCAGCCCAGAGCCTGACGCGGGGCTCGAACTCACGGACCGCGAGATCGTGACCTGGCTGAAGTCGGACGCTTAACCGACTGCGCCACCCAGGCGCCCCTGTTCTCAGTTTTTAAGAGTCTCGTATGCTTTGGCTCTCTTCCACTCTAACCTCTTTTTTTTTTTTTTCCTTCCCCTCCCCACGGGTTTCTGTTAAGTTTCTCAGGATCCACATAAGAGTGAAAACATATGTATGGCTTATTTCACTTAGCATCACACTCTCCAGTTCCATCCATGTTGCTACAAAGGGCCATATTTCATTCTTTCTCATTGCCACGTAGTACTCCATTGTGTATATAAACCACAATTTCTTTATCCATTCATCAGTTGATGGACATTTAGGCTCTTTCCATAATTTGACTGTTGTTGAGAGTGCAAACACAACTGTTAAAAATCCCTGCCCTAATGTAGCTTACATTCTCCTGGGGGCTGAGCAGAGGGGGGGAGATGGGCAATATAAATACAATAAGTGAAGTAAATAATATGCTGGAGTACAGAGTATGAAATAAACTAAATTAAGGCAAGAGAGAGGAAGAATGCTAAGGGATGAAATTTTAACTGGGTTAGAGCAGGCCTCACTGCAAAAAAGAAGGCCTTTGAGCAAAAGCTTAAACTATAAGAATAACCAGGGAAAGAACATTCCAGGCCAAGAGAACACCTACAAAGGCCATGAAGTGGGAGTATGCCATGTCAAGAATCACCTATTACGAGACAAGTTGAGAGGCTGTTATGATAACATAGGGAGAAAATGAAGATGGCTTAGAGTGTCAGTGATGGAAGGGTAAGAAATTATCATACACTGTTTATATTCTGAAAATAGAAACAACATGGCTACTAAGAAGTGACGTGGGGCTGGAAAGAAAAATAAGAGTCTACCTGGGCAGCTCATGGGCAGTTTAGGTCCTGAAGAGCTGGAAGGGTGGATGGAGTGGTCATTAACTGAGACAGTGAAAAATTGTGGGCAGACCTGGTTTGTAGGGAAGGGAAGAAACTTAAAGTTCATAGACTAACTTCTAGATGAGAAGGAAAGTGTTTCACAAACCTTTATCAAAAATCCTTGAAAACAGCATATAACAGAATAGTTCAAATAACAGTTCAAATAACAAATTCCCCAGTTTTACCCTCAAATAGGGGACCACATTTTTGAGGAAAAGTGGATTGTGTAACAGTCTTCTCAAGCCATGGCTTCTCCTTGGTTTTTATAATCCATAGTGTCCACACCTGATAGATAGCTGTACCCTGCACTATGACCCTCATGTTTGTTCTCCCTCCCTATTAAGACACTTTTCAATCCCAGGGTTTTCTACCATCCTGTGAAATCACCAGTCTGCTTTTTTTCCTATTTTCTAATGCCATTCTTTCATGCTGTGATACTGTGATTTATAATAAGAAATATATATTTGGTCTTTTTCCCTTTCCTGGAATATACTTCCTAAAGTCCTTGGAATTTCCTAAGTGATTAAGGTGTCTTTTGTTATTCTTAACAAGCCCCTTTGAACCACATGGGAGTTTATGCTAATGAAGTAATTATTTGGAAAGACCCTAAAATGGGAGTTTATTACCAGGAGAAACAAGCCTGATTAGAGGGTTGGAACTTTCAGTCACGCCTCCACTACCTCTGGGGAAGACAGAGGGCCTAGAAGTTGATTCCATCACCAATAGCCCATGTTAATCGCGTCTAGGTAATAAGGCCTCCATAAAAATGCCTGAATTACAGGGTTCAGAGAGCTTCCATGTTGGTGAACAGGTGGAGGTGAGCAGAAGATGGATAGCATGCCTGGGGAGAGCATGGAAGCTCCACTCCCCTTACCCCATACCTTGCCCTATGTGTGTCTTCCACGTGGCTGTTATGTCCTTCTATAATAGGCCGAGTTATGTCCTTCTATAATAAACCATTCATCTAGTAAGTAAAATATTTTCCTGAGTTCTGTGAGCCACTCTAGCATATTAATCAAACCCAAGGAGGAGGTCGTGGGAGCCTCTGACTTAATAGCCTTTTGGTCAGAAGCACAGGACTTGGGATGGGCACCTGAAGTGGAGACGGGCAGCAGTCTTGTGGGACTGAGCCCTTAACTTGTAGAATCTGACAATATCTCCAGGTGGATAGTGTCAGAATTGGGTTAAATTCTAGGACACTCGGCTGGTGTCCCAGAATTGCTGAGGTGTGGAAAACCCTCACGTCTGGTTGTCACAGTCTTATAGGAGAGTATTGGGAATAGAGGAGGCACACAGGAGGTGTTTTTTCCTTTATAGCTGTTAAAATTACACTGCTGGGAAAGGACTTCAAGATCATTCCATTACTGCTTTGGGAGCCGAAAGAGTCCCACCTTTTGCTCAGCTGGTAGCTGTTCGCTTTGCGCTGAAACTCTCACACTGCCACTTTTGACTGATACCACTGCTTGTCACACACAGTCCATGCTACTTCCCCAGGGTTCTGGTGTTCCTGCTGCTCAGTTGGCAGAACCCATCCTGTGCCAAAGACTCTGTTGCTCAGTTGGTTGCTTCTGTTACAATTTGGAGATTATTTGGAGGTTTCATCACTTTTTTTTTTCCCCAGTAATTACTTCCGCTGAACTTATGTTCTCTGCTAAACATCCTGGGGTTTTTTGTTTGTTTGTTTGTTTGTTTGTTTTGTTTTTTACGAAGTTGTGTGAACCATGGTTAAATCTGCTGTACTTATTTGCACAGAGATGAGGCTTGACTAAGTATTTTGGTTCTAAAATGCTCTCAGCCAAGCCCTGAGAGGATGAAGATAAGCAATCTTTGCACCCCACTGATAAAGTAGCATTGCTCCGTTGCTGGACTAGTCTCTTATTGTGGACTAGCTAGACTACAGAGGTGTTTCATTGTACAAGCACCTGAGGAACTCCAGCAAGGAAAGGATGGATATTCTGTCTTGCCTTCCCCTTAGCTGAATGGCATCCACCTGTGCTTATGTGGTAAAGGCCTTTTCTCCAAGGTCACATTCCCTGAGAGACCCTCCTTGTTGACTTCATGGAATTCAGGGACCCAAATACAAATGAGCCCAGTTATATGTTCATATTTCAAAGTTATCTCTCAAGTAACCCCGTCCCCTACCTAAGCTTGGAGTAATAAATAATATGTAGATGGTGTTGCTTCCTCATTTATCTTGGAAATAAAAAGAGATCCCTAGATATCATTGAATGTATTAAGTTGGAATGAATCATAAAAGAGCATCTAAATCAAGTATCATGTTTTCTCGGGCAACCCTGAAGCCCAAAAAGGTTCAGCGTTCTGCCCAGGGTCCTACATTTGTTTAATGACAAAGCTTAAACTAGAACCCAGGCTTCAGGAGCCCAGTACTCTTTTCATTACACCATTTATAAGATTATGTCTCCAGGCGCTGACTCGGTAATGAAATCATAGTGTTTGATACGCCTTGTAGAGAGAGAAGGCATTCAAACCATTGTCAGTTGAGTAAAAGATCCTTCCGTTTTCAGGGAAGTAACAAATGCTGGGAGAGCTGGACTTAGCACATGTGGATTTCCATGGTTATATTGGTCATACATTTTGCCATTTACATGTTGTTCTCTTCTTCTTAAAGATCTTCAGTTTAGATCTTGGAGGAATATCAACTGTGGTTTTAAATGGCTATGATGTAGTAAAAGAATGCCTTGTTCATCAAAGTGAGATTTTTGCAGACAGACCATGCCTTCCTTTATTCATGAAGATGACAAAAATGGGAGGTATGTGTATTTTCACTTGTTTAGTGATTTACTATTTTAAATTACATTCCTTATTCTATGTAAATTTAGTACATAGAGTTTGGATTCTGTTGTACTGAAAAACAGGAAATAATAAATTAATTTAGGTTATAGAACCTCGTATTTGAAGACCTTTCAGGTCTGACAGCCATATTTTAGACCAATTCATGCTAATTCTATTGTAGTAATCCAGTCTGTAATACTATAAAGAATGTTTTAAAGAATTAACATTTAGGGGCGCCTGGGTGGCGCAGTCGGTTAGGCGTCCGACTTCAGCCAGGTCACGATCTCGCGTTCCGTGAGTTCGAGCCCCGCGTCGGGCTCTGGGCTGATGGCTCAGAGCCTGGAGCCTGTTTCCGATTCTGTGTCTCCCTCTCTCTCTGCCCCTCCCCCGTTCACGCTCTGTCTCTCTCTGTCCCAAAAATAAATAAACGTTGAAAAAAAAAAAAAAAAAAGAATTAACATTTAATAATAGCTTCAAGTTTTGTGAAACATGTTAGGAATACACATATGTGCATGCACACTTGAATCAAAAGTATTTTTTAAAGCTTGTCTTGAATACTTGATGATATTTTTACTGTCATTTTGCTTGTAGAATATGAAGCAGCCTTTCTTAACTACATATGTAGTTAATGACACGTAAATGAAGAATTGTGGGATTTATGTAAAGGACTAGCTTCTGTTTGATTTAGTGTTGATCAGTGTTGGGTGATTCCATATTCAACAAGAGAGAAAGACTGAAAGTTAATAGATTCGTGAGCAGAAAGCCTAAACTAGAATGTTGAAGTCAGATACAGTGGTTTTAATACTTAATAGTCTAAGAGTTATACAATAATGGTGTCCAATATTCTCTAGTTTAATGAGAGCTTCACACTTAATTTCAAAGAAAAATGTGAAAATATTTTGCTTACATAGACTAAAAATAAAGACATTGAAAAGAAAATAAAAATTAACCATATATTAAATCACAAAACAAAAAAACTAATGCAAAGAAAATACCAGTTGTAAAGGACAAATTCTCAGGCCAGAGTATAATGATATTTGAAAGCAATGAAATAAATAAAACACAAATTTCCAGCCTCTTAAATACTCTTCTCAATAATAATTAGGCCAAAGAAGAAATTATACCACAATTATAATAGGAGACCTTTAAGGAAATTGTGAAAATGAAAGATGATGTTAGCAGAGCAGTATTTGGGATAAAGTATAATACTATATATCTTTCAAAGCTATAGATTTATAGTTTGGACTGTTTTTATTATAAAGAAAGTTAAAATAAGCATTCAACTTGATGTTTCCAAAAAACAGGAAGACAAACAGAAGTAGAAAATTATGTGTTATTTTAAGATACATATGCACTGAATTTGAAACTGGGAAATGAGAGCCACCATTTGCCCACTCTTTGAGTGAAAGTTGCCCGGTAGGTGGGCTCAGCCTATCCTTGGCCAGTGTAGAGTTATAACAAGGCTCCTCTGAACCTTCTTGTACATGTGTCCCATATGCATACATCTCTCTAGGGCTTGCTCTCATCCCAGTGCCTTTGCACTAGCTGTTCCCTCTAGAGCAGTGATCTTTCCCTGGATATCTGCTTGGCTCACTCTCTCGTGTCCTATATCTTTACTTACGTCACTTTCTCAGTGAGGCTTTCCCTGACCACCCTGTGTCTCCATCTTTGCTGTATAATTTGTTTGTTTGCCTCTCCTCACTAGTATGTAAGGTCCAGAGGAGTAGGGATCTCTGCCTTTTCCATTTACTGCTAGGTCTGTTACCTAGCACACTGCCTGGAACACAGTAGGTCTCTATAAATACATGTTGAATGAGTATTTGTTGAATGAATAGTCATCTGGAAATATAGAAAAGACAACTATGGGAATGTAAGATTATTACATAGCACTTCAGACCCCTTATGTACGGTTAATGTTATTATAAGCTCCAAATTCAAAAACTGTTGCTGAAATGTAAATTTCATAGGTACCTCATGTACAGGAGAATGTGACATTTTTGTATTAGGTACATGTATGTACCAGTTATGAATGAAATTTTAAATAAAGCACATGTTACATAAATGTATATGCTAAAGATGTTGTTTTCCTCTTGATAGGCAACTTATTTTTTTTAACTTTTTGCAAATCACCTTTTAAATTCAAGTATAATTGACTACAGTTATTTTATAACTACAGTGTTATATTAGTTTCAGGTGTACAATATAGTGATTCAACAATTCTGTACATTACTCAGTGCTCATCATCATAAGTGTACTCTTAATCCCCTTCACCTATTTCACCCATCCCTCCCACCCACCTCCCCTCTGGCATCCACCAGTTTGTTCTCCATATTTTAGAGTCTGTTTTATTGTTTGTCTCTTTTTCCTTTGTTTTGTTTCTTAAATTCTACATATGAGTGAAATCATATGGTATTTGTCTTTCTCAGACTGACTTATTTTACTTTCATAATACCCTCTAGATCCATCCATGTTGCAAATGGCAAGATTTCATTCATTTTTTTTTTATGCTTGATTATATTCCCTTGTATATATACCACATCTTCTTTATCCATTCATCCATCAGTGGACACGTGGGTTACTTCCATATCTTGGCTATTGTAAATACTACAGTAAATGTAGGGGTGCATCTTGATAGTTAAGTTAAAGGGAATATATTCCCTAGTAGCGACATGAGAAGAGCAGATTATAAGACTGAAATTTTAAGGCAAGCAATATCAACATTGGAAGTTTGAGTTTCATGTTTGCCCTCTGTCCCTCAGTCTTCATTTGGACTGCTTTAATAAAAACACCATATAGACTTAGTATCATAAACAACAAACATTTATTCTCACAGGTCTGGAGGCTGGGAAATCCAAGATCAAGGTGCCAGGAGATCTGGTGTCTGGGAAGAGCCTGCTTCCTGACTTGTAGACAGATGCCTTCTCCCTGTATTCTCGCATAGCTGAGAACAATCATCTCTTCTTGTGTTTCTTGTAAGGGCACTAATCCAGTTCATGAGGCTCCACCCTCATGACCTCATCACCTCCCCAAAGGCCCAACCTCCTAATACTATCACACTGGGGGTTAGGCTTCAACATATGGATTCTGTGGGGACACAAACATTCAGTTCTTGGTATCCTCCTTTAGGCTTGAGTATTTCTACCACATTGATGCCTCATTCAGCTTTCCTTGGCCTCTTCAAGAGTTACCTTGTGTAACATATGCTTTTAACAGGAGGATGTCTGTATTCTAAAACCTAGACTCTTAATGCAGAAGATTCCTAATCCTTGAAGGATGATTTTCAGCTGTTTGTTTAGTCCAAGATAAAATTTTGCCCATGGAACATGCAGTCATTTGTCGTTTATAGATGAGGGGTATAGTAATAGTTAGAGAATACAGGTCTAGTTCACCCAGGATGAATTACATAAGACTGTCCAGTTTCATGTGGTGGGAGAATTACAGGTCTTTTCTGCCTGTCCCCAGATAAAAAGTAGACAAGCTTTATCTGTTGACAGTATTCTGTGGCTAATGAGTAGCAGAGAACAGGGCTTAAAACCACTAGGTTTATAGAAAGAGAATTGGAGAAGAATGACTGACCACCCTTTTTTACTCCATAGCGTTTTCAGGTGTTAGATACAGGAATGTTGGGATGATCAAATTTTTTAATACTTTTGTTTTTTTCAGGCTTACTTAATTCCAGATATGGTCGAGGATGGATTGATCACAGAAGATTAGCTGTAAATAGCTTTCGCTATTTTGGATATGGTCAAAAGTCTTTTGAATCTAAAATCTTAGAAGAAACCAAATTTTTTATTGATGTTATTGAAACATACAAAGGTAGACCTTTTGACCTGAAACAGTTAATAACAAATGCTGTTTCAAACATAACCAATCTGATCATTTTTGGAGAACGATTCACTTATGAAGACACTGATTTTCAGCACATGATTGAGTTATTCAGTGAAAATGTGGAACTGGCTGCCAGTGCCTCCGTCTTCCTGTATAATGCCTTTCCATGGATTGGCATCTTACCTTTTGGAAAACATCAACAGCTATTTAGAAATGCAGCTGTGGTCTATGATTTTCTCTCCAGGCTTATTGAAAAAGCTTCCATCAACAGAAAGCCTCAGTTACCTCAGCATTTCATTGATGCTTATTTGGATGAGATGGATCAAGGTAAAAATGACCCATCATCTACTTTCTCCAGAGAAAATCTTATTTTTTCCGTGGGTGAACTCATCATTGCTGGAACCGAAACTACAACCAATGTACTACGGTGGGCAATTCTTTTCATGGCCCTTTATCCTAACATTCAAGGTGAGGATTCTGTTGACCATATAGGGCTGTCCTTACATTTAGGACTCACACATGTCTTAGAGTCTTTGGCTGTGTACAAAGCATTTTATTTGGGAATTTCTCCTGTACTAGCCGAGAAGAAAAATATTTAATAGTTGTAAAGAGTTTCACACATCTGTTCTTCCAAGTCATGTAAACACCTCAGATAGGTCTTATTACACCTATTTTGTAAATGAGGGAAAAGGCTAAATGGCTGCCTTGCCCAAGTTCAGCCACTAGAAGTGGCAGAGCTGGGACCTGAACGCCAGTTTCTTCAAGTCAGATTTTATGTTTCATTATTTCCCTGGGTGAGAGTGATGTTATTCCAATTGTAGGGTTGTTTAATTTTTATTTGTCTTACTTTCGATTAATTTTTTATTACTTTCAGTGTGTTTTTCACAACAAAGTTACTCAGAGCATTGGTTTCTGGTAGCACACAATATATGGCATATAGTCAAATAGAACTCCCAGATGATGAAAAATCTGAACCTGGTTGTCCCCATACCCTGTTGACTTATTATAGGTTATCCTTTGTTTTGTCCCAAAGAGAAATTACTTTGGCTATAATTCTAAGAATTGCATAATAACTTGAACACTTTTCCTCTGACAGGACAAGTTCAGAAAGAGATCGATTTAATTATGGGACCCACTGGGAAGCCTTCTTGGGATGACAAATGCAAAATGCCTTATACCGAGGCAGTTTTGCATGAAGTTTTAAGATTCTGTAACATAGTGCCATTAGGGATTTTCCACGCAACCTCTGAAGATGCAGTCGTACGCGGTTATTCCATTCCTAAAGGCACGACAGTAATTACCAATCTTTATTCTGTACACTTTGATGAAAAGTACTGGAGAAACCCAGAAATATTCTATCCCGAGCGTTTTCTGGACAGCAGTGGCTATTTTGCCAAGAAAGAAGCTTTGGTTCCTTTTTCCTTGGGTAAGAGAACTTTCACTGGGGCATAACTTCAGGACAGAGTGTAATGACGGTTGCTCATGTATGACATATTAATCTGAAGCATTCCATTGTAGAATTAAAGATTCCAACACCAGAAACACAACATTGATTCTTACAGGAGAGAATGGTTGAATTAGAAGTCATTTACACCTGTTTCTACTCAACGCTTAATTTTGTAACTAGAAAGAAACTGTTGAGAATCTCTGGCTTCTTCTGAAACTTTTTTGCTTGTGGATTTTGGCTTGTAAGCAAAACTTGTAGAGCTAGAAGTCCGTAACAGGTAGCTTGAGAAACTGAGACCCAGGGGAAGAGATGACACCATAATTTGAAGTAAAATGAAAACACAGCTCTCTTGGCTCCTAGTTTATTATACCTCATCTCCAAAAATACGGCTTCTGCTGTGGAAAAATGCACAGATCACAAGATCCATGGAAAATGGACTGAAAACTCTTCCTTTAATTGGGGAAGGGTTAGCATTCAGTCATTTGAAATGAAATGAGTTTCTCCTGTATCTAGAGAACAAAATGTCAAATTCAGTCTTTCATGGTGTATCTTGGGCTGTGTTGCATCATGAAAGGGAAGTGTGGAAGGGGATTCATAAGCTTACAGAAGTCCATGATCTGACAAAAGAAGGTAAAGAAATGGGCTCTGAGAACTGAAGTGCCAATTTTTTTTCTTTTTAATAAACATAACTTTCTTTAAATTCCAGATTTCCTTAACGGTACCCACGTATTAGATACAAATTTTGGTAAATATTGTGGATTTTTTTAAATGTTTATTTTTGAGAGAGAGCGAGAGAGAGAGACAGAGCATGAGCAGGGGAGGGGCAGAGAGAGATGGAAACACAGAATCTGAAGCAGGCTCCAGGCTCCGAGCTGTCAGCACAGAGCCCGGCGAGGGGCTCGAACTCACTGAGCTGAAGTGGGACACTTAACCAACTGAGCCACCCAGGCACCCCAATATTGTGGAGTTTTAAAAAAATATGTTTTGTTGTTTTGTTTTACTTTGTTTTGTTTTGTTTTTAGGGAGAAGACACTGTCTTGGAGAACAGCTGGCTCGGATGGAAATGTTCCTGTTTTTTACAACATTGCTTCAGAGGTTTCACCTGCATTTTCCACATGAACTGGTTCCAGATCTGAAGCCCAGATTAGGCATGACATTGCAACCCCAGCCCTACCTCATCTGTGCAGAAAGGCGCTGAAAGTGCGTGGATGTTTTCTGGGAAAAGGCTATCTGGTTGCCTTTTACCTCTGAACCTTGTTTATCTAATCAGTGTGCGCGTTTCGACAAAAATCACAGCATCATAAAGCCAAATGAACACAGGTGTGTCTTTGAAAACAGTACTAAAGCAATAATAAGCATTAGCTATATTTTTTTTAAAGCTTTTATGACTTCTAGGGCAGAATTATCTGTGGAGGAAAACAAAGGTGCAAATGACAGGTGTTGCTTAAGTAAGAAGGGCCGTGGATGCCCTAAGCAGAGCCTGACTTTTCAGCCTCTTCTTGAACACCACGTACTTCTCATCCTTTCTTAATTCCATCTTGCTCTGGTTCTGGGGTCCCTATTTCCAAATGCCAGTGCCAGACCCCTTCTGATCAGGTATCATCATTAATGGGTAGTGTGGTATGCGTCCAGTTTAATAGAGGACTGAAGGAGAAATTAGAACCCAAATAAAGGAGTTCGGAGTACAGAGGTATTTTAGACATGGTGGCAGATAATAGAAGAAATATCTACATATTTTAGAACCTGCCAATGCTTTCAAGTCTTGCTCCCTACTATACCTTCATAATTGTGTCATCTCCTTATAAATGAGGGTCCCTGTGACCCCTGAGTATTCATCCTCATAGCATCAGTTCCGTAGAAGGAAATTGCAGTAATGTAATTACAATAAAAATGACCCCACAAAGTGATTATTAATTCTTCACAGGCACAGACATTTTTCCTAGTACCACTCTTTTCCTAAACCCGGCACAGGTCCTAAAGATTGAATCATTTTACTTGTAGAGGTCTCTAGTCATTTCCTTGGATTACTGTATTTTCCTGAAGATAATACTATATAAATCCAAAAAAAAAAACATACTTTAGAGTCAGGGTAAATGTATACATTGGGACACTTCAGAGTGGTGGGCTTCTGTTAATAGTGATGCCAGGAAAATGTGTGAACTGTGACTGTCCTGATCAATCTGCTCTGTGTATCTACCCGTATATAGTTTTTTAACAAGATTTCTTCCAAGATTATACATCAAGGGTTTCTGCTCGTATAACTTGGCTCATGAGTACTTGCAGCCTTGTATGTATATATACAACAATGACTTCTGTTAAGAATATGAATTTAGGGGTGCCTCAGTGGCTCAGTTGGTTAAGCGTCTGACTCCGGATCTCAGCTCAGGTATTGATCTCAGGGTCGTGAGACTGAGCCCTACGTTGCTCTGTGCTGGGCGTGGAGCCTACTTAAAAGAAAAAAAAGAGAGAATATGAATTTAACCTTAGTAACTTCATCTGTTGAATATTTCCAAGTGTGATGAATCAGGAGTCTTTGCCTTTCTGGCTTATTAAGATGTTTCTGGTTGCAGGAGGGAAAAAGTCCTGGGTAGATACACTTCAGTGGGACATTTGGAGGTAGTATGGCAGTTTTAGGGTGAGTATGTCCTACATGCTCCATACCACAAAGATCTGCTTGCTCACATCCCTCGATTTGGCTTCCCAGATGGCATCAGCTTTATCTTAAGGCAGACTCGTGGAAGTACATGTGCTTTGTTCTCCTCCTTGTAGAGACATGGGAGCTTTTCAGATATTCCCCCAGAACTGTTCTTTGTGTCCCATTGGTCCTAACTAAGTTACATGCCCATCTTTTAAAACTCTGTCTTTTGAGTGGGATTATGGTTCACTTAGGCCTGACTTCTAGAGCCCGTGATGGAGTTGGCTTCTCCCAAAGTACATGTGCTACCCTGGGGAAGTATAGTTACCTAAACAGAAATAAGGGGAGGTATGAAGAGAAGAGGAACTCCTGACTAGCAGACCAATTACAATGTCCACTTCACTGCCCCCTGACCACTTGCTAGGCCCAGCAGCTATCCTACCTGCCTCCCTGCCTCTAGACAAATGTGTTCATTCAAGTTGCTTTTTGATCTTTCTCTTCCTTTGATGAGCAAATCTCTCATCCCTGGGCCTCCTGCTTACTGTCATATCTCCTCTGAATGCCTGAGGTGAACTTCTGAGACTGGAGATTCTGGAGGGTTGGTGGTCTTAGCAAAGAAATTTACTGAACTGGAATGGATTGTAATCAAAATTAAGGAGGCTTCTTTTGCTCCTGAATGCTACCACTATTTCTTTTAGGATGACCTTCATAAACCTACAGAGAATGAAGAACATACTATTTATTTTCTTTACTTTGTACCCATTTCTTACGTTACATTTTTTCTTACTGAGGTCAGTGCAAACTTGACAAAATCATTTAAAAATGTAGATTCATAGCTTGTTAAATGTAAAAGAGCTTTCATCTCATTGTGCTCATTTTATAGCCAAAGAAATAGGAGTTCAGAGGGAAAATGATTCCTGTAGTTCATAGCAGACACATGTCCTTCATCCCTATGCTTTTTACTCCTAATGATTTATACTGTGCTTTACAGTTTATAAGGTTGTTTTTCAATATACTGTCAACTCTTGACTATTTGGAGCCAATTAACTGTGGTAAAAAATAAAATGCTGCCGTTTTTGAAAACTATAAATTAACATGAATTAGTAGTCCATAATGGAAAATATTTATTTTGGGAAACCATGTAGTAATAGACTATGGATCTTCTGCAGTGGAAATGCCTTCTCTGATCAATCAGTGGTGAGCTCCTACCTAGAATGTTGGAAATCTAACTTCCAATTCAAAATGGCAACTGAGCATTCTTCTCCTCAAATACCATTGAAATAACTCTAAGGATAGAAAAAGGGATAAAGGCATTGAGAATGGGGATGGAGGACCATATTAGTGAATTATATACTTTGAAGTTCTAAAAGATAGAAGGCAAGTGGAACAATACTGAAAGCACTACAGACAAGACCACGCATAGTCAAAGGCTGAGGTAGAGGTGGGAGCTCATTCTTCAAAGGACAGCTAACGAGAAAATCCGATAAGGAGAGGAGCTCATGAGGACAACAAGAGTGGAAAGAAATCAAGCTTATGCCCTGTTCTCACCCCACTTTCTCTTCCTGTTTGTGCAGCTGTAGAACTTGTTCCCAGTGCTGAAAGAAAAGTCTAAACAAATTGAGTACTGTGCCTGGGAGATGATGGTGTTCCTACATAGGGATTGGTGCCCTAGATTGGCAGCCCCCTAGTTTGGTCTGATTTTGAACCTAAAGTTCTACATCAACTAAAACTATTAATCAGGTGTGAGGGCAAGTTTCAGTCAACCAAGTAATTAGGGGGAAATGTCAGCAAAAGGGCTAGCATTACAAAGGTGGAATAAGTGTGACAGAATAATACCTAAACGTTTTATACTCTGACTGTGTAGAAACAATGTATCTAACAAAAATAAGTAAAAGGAGAGAAGGTAGAATGTAGAATAAGCTCCCTATATAATAAGAATCAAAGGACATAATTTAAAACTGACAAATCAAGTAGTAGAATTTTAAGTATACCTAAAAGTCCAAAAGTAAAGGATAGTAATATTGCCTAAAATTGGGTAGTGGGAGATATGGAGGAAGAAGAGATACAAGCTAATGCTATACATAAAGGAGAAGCAGATACTGTCCAAAGAAATAAGGTGCAAAAATGCTACATAAAGGTAGAAGTATAAAGAAAACCACTAAATCAAAAACACAAAAAGTGTCAACTAAAATTAATTTTTTAGTAAAGAGCAAATAATATGAGAGAACTAAGTCTCTACATACAGTCACACTAAGGAAATGTAAAGAGGCTTTTATCTCACTTATTAAAATAAAAAGGTGTTCAGATTGGATCCTAGACAAAACCTAATGCTATATTAGGTATATGCTATACACAAGAGACATCTAAAACAGATTAAGGTCAAAAATAAAAGGTTGGGCAACGCATACCAGGCAAATGGAAATAAAAAGAAAGCAGAATTCATGATCTTAGTGAAGCAAGGTAGAATTCAAGGCAGAAAGCATAAGCAAGACAAAGAAATTCATTTTATAATCCTGATGACTAATTCTCAAGGAAGTTATGATAGTTATGAATAAATATTGCACCTAATAACGGCATCTTTCATAAAGCAAAAATGACAAGAGATACATGGAGAAATATGTAGAAGTACCTTAATTCTAGGAGACGAATGAATTCACTTCCGCCGGCCTAAGACAAATTGAGTGGACCAAAAAACCAAACAACAACAAAACACAAAACGAATGAAGATAACAAAGACCCATACTGCATGATCAGTCAGGTAGATCTGACAAATATACATCAAATTCTATACTTGATAATAGAATATGCCATCTTTCTAGTATGCATGAAAATTGACCATTTCAGTGGATGAAAAGTGAACTTTGATAAATTCCAGAAGTATAAATAATACAGATTTCATTCTCTGAAAATACAATAAGATTGGGTATTCATAACAAAATAATGAAACCAGAAAATGAAATTGTCCTTATGTTGTGGAATTTTTTAAAAAATCAAAAATAATCTTTGGGCAAAGGGGAACTACAAACCAAAATTGCAGAATTTCTAGAAAACAATAAAAACTCTGAATATTTACATCTATGGAATATAGCTAGAGTAGTCCTCAGAAGAAAAGTCATAGCCCTAAATACTTCAATGAAAAATGAAATGTCGAAAATGAATTAAATATAGGTTTTTTTTTAATTAGAAAAATAACCAAAGGAAAGCATAAGAAAAGAATTATAAATTCCTGACAGCCAGGAATTAATGAGTTAGAAAGTAGAGAAACAGAACTAATAAGATGTATTTGTTTTAAATCAATACATTGGATCAAGAGTCAGCAAATTACACCCTACAGTCAAAATGTGGCCCATCATCTGTTTTGTATGGCCTACAAGCTAAGAATGGTTTTTACATTTTTAAATGGTTGAAAAAATTTATTTTTTTGCCAGTGGATACTCATCAAACAAAAACAAGAAGAGAGAGAAAAGTGAATTTTGAATGTCATGCTTTTAGGGCATAGTGGAGTGTGGATTATTCTAACCAAATTAGGTGGCAAAACATTAATAATAAATTATTATAGATTAACACTGTAGCTCTGCCAAAATAATGCAGAATGTTCTGGCATTATCAGATTGAGCACTTGTCACAGTATCCCTCACACAGGAAAGAAGTGGTCAGGAAAATTAGGTATTTTTTAATGATATCTATCATTCTCACAATTGAATGAAATGAAAATGAAGCTGCAACCAAAGTTTCTGAGTGGCTCGTTTGTTATCCAGGCAGGAAAAGTCATTTGCTACTTGTGAGTTAGTTGTGTTTAATTGAAGCAGCCAAAGAAATGTGTCCAGAAAATAAACTTGCTTAAGACTAACAGTCTTTCATTGAGAACAGTTGCTCAGAGTTAAGGACATTGGAGCAATGTTGATAGTCAATTAAAAACAATGCAGATGATTTTGAGTGATTTTCCTTGGTTCTTGATGAGTAAACAGATGTTACCCATACTGTTGAGTTGCTGTTTATTCAAGAAGTCAGCACCAAGTTTGACTGAAAATTTAGCCTCTGTGAACAGTCTCCATTAAACAACTACAGAAGAGGATGTTTTCAAAGAAGATGAGAAAACACTATTTCAGTACAACTTGAGATGGAATCAGCTAAGATGTGTTATCACTGACAGTAAAGGTAGACGTGGGACAGAACAAGGCGTAGACAAGTTATGATTCATCAGCAGGTACTTTGCACAAAATACTTGAATCTGTCATGTGTTACAGAACTGGTGAGGTCAGCATTGAACTTCACTTATTCTCATGGACTTAACCATCATTAGTTTTGAGAATTTTTGTCAGAAATAGAGGCTGAATATCCTGACTTGCTCTCCCAAGCCACGGTTCAATGACTTAGCAGTGATAACGTTTTATTGCAAATTTTTTTAGCTTGGGACCAAAATTCAATTTTTTCTGAATGAAAGCAACCATCCTTACATTGTTATTACATACTGAATGGCTTTGGACGTTAGCTTTTTTTTTTTTTTTTAATGTTTATTTTTGAGAGAGAAAGAGGAAAGAGACAGAATGTGAGTGGGGGAAGGGCAGAGAGAGAGGGGGACAGAGAATCCAAAGCAGGCTCCAGGCTCTGAGCTGTCAGCACAGAATCCGACGTGGAGCTCGAACCCATGAACTGTGAGATCATGACCTGAGCCGAAGTGGGACCCTTAACTGACGGAGCCACCCAGGTGCCCCTGGACATTAACTTTTACAGATCATTCTTAATGAGTTTAACCTAAAATTGAAAGGCCAAACAGTGCTTATGTGGGAAGCATACTGAGGCGAAGTTAACTAGAATTTAAATTTTTAAAAAAAAAAAATTTTTTTTTTTTAACGTTTATTTTTGAGACAGAGACAGAGCATGAACGGGGGAGGGGCAGAGAGAGAGAGGGAGACACAGAATCGGAAGCAGACTCCAGGCTCTGAGCCATCAGCCCAGAGCCCGACGTGGGGCTCGAACTCACGGACCGCGAGATCGTGACCTGAGCTGAAGTCGGACGCTTAACCGACTGAGCCACCCAGGCGCCCCTAGAATTTAAATTTTTAAAAAACACAAGAGAAAATACATTCACAGTACTGTATTATAAAAAATCTGCATATAGGGGCGCCTGGGTGGCTCAGTCGGTTAAGTGGCTGACTTCGGCTCAGGTCATGATCTTGCGGTCTGTGAGTTCAAGCCCCGCGTCAGGCTCTGTGCTGACAGCTCAGAGCCTGGAGCCTGTTTCAGATTCTGTGTCTCCCTTTCTCTGACCCTCCCCTGTTCATGCTTTGTCTCTCTCTGTCTCAAAAATAAATAAACGTTAAAAAAATTAAAAAAAAAAAACTGCATATAAGTGGACGTGCACAGTTCAAATCTGTGTTGTTCAAGAGGCAATTGTAATATTAAGCCACTTTATATACTGGTTGTGCCGTCAAAAGTTCAAATGAGAAATAAGCCCTCTGTTCCCACGCATCTTTCCAGCACATGTTTCGTGAGCTCACACTAAAGTTTCAGCAGCACTTTTTCAGATCTGAATGCCAGTGCAAAGGGAATTTCCATATTTCAAAATTTATTTAACTGTGTGACCAAAGAGCTTCCATCTAACCTTCAATTGCAAGTGATTAGTCTGTAAAGTAATGACATGCTAAAAAGGCAAATATTGAAGAATTTAATAGAATTCTATAAATGTCTTCCCAGTAATTAATATACTCAATTAAAATTAGGTGCTCAATCAGAGTGGCCAAAATGAACAAATCAGGAGACTATAGATGCTGGAGAGGATGTGGAGAAACGGGAACCCTCTTGCACTGTTGGTGGGAATGCAAACTGGTGCAGCCACTCTGGAAAACAGTGTGGAGGTTCCTCAAAAAATTAAAAATAGACCTACCCTATGACCCAGCAGTAGCACTGCTAGGAATTTACCCAAGGGATACAGGAGTACTGATGCACAGGGGCACTTGTACCCCAAGATCCAAACAAAAGAGGAAACCTGGAGAAGTGAGCTTAGACTGTGTCCTGCTTATTTTCTCCTAGAGTTGTGAACCAATCTGGGGGAGACCACTCACAGGCTGAGAAGGTAAGCATGGTTTTTGGTGGATTCACAGAGCTAGAGTCCCAAAACTTGGGAAGAATATGCCTAACAAGGGCCCCTAAAAAGCTGTGTTTTCAGCGTAAGTGAAAAAATGGGCTTCACTGAAGTTGAAGCCCGGCTTTGAATTGCCCAGCTTAGTCCCTGATTGGATTAAGGTGATTTAAGATTACTAGTACTAATGTCCCAGCATCCTGCCAGAGGCAAACAAATCCTCCCCAAAGGAAAATAAAAATTCTAGGCCTCAAATATTTCTTCAATTTTTTTCATTTACATTGTTGGCACTAAATGATAACTAGCATGTAAGGAGACAAAATATTGACTGAAACCAAAAGAAACAACAGACAACAGAAAGAGACCTTTAACAGATCCAGGTAATAGAATTACCAACTCCAAACTTAACAGTAAACATGCTTAATATGCCTGTAGTGGACACTCTTAGTGCTCTACCATAATTGTATTTTCTAGGTGGATTCACTTCAATTATGCCCCCACCCCTACCCCCAGTGTTAGCTGCTCTTACTCTCCCAGAACTGCCCTCAATTGATGGGGTCATCTATCCTGGAATTCCCTAGGAGGTTAGCCTAAACCCCCCATCCCCATACGTTATATACACACACCACTTGCCTCAAAGAGGACAACTGTGTGATGCTATTGGTGCCTCAGGGCACCATCCTTATGGGATCAGGCCGAGGACTTCAGCCACATCAGTGTCTTCAGCTTTTTCCCCATCCTAGCCTCTGCCACTCATAAATTTCAGCTGAGAGCATTTCCTCAATAAATAAGTTACACAAGAGTCCCTAGCTGAAGGCTCTGCTTCTTGGAAACCTAACATAATGTTTAAAATGGAAAAATCCATTAGAGAATTAAAACCATAAAATGGAAATTCTAAAACTGAACAAAAAAAAATTAGCTAAATTATAAGAACGAGATAGATTTTGTAGCAGACCAAAATGTAGTGAAGAAGTGGCCTAGAATTAAGCATGGAGAGATAAAGGGGTAGAAAATTTTAAATGTGTAAGAGACATGGGGAATATAATAACATCTAACATTTGGGTACCTGAAAACCCAGAGGGGAAAAAGAAAGAATGGGACAGAGTATTTGAAGATCTAATTTTCCAAAACTTAAAAGATTTCAAGCCAGAGGTTCAAGAAGCCCTAAGAATACCATACAGTGAAAATAGAAAGAAAATCACTTCAAACAACAACAATAAAACTGATAGCTAACTTTATAAAAGAAACCGTGCCAATGCAGAAGACAAAAGCATGATACCTTTTATGCTGCAAGAAAATACTTCATCTAGAATATTACACTCAGCCTTGATAACCCTCACTCCAAAAGGTGAAAGACATTTCAGACAAAGAGAAGGCAGGTGAATGATTGTCTTCAGCAGGAAGATGAGGGGATTGAGATGGGGAAGAGGCATGAGAGAGCTTCTGAGGGGACAGCAATGTTTGCTGCATAATGGTGTTCATAGTATTTTATTTTGCTGCGAATATTGCTGTATACGTCTATGTATACTTCACGAAAACATTAAAAATTTTACCCATTGTACTCATTTTTACTGTAAAAATATTTCACTTATAAATACCTTCTAAAGCAGATGAGCCTGTATACTGAATGAACAATGCTGGATATTTTTCAAATGTGTTATGTAGTAATGACTAATGAGAGGTTTGCAATGTTGTGATTTATAAGAAATATATCTTTGGCCATATCTACAACCAAAATATATTTCTCATATATATCTGGTTTACAGCTTCCAAAACCCTTGGAATTTCCTGATAAGAGCAATGAGAGCATCTTTTGTTATAATGTTTGGTCCCTTGTCGTCAATATCTAAATAAATGCTTCAGAGCCATAAAGGTGAAATGGGTGTCTTGTTATTCATAACAAGCCCTCTTCCACCACAGCTGGGTTTATGTTAATGAGGTGACTTTGGGGAGGCGCCTAAGTGTGAGGACTTGTTGTCAGGGGAACCAATCAGGATCAAAAGGTTGGAAGTTTCAGTCCCACCCCCTGATTTCCGGGGAGGGGAAAGGAGTTGGAGGTTGAATCAATCACCAAAAGTAAATGATTTAATTAATCATGCCTGTGTTATAAGGCCTCCATAAAAACCCAAAAGGAAGTGGTTTGGAGAACTTCCAGGTTGGTGAACCAGAATGTTTCCATGTACCATTGTGCTAGGTCCGAAGCTCCATAATGACAGAAGGTCCAGTGTTGAGGAACTTGCCCTTTGTATCTCTTCATCGGCTGTTGGTTTGTATCCTTTAATATTCTCCGTAATAAACTGGTAATTTGTGAGTAAATGGGTTTTTTTTAAGTTCTGTGAACAACTCTAGCAAATTAATGGAACCCAAGGAGGGGGTTGTGGGACCCTCCAATCCGTAGTCAGTGGGTCGGTCAGCGATGCGTGTCTGAAGCAGAGGGCAGTCTTGTGGGACTGAGTCCTTCACTTGTGGAATATGATACTATTTCTGGGTAAATTGTGTCAGAATTGAGTTGAATTGTAGGACACGCAGCTGGTGTTGCAGAATTACTTGGTAGTGGTGTGGGGAAACCACATTCCCCCATTGGAATTCTAGAACAATTAAGTTTAATTTCAAAATAAAACAGCACTTAGGGGCGCCTGGGTGGCTCAGTCGGTTAAGCGTCCGACTTCAGCTCAGATCATGATCTCGTGGCTCGTGAGTTCAAGCCCAGCGTCCGGTTCTGTGCTGATAGCTCGGAGCCTGGAGCCTGCTTTGGATTCTGTGTCTCCTTCTCTCTCTGCTCCTCCACTCACTGTCTCAAAAATAAATAAAACATTAAAGAAATTTTTTTAAAGTAAAACAGCACTTAAAAAACTGAGATTTCTTATAAAAATCTGTATTTTTAGCCTTTTCTTGAAAAATGATCTGTCAATGGTGGGCTGGCATCTTGAGTGGTAAAAAACTAGAGCTTAGTTGTGGCTTTCTAAGTGAGTATACATATATATTGCACCAAGCCCAAATTATTAATTTACAGTTTCTATCCAGTCTTGTAGGTATTTAAATATGTGGCCCCACTTAAAACATTTGAAGAAAGCTCTCATTTGTGTTCTAGTGTGAATCTTTGCTTCTAAAGATTAAATATTCTAGGTTCTTTACATAATTTGGTCCTTATTCTCTCTGGACTTCTTCAATGTACCAATGTTTACTTTAAAGCATATCATCTGGCTATTTCAGAATGGGGTGGATGCACTTTTTTTTTAATTTTTTTTTTTTTTTTTAGGAATGCAATTTGAGACCTCCTTTTGCCTATTCTTAAACCAGAAAAACATACTTAGAGGTAATTAACAACAGCTCTCAGTGCTTTTAGTAGTAGAGGTCTTATTAAACCAGCCCTTCAATTATCCTTTCTAAAAGGAGTTATTTGAACTTAAATGCAAGGAATCCTGTTTATTCTTCTTGAATTTCATCATCTTCATGGTTGATTTTCTTATCTTTATTGATCTTCTGTGTCTTCATTCAGGCAGATAATAGTGAAACAGCTATTAAGGGAAAATCAAGGCAAAGAAAGCTTCAGCAAACAGATCCCCACTTAATTTCTTCTTCTTGATGAAATTAACTGAATATTCTCATTAAAAATCGGCAACCCCCTCCCCCCATATGAGAATTTTGACTACGTGAAGCCTTTTCAAGAGATTAAAGTGAGTCTAAGATCCTAAACTTGGGGACCACTTCCAAACTGAAATGGTAATAGCAGAATTTGAAGCTGTTCTATAAAAATGCAGTAGAAATTTGTACACTGATAGCATATGACAATAATGCTAAACATGCAATTTGAAAAATTTTAATCCTGTTTCTCAGTTCTTTGCGATTTTCTCAATTACATCGCTTGTAAATAATGACAGTTTTGTGTCTTTCCAAATTAGCATGGTTTTTATTTCTTTCTAAGGTTAGAAGCTCTAGTACAATATTGATGAAAAGTGGGGATAGTGATCATTCTTGTCTGTTTAAAGGAATGACCCTAACATTTCATCATTTATGTGACATTTGTTGTAGTTTCTTTTCTTCATGACCCTAGAACTGAAGTTTGTTTCTATTCTAGGTTTGTCTTATTCCTCCCTTCTTATTCCTTTCTTCCATCCTTTCTTCCTTCGTTCATTCTTTTCTTCTCCCTTAAATGATAAAAAGATGAATTATTTGCTCTATTGATACTATCTTTTTTCTTTTTTTAATTGGCTAATGTGTTTCATTACACTATTTTTTTTAATGAAATCTAGTTGACGTATAATATTATATTTGCTTCAAGCGTACCACATTGTGATTCAACATTGCAGTATATTGGGAGTGCTTATCATAGTGTTGACCATCTGTACCACACAATGCTATATTACATTATTAACCACAGTTTTCCCCGTGCTATACTTCATATCTATGTGCATTATGTATTTCATAACTGCAAGTTTGTACCTAGTGATCCCCTTCACCTCTTTCAGCCTCCTTCCAACCCTCTCCTCTGGCAACCACCAGTTTATTATGTGTATTTATGAATCTTTTTTATTTTTGTTCATTTGTTTTTGTTTTTAAATCCCATATATAAGGGAGATTGTATGGTGTTTTTCTTTCTGACTTACTTCACTTAGCTTAAGATCCTCAAGGTCCATCTGTGTTGTCACAAATGGCAAGATTTCTTTCTTTTTCATGGTTGAATACTATTGTGTTGGACATAGATGCCACGTTTTCTTTATTCATTCATCTATCAATGGACACTTAGGTTGCTTCCATGACTTGACTATAGCAGATACTGCTGCAGTGAACATGAGGGTGTATATACCTTTTTGAGTTTGTGTTTTTTGTTTCCTTGGGATAAATACCCAGAAGTGGAATTGCTGGATTATGTGGTAGTTCTATTTTATTCAGGGGGTAGCTTTCCTACTGTCAGTCACAGTGGCTATGCCAATTTACTTTCCCACCAACCGCACATGAGTTCCCTTTTCTCCTCCCTCTTGCCAACACTTGTTAGAACGCTTACAAATACAAAAGACAGGAATAACAGGCATGAGGTGATCACTCGTGCGGTTTTGATTTGCACTTCCTTGACTAGTGACTTTGAGCACCCTTTCATGTACCTCTTGCCCATCTTTATGTCCTGGAAAAATGTCTACTCAGATCCTTTGCCCATTTTTTAAATCAGATTGGGCTTTGTTTTTGTCGTGTTTTTTGCTGTTGAGGCATACGAGTACTTAATGTATTTCAGATATTAACTAACCTCTTATCAGGTATGTCCTTCTACAGATATCTTCTCCCATTCAGTGGCTTGCCTTTTGTTTTGATGATGGCTTCCTTCACTGTGCAGAAGCTTTTTAGTTTGACGTAGTTTGGTTTGTCTGTTTTTGTTTGTTTTTTGCTTGCGGTGACCTATTAAAAAATTAGTGGTGACCTATAAAAAAAAAAGTGAGTGCCAATCCATGTCGAGGTAACTGCCTATGTTTTCTTCTCTGGGTTTTATGGTTTCAGGTCTCACATATAGGTCTTTAATCCATTTTGAGTTTAGTTTATATTTGGTGTGACAAACTGGTGCAGTTTCATTCTTTTGCTGGTAGCTGTCCAGTTTTCCCAACACTACCAAAAGACTTTTTTTTTTTTTTTTTCAACGTTGATTTATTTTTGGGACAGAGACAGAGCATGAACGGGGGAGGGGCAGAGAGGGAGGGAGACACAGAATCGGAAACCGGCTCCAGGCTCTGAGCCATCAGCCCAGAGCCTGACGCGGGGCTCGAACTCACGGACCGCGAGATCGTGACCTGGCTAAAGTCGGACGCTTAACCGACTGCGCCACCCAGGCGCCCCACCAAAAAGACTATCTTTTCTGCACTTACATTCTTGGCTTCTTTCTTATAAATTGACCATACATGTGTGGATTTATTTCTGGGTTCTCTTCTGTTCTTTAGGTCTACATGTTTGTTTTTAGCTTATTACTATTGTGTTTTGATAACTATAACTTTACAATAAAGGTTGAAATCAGGAAGCATGTCTTCAGCTTTTTTTTTTCTTATGATTTCTTTGGCTATTCAGGGTGTCTTGTGCTTCTATACAAATTTCATGTCAATTCTATTCAGTCTTAAAAATGCCACTGGGATTTGGATAGAGATTGCATTGAGTCAGTTTTAACAATATTCTTTCAACCATGAGCACTCAATTTTTATGCATCCCATTTTCTTCATCCATGTGTTACTTTTTTAGTGTGTACGTTCACCTTCTTAGCTGAATTTATTATGTATTTTCTCCTTGAAATTGTAAATGTTTTTTTTTTTTCTGATATTTCATTCATTTATAGAAATGCAAGAGTTTTTTCATTTTGTACCCAACTTTACTGAACTTGTTTATTCTAAGTTTTTTGGGTGAAGTCTTTGGGGTTTTCTATATGTATACATATCATGTCATCTGCAAGTAGAGACCGTTGTACTTCTTCCTTTCAAACTGGAAGATTTATTTATTCTCTGAGTGCTCTGGCTAGGATTTCCAATACTAAGTTGAATAAAAATGGTGAGGGTAGGCAGCTGTGTCTTTTTATTTTAGAATGTTAATTAACTGTGGGCTTGTCATATATGGTCTTTATTACGTTTCTTCCACTACCCGCTTTGTTGAGAGATTTTATAAACAGATGGTGAACTTTGTCAAATGCTTGTTCTGCTCTATGGATCGCGATTTTTATCCTTTTATTTTGTTAATGTGGTATATCTATATTCTGTCCTTTTTCTAAGTTAAGCTAGATCCTTAGCTCAACTTATCAGTCTTTTTTTCTAATGTAAACATCTAATGTCCTAAGTTTCTCTTCAAGTGCCATTTTCACATGTTCATTTTTGGAAAGTAGTACAGATACTTTAATTATTCATTTCTACTTACATTTAACTGGCCATTATCATTTCTTTAGTTCTTCCTAGAGTTACTTGGAGCAATTTCTTTAATCTATCAGGCATACATAGAAATAGTGGCGCCTGGGTGGCATCCACTCTTGATTTTGACTCAGGGCATGATTTCACACTAGTGGGATTGAGCCCCACGAAGCCTCCAAGATCAGTGTAATTGGTATTCTCCTTCTCCCTCTGTCTGCCCCTCTCCTGCTTTTTTTGTCTCTATATATAATATATATTATATATAATTTTTTTTCTTTTTTTTTTTTTTAATAAAGGGGCACCTGGGTTGTCAGTTAAGCATCCAACTCTTGATTTCAGCTCAGGTCATGATCTCGCATTTCACAGGTTCAAGCCCTGCCTCAGGCTCTGCATTGGTAGTGTGGAGCCTGCTTGGGATTCTCTCTCTCCCTCTTTCCCTGCCTCCCCTGCTCATGTTCTCTCTACAAAATAAATAAAATAATTGAAGACTAATTGTCTTGTGGTCAGAGAATGGCTGTAGGGTACATATGCTTTGAAACTTATTGGGACTTGCTTTATAGACAAGTATGTGGTCAACTTTTATAAATGTTCTTTGGATGTTAAGAAAAATTGTCTTATCTGTTGGGTTTTATGTTCTGTATATGTCTAATACTGCCCATTGTGCTGTTCTATATTTTTATTAACTTTTGGTCTGTTTAACTTACAGTGTTAAATCTCCCATCAAGGTTGGAGAAATACCGATTTTTCTCTGTAGTTCAACCAACATTTCATGCATGGTTATTTCATATATTTTTAAAGTTTTTTTTTTTTTTTTTTTAATGTTTATTTTTGAGAGAGAGCATGAGGGAGAGGGGCAGAGACAAAGAGGGAGACACAGAATCTGAAACAGGCTCCAGGCTCTGAGCTGTCAGCACAGAGCCTGACGCAGGGCTTGAACTTGGGAACTGGGAGGTCATAACCTAGGCCAAAGTCAGACACTTAACCGACTGAGCCACCCAGGAGCCCGTATACTGTTTTGATCACGCAATGCAGCATCTGTAGTCATTGGGTAGTCTAAATCTATTCATTTCTGCTATTCTCACTCATGGTCATTTCCTTGTGTTTGGTGACTTGTATCAAAGTTCTCCAGAGAAAGAGAACCAATAGGGTGTGTGTGTGTGTGCCAGTGAATGACACGGACCGCTGCCCAAAGCAGAAATATGAAAGTCACTGTTGTCTGCTTACCATCCTATCCAATTAATCTCGAGCAAACTGATTCTACATCTTGAATCTCCAGTCTACTTACCTCTCTGTTGTCCTGTAATCTCTTCATGTCCAGATTGGGGAGATCTCTCCATGTCTAATCTTATTCTTCCATTTGACATAGTATGTTATTTGATCTTCATAAAAATGTAAATCTTGGGGCACCTGAGGGGCTCAAGCGTCTGATGCTTGACTTCAGCTCAGGTCATGATCTCATGGTGCGGGAGTTCAAGCTTTGCATTGGGCTTGGCACTGACAGTATGGACATTCTGCTTAGGCTTCTCTTTCTCTCTGCCCTTCCCCTGCTCGATCTCTCAAAATAAATAAAATTTTTAAAAAATGTAAATCTAATCATGTCCCTCTTCAAGATTAAAACTTTTCTAGTTGTTCCTCAAGGAAAAATACTTAAATGGCATGTCATGCTTTGCCACGCCCTTCATTAGTCACTCTCTCTCTACTATTCCCTTCCAGTCACTCTAAACCTCCTTTGGCCCCCTCCAGTGTGAGGATAGTTCTTGTCTTGGCCTCTACACATAGTGTTGTTTTCTTTCCACAAGGAATTATCTCCAAGGTAAATAACTTTTTCCTCTGGGAAGCTGTTCATCCCCGCTCCACAGGCCAATGGCCATCCCCACCCACCCTCTAGAGCTGTTCAGATTAGTCTGGCAACTATAATAAGGAAACCAGAGTTGGCTTTATTCATCTCTTTTGTGAAGTTTGTTCCTATGAGATGCAATCTACAGAGAAGAAATTTTTGAGTTCAGCAGTGCTAGAGTTTACAGGATTCTTATAAGAACAGAAAAAGTCAACAGCACCAACAAAGTAAGAATAGCAGGAAACAGCCTTCAAATCAGGAAATAACTTTAAAAAATTTTTTTTATGGAGAAAGAATGTATCACTAAGCACATAAATATATTACAGCACTACAAGATTTCTAAGACCAGTGAGTTTAAAACAATAGTAAATTCATGATGAAAGTTAAAAGTCTGATTCAGTAGTAACCAAAATAGGATATGTAATATGGCTTGTGGCAATTTTTCAAGTAAGATTTCATTTAATAGCATAGCACTGTACTTAATATAATCACATTCATTTCTTACAATTTATGATTTTGTTTTAGGTTTCTTTGGGCTATTTTAACATGTCAATTATTTAGCAAAGATTAAATAATTTAAAAGTTATTTAAAAAGGAGTTCTCAGTAATAGTATTTTTAATAAGACATTCCTTTTGAGAAAATATATACATTAACCCCAATACAAAACTTTAATAAAATAGAAAGGAAATCTGAGTTTCATTAAGCATGTAAGCACATGTGATTTTATACACATGGGCTTTGCAATAGCAGAAGTATACCTAGGATGCAAAAATGTGCACTAGAGAAATAAAAGCACAGGATATATACATTGTAAGTGCAAACTCAATAAATTAGTTAAAATTTTATTACTTAGTAATGTGCGACCAGGTTACAAATCATGTGGCAGTGGTAGCAGAAGTGGCAGGAAGGAACTGAGCACTCAACATGTCTAATAAATAAAGCTTGGTGATTCATTAAATATTATACAAGATCAAAACTTCCAACACTTCTATAGATCTTTAATATCTTTGAGATATGCCAAATATTCCAGGTAGGTAAGAAACTGCCTGACATCATACGTAAATAAATCATCCTGGGAAATTAATGTTTTTACCGTCTACAAAAGCTACATGGATCCAAAATATGGTCTCCAAGAATAAAAAAACAAAGTAGTCTACCATCTTGCTATCTGTACCCTAGGAGTTCATGAATATTGTAAATAACCATTTTCTTTGCAGTTAAGTCTTCCCACCATTTACTTTCTTAAAAATTAGACTTGCAGTTGGGCTCTCGAAGTACTAAGTAGTCATAGGTCACTTCTGTCATGTAGTCTGGAGGCAGGAGGAAATTAACAAAGATTAGCATCAGTTTTACGGTGACTAAACATGACACCTAAGATCTGGATCTAGAGATAAGCACATATTCTGATTATTCACTGTGCCTTTTAGAACTCCTACCAGTGCTTTTGTTCTTTATCTTCGATAGGATTAGCTTTGTCTGATTTTTGCAGTAAGGCAAAAGACCTCTCCTTTTCCTCCACTTTAATTAGTCTCAAATTATGAGATCTGAGAGAAAATGCTCACTTCACAAAAAGTTAACATCTTTAGGACCATTCTTTTCTTCTGACAAGTCTGTTTATATTAACTAAATATTGAAAAATACTAATCCTGAGCAAGAGTACTAAGAACAGTTTTGACTAAACAATACAATTCCTTCATTTTTAAGCCTGAACAGCTTTAAAAATTCAACCACGGAATGAAGTCAGTGAGACTGGAATTAAGACTTCTGCTGTCCACGGCAAACCTGAATCCTCGGAGCAGAACTAGAACACACGTAGAAGGTAACACACGACGGTGAAAAGCATCAAACTGATGCGCCTGGATTTTGTCGTGTTTGACAAATGTCATTCAGTCTTTCACGGATAAACATAGCTGGGAGAACAGCATTGGCCAGTGTACTGCATTGAACGGATCCCTCAGAAAGGCAAACACGGGGTTCTTTTTTAGGCAGGCACAGACTTGCCCCCCGACACACACATTCAAAGACCTAAAAGACACATGTGGAAAATGTTTTCATGAAAGCAAAAAGTTCTGGCTATCTTGGAAACTGAGGTCCCGTGAATTTTTAGTTCTAGCTACCCCTCACGGAAGTAAGAGCGTACTACCTGGCAAAGCGTTATTACGACAAAGTAGATACCAGTGGAGGCATCGAGGAAGAGCTTTGCAACACGAGCGACGGAAGCCCCGCTCTACGAACACTCTTCTGGTCCGTGTCCGTGTGCGGCAAGTGCACAGGACCGGGGAGCTGCCAGCGCAGCGAGGGTCCTCTCGCGGTCCTCAGGCCCGTCCACCTGGGAGCGGTCGGCTGCGAGTCCGCATGGTCAGTGCCAGGCGAGGACTTCTGACCCTGGGCATGGCCCTCGGGACTTCTTGAAGATGTCTTTTCTTTTATTCAAACTGTCTCTCCTCCTCTTCATCTGCTTCTTCAATGACCTGAATGTCATCTGCTTGAGGTAAGGAAGAATTCTCCACCGGCAGTTTATTCCCATCAGCTTTACATTTCTCTTCTTCCTCGATGATTTCCTTCCATATCTTGTGGTTTTCGGTGAGGTGGTGCATTAGCTGACAAAATATTTGCCGTCTGCCTTTCCTCCTTCGTGGTTCTGTGAAGTTTAAAACAGACAGATTCTAATCCTAGTAATACAATTCAATCATTCATTCACTAAATACCTGAGTGCCTATTACTTTCCAGGCATTTCTCTAGGGCACTGGGGTTGTAGTAATATGCAGTAAGATAATCTCTGTACCGTGGAGCTCATATTCTAATGGAAAGATCTAGAAAAGCAAATGAAGAAGCAAAACACAAGATGGGGTTAAATATGAACAGATGAAAATGAAGCAGAGAAAGGGATTAGGGAAGACTGGGTGGGGTGAGAGGGGAGGGCAGTACTAAAATTTCAAGTGATAAAAAAAATGCACTTAAACGATGTTTTTTTAGGACTTAGGTACTGAATTAAACACAATTATTACGGCTTCAATGAGTAGAAATAATTTTTGGAAGCCAGTCATTTGCCCGAGATGATGCTCACATGGTGGTGGCAGAAAACCACTCTTCACTATACTGATCCTGAAGACAACTGGGGATGTGGGGGGCTAGTTCTTCGTAATTATGCTCTCTGTTCTCAGCTATAGCATGCTTGGAGTGCCGGATATAATTTCATTTAAATTCGACTTTAAAGAGCAAATAATGGATTTCATTTACAGCCAGAAAGGCAGCAGGTGTCCAAGGACTGGCCCCTCGAGCCCACTCACCTCACACAGTCAGATACGGTGACAGCCCTACTGTGCTGCACAGGTAGAACCTCCTGAAGCGAACTGGCTGGAGGACAATACCCAGAGAGATGCTACTTCAACCAAGACCGTGTGTCGTGGCATCAGCACGGCACCCAGGAGTTACTCAAGAGACTACTCAATCTGAACACTGAGCTACTAGTTACTCCAGACAGAACTACAGAATCTGTATCTTAAAGATCCAAATTTAGGGTTATTAACTGCAAATATCCATTTGAGAATTTATAATATCCCCCCATTCTTACTAGGATTTAAGTTGTCTTCTATTTCTTCATCATCTGTATCTAATTCTTCACCATCTTCTTCATCATAACAACTTTCGGCATCTTCATCCTCTTCTGCTTCTATCCACTCACCCGGCAGCAAGCCGGCAGCATCGTAGGAGTTACACAGAGGCCCCACTATGTGGGTGATGAAAGATTCTTGGAGTTTTGCTAGTTGAGGTGAAGAACGATCCATGAAGGGACTGATGGGCAAACCAAGGTTAGCTTCTTCATCTCCCTGATCATTTAAAAAAGAAAAGTACATTTGTAGCTACTGAAAGAATAACCACTGAGCTTTGCTGTTAAAATTATCTTGCTTTTTAGTTTTTATTCATTTATTTTGAGAGAGCGCATGTGCGAGTAAGGGAGGGCCAGAGAGGGGATCTCAGGCAGGGTCCACACTGTCTGTGCAAAGCCCAACGTGGGGCTCCATCTCCCTGTTCGTGGGATCATGCATGGGAGCCGAAATCAAGAGTCGGATACTTAACCAACTAAGCCACCTAGGCACCCCTGTCTTAAGGTTTCTAAATATGCATAGTCTACATCAAAATAAGTTTTACAAGGAAGTGTCTAATTACTGTCATTTTAACTATAAGAATTCCTCCAATATTTGAGAAATTCTAAGTGAGACTATTTTCACACTTCACCAGTTTACAGGAAAAATATACATTAAAACAACGAATCTAACAACCTGCAAAATTCTATGTCACGTATAGATTCCCCTTCTCCTATGGGGAGATGGTATCATGGAAACTTTGTACGTCCAATGTGTAGAGTTGAATTTTGCAAGTGCCTTTCAACACCCTGCTCTTTTCTAATAGCAGATCCTTTTAATGAACCTGAATCAGAAAACCTAGCATGTAAAACAGAAAGAGAAGAGAAGGAGCACTCCTGTGCCTGCCCTCTGATACCCTCCCACTGTGCCCTCCAGGACTTCAGAGAGCACAATTGGAGCTCAGACAGATGTGGTTTCAAAGCCTGCTTTTGCCACCAACCACCTGTGTGGTGTTGAGCAAGCTCTATGCCCATTTCATGTGTAAAATCTGAATAATCTACTTTAAAGGTTGCTCTGAGGATGAAAAGCAATATTATGTCAAGTATTTAGCACAGTACTGAGCATTCCCCAAAGGATACGATGAACATTTTCATTCCTAGGATTTGAACTGGTGGGGAATGAATAATCTCTAGAATGTATAAACTGTGTAGGCAAGGAGTGTCCATGTGATGAGCCAGCATTGTCCTAGGGAAACAACCAGAAACTGTCCTAGTGATTGCCCCAGGATTAGAAATCTATGATTTTATCTTCTGTGAGGAAGAAAACCATTGTTTGCCAAAAAGAAAGCTTAGGTGGGTTTACCCACAGGATTCTACAATTTCCTAAATTTTGCTTTTTTTTTTTTTTTTTTTAAATGAGTTTGGTTTTTTTAAGCCCATGGCACTTAAATGGATATAGGAGTATAAAGACAGGATAACTAAGATAACAAAAAAATAAAAAGTTGGTCAAGGTTAGAATTTTGCATCTGTACCCAAAAGATGTTTAATAGCATAACCAGATTGAGAAAGAAATTTAATAGTGTTGATGCAGGTTGACTAGGACTTTCATTATAGATTAGCACATTTAACCTTCATGATAACTCCATGTGGTAGGGTGTCAGATGACCTTTAGTTCTAAAGACGAATAATGAAACTTAGATTAAATAAAATTGTCTGAAATAATATGTTTAGTAATAAACCTGGAATTACAAAAGCTGACATTTATCGATCATTTGGGTGTCAGGAAGTGTTCTAAGAACTTTATTAATTCATCTAATCCTCACAGCAATCTTATGAGGTGATCCCATCAAATATTCCTATTTTATCAATGGAGAAACTAAGGCGCAGAGAGGTTAAGTAATTTATCCTAGATCACATTGCTGGTTAAAAAAAAAAAAAAAAAAAAAAAAGAACCTGGGATTCAACCTCCCAGCATGGATTCTAACTTTGTGTAATGAGAATTCTGTATACTTTACAAATAATCAGATTATAGGGGCAGCTAGGTGGTTTAGTCAGTTGAGCATCTGGCTCTTGATTTTGGCTCGGGTCATGATCCTGCAGTTGGTGAGTTTGGGCCTTGTGTCGGACTCCATGCTGGTGGTGTGGGGCCTGCTTGGGATTCTCTCTCTACCTCTCTCTCTCTCTTTGACCTTCCCCTGCTTGCTCTCTCAAAATTTAAAAAAAAAACTTCAAAAAAAGGTATATTATAAATTGGGTCTAAATGAACTTCAACCTTCTCTACTTATTAACTTCCTTCATCTGATTTTGAAATACATAGCTCCACTCCCTTTTGCCCAGATCCTTTCTGTTTGCCTTTAAATATTCCACACTCTTCCACTCTGAGAAGGCAAATTTGAGGCCTGAGCTCCAATCTCCTAGTGTGGCTACTTCTCCAACCCTTTCCTTGCTGCTCACTCAATATCTCAGTGATTGGCTTTGCTGCATGTTGGGCATACAAGTGCATTCGGGTACAGAATTATTTTAAAGGCAAGATTTTAAAACCTACAAGAGCATGTTTTATATCTTTGAATCCTTAAAACCACGAAATAACTCCTTTATCTCCATTTCTAGCCCTCAAATGTCTTACCCTCTGCCAGGACTTTTATCCAGTTGATGTTTCTAAGGCAGTCTTTCTGCAGCAGAATTGGAAATGGATTGATATTCTTTAATATATCATCTAAGTATACCCTGAATCAATTAAAAACATTTGCATCTGGAAATAAATGATCCTAGGTTGCAGGCACTCAGGGTTTTGAAAGCAATCTTGGAATCATAATGTAGTGTAGCCTTACCTCTTGACTCAAGGGACATTCGACCCATGTCAGATAGGCAATAAGATATTTTTTGTTTTAAGTTTTAGCAGCAAGAGCAAAACAGAGCTGAGAAAACACTAAGACCAGAGCAAATTCAACAACTTCTAACCATTTTTGGTCAAAGCAAACAGACTTCAAACACTCGATGTAGCTTACCCAAATCCCAAAGACTAGCATCTTCAGATGGCGGCTCTCAAAAATCCCTCCAATCTCACGTTTCAACCTACCTGCTCATAAAATTCATTGACGATGCCTTCTGTCCATTTCAAATGCAAGTCCCGAACTTTCGCTGGGCCGTTTATATCTGCCAGTTTGATACACACCTGGCATACCAAGAGGCGATCATTTTCATTGCTCCATTCTATACCGTTACTGTTTACATCATTGGCCTGTGTTGGAAAAACAATTATTTTAGCTTTTGAGGGCACAGGAGTTGGGTTTTTGCCCCCAAAAGTATCTTAAAACTATTTCCTGTCTAAATTATAGGAAGGAATATGGGTTAATGGTAGAATGACACTTTGAAGTGTTGTTCTAATTTTGTTTCTAAGGAAGCAGAACATCATAAAAACAGAAACTGTGGTTTCAATATATGTGATTACCACAAAATTATAACTTGTGTATATATTACATATGTAATTAATATATAATTTAATATATAATATACACTATAATTTTACAGAACACTTAAGATCTACAGAGAAGTTGGCTTTCGCCGTGAAAGGAAAATATGGTATAGTTGAAAGAAGACAAGTTTTAAAAGTTGATCTCAATGGTTTCAAATCCTGACTCGATTTATTCATTGTGTGATACTGGAAAAAAAGACTTCATCTCCCTGAATCTAAATTTCTTCATCTATAAAATAGGAAAAGTAGTACCAATCCAGCCATATTGCCATGAGGATTAATAAATGAAAAATGCCTAGATCACAGTATATGCTAACACTGTTATTAAATAAATGGTAATTATCATCACTAAGTAGGCAACTTACTATGCCTTCCAAAAACTCAAATTTTCTCTTGTAAAAAATAAAGTACATGGCCCAGATCAGTGGTTATTGAACGTTAGCAGTGTCTTAGGCACCAAACCCTTTTGTCAAAGTCACTATAGAAAACACTAAAAAGGAGAGCTGTTTTGATTGAACCCCTGTAGGAGATCTAGAGCCCCACTCATGTGACATTTTCCTGAGAGACTACAGAATAGAAACCTCTGAGGAACACAGATTCAAAAGCACTGGGCTAGCTGATCTTGGACCTGTAAAAACAAACATCTGTTACTCTGACCTAAGCACTTAAATGGATTTTTATTATTAAATAAAAGTTAACAGAGCTATACAACAATAAAATAATTTTAAAGGCATATACTCTTTTTTTATTTTTCTAAGTATTTTATTAATATCATGACCGCCACATACAGGGTCTCCACCCGGCGGGTTAAATCTAGTATTCCTTTGTTACCAGTTCCTCTACCCTGAAGGTGCACCTTTCCTTTAGGTCACAAATGTCATCAAGGGAATAACAGCTTCCTGCCAGCCAAAGAGAGAGCATCCTTCCCTCAAGAATCTGTAAAGCTGTGTAAATCTCTGAGTCTGTAAAGCATTTTCCACCCCTGGCGTCTCAGGGGTAGAACACATGCCAGTGACTAGCACTATCACATGAGGGCAGTGATTCTCAATTCCCTATTGAATGCGAATTCTTAATGGCAGGGACTTTCACCCGTTCCTTCCTTACTCTGTGCTGGACGACCGCGCACAGTGGGCAACCCCAGCCGTTCTTCAATGAGCGCATTATGCTCCAGTGGAAGAGTGGACAGTCCTCTCCCACACCAGCCAGCTAAACACTAATGTGAAGAGGGGATGAACAGGTGCAGTGAGGTAAGTATAACTGGCTGAGAAGCCCATCTTTAATTTCATAAGATACCTTAGTTGGGACTGTGCACAACTTTCTCCACTCTGCCCCTAAAAGCTTTTTGCATCATTAATTGGCTTATCACCATGTGAAGGAAAGTTTTAAGTCTATGTGTCAGAAAGGAAATGTAGCACGTGACAGTCTTTTTAGGACATGTTATAATAAATGTTATTTAAAAAATATTGGCATATATTGTCTTGCATATGGTCTCATTATGACTTTATGAGTAGTATTAACTCTAACTTAACATTAAAAAACACTTATCAGTAATACTGACAATAAAGATTTCCATCTTTGAAGCCAGACATTAATATGTACACAAACCTTGGCATTGAATTCAGCAAGGAAATCAAAATGCTTTTTAAGATCTGTGGCAAGGATTGCTTCAATGACTAAAAAACGAAAGCGCTTGAATTCCACGTGATCAAGATTAAGAAGGAAGTTGTACTCTGGGCGAGAAAGATATAGATTCCAAGCTGATGCGGCATGATGATTTTCTAGAACAGATCTGTCGTTGTACAAAACTGCCTGAAAAGTAATAAGGAAAATAGGTCAGGCATCTTAGAGATAGTAATCTTTAATAATAAACAGAGTTAGGTTGGAAGAGTATAAACAATGAGTAACTACTATATACCAAGCATTTTAATATCTGTGAAGAAGGTTGTGATAATTTTCTAAATGAGTTTACTGAAGTACAGAAAGGGGAAGATACCCCTTTCCAGCATGCACATCTAGTAGGTGAAAGGGTAATTCGTCTCCAAAGTTCATCTTTGCAGACACCATGCTGCCCTCAAGAGACGTAAAGTTGATATCTGAGGTCCACTTCATTAAATCAGTAAAGCTTCTGTTAGGAAAGTCACTAGAGAGAGACAGCAGATTTAAGGACACATTTCTCTTCTTCAGCTAGCACGGAGTCATTGTGGTGAGGACCAAAGAAGAGGCAGGAGCAGCGTCCCGGGTGAGTCGCAGTCCCGCATGCCTGGGAAGGACACAGCCTGTACTCCCATCCTGACACTGTCCCTGGGAGTGAGCGAGAAGCAGGACACAGGTAAAAGCACAAATCCTCTGGTTCAAGTGGAATGGGACCCTTCACTGTTCATCCACCTCATTTCAGTGGAAGTCCCTCAGTACTCTAGAACTTTAGAATACAGATTTTAAAAAACGGTGACTTATAGATTTGTCAGAGCCTCTTCTACCTCTAAAAATTGAGCAATTAGAAAGGTTATTAAATAAGCACAGTAATTATTTTAAAAACTTTCACAGCCAGTGCTAAAGGCTAGGGATAAACATAAAAACCTGTCTCCTGGTTTTCATAAAGCTTCTTGTTAATGAGAAAGGACAGATAAAAATAGAATGCAATCTACATTAAGATATATATTCTGGGAGCTTAAATAGGTTTACATGTTATTTGTGAAAATTAGCTATAGTCTAAACGTAAGCATAGATACTTAACACCATTTGATTGTTTTTTTACAGCATTTTATGAAAGCAGTGATGATTTAAATTTTGTAATGGGCCATATAAAGTCTGTAAACAATCTAAATGTCCACTGATGGATGAACAAAAATATGGTGTGTGTATATATGTGTGTCGATATGTGTGTGTGTGTGTGTGATGGAATATTTATCCAGCCATGAGAAAGAAGAAAATCCTGACATTTGAGACAACATGGATGGACCTTGAGAGCACTATGCTAAGTGAGGTAAGTCAAAAAAGACAAATACTGTTTGATATCTCTCGTATGTGGAATCTAAAAAAGCTGAACTCATGGAAACGCAGAAGGGTAGTTGCCAGGGGGTGGGGGAAGTAGAAAGATGTTGGTCAAAGGGTACAAACATCCAGTTACAGCACAAAGTTCTGGGGCTCTAATGTACAGCATTGTGATTATAATTACTAGTACTGGTATTATATACTTAAAAGTTGGTACTTACCACAAAAAAGATGTGATGTTAGGTGACGTGATAGTAATCACATTACGACATGTGTATCAAATGAACACAATGTATACCTTAAACTTTCACAATGTTACATATCAATTATGTCAATAAAAAGGCATCATATAGTAACCTTGTTACAACTTCTAAACATCATTAATCCCAAAGAGAAATAATAAGCTTCAAAGATTCCCTAAGGGGTCAATTTGTATTTCATAGTGATTTAACCAATTCATATTCAAATCTGATCAGGATGGATAAACTATTAGAACAGCTTTGTCTGTTCAGGAAAAAGTAATACGACTTCCAGCTCAATAAAGCACAACATGTAACAAGTGCCCTGGAGAGCTAGCTGACTTAATAAACTCTTGGCTCGCAAGATAAGTAAAAGAAATAATGAAGTTCAGAATTCCTTCACCATTCAAATTACCCTTTGAAATTACCAAAGAAGTATAAAAGAGGGGTAAAAAATCTGAATCAGTATTAAAATCTAGATGTTATCACCGTACTGGAAACCTCAAAGACCTGATGAAAGTGGGAATGGATTGAGAAGAGGCCAAGTAAGTTGTCACATGAGAAGGAAAAACCCACCTGGAGAGCAAGTGGAAGGAGTCCTCTGCTGGACCCCAAGAAACCCACTACCCCACAGATGAGCAGAGGCAAGAAACCATCATGGAGCCGTAAGTAGGAGGCAAATGTCCATTCCACTTGAGGAAGAATACTGGGTGAGAACGTACAACAATAAGCCAAGCTTAAGCTTAATGAGAAAAACACTCCAGGAAGAACAGATAGTGAAGCCTCAGCTGGCTTTTACCGAGGGCTCTACGACAACCAGAGAAAGCAGACCAGGCCCCGGCTAACTTGGAGCTGCAGTAAATGACATCCTGTGACTTTGTGCTAAAGCATCCTGATGCCTGCTGTCTCTGGCTATGGATCCCCTTCCTTCACCCCACAGGCGATGACATCTCTAATTTGGCAGAGCAAATCCACTGATCATAAACTTTCCTTTTCACCTTCTTTTTGAGTTGGAAAGATTTGCAACAGGGTTTAATACAAACTGATAGAATTAATCTTAACAAATAATAAACACCTTTCAATAAGTGAACAAAGAGAGAAAACCCATCAGACATGTGAAAGATTTCGATCAGAGGAAGAGGCTGACAAATGTGAACCAATGTCCCCTTTTGACGAGATCGGGTGCGTTCAGTGTGGTATGACCCTAGCAAGTGTCCTCTTTTGAAACACAAACAGGAGGAAACTTTTAAAAATGTCTACGTCATAGTCATGAGATTAAAGAGGGTACTTTTGAAAAGTGAAAAATCTTGGATTAAGAAAAATTGTTTCCACTTAAAAAAAGTTCTTAAAAAAAAAATCCGGTAGAGGTAGTAAATCAGGTGTGGCAGAAAACAAAGGAGCTAGTTTTAAAAAAAGAAAAGAAAAGGTACTTCTCTCTAAAGAAATAGTCATGATAAATAGCTATCATTTTGGGATCCCTTTACCCCAAAGATCTGGGGTTGTTCTAAAATTTCTGGCAATCCTGTATCTTTTGAGATCCTTTGCCTTCCCTGTCACCTTTGTTTTGCTAAGACACTTTTTAAAGTAACTTTCTAAGGATGAACAGGGACATGCCTTATTTAATCTTGTTTAAAAAATCTTCGTATGTCGGAGATTCTCTTTATTTTGCTCTTAATGCTCAGCTGTAGCTTAGCTTGATACAGAAATCTCGAAAATAACCAGAAACCAGAAAACTTGAAAATCATCTTTACAGCAGCACTGCCCATTTCCTCCACTGTGTTAGTTCTTTGCCAGCACTTACAACCTCATCATCTCTCTGCCACCCAGACACGCTTTATTATCTTGTTTTTCTTGCTTTACCAGAATGTAAGTTGTACAGAGGCAGAACTTTTTTTTTTTTTTTTTTTTGCCTGCTTTGTTCAGTAATAATGCCTAGAATAGCACCTCTCTCACAGTGGGCACCTGATGTTTGTTGTACAAATAAATGAATTCCCTTAGAATTTTGAAAACTTTATTCCAGTACTCTTGAGCATCCACTGTTGCTGAAATACAATGCCAGTTGGATTTTTGTTCTTTTATAAGTGTGCTGTTATCATTCTCTCAGGAGTTCCTTTTGTAAAGAAAACCTTTGTTACTCTGAAATTTTACCATGGCACCCCATGTACAGGTTTTTCGTGTTCTTTCCCCCCATTCAGCCTCCCTGACACATGGAGAACCCCTTCAATCCAACGACCTGTCTCTTTCTGCAACTCCCCATGGTCAGTTCTTGACCTGGTCCACTGTGCCCCATTTTTCCCCATCCCTACATTTTCCACCTCTTTATCTTTTCAGCCTGCATTCTGGGAGACATTACCTGGAATTTACTTCCAGGGCTTGTGTTGCATTTTTAAAATTTTTGCAGTAATATTTTTAGTTTCTAACAGATCTAACTTGTTCTCTGATGCTTCCTTTCTCATAGCTTCTTGTTCTTAGGGATGCAGTATTTCTCAAATTCTGAGAATACCTTTTAAAAAACTTAAGGGTTTTTCTATTCCCTGGATTTTTTCCCCTGTATTTGGTTACTCTGTCCATTTTAGCCTTTTCTTTCCAAGCTACTGGTTAATGGTTCATGTCTACTAATCCTTAGTTATCTGTTGATATTTAAAAAACAAGAATTCTAGGTTCGCTTGTGTATGTTTTGTTGTCGAGTCGCCTCTTTAATTGGGAAGGATGAGTAAGAAGTCTGTGAATGTGGACGGGGTCCGTTACTCAGCAGGTTTTGCCTTAGAGCTATGAGACCAGGTGCCAGCTGTTAGGTTTCCAGAATGAGAATGTGGAGTACTAATACTTACACTAGTAATTCTTATTCTCTCCTGGAAGTTTCCTTCAATCTCTGAGAAAGGAGTTTTCTGCCTGGAGGTAAATGCAGGATTGCAGTAGCTTTACTTAAAGATGTACAGTGTACGTGTATAGGGGTTGGGGGCCCACAGGCACACGTTCGTGTGTGTGTGTGTGCGCAGAGCAAGCTGGGGCAAATGGCATCAGAAGTCTCTGTAGGGTTCCACTTAGGCTGTAGCCCCCTCTAGTATACTTTTATCTCTCAATATTTATCTGTTTTTCATTTCCCAGAAATGAAAACTTCTGGAAAATTCTTTCATCTTCCGAAAATACCCTTCCCCACCTATTCTTTTCTCTGTTGTAATGAGGAGTCAAATGCATGTGTGTTTAGTCAGTATCTTGATCCATACTTTGAGGGGACAAAACATTTATGACTGTCTTGGATTTACAAATCTCAACTTAAAATTTTGTTTCCAGAGTGCCTGGGTGATTCAGTCAGTTAGGCATCCAAGCTCAGGTCATGATCTCATGGTTAGGGAGCTCGATCCCCACATCAGGCTCTCTGCTGTCAGTGCAGAACCCGCTTCAGATCCTCTGTCCCCCTCCTCTCTGCCCCTCTCCTCACAGTCTCTCTCAAAAATAAAAACATTAAAAATTATTTAAGAAATTGTTTCCTTTTACCCCAAATATCATCAAGATATTCTGAAACTCTAATCTCAAGCGCTGATTTCCATCTTTCAGCCAGCTTTTCATCTGGAAACAGCTCAGAAATCTCTTAGAATTTTAATACTGGCATCTCCTCAGGATAACCCTGGCTAAATGTTTCACCTTCTTTCATGGCAAGGACTTAAAATAATCCTCCTGTGTCTTCCCAGCATACTCTCCTTACCATGAGAATGAAGAAGGTTTGATCCAGTTGATGGTATTGCACACTGCCACTGGAGCTACAACATTTTTCACTAATCATGGCCTAATTAGACCCACTGAGCTTCCCAAGACGAAAGAACCTACTTTATTACCTAATAAACATGCCGCACGCTTTCACAGAAGAGTCCTTATCTCACATGTGCTAGCTGAACAAGGTCTCGTGCATCTCATTACTTTAGGAAGAACAGAATATATTTCAGACAAGCTAGCGGTCCTGCAGAGCAAAGAAATCAGGCATCCTTCAACATTCAACAAATATTTACTAAACGACTTTTATGTGTTAGGTACTATTCTAGGTATTAGGGACTAAAAGATGGAAATCCCTGGTCTCATGAAGACATATTCCACTGAGGAGAGAAAGGCAATAAACCAAATAGCATGCTGAATGAGCACCGCTGCTGAGAGAAATAAAGCAGGGAAGGAACTTCATGAGTGTCAGAAAGGGGCTTTTGAAATTTTCAATGGAAGGAGGTGACAGAGTGAGCTGTACAGATGTGTGGGGCAAGACACTCCCGGCAGGAAGGGCAGAAAGTGCAAAGGGTCTCAGAAGGGAGTGTGCAGTGTGCCTAGGATACAGGAGAAAATAGCAAGGAGGCCAAGGAGGCTGGACCTGGGTGAATAAAGACGGAAAAATTAGTAGGAGCTAAATCACATATGACCTTCTGAGCCATTACAATGACTTTTACTAGGAGTGGAATGAAAGCCCCTGGAGGTTTTGGAACAGAAAGTGATGTAACTCACATTTAAACAGTGTTACTCTGGCTCTTAGGAGTTGAGAACAGACTGAAAGGGAGTCAGACATAAGCAAGGAGACTGGTTGGAAGGCTATCCTTTTCCAGTAACTGAATTCCCTATCAATTTCCTTTCTATTCTGACACCTCCCATCACTTCATCATTTGGCCATCCTTAGCGATGAGAAGTTAGAAATAACGTGTGTTACTCATACTATATCCAGACTTCATATTTTTATTTTGATTAGGACAACCATTTTGAGCATATAACTTGTATAAATTATATTCATGCATTACTGGTTTATCTGCATGGGAGAGAAATAACACTGAGATTCTCTCACTTGCCATATCCTTTGGAGGAGAGGTAATAAGTAAGTCTGACTCACCTATACTCAAAGCTAATGAAAGACGTCAAGCCAAGAGTGAACAGCAAGTAATTTCCGTCTACCTGATATCTGATTCGGGAGCCTCTCAAACATATGAAATAGTAGAAAACTTCTCGTATGTGATCTCTTTGCCTTTAATCAGATTCGGTACATATTTTGAGGTTCAGGGACACAAGGGTGACTTATCTAAGGTCACACAGCTAGTAACTTGGTAATAAGAAGTCAAACTCAGGTCTCTTGATCTCAAGACCAGTGCTTTCTGCATTGTGCCACCTGTGCCCTGCTCTTTGACTCACGACGGGACCAGGGTTGTCAAAGATGATGAGCCGTGAGGCAAGAGACAATGCACAGGCTTCCTGTGGGACTGGTACAGCAAATGAGGAAACATGTGCTCCTTAGTTCATAATTCTTAGAGGGCAAATAATTATATCTCGATGGAAATTCTTTTTTTTTTTTTTTTAATTTTTTTAAACATTTATTCATTTTTGAAAGGCAGAGACAGAGCGCGGACGGGGGAGGGGCAGAGACAGAGGGAGACACAGAAACAGAAGCAGGCTGCAGGCTCTGAGCTGTCAGCACAGAGCCCGACACGGGGCTCCAACTCACGGACCACGAGATCATGACCTGAGCTGAAGTCGGCCGCTTAACCGACTGAGCCACCCAGGTGCCCCTCGATGAAAATTCTTTAAAAAGTTATCTGTGGAAAACATGAGCTATTAATAAAGTCCCACTGGAGAAGTGAGTTTCGTAACATTTTTAACCCTCTCTCTCTTGTCTCTGAGTCCTATTCTTGTTCTGTCTAGAGAATCTATCTCCTATATTTTAAAGAGTGAGAGTGTGTGAAAGAGAAGTGACAAAGAGGATGACTACTGAAGACGAAAAAAATCAGAAGTGAGGTTTATACATAGAGCAGTGAAGTGAAGACGTAAGAAATTCAGCCAACTGACGATTTGTTCTTTGTAAGACACGCAGTTACAAGCATGAAGATGACATTTCAGGAATCGCCAGCCTAAACAAACACCCACGACCACTTAAAACCAAGGATTTAGTCCCAAGTCCTAATGGGTAAAGCTACTGCCATTACAGTATCCATTTGTTGGCAACTCCTACGTTCTGTGAAAATTTTGACCGTAAAGGAATCTTGCACCTCGTCAGCTGTATTGGATACAAAAACAATGTGGTACTAGAAAAGAGATTTGGAGTCTGAGTATTAAGGGCAAAAGAGGAAAACAACAAAAATGATAGTTCTTCATCATTAGGTTTTTAGCCATAGAAAGGAAGAAGGAAGAGTAAGTTTTCCATCTAGTCAGCCTCATCAATTTGACCAAAGGGAAAAATATTGACAAGAATTCCAGAATTTCGTAAAACAGTCACTCTTTCCTGAACATTTTATTTTCCAGTGGAAGACAGTAATGGCTTCTTAATTCTTGAGCACACATCATGTCAATCATGTCAATGTCATGTGTTAAAATCCGAGTAATTACAATGTACATGGAATGGCTCTGACTGTAGTGAAGGATGGTTTGACAAAAGGATCTACAACATGGTTGTAACATTTGAGAATTGCTTTTTAAACTTTCTAAGAAAATATTTCCTACCTGAGGGGCATTTGTAGCCACTAGAAATGCATTTGTCCGCCCTGGGTGATCGTAATCATGCATGGCAGCTGCCACGTAAAGAGCCATCAATTCCAGTGCAGGAATGTTTGCAGAAAGGCACCCATAGCTCTCATCTGGAATAGAGCAGCTCCTCGAAGAAATGTAGGCAATTTGCCCAGGGTTCATTCTACCATCCGAATCTGAGGAACAAGCAAAATACACCAGCATTACACTTACAATGAGACTCACTTACAATGAGACTAAGGACAGGATTCCCCATTGGAAATAAGATTATTTAGCTTACTTATTGACTAATCAAAGAAAGAAACTCTATTTATAAACAAGGACTTACAACAGTCTTTTATTTCCAACATACATGCTACTAGAGACAAACAATGTTAAACATGATGCTGAAGTCACTTGCTTTATGAGACATTCTGAGATCTTTATGATGCTCTCTTACTTAGGCTAATAAAAATTTTTAAAAACCTCCGGTTTCTAAACATTTGTTATTTAAGGGCTAGAGATAATGGCCAGGGCATAGGAAGTAACAGGAAAAAAGCAATCTGGAGAATAAAATTTCATGAAAACAGTATGGAGATATAGGAATTTAATATATTAACAAACTAAGCTTCTCAATATAGATGCATTTCAAATCTTATCCAGAAAGATTACATTTCATTTGTAGCCCAGACTACAACTCTTCCCCTTCTCTTTTTCCTTCCATGAAGCCCCTTATAAGATGATGGCAAGAAAAATTATGGAAAATGAAAAGACATCAAAAACTGAGGAATGTCTCATTTAACATAATTCTCTTTTTATCCTCCAGTTAGAACCAATATTTTCACTATCAGCGCTATGCTTTAAGTGTCTTAATATCTTACACTATTGATTTCTTAAATTGTTTTTGTATTTTAGTGCCTTTATCTATTTAAATGGTCATTCTCTACTTTTGCTAAAATAATCTTAAAGTACAAAAAAGAAAAAATAAGCCATATTTAGACTAGACAGCAAATAAAACCACAAAGATATTAAAGAGATACAAAATTTCATTCATTGTCTTCATCAGTGGAAACTAGGAATAATGTCCTGGCCTGTCAAAGTCCAAAATGCTCTTTTTTTTTTTCCTTAAGTTCATTTATTTGAGAGAGAAAGAGTGAGCGAGCGAGCTGGGGAGGGGCAGAGAGGAGACAGAGAATCCCAAGCAGACTCCATACTGTCAATACAGAGCCCACCCAACGTGGGGCTCAAACTCACAAACTGCGAGATCATGACCTGAGCCGAAACCAAGAGTCGGCTTTAACTGACTGAGCCACCCAGGCGCCCCTAAAACAATCTTGATCATAATTTATCTCACTCAAAATATTTGCCATCACATGAATTTAACATAATAACTTTATATATTTTTTTCAACGTTTATTTATTTTTGGGACAGAGAGAGACAGAGCATGAACGGGGGAGGGGCAGAGAGAGAGGGAAACACAGAATCGGAAACAGGCTCCAGGCTCTGAGCCATCAGCCCAGAGCCCGACGCGGGGCTCGAACTCAAGGACCGCGAGATCGTGACCTGGCTGAAGTCGGACGCTTAACTGACTGCACCACCCAGGCGCCCCTAACATAATAACTTTAATACACACTAGCGATAATTATAAAGATACCTCATTTTTATGCTGTTTATATATTTAATTAAATTGAGGTTTAGAATCACCCCCACTAGAACTTTTAAAAAGACAGTTAAATGTATGGATAAAGATATATTTAAATACTCAAATTTCTTTTTAATTAAAAACACTTTTAATGTTTATTTTTATTTTTGAGAGAGACAGAGACAGAGTGTGAGTGGAGGCAGGGGGTGGGGGGGCGGTGGGCAGAGAGAGAGGAAGACAGAATCCAAAGCAGGCTCCAGTCTCTGAGCTGTCAGCACAGAGCCCAACACGGGGCTTGAACTCACAAATTGCAAGATCACGACCTGAGCCAAAGGTGGACATGTGACCAACTGAGCCATCTTGGTGCCCCTAAACATTCAAATTTCTAATAAGATTTTAGTTATAAATATCAGCCAATAATTTGAATTAGTTTATGTACATTATATGCATTCTGGATTTCCTATAGAATTATAAATGTATATATATAAAATAGCAAAAATAGCAAAAGACATCCTTTTAAACTCAGTAATTACTTAGAATTGATACATTAGGATCTTAATATATTGATGTTTCTTTGTTGTTTGGTTAAACGTGAAAGTAATAGTGTGAAAAATAAAATGGCTGGCAAGGACAATTAAACGTAACTATTACAGATTCCACTTGTTTACTTTCTTTCAGAAAATGGTGATTTTTTAATTTGCTGATTAATCTAAAAGGAGGCCTCAGCAAAAGACAACCAGACTGGAAAAAACTCTGACAGTTTTTTCCCCCCTTTTTGTAACATAAGTGCCTGGATTAAGCTTTGATCTCCAAAGCATCCATTTCAAAGAGGCATCTACTATAAAAATGGCTATCTCAAAGAAATACCCTGTCAGCCACCTGTCTAGATAAAAAGCCAGGCCACTTCTAGAAATCTTGATTTCAATAACTGATCATCTGGGCTGCTGGTTTTCTCTCTACCCATGCTTTAAGTTCCTGCTTTTATGTTTTAAATTCACCAATAAAGAGTGAGCCAGTGAAACCGCCAACCTTGACCCCAATAAAAAGCAGAACCCCAGGTGTATCCACTTGCATGCATGCTTGTGCACATGCTCTCTCCCCCTGTGACCTTGCTATGTGGTCCCAGCTATGCTGTGTAATTTTTAATTCTTATAATAAACCTTTATTTTTTCAAAGTTGTGTGGTGGTTATTGCTAAAGGGCATCTTGCAGTCATAATAACCACAGAGGCTGGTCCAGCCATAGCACTGGTTATTGACAGGCTGAGACCAACACACAACAAAGAGGTAAAACTATCTCTACTTATAAGTGACATGAAGTTATATATAGAAAAATCCTAAGAAATCCACTAAAAAGCTATTAGAATTAATAAAGATGATCAAGGTTGCAAGATCTAAAAAATCATTTTATGCAAAAAGATCAACTGTATTTACATATGATAGCAATGAATAATCAAAAACTAAGCCCAAGAAAACCATTCTATTTACACTAGCATCAAAAAGAATAAAATACTTAGGAGTAAACTTAACAAAAGCACAAAACTAGTATTCTGGAAACTAAAAAATACTGTTAAAAGAAATTACAGAAGACTTAAATAAGTGGAAAAAATACCCATGCTCATGGACCAGAAGACTTAGTATTGTTAAAGTGGCAATACTCCCCCAAAATGATCTACAGATTCCACACGATCCCTATCAAAATCCTAGCTATTATTTATAGAAATTCACAAGCTGAATTTAAATTCATATGGAAATACAAGAGATCCAGAATAGCCAAAACAGTCTTGAACAAGAACAAAGTTGGAGTACTTAAACTTACAATTTCAAAGCTTACTAACAAAGCTCTAGTAATGAAGATAACGTAGTACCGGCATAAGGACAGACATACAAATCAATAAAATAAAACTGAGAATCCAGAAATAAACCCTCATATTTATGGCCAACTGATTTTGTAGAAGGGTGTCAAGACCTTGTTGAGAGTTATCTATGTGCCATGTATGATGCTAGATTCTTTCATACATGTCGTTTCATTTAATGCTCATAATTTTTTAAGGTAGAAACTCATTTAGTAACATTTAAGGGCCGACTATGTGGAGAAGATATAAAGAACTCTTTTCAACAAATGGTTCTGGGACAACTGGATATCCATGTGCAGAAGAATGTTAGATCTCTTCCTTTATCCATCCCCCCAAATTAGTTCCAATGGGTCATAGACCTAAACTTAATGGCTGTAACTAAGAAACTCTTAGAAGAAAATGTAGGGTAAATCTTCATGATCTTAGGTGAGGCAAAACCCTTCTTAGACATGATACCAGAAGCATGAGCAACTAAAGAAAAATTAGATAAATTAAACATCAAAATTAAAACTTTTTGTACTTCAATAGACACTATCAAGAAAGTAAAAAGACAGCTCACAGAATGGCAGAAAATAGGGGCAAATCAATCTGGTAAGGGACTTATATTCAAAATATACAAAGAACTCTTACAGCTCAGTAATAAAAAGACAAATGACCAAATTTAAAAATGGATGACATGAATAGACATTTCTTCACAGAAGATATACACATAGTAAGGCATTCAACATTAGTAGCCATTAAGTAAATGCAATGAAAACCACAATGAAATACCACTTCAGAGTCACTAGAACGGCTATCAAAAAGATAATAACTGGGGCGCCTGGGTGGCTCAGTCGGTTGAGCATCCGGTTTTGGCTCAGGTCATGATCTCACGGTTTGTGAGTTCGAGCCCCCCATCAGGCTCTGTGCTGATAGCTTGGAGCCTGGAGCCTGTTTTGGATTCTGTGTCTCCCTCTCTCTCTGCTCCTCCCCTCCTTGTGCTCTCTCTCTCTCTCAAAAAATAAATAAACAGGGGTGCCTGGGTGGCTCAGTCGGTTGAGCGTCCGACTTCGGCTCAGGTCATGATCTCACAGTCCGTGAGTTCGAGCCCCAAGTCAGGCTCTGTGCTGACGGCTCAGAGCCTGGAGGCTGTTTCAGATTCTGTGTCTCCCTCTCTCTCTGAACCTCCCCCGTTCATGCTCTCTCTGTCTCAAAAATCAATGAAGGTTAAAAAAAAATTTTTTTTTCAACATTTATTTATTTTTGGGACAGAGAGAGACAGAGCATGAACGGGGGAGGGGCAGAGAGAGAGGGAGACACAGAATCGGAAACAGGCTCCAGGCTCTGAGCCATCAGCCCAGAGCCTGACGCGGGGCTCGAACTCACGGACTGCGAGATCGTGACCTGGCTGAAGTCGGATGCTTAACCGACTGCGCCACCCAGGCGCCCCTAAAAAAAAATTTTTTAATAAATAAACATAAAAAATTTTTTTAAAAAAGATAATAACAAGTGACAAAAAAAAGGAATCTTCATACATTGTTGATGAGAATATAAATAGTGTAGCCCCCTTAGAAAACAGTTTGGCAGATGCTCAAACTGTTAACCACAGAATCACCTTATGACCCAGCAATTCCACAGCTAGGTGTATGCCCAAGAGAAACGAAAACATATATCCACACAAAAACTAGTACATGAATACTCATAGCAGTATTCATAACAGCCCCAAAGTAGAAAAAACCCAAATGTCCATCAACATTGGGTGGTAGGAGAATGAGAAAGAGAAAGAAAAAACTTGTTTATTATGTAAAATAAATACATGGCAATGAGGAAAAATACATGTGGCTATTATAGACTTCACTTCTGTGACTGGTCACATAGCTATAGTTCAGAGTTACCATTTTCTTATTCCACTACCCATTCCATTTTCCCTTTGTCCTCAGCTAGCATCTCTACTGATCATGGTTTTTTGCCTAGTGGAATGACCTATATTTTCAAGGCTCTGCACTATTGTGATCCTATGATACTGGATTAGTAGTTTTTCATTATCTTTTGTCATTGGACATAGGAGTACCAAAAAGGCCAAAAAAATCCCCTAGGTTACTGATATACATCCTCTCACATACAGTAGGAACCTTATCTCCTCTTGATAATAAGGATCCGACAAAATCAATCACCCAACCTGGTACAGAATCTTTATAAGTTAGGTTGACTTATTCAAAAGACGATCATATCTGGAATAACTGTGGCAACTGGAATCACCACCTGATGAAATTTAGAATAATCTACCATCATTTCCCAAGATCCATTCATCTTGTGTAAAAGTCAAAATACCAAGATGAATGGCAACGTGATGGAAATCACAAATTCTGCACCTATCAAGTATTTCATAATGGCACTAATTTCTGGATGCAATCCATCCAGTAATACGGTGTTGCTTTGGTTCACTACTTTGTTAGAATGAGGCAATTTCAGGGGATTCCATTTGACCCTTTTTACCATGATGGTGCTCTCTGCAAAGACTGAGGAATTAATGGAGGGGTTCTGCCCAGTTGCTCAGTATGTTTATTTGAACTATGCATTCAGATGGGTGGGTTCAGAGAACTGATACTTATGAGGTGGGCCCAGGCCAAAAGTCCTTTTATCACCTAAATTCCATAAGCCCCTATGGTGATTGGTGGACCAGTGTGACATTTTATTACTCCAGGAATTAGTGCTGCAATGTTCTCATTACCTTGGCAAAAGGGGACAACTTCCGACACTCAGTTAGGTGTGGGGAAGATGATCACATGATCAACCCCTCTCAACATCCTGTTACTGTAAGCCTTTGAGTCCCTTCCTCAGAGAGAGACGTGAAGAGGCTATAGTGCTGTCCCTTCTTCAGAGACATGAGCCATGGAATGGCAAGTGGCTTCTAGACACTGGAGGAAGCAAGGAAAGAGACTCTAGGAAGAACACAATCTTGCTGACACTCTGGGTTGGCCCAGCTGGGTCTATTTTGGACTTCTGACCTCCAGAACTGTAACATAGTAAATCTGTGCTGTTTTAAGCCACTAAGTCTGTGGCATTACAGCAGCAATAGGAAACTAATACAGACTTTTGTGCCTGGAAGTGGTATATTGTTGTAACAAAAACCTAAAAATGTGAAAGTAGCTTTGGAATTGGACGATGGAGAGAGGCTGGAAGAATTTTGAGCACAATTTTGAAACCAATAAAAGCTATTAATCAACATACTCAAGAAGCTCACTGAACTCCAAGCAGAATGACTACAAAGAAAATCACCTGAGTACATAATAGTAAAAAATGCTAAAAACCAACAGCAAAGAGAAAACGGACATATTAATTTTCAGGAGAGATAAGACTGAAGGCCAATTCGTCAATAGAAACTATAGAAATCAGAAATGGATGGAATGGTATCTTCAAATGTGCTAAGATATGAAAATATTCTTCTAAGAAAATCAATACATCCACAAACACAAAAGCTAAAGAAAATGACTATTGGAAAGAACAAAGAGCACTAAAAAAGAGTAAATATGGAATGGCAGAAAAATAATGGCAGTACTTTGGACTCAACTACCAAAGACTATAAAGCAATGGCCAAATCTATGACATTTACACTCATTAGTATGGAAATAGTTCTCAAGCATTTGTAACTAAGCAAATTCTGTCCTGGTATGTATGTATGTATGTATGTATGTATGTATGTATGTATGTATGTGTGTATCTCACTGGAGTAACTCTCCCCTCTTTTACAAGCTAGAGTAAGAGAACCATGTTATAATTCATTACATTTGTATAATTAATTATATTTATGATGAGGAGAATTAGCGTTTTTGGAGGGCAAAACTTAAATGTTATGAAAGGTTTTTAATATCATCATTTAAATGTTTATATGAAGCTTTTAAGTATGTCTGCTTTCATTGTGAATGTTATACATTTTAAACTTACATGATATACCTAAAACAAACAAAAGAATTGAAAGAAAAGTGCAAAGAAATGGATTATCATAATATTTGGGATAGCAAGCACCAGGATGGGTCACAGGAAAGAAACATGGTAGATCCGACAGTATTGGACCTTAACCTAGCTCTTAAGGTGAGTCATGTTTCCTAATTTGCATGTATTATGCATCAAAATTTACATAGTCCTTTTTATGTACCAAAGGTTACTCTTTGAAAATTTTAAAAGAACAGAAGTAATGAAATGAGATTGCTTGATTTATTATTTCTAGACAAATAATTAAAAGGAAGATTTCTAGAAGGAAGTACCTGTTTCGTTTCCTGTTGCATGATCATTGTGGATCTGCTGTAAACCAGGAATTGGCCGGGTTGTCAGATACCAAACTGCATGTAGGACGTCTGTGGCATGTATACGATTGTGATCTAAAGTCACCAAAATATTTTATAAAAATGATCATTCTGTTGAGTTTAACATAGAACATTTTAAAAAATACAATAATTTTCTCTTTTACTATATCCTCATAAGTAAAATGTATGGCTTAGAATAATTTCCCACAATTATATTTTTCTTTCTTTCTTTCTTTCTTTCTTTCTTTCTTTCTTTCTTTCTTTCTTTCTTTCTTTCTTCCTTTCTTCCTTTCTTCCTTTCTTTCTTTCTTTCTTTCTTTCTTTCTTTCTTTCTTTCTTTCTTTCTTTCTTTCTTTCTTTCAAGTAGGCTCACTCTCCAACAGGGGGCTTGAACTCACGACCCTGAGATCAAGAGTTGCATGCTCGGGGCGCCTGGGTGGCTCAGTCAGTCGGTTGAGTGTCCGACTTCAGCTCAGGTCATGATCTCACGGTTCATGGGTTTGAGCCCTGTGTCAGTCTCTGTGCTGACAGCTCAGAGCCTGGACCCTGCTTTGGATTCTGCTCCTTCTCTCTCTGCCTCTCCCTCACTCGTGCACTGTCGCACTCTGTCTCTCAAAAATAAATAAATGTAAAAAAAAAAAAAAAAAAAAGTTGCATGCTCTACTGACTGAGCCAGCGAGGCACCCTTGTTTTCATCCTATTTTTTCAAGTCTCTTGATGTGTTAAAAAGTTCTCTTTTAAAAACTTTCACATATACTATGAAAACATAGTAAGTCAAAGAGAAGGCAAGTAACAAGGGCCAATTGAAAGGCATTGGAAAATTTACTTACAGTTGGTATTTTGTAGCTTTAAAAATCTTATGTAAATAGTGTCTGGATTATGGACACCCATGTTTGCACACAAAAGTTTTGGCACACAGATAACAGTTACAAATTCTGGATACTTGAACTCCTCACCCCCCACTCCTCCAACACATGTACATCAAAAAAAAAAAAAAAAAAAAGATGAGCTATATATAACTATACCTCTCAGGCCTACTATAAGGATTAAGTGTTAAATGGTATATATGAAAACATCCAGAACAGTGTCTGAGACATAGTACATAATCAAGAAAACATTGGTTCACTGAAATATCACTATCTGAAAGGGCAAGGCCTGCAACTGAAAGCCAGCTTTCCAATTTCTAGTTTTATGATCTTGGGAATGATTCTTCTGAGTTTTTACTTCTCACCTGTGAAGGTAGAGAATACAAACTTTCCAGCAAAGACTAAATGATATAATCTTCATGAAAAATTCATAAATCATTGAATAACGGATATTCAATAAAAGTTCAACATTTCAACAAATATTTAATGAGTACCATGTAGAATCAGCAGGTGATAGTACTAACATTCAGCCTACTGCTAGGACATGATGTCAATCTGCAAGGAGCTTAATTATTAATACAGCCAACACCTTTTATTGACCATTTACTATGTGCCAGGAATTCTGAAACACGCTTTACACGGCTTATCTTATCATTAACTATGGGGTAGGAACTATTGTTATTTCCATTTACAAATTTGGGAACTAAAGTTTAGAAAAGTTAGATCCAGAGACACTTTTTTTTTTTTAATGTTTCTTTATTTTTGAGAGAGAGAGAGAGAGAGAGAGAGAGCAAGTGGGGGAGGAACAGAGAGACGAGAACGGAGGATCAGAAGCAGGTTGTGTGCTGATAGCTAGCCTGATGTGGGGCCTGCACTAATAAACCATGAGGTCATGACCTGAGCCGAAGCTGGACACTCAGCTGACTGAGCCACCCAGTGCCCCAGAGACTCTTTTCTTAACTAATGTATCCTAATGGGAGCTGATAGTGAAGACTCTACTGCCTGTTTCTTTCCATTCCCCTTCCTCTGAAGTTCATTTTAAAGTATCACTTTATTCTATTTATAAAATTCACTTTTTGAAATGCATATTTTGTAAGTGGAAATTATGGTACATAGAAGCCACATTATCATCCCAATTAATGAGTTATGCCAATTTAAGAAAAATCTGCTCTCTGTTTATAGTAGTGATTTCCCAAAATGTGTCCATATGAAGGAAAATTGTAGAATGTATCAACATATAAACTGTATCTTTTCCTAATATAAAATTCAAATTATATTTTACCATAAATCAAAGAGCCATTAGAAATTATTCCATAAGTCAGGACACAGTTAAAAATAGAAATTTTATGGATAAATTTTAAATATTTTAAAGTCAAGATTTTTCTGAAACTCTTGACTTACTTAATTACCAAATATTTTAAAAGACAAGGAACTCAGATAAATAATTATTAACACAGAAAGTTGTACACCAGGTAATAATTAAGGGAAAAACCCATTATAAATATGTCTGTATTATGATTAACTTTATGAAAAATAAGAAAAAAGTCTTGAAGAATATATACCAAAATGTTAACAGTAGTTAACTCTAGGTAGTAGCATACAGATTACTTTTTAAATCCCTATTTAAAATATTTTCAAATATGTAATTTAAAAAGTGTTTAAGAGAGTATCTGAAGGGAAAAATAATAGTTTCAAAACGAGCATTATTTGAATTTAAATAATGAGATATGTTAATACTTACAAGGAATGTCTCGGTAGCCATTTTCTAATGCACGAAAATAGTTCATGAACTGTAGAGTGGGAATTTTAAATATTTCCAATAAACCAGTGTCTTGAAATAAGGTATACATAACCTAAATGTCAATTAAAATAAAATTCACTTTAAAAATCAGGATTTCTATTTGCAGTTGAGTAGAATACGTTTTTGTGATTTGCATTTGGGGATGTTACCATGTATATGTCTTTAAGTTAATAATTTATTAAAAACTTTCCTACAATAAATTCTTCTCAAAACATTAAAAAGGAAGACATAACCCTGAAGCCCTTGAAAACCAAAGAAAACTATCACGTCTCAGCTTTAAAATTTTTCTATTCTTCCCTTTAGTTTTTTTATTTACAATTTATTAAAGGGCACATGAATTCTATTCTACTCTAGTCCTTAATAGAAGTCCAAACAATGTATTTATTACATTTTTGTCTCTAAAGACTTCAATGAAGTGAAACTGTATGCCCGCCACATAAATTATCCTTATGTTTGTACATTTCATAAATACGATACCCGGAAGATAATGAGAGTGATATTTTGGGAAGGTTAATCTGATGCTGTTGTATGAACCCCTCAGGGAGAACCTTGAGTCTGGATGGTAACAAGGAACTATTTTTCCATGGCTCTAGCATGAAACGAACCATTTGGCCTTCGGTAAAGTACGGGGAGGCAGGTGACAGAAATGAAGCCTAAGTTTCAGTGGTTAGAACTAGCTCACATTTTATGTCCTCTTCAACCTCAGGCTTCAGTATAAAGTAAATCTTTATTCTGTAGTAAAATTAAACCCCATTAATACAGGCCAAAAAACTACTTTTCATTTATTCAATTAAAATTTATTTTAATATTTTAAATTTATATTTAAATTTAATATTTTCATTTATTCAAATAAAATTATACATTATATATAATTATTTTTATATAGGGGTTTATACACACACACACACACACACATATATGTATATATATCTTCTCAAATTTTTTACTGAAAACTTCATTTGTGAGAAAAATAATTAAGTGAACAATGTTGAAGTTGTGCCTAAACCAACATTATACATTTTTAGAGTTCGTGTTTTATAGAGATCCAAGGAAAAATTAATTTATGATAAAAAAGTAGAGATTTTAAACAAACCTGACTAAGGATCCTTCCTGATTTCTCTCCCATTTTTTCAACAACTTCAAATATTTGAAAATTCCAGTTGCTCATCTTCTCTATTAAGGAATCATAATCTTCTATTAAAATCAGGTCCAGTGATGCTTCCTGTTCAATCTGTACATATAGGGGGGAAAAACACAAACCAACTCAACCTCACCTTTTAAAAAATATTGTTAAATCCACATCCAAATGAGAACACTTAAAATTGAACATTAAAAAATGGCCAATATTATTTTCTACAGAAGTTATTCTCAAACATAATCTGTACTTCCTAGTTCTTCTCTTTGTAAAATGCTATCAGAAAAATGTAAAAATGTCTTCTAGGCATAAGAAGACTTATGAATCTTCACAGTACTTTTACAAATAAAAATACTGTATTTCCAAAACACTATACAAATCTAAAGTCCATTATTGTTTTTAGAAGTTATACATATCAAAGAATAATAGAGACTCCTATCCTTATACTGGCATTTATTACTAGTTTAACTAGTAAGGAATGGATGGTTTTTTCCCCCTAAAAATCTTAAATTTTGAACTTAAAAACAAAAACAAAAAACTGCTATTATAAGCAGATTTTGTTGTTTAATGCTTTATGCACAAGTTCCCCACACTTTAACATACACAATTTAAGAAAATATCAGTATAGAAAGTACTATATCTACTGTATCACTAAGTAAAATGTGTTCATTTTAAAATGAACGCACTTTGTTGTTCTCGGATGATGAGTTCAGAAGCACAGCTGACCCTTAAACAACACGAGTCTGAACTACGCAGGTCCACTACACATGGATTTTTCACAGGACAGCGCTATAAATAGTCTGTACTCACGGTACTGTTGGTACAGTAAATACAGCATTTCCTCTTATGATTTTTAATAACATTTCCTTTACTCTAGCTTTACTGTAAGAATACAGGATACAATACATGCAACATACAAGATACGTGTGAACTGACATGTATGTGTGTATGCGATCAGTGAGACTTCTGATCAACTGCAGATTATTAGTAGTTAAGTTCTGGAGGAGTCAAAAGTTATATGTGAATTTTTGACTGTGTGTGGGAGGGTCAGCACTCCTAATACCAGCACTATTCGAGGGTCAACTATAACTATTATTTTTAACCCAAAGTATTCTTTAATATGGTATGACTTTTCAGCAAAAAAAATAAAAATAAAAATACTATTATATTAAAAATCTTGTTCTGAGCAAAAATAATGACACTAGTACTAAACCAATATTATATTTCACCTTAACATAATCATATGGAAAGTTTATCTTTTACATTTGGTTGCTGTTCATTCTGTGCCTCTTCTGTTAGGTGAGTATCACCTTCCAAAAATAATTTTCTGCAGTCTGTGTTCTCTGTTTCCACTTCATGTTGCACTTCTGTGAGGCTGAATGATTGTTTTGAGGAAACGGTGTTGTCTTCATCACCTTTCAAGAAATACATATAGTAATAAGAAGAATAAAACTTGCACTATATGCATAGTTTTATAAGGAAAATTATTTATAAAAAATCTTCACATAAAGTGAACTATACTGGCATTCAGTTTAAATTTATGGCACCATTAAGTTGTATCTTGCTGGATTATTTGGCCCAGGTACCTTGTGGTCTGACAACACAGACATTTCACCTGATATATCTATTCATGGATGAAAGAAGTGGGGGTGGGGGTGGGGATATTCTTTATCAAAGTGAGAAACAGGAAAATTCCGTCTTTAGCAATTTGACGTATGCAATTTCCAACATGTGAAATTGTTTGAATTTTAGCTATGAAAACCCTAAATTCATAATTATAAATGAATGAAATCAAGGCACATCTAAAAAGGAAAACATAGTATCATTTATTGTGAATTATTTCTACCAATGTGATTAATAATATTTTTTTCCCCCAAGTCTCATGGAAAAGAGAAGCAGCACTGGTAGGTAAATAGTATTCATTCACATGTAAAAAAAATCATATTCATTCTATTTGTAATCTTAGAAACAGGAAACTTCCCCCAAACCCATCAACAATAGAAGAAATAAATGGTAGTATATTCACACAACTGAACAGTATGTAGCGAAGAGAATGAACCACAGCCATATGCAACAATATGGATGATTCTTAAAAATGTGTGGAATGAAGGAAGCCAGACACAAGGTACATACTCTGTGATTCTGTTTATAAAAAGCTCAAAAACATATGAAAGACAAGAAAAATGTTATCTTTAGAGGGTATACCTGGGAGGGGCCTGAGGGGAAATTCTGAGGTACTGGTACTATTTCGTTCATTGGTTTATTAATCGGGGTGATAATACAGTGTATGAATATTAATCAGTTATAAAGTTATGATGTGATTACTTTTCAATATGTAGGGTTTTTTCCTAAGTAAAAGGGTTTTTAAGAGTACTTATTGGAACTGAGTTTCAGAAGAACTAGAACTTGATAATGGCAAGCTTTTTCCCCTGTAAAATATGGATAACAATATCTATCTTATTGGAAGTTACATATAATAAATGGTCAATAAACGTTAGTGATACTCTGAACTTAATACACTGAATATACTAAAAAATCATTAACTAATGGTGACCAGGAAATATTATTCTTTGGAAAATATTACTTTTTCCCCCAAGAAAAACATTTAAGAAATAAAATTTAGAATATTCAACTATTCTTGGTAGGTCAAGGCAGTACTACTATAATAATATTCTAAAATTACCGTCCATCTAAAAATTGTTGACATCTAAGGTACATTACCTACTTACATTTTAATGACCCAAACTCCTAGTAACTATGTCTTACACAGAACAGTAATAAAAACAGTTGAAATAAATGTAATAAGTTCTTTTCCAAAGATGTCTACAACACTCTCTCTTATACCCCTTGCACTCTTCTCAAATGTATTCCTGTAGCTCTTCCATCAAGAGAGCATTTATTTCCTAATCCTCTGGAATCTGGACAGGCTGCATGACTGCTCTGATGAACAGAAAATGGCATTAAGTAACACTTTAGGTGTGTTTTGGGTTGAGCCATTAACTTGATTGGCAGCTCCTCCTCTCTTCGAATCCAGCAAACATGTTGGAAGAAGCCCATACAGGGGTCATATTTAGATGGACTAGTCAATAGTCAACAGACATGTGAGTAATCCAATCCCATCTTGGAAATTCAGCCCAATCATTCCCTCAGATGACTGTCACCCTTACCAATATCTGACTGCAATCACATGAGAGTCCTCAAGTGAGAATGTCCCAGCTGAGACCAGTCAATCCAAACAACTGTATATATATAGTCTAATAACATACTATAAAATCCACCCATAAGTGTATAGTTCAACAATTTTAGTAAATTTACAGAGTTGTGCAACCTTTATGACAATCTGGTTTTAGAACATTATCATCACCCCCAGAAAGTACCTTCCTGCTTATTTATAGTTGATGCTTATTTTCATTCTAGGCAATCACTCCTCTGATTATTGTCTCTATAAATTCACCTTTTCTAGAATTTTATGTAAATAGAATCATACAATATGTAATCCTTTGAGCCTGGCTTCTCTCACTTAAAATGATATTTTGATTTTATACGTGTAGTGGCATGTTATCAGAAGTTTGTTCCTTTAATTGCTAAGTAAGATTACAATGAATGGATATACCACATGATATGTATCCATTCATAACTTGATGGATGTCTGGGTCATTTCAACATTTGCAGCATCATCAATGATATCATGACACTCCCAGTCTTGTCTTTGGGTGCTCATATGTTTACTCATGGATAAATTCTTAGACATAGTATTACTGGGTGACAGGTAAATTTGTGTGTAACTTTTAAAGAAACTGTCAAAATGTTTTCCAGAGTGGTATACCATTTTATATTCCCATCAGCAATGCACAAAGGTTCCAATTTCTCTGCATCCTTGCTAACAATTGCTATTGTCTTTTTGTTGTTGTTGTAATTTTTTTAAACGTTTATTTATTATTGGGAGACAGAGAGACAGAGTGTGAGCAGGGGAGGGGCAGAGAGAGAGAGGGAGACACAGAATCCCAGGCAGGCTCCAGGCTCTGAGCTGTCAGCACAGAGCCCGACGTGGGCCTCGAACTCATAGGCCATGAGATCATGACCTGAGCCGAAGTCGGGTGCTTAACCAACTGAGCCACCCAGGCGCCCCACTATTGTCTTGTCTTTTTAATTATACCTATTCTAGTTTGAGTGTAGTGGTATCTTATTGTAATATTAATTTGCATTTCCTTAGTGACTATTGATGTTCATCATCTTTTCATGTGTTCATTACCCATTTATTTATATCCTTCACCAAATGACTCAGACCAAAATATCTGACATCTCTTGCCCATTTTTTGAGTTGACTTAATATTGAATTATAAATGTTCTTTATGTATTATGGATGTAAGACCTTTATCAGATATATAATTTCCAAATATTTTCTCTCAATCTATGGTTTGTCTTTTCATTTTCTTATTGTTGTCTTTTGAAGTGCAAAAGTTTTTAATTTTGCTGAAGCCTAACTTGTCATCTTTTTTCTTTCATGGATTGTGCTTTTGGCATTGTATCCAAGAATATTTTACTCAACTCAAGGTCACAAAGATTATGTCCAATTTTTTCTTCTGCAATTTGCAAGGTTTTAACTCTTACACTTAGGTCTATGATCTATTTTGAGTTACTTTCTGTGTATATAATAAGGTAAGGGCCCAAATTCTTTCTTTGACAAATGAATATCCAATTGTCTTGGCCCCATTTGGTGAAAAAACTATGCTTTCTCTTTTGAATGGTCTTGACTTCTATATCAAAATCAACTGACCATAAATGCAAGAATCTATTTTTGGACTTACAGTTCTGTTCCACTGAACTACGGGCTCATCTTTTGATACTTCACTATCTTAATTACAGAGGCTCTATAATAAATTATGAAATCAGGGAGCATCAGCCCTCCGAATTTGTTCTATTTCCAAATTGTTTTGGCTATTGTTGGTCATTGTCTTTCCATGTAAAATTTATGACCAACTTGTCAATTTCTACAAAAAAAAAAAAAAAAGCCTGCTAGAATTTGTTAAGTATTGCACTGAATTTCTAGATGAATTTGGGAGAATAGCCCTATTGACAATACTGGGTTTTCCAGTCTTTAAATTTTTTTTTTTTTTTTCAACGTTTATTTATTTTTGGGACAGAGAGAAACAGAGCATGAACGGGGGAGGGGCAGAGAGAGAGGGAGACACAGAATCGGAAACAGGCTCCAGGCTCTGAGCCATCAGCCCAGAGCCCGACGCGGGGCTCGAACTCACGGACCGCGAGATCGTGACCTGGCTGAAGTCGGACGCCTAACCGACTGCGCCACCCAGGCGCCCCAGGGTTTTCCAGTCTTTAAATAAGAAATGCCTCTCAATGTATTTAGATTTTCTCTTTTTTAGTTTTAATTTTTTTTTTTTTTTTTTTTTTTTTTTTTTTTTTTTTTTTTTGAGAGAGAGCACACATGCACCAGCAGGGGAAGGGCAGAGGGAGAGAGAGAATACTCAGCAGGCTTCATGCCCAGTGCAGAGCCTGACATGGGGCTTGATCTCACCACTGTGAGATCATGACCTGAGTCTAAATCAAGAGTTGGACACCTAACTAGCTGAACCACTCAGGCACCCCATAGATTTTCTCTATTATCAACAATGTTTTATGTTTTTCAGTTTATAAATCTCTTGTTAAATTTATTCTAATTACTTCATTCTTTTTGATACTATTACAAGCGAAAATGTTTTCTTAATTTCAATCTATGATGGCTCATTGCTAGTACACAGAAATACAATTTTGTACAACACTGATATTGTATCTTATCTCTGCTAAACTGATTTATTGGTTCTTGTGTGTGTGTGTGTGTGTGTGTGTGTGTGTGTGTGTGTGTGTATTCTTTGGGATTTTCTATATAAAGGATTATATGCTCTACGAATATGAGACAGTTTTATTTATTTATTTCCATTCAGGATTCCTTTATTTTTCTTTCCATTTTTTTGGGTAGAACCATCAGTACCATGTTGAAATGCTGAAAGCAAAAAATCTTATCTTATTCTTGATCTTAAGAAGAAAACATCAGTCCTTTTCCATTAAGGTGCGTGTTTTTCAAAGATGCCCTTTATCAAGTTGAAGAACTTCCCTGCTATAACTAGTTTGAGTGTTTTTATCATGAAAAGAGTGTTAGATTTTATCAAATGTTTTTTCTGCACATATTTGGATTATCATGCATTTTTCTCCCCTTTTATTCTATTAATGTGGTACATTACATTGATTGATTTTCAACTGTTAAACTGCCCTTGCATTCCTGGGATAAATACCACTTAGTCATAGTGTGACCATTTCATATGTTGCTGGATTCTGTTTGCCATTATTTTGTTAAGGGTTTTTGTGTTTATACACATAAGAGATATTGGTCTGTAGTTTTTTTTTTGGTTTTGGTTTGTGATACCTGTGTCTGGTTATGACATCAGGATATCACTAGTCCTTCAGAATGAGTTGGGAAGTTTTCCCCTCCTACTTTTTGGAAGAGTTTGTAAAGGATTGCTCTTCTCCGTGTGTGCGCGCGCGTGTGTGTGGGAGGGGGTGGGTGGGTGGGTGTGTGTGTTTTAAACAATCTCAGAACCAAAAATTACTGAACTGTACACTTTGATTTTTTTAATGCTTACTTATATTTGAGAGAGAGAGCATGTGCGCACGCGCAAGCAGGGAAGGGCAGAGAGAGAAGAGACACAGAATCTAAAGCAGGCTCCAGGTTCTGAGCTGTCAGCACAGAGCCCAACGTGGGGCTTGAACCCACAAACTGCGAGATCATGACCTGAGCCAAAGTCGGATGCTTAACCGACTGAGCCACCCAGGCGCCCTTGAATTGTACACTTTAAAAGGGTGAAGTTTATAGTACATAAGGGGATCAGTACGAGCCTATAATCCCTAAGGGGGCCTATCTATTGCTGATTTACTTTTATTCTTAGGGTGCAGTGCTGCAGAGTTTTCCAAGTTATCCCTACCATGGTAGGCCTCCACCTCCAATATCTAGCTCTCTAGTCCCATGGAGGTACCAAAAGGACTGCTCATTCTATTAGTCACTGGACCCTCTGGAAGGAGCAAATACCTTTTTCATAGCCCCATACTCTAGGCTTATTTCATGAATTTCTATCCTCCTCCAGATCTTGTACTGGTAATTGTGAGGAGCTTGTTAGTTTTCAATGGCTTTAAGCACATTTTTGTTGTTAATAATTTGTCCAGCTTTTCTAGCTACTCTCAGGGGGAATGATGGTCTGAGTTACCTAGTTAACTATTACTGTATGCTTGAGTCATCAACATTTAAAATTATAAAACCGCCATAACTTTATCACCAACAGTATTTCTTGTTTGAGGATATAAAATGTTTCAGAATGATATAATAAACTATATTTTAAAACAACTCCTCTCTATGTCATAAAAACTCTTTTGGGCTTAGAGTTCAACATTATCATAATTACTCTATTTATGAACCCTACCCATAAACTGAAAAGACTGCATTCATTTGTATAGCACACTTTAGTCCTTTTTTTTTTTTTTTTAAGATTTTATTTTTAAGTAATCTCTACACCCAACGTGGGGCTCAAACTCACAACCCTGAGATCAAGAGTTGCATGCTCTTCCGACTGAGCCAGCCAGGCACGTCCCCAGCACATTTTAGTCTTCAAAACACTTTTACCCTCTGTTATTTATAACTTGTCCCTAGTAACTTCTCTACTTATCTTGTAAGTATATAAAAATGTTATAACCTTCATTTTATTTTATTTTATTTTTTTTTTATTTTTTTTTTTTTAAATTTTTTTTTTCCAACGTTTATTTATTTTTGGGACAGAGAGAGACAGAGCATGAACAGGGGAGGGGCAGAGAGAGAGGGAGACACAGAATTGGAAACAGGCTCCAGGCTCTGAGCCATCAGCCCAGAGCCTGACGCGGGGCTCGAACTCACGGACCGCGAGATCGTGACCTGGCTGAAGTCGGACGCTTAACCGACTGCGCCACCCAGGCGCCCCTATAACCTTCATTTTAAAGATGGATAAACTGAAGTTAAACTCACATTTATTCATTTCTAAAACAATCTAAGAAACTGTTCTGAAATTCAGACACACAGGACCTTTGCAATCTCACCTGACTTTCCACTGTGGCAGTCTATACCAGATTCGGATTCAGATGTTGAAACATATTTCAATATTTGATGTCCACAGCTTAAAGAATAAAATAGATAAATATACATTCATAAATGAGGCAAAACTTTTTACCTAAATACAATTTTGAAATCTGCTTAACTTTTAACCAGGAACCCCGTTGCAAAATATCATACAAGTCCAATCTCTCTGTAAACTTAATAGGCTTTATCCTGGAAGGCATCTTGTGTCCCCAAAGAAACTAACATATTTTGAAAGTCACCACTGAGGTCTGAGGTAAACACTTATCACTGATAAAAAACTGAGCAGAAATGAAAACAAACACTGTATGAACTGGGTACTAAGGTAGTATATACTAAAAGAATTCTCATAATTTACTGGTATCGTGAGATGGATAGAATACTACTATATATCACTTTTGATAGAGATCACTTAATTGGAAAATGAACAATTGCACTAAAATGAGGAAAAGTTTCTTAAAAAGAAAAACTACTTGATAAATAGGGAAGATACAGTCTTAATCCATCAACTAGTTACAACATAAAACTAGAAAACTAGGAATACTTTATTAAAATAACCTTTATTTTGAGACAGAAATAATCAACATTTAGGAAACTTACCTGTTACATAAACTGCTATCAGAATTTCTAACATGCTGATAAAAATCTGGTGAATTGGGTGCACTGCCCAGAGATCGGTGTAAAATAACACCTGGCTTAGTAAGAGAACTGGCAGTGGCAGGAAATTCTACAGGTGATCGATTCATTAGAGTGCCAGAGGAGACTGGTCCATGGCTGGGAGAATTCACAGGACTCAGGCTGGGGAAAGCACCTGAAAAATTCAAAAGAGAAGAAAGAGATCAATAAATATGTAGGCGTGTGTTTGTGTTTATTGTCTATGTGTATTTATAAAGAGCATTTTCCTTTTTTATTTAAAAAAAAATTTTTTTTAATATTTATTTTTGAGAGACAGAGTGAGACAAAATGAGACTGGGGGAGGGGCAGAGAGAGATGGAGACACAGGATTGGAAACAGGCTCCAGGCTCTGAGCTGTCAGCACAGAGCCTGACGCGGGGCTCGAACCCACAGACTATGAGATCATGACCTGAGCTGAAGTCGGACGTTCAACCAACTGAACCACCCAGGCGCCCCTGCATTTTCCTTTTTTTAAAGAAATCAAAGTATTTGCAATTAAATGATAAACCAGATTTCCACATGGAGCTATCTTCAAGACATTCCAGGCATTTAAGCAGAATATAGACCATGTTTGTCATCATGAATGAGTGTGAAATAAACACCTTGTGGCAGGATGGCACAGATACTAAGATGTACACAAAGTGTGGCGCAGATTTTCCTAATTCACATTGGTGTTTATCTTTCACATGTTGAATCCCCACCAGCTTGATCATCCACATGAAGAAAGCATGGTTACCAGACTTTACTGAAGAACCAAAGTTCTTAACAGCATTAAGCAAGTTGAGCGAAGACAAAATTATATGTTAACACAACTGCAGATCTCTTTTAAAAATATGCCCAAATCTTTCCAGCTCATTCATTTGGCAAATATTTGAGAGCCTACTATATGGTGGAAGATGTGTTGGATTTCACAATGGAGAAGAAGTTACCATCCCTGCTACTCTACAAACCTAGAGACTAGTGGTGAGTACAAACAAGTGCTAAGTGCTAAAATAAGGGGGAAAAAAAAAACCCAGAGTACTTCAGAAATCCATCTCTAATGCTACTGATCTGCTCCAAAAATCTTCACTGAGTGCCTTGAACTAAGGTGAAATGGGTATATCTGGAGAGAGGTAGGCAGATTTAAAACTTCATTTGGAAATAAAGATCCAAGTAAAGTGTGAATCAGAGAGCACAGCACATAACAGTTATTCAGGACCTACGACAGTTTCGCCATAGCGGTATAAACACTTGCAGATGTGTGTGATGGTTAATTTTATGTGTCAACTTGGCTTGGCTATGGTGTTCAGCTGTGTGGTCAAGCACCAGGCTAGCTGTCGCTGTGAAAGTATTTTTCAGAGGTGACTAACACTTTAATCAGTAAACTGAGTAAAGCAGATCACCCTCCCTAATGTGTATGGGCTTCAGCCAATTGGTTGAAGACCTTAAAAGAAAAGACTGAGGTCCTCCAAAGAGGAAAGAGGTTTGCCTCAAGACTGCCTTCAGATTCAGGACTGCAGTATCGACTCGTGCGAGAATTTCTAGCTGGACAGCCTGCCCTGTAAATCTCAAACCTGCCAACCCTCACAGTCTTGCAAGCCAATTCCTTAAAATAAACCTATCTCTCCATCTCTCTCTCTCTCTATGTAAATGGAAACACACATCCTATTCTGTTTCTCTGGAGAACCCTAATACGATGTGTTGTTTTATTTAATCTTAATAACTTTGTGAGTTAAGTAGTATTTTCATCTTCATATGTCGGAGGAGAGGAGAGGGGACTCCAAAAAAGTCAAAAAACTTGATTTAACAGTTAAAAAAGTCAAAAAACTGTGTTAACAGTTAACACTGTGAGATCAGACTCTTTTCCCAGGGCTGCCACTGCTACTCTATCAGACTCATTTCTTTAGAGGTTCCTATAATTTCATACAACGTTAGGGCTGAATGGGATTTTTTTTTTTTTTTTTAATCTGGTCAACTTAATGTCTCAGAAGAGGAAACTGAGGACAAGATGTGTCTTGCTCATCATAATCACTGGTTACTAACTGGAAACAAAGGTTCCATTTTTTAGCCTTCTTTTCTCTAATTATACTAGTGAGTATCCGAAATCCTGACAAGTGGGCTAAGAAGAATAAAGGGTACAAAATCTTAGGGTAGAGATTGGATATACAGACAAACCTAGAAATCCTTTAAAAATGCTTTCTATAATATAGAGCCACCATTTTTATTTTAAACCCTCTTTATTGTGAAATATAACACACACATAGAAAGGTTACAATGGGACTACTCATCACTCAAGCTAAGACATAAAACACGGCCAGAGCTCAACCACCCTGCCTTCTAACTCCCCTGCCTCTCTTTAAAGGAAATCATTATTTTGACTTTTATGGTATTTTCTTGCCTTTCTTTATATTTATACCACGTATGTATGCATTTTTTAACAATGTGGATTAGTTTTGCCCCTTTTGTGAACTTTGTAAACTGAATTAGACAATAAATATAAATGCTTCTATGCCTTGCTTACATTTTAAAATAATATTTCCAGGCAGTTACTTGTTATTGTGGTTGATTTTCAATGCCATATCAAACTGTATGCATGAATATAGCACAATTTTATTTCTCTATTCAAGTACTGAATGGCCAAATTGTCTTCCAAAGTGGCTGTAGCATTTCACTTTCCCATCAGTGTATCATAGTTCCCACTTCTGAACGTTTTTACCACTTGTTTTTATCTGTCTTTGTAATTACAGACATCACAATGGTATGAAGTCACAGGTCACTGTGGTTTTGATTTACATTTTCCGTAATGATTAATACTGAATATCTTTTCATGTGGTATGGGCCATTTGTACATCTTCTCTGGAGAAACATCTATTCAGATTTTTGCCCATTTTTTAAGAAGGTAATTTGTCTTTTTATTATTGAATTACAGACATCTTTGTATATTCTGGATAAAAGGCCACTATCAAATACATGATTTGCAAATATTTCCTGCCATCCTGTGTCTTATCACTTTCTTTAGATCTCTGTAGAAATACACATGTTTTCAATTTTAATGAATTCCAATTATCAGGTTTTTTTCACTCATGAACTGTGCTTTTGGTATCATACCTTAGAATGCTATATTCAAAACCCAAAGTCACAAACTTTTTTTTTGTTTTCTTCCACTAGTTTTAGGCTTTCACTCCTTTAAGTCTATGATGCATTTTGGTTAATTTTTGAGTATGACAAAAGGTAGAATTCCAAATTCATTCTTGCTCCTGTCTATATCCAGGATTTGCTAAAAACACAATTTCTTCCCCGTTGAATCATCTTGGCACCCTTGTTGAAAATCAGTTGACCATGTAAGGATTTATTTCTGGACTCTCAATTCTATCCCACTGAGCTGGAATATCCTTATGCCAATACCAGTCTTGATTACTACAGCTTGGTAGTAAGTTTTAAAATTTACCAGTGTGACTCCTCCGATTTCTTCTTTTTTATTAAAACTGTTTTAGCTATGCTGGGTCCCTTGAATTTCCATATGAATTTTATGATCAGCTTGTCAATTTCTGCAAAGAAGCTAGCTCAGATCTTGACAAAGATGGCAAGAAATCTAGAACAATTTGGAAAGAAATGCCATCATAACAATATTACATTTTCTGATCCATGAACACAGGGTATTTTTTTTATTTATTTAGACTTCTTTAATTTCTTTTAACAATGTTTTACAGTTTTCAGTGTACAGGTCTTACACTCTTGTTAAATTTGTTGCAAAGTATTTTACTCTTTTTAATGCTAACTGTATATAGAATTATTTTAATTTCACTTTGCATTGTTCATTGCTAGTATACAGAAATACAACTGATTTCTGCCTAGAGATCTTGTATCCTGACACACTGATAAACTTCTTTATTGGCTGTAATAGATTTTAATGAATTTCTTCAGATTTCATAAATACATGACGTTATATGCAAATATACTTTTACCTCTTCCTTTTATTCCTTCTTAGCTAATTGCTATGGCTAGAACCTCCAATCCAATATTGAGTAGAAGTAGCAATTTTAACTATTAAAATCGTTTTATATTTTCATTTTATAATTTCTAGTTCTATTTTCTCTGATGAGATACTATTGTCATACTCAAATACTCTTGAAATGGTTTCTGCTACGACTTTAAACATATTTATAATAGGAGATTTAAAGTCATTGTGTGCTAAGTCCAAACTCCAAGCCCCGTCGGGCAAATTTTCTGTTGGCTGTTTTGCTTTGTGTGCATGGCAAAAATTTGCTTGTGTATTTCATTTTTTTTGTTGTTGAAAACTGGACATTATATTTTAACAGTTCTGGCATCAGATCCCTCCCACTTCCAAGGTTTGTTATGTTGCTGATTTATGTTTGTTTTCTTGTTTCTGATTGTTGAATGACTTTCCTGAACTAATTATGTAGACTCTGTTTTCTGTGAGGTGTGTAGCCACTGAGTTCTTTGCTGGTTTTTTTTTTCCTTTAAGTTCTTGATTTATATTTTAAGCTTGACTTCCTGCAAGTCACCCATGGGTCAGTATAATTTTGTGGTCAGCGAATGATGTGTCAGAACATTTCTTTAAATGTTTTGCCTACACGTCATCTGTAGGAGGGAATGTTTGAAAAGATACACCTTCAAACTTCAGTTTACGAAACGGCCTTAGATCTACATCTCACTTGTGAGAGCCTCTAGGTCAGCTACAGATAAGTGACTAGGGCCTTCTCCTTTCCCAGATCTTTCCTATGCACACGCACATCCTGGAACAGGATCCTGAGATCTTCAGGAATCTGTCAGACACTTTCAAATTCCCTATGGTCATCTAGTAGTATCCAGGATTTCCTTTTAAATTCTCAGGCAGCTCTTGTTTACCACAAGTGAAATAACAGCCTTAGGCGGTCACAATGTTGGCTGGCATAGGGTTTGTTTTTTAGAAAGCTGAGCTCTGAGTCAAATCAAATACCCACAACACTTCAGGAACAGAGATTTTCCAAGGAGCTTTAAGTTTATATTAAGTTTGGGCAAAGTATTTACTGTCCTCTTGGGGGAGTTTCAAAAGAGGTCAGATCTCTCTGATGGCTGCAATGCTATTGGCTTTTAGCAATAATACCACTGAGGGAGAAAGCTGGGAAGGGATAGTTCCCAAATAAAATGCCACAGAACCCATCGTCTTACCAGGGTTCAATAGTCTGTCTTGTACAGAGGACTTCTAGTTTTTTCTCAGGCTTGTGTTAGTTTCCAGAGTTCTGAAATGGCTCAGTTTCATTTTTTTTTTTAATGTTTATTCATTTTTGAGAGACAGAGAGTACGAGCAGGGGAGGTGCAGAGCAAGAGGGGACAGAGGATCCAAAGTGGGCTCTGCACCAACAGCACAGAGCCCAATGCGGAGCTCAAACTTACGAACCGTGAGATCATGACCTGAGCCGAAGCTGGATGTTTGAATGACTAAGCCTCCCAGGTACCCCTGAGTCTCACTTTTTTCACCCCTATTTTTGTTATTTTAGCAGGAGAGTGAGTTTACAGAAATATTCTCTCTGCCATTCCTGAATGAGTCTCTATATGTGATATTAATACTTTGAAACTCATTGAGAATTGTTTCATAGTCTGACAAATGGTCTACTGTTATCAATCTTGTGTGTATTCTTTGAAGTAATTTTTTTTAACATTTATTTATTTTTGAGACAGACAGCACAAATGGGGGAGGGTTAGAGAGAGAGGGAGAAACAGAATCTGAAACAGGCTCCAGGCTCTGAGCTGTCAGCACAGAGCCTGATGCGGGGCTTGAACTCACGAACCGCGAGTTCATGACCTGAGCTGAAGTCGGACACCCAACCAACTGAGCCACCCAGGCGCCCCATTGTGTGTATTCTTTGAAAAAATATTCATCCTGGCTGAATGTAGTGTTTTACAGTCAGGTCAGTTAATTCATATTGTTCTAATCTTTCTTATATCTATACTAACGTTTTGGTCTGCTTATTCTACTAGTTAATGAGAATGGTGAGTTAAAATCTCCAAATATTAATATAAATTTCTCTATTTCCCCCCTTTAGTTCTGTCATTTTTTGGTTCATGTATATTATTGCTATGAGATCAGAAGTAACTGTGTCCTTATATAAAGAGTGTGTGTCTTGTAAAGAACATATGCTTGAGTCTTGTGTTGTTAACTGACAATCTTTGTCTTTTAACTAAAACTGAATATTTTAAAAATATACTTAACAACTTTAGCAGATCCCTCCTTCCCCCCCACCACAAAATGTATATTCAATGTTATGTAGTCTGTTTAATCCACTATCTTGCTATTTATTTTTCAGTTGTTCCTTCTTTTTCTCTTTTATTTTCTCTTTTCTTGGATTCTTCTGGGTTATTCAAGTTTTTAAAAAAATCATGCCACTGTTACCTCCTATGATTGTTTTTTACTTATACCTTTTTTTTAAATTCTTTTAATTGTCACTCTGTATATTACAATGTGCGTCTTTGAAGTATTAGTTTCTCTCAAACTTAAAACTTTTTACTACTTTTTAATCATTGCTAGTACATTACATATCCATTTACCCTTCTCCCACCCTTTATATGCCATTGTTATCATACATTTGACTCCTTCATATATTATGCATGCAACAAGGAAGTGATTATTGTCGTTGTTGTTATTTCTAAGTTACATCCAAGTTAGCATATAGTGCAACAATATTTTCAGTAGATTCCAGTGATTCGTCCCTTATGTATAACACCCAGCACTCATCCCAACAAGTTCCCTCCTTAATGCCCCTTACCCATTTAGCCCATCCCCCCACTCACAGTTTGTTTTCTGTATTTAAGAGTCTCTTATGTTTTGTCCCCGTTTTTATATTCTTTTGCTTCCTTTCCCTTATATTCATCTGTTTTGTATCTTAAATTCTTCATATAAGTGAAATCATCTGATATTTGTCTTTCTCTGACTGACTTGTTTCACTTAGCGTAATACCCTCTACTTCATGTTGTTGCAAATGGCAAGACTTCATTCTTTTTGATTGTCGAGTAATATTCCATTGTGTATGTATGCATGTAATGTATATGTATATGCATATGCATATGTATATACACCACATATTTTTTATGCATTCATCTGTCGATGGACATCTGGGCCCTTTCCACACTTTGACTGCTGTTGACAGTGCTGCTATAAACATTGGGGTGCACGTGCCCCTCAAAACAGCACAACTGTATCCCTTGGATATACACCTAGTAGTGCAATTGCTGGGTCCATTATTATTGTTTTTAATCAACGTTCACTTATATTCACTCAATTTAGGCTTATTAGAGCTTTTCATTCATTCCTATCATTCTGTGCTTCAATCTGGATCATTTTCCTCCTACCTAAACTACTATCTTTGCTGGATCTTAGTAGTGCAGGCCTATCAGCAATAAATTCTATCAGCCTTTGTTTGTATGAAGAAATATTATTTCAATTTAATTTTTAAAATGTATTTTCATTGGGGCGCATGGATGGCTCAGTTGGTTAAGGGTCCAACTTGAGTTTAGGTCATGATCTTGCGGTTCATGAATTTGAGCCCCGTGCTGGGCTCTGTGCTAACAACTCGGACCCTGGAGCCTGCTTCAGATTCTGTGTGTGTGTGTGTCTCTCTCTCTCTGCCCTTCCCCAGCTCACACTCTGTCCCTCTCTCTCTCTCTCAAAAATAAATAAACATTAAAAATTTTTTTAAAGATATTTTCATTGATAAAGAATTCCAGGTTGGCATTATTCTGTTTTTTTTTTTCAATACTTTTAATATGCCACTCTATGTCTTTGAGTTCATACTTGGTATTATAGAATCACTGTGAATATTACTGTTGTTCCCTGAAAAATAACCTTTTTTACTTGGTTGCTTTTGAAATTTTTCTTGTATAATTCAGGGGTTTGCCTGAAATCCCTATGATTTTATCTATCTTTTTGGGGTTCACCAAGTTTCAGGAATTTGCTAATTCCCTTACTATTTTGGAAAATTATCCTGCCCTATTGTTTCTCTCCTCCCCTTTTGAGTCTTCATTTACACAGAACCATTAGTTGTGCCTTAAATGACTCTTAAATGTTGTTCTGTTACTTAGGCTCATAAATGTTAAAGGCTCTTATGTCTTCTGTTATGTAATACCTTTTTTTTAAAATTTTTTTTTTTTTTTTAACGTTTATTTATTTTTGAGACAGAGAGAGACAGAGCAGGAACAGGGGAGGGGCAGAGAGAGAGGGAGACACAGAATCCGAAACAGGCTCCAAGCTGTCAGCACAGAGCCCGACGCGGGGCGCGAACTCACAAACTGTGAGATCATGACCTGAGCTGAAGTCGGACGCTTAACCGACCGAGCCACCCAGGCGCCCCGTAATACCTTTCTTTAACTCTGATAAGTTTCTTTGCTTAGAAATCTGCTCTGGCCGAAATTTATATAGCTTATACCTGCTTTCTTTTGATTAGTGTTAGCATGGTATATTTTTCTCCATCCATTTACTTTGAATTTTTATGTGTCTTTACATTTAAAGTGGGTTTCTTATAGGTAATATATATTTAGGTCATGTTTTTTGATCTACTTTAACAACAGACGTCTTTTTTTTATATGTATTTATTTTTGAGAGCGAGAGAGAGTGAGCGGGGGAGGTGCACAGAAAGAAAGAAGGAGGCAAAGGATCCAAAGTGGGCTCTGTGCTGACAGCCCCCAGTGCGGGGCTCCAACCCATCAACCATGAGATCATGACCTGAGCTGAAGTCAGACACTTAACCGACTGAGCCATGCAGGTGCCCCCAACAATATAGGTCTTTTAATTAGTACATTTAGACCACTGGTGTTCAGAATGATTACTGATACAGTTGGATTAACATCTATCATATCTATTACTGTTTTCTATTTGTTGTCCTTGTTCTTTGTTCCTATTTTTGTTTTCTACTCTTCTTCTGTTTTTGTGGTTTTGAGAATTTTTATCATTCTACTTTCTCTTTTCTTAGAATATCAGTTATACTTCTTTTTCAACTTTTTTTAATGGTTGCCCTAGAGTTTGCAATATACATTTTACATCTAACCCAAGTTCACTTCCAAATAACATTACACCACTTCACAGATACCTTATGAGTACCTTATGATAATAAAATAACCCCAATTCCTCTGTCCCTTGTATCATTGCTGTCATTCATTTATATATATGCATATATATACATACATAAAATACATATATGCACATATAATTGAATACATTGTTGCTATCATTATTCTAAACTACTATCTGTTAGATCAAATAAAAAGAAAAATAAAAGCTTTTAATTTTACCTTCACTTACGCCTTCTTCAGTGCTCTTCCTTTCTTTATGTAGATCTGAGTTTCTGACCTACACTACTATTCTTCTCTTTAGAGAACTTCTTTTAACATTTCTTGTACATCAGGTCTACTGGCAACAAGTTCCCTCAACTTTTGTCTGAAAAAGTCTTTACTTTCCTTCACTTTTGGAGGATAATTTCAAAGGGTACAGAATTGTAGGTTGGCGTTCTTTTGTTTTTTTTCCTCACAATACTTTAAATGTTTCATTCTACTCACATGGTTTCTGAGAAGTTTCATGTCATTATTATTTTGTTCTTTTATATGTAAGATGTTTTTTTTTCCCTTCTGGCTTCTTTAATGATTTTTTTTTATCTTTAAATTTCTGTAATTTGAAAACAATATGCCTAGGTATTGTTCTTTTGGTATTTATCCTGTTTGGTGTTCTGTGAGCTTCCTGGATGTTTGGTGTTCTGTGAGCTTCCTGGATCTATGGTTTGGTGTCTGATACTAATTTGAGACGATTCTTGGTCATTATTGTTTCAAATATTTCTTCTATTCCTTCTCTCTCTTTTTTTTAATTAAAAAAATTTTTTTGATATGAAATTTATTGTCAAATTGGTTTCCATACAATACCCAGTGCTCATCCCAAAAGGTGCCCTCCTCAATGCCCATCACCCACCCCCCTCTCCCTTCCACCTCCCACAAACCCTCAGTTTATTCTCAGTTTTTAAGAGTCTCTTATGGTTTGGCTCCCTCCCTCTCTAACTTTTTTTTTTCCTTCCCCTCCCCCACAGTCTTCTGTTAAGTTTCTCAGGATCCACATAAGAGTGAAAACATATGGTATCTGTCTTTCTCTGTATGACTTCCTTCTCACTTTCTTCTCTTTCTGGTATTCCTTTTGTATTTGCCCCACAGTCCTTGGGTATTTGATTCTGCTTTTTCAATCTTTGTTCTCTTTGTTTTTCAGTTTTGAAGATTTCCCATGCTCAAGCTAAGACAGTCTTTCCTCAGTTGCATCCAGCCTACTGATGAGCCTGTTAAAGGCACTCTTCATTTCTGTTACAGTGCTTTTTATCAAGAGCATTTATTTTTGTTTTATTATTTTAGGACTTCCACCTCTCTGCTTACACTGCCCATCCATTCTTGCATGTTGTCTACTTAATCAATTAGAACCCTTGGCATACTAATCATAGTTGTTTTAAATTCCCAATCTGGTAATTCCAACATCCCTATCTGATTCTGATAAATTTCTGTCTATCCAAATTGTGTCTTTTACCTTTTGGTATGCCTTACAATTTTAAGAAGTGCCAGGACATACCTGGTAAAAGAAGCTACCGTAAACAGGTCTTTAATAATGGTGCTAAGGTGTGAGGGGAGAAGTGTTCTATAGTCCTATGATCAGGTCTCAGTCTTTCAGTGTGAATCTGGATCTGCAACTATTCAGGTTAGTTTAGGTAGTTCTATATTTTATCCCTGAATTCCTAGTGCCTAACAAAGTACCTGGTATATAGTGGCTGTTTAAAAAGTGTTTATGAATGAATGAGCAAACAGTCAATTAATGGTCATTCCAAATTGCTTAGTCATGTTAATTTACAACATATAAATGGCATTCAAAACCAGCTCTAAATGTATAATGAGAAAATTCTGTAGTACCGTATACTTTGAGACCTCCCACATTTAAATCATAAAGAATGATTTCTTACCAGCTCTTCTTAGACCTATATGGTGAGTTAGGGATACGGAAGATGACCTTTGCTTCGGCATTGTCAGTAGATTTGAACTTAAAGGTCCATTTAGATAGGATCCTTGACTAAAAGGGAAAGATTACAAATTAAGAATGTTAAAGCCATGGGAAATTTCCTCTTTTTTTAATTCATGGTCTTCAGTTCAACTAGGAAATACCTGCTTATACAGAATTTAGACATCTATCTAGTTACTTAAAGGCCTAAAGCAGGAGCCAGCAAACGTTTTCTATAAAGGACCAAGTAGTAAATAAATACTTTTAGCTTCACAGGCCACAAGGTCTCCACTGCAACTACTTAACTCTGCCATTGTAGCATAAAAGCAGCCACAGATAATAATAAATACAACTGTGTTTCAATATAATTTAATTTGCAAAAACAGCTATGGACCACATTAGGTCCACAGGCTGTAGTTTGCTGAACCCTGGTATAAAGCAGGTTATCAATATCATCTGGAGGACTTCTTAGAACACAGACTGCTAGTTCTACCTCCAGGGTTTCTGATTCAGTAGGTCTGGCGTAGGGCCAGTAATCTGCATTTCTAATAAGTTCACAGATGATGCTGACATTGCTGGGTCCAGGGACCTCACTAAGAATCACTGGCTAACATATACAGTTTTCACTCTCTTCTGTTCCCTCTCTTCACAGGTATCGATTACCCCCTAACTCACTCATTTCCTATAACTGAAATATTTACTATAGGTTTTAGGGCTCTTATAAAGAAATTAAATGTAGGTTGGCAATCACACAGTACAGCCATGCGATGTATAAAATGCAACTTAAAATAAAATATATTTGAAAGCTTCCCAGTGCCAAGCGTGTAGCAAGGACACCATAAATTTTACCTTCTTTTTCTTCAATAGTCACCGTTTTCTTTTGTCAGTAAACTCCTGATGAGGGCACGTGGACACAGGCTCCAGGGCAGATCTAGATTCTCTCCTTCTCACTCGGTACTTTTCAGTACAGCTCAAGTTCTCAATAAGCTCTTCCCCAACTGCTTCATCTTTCCTGCACCTCCCTACCCATTACTGCAGGAAGGCCTATTTCTTCTGTGACTTGAAGGTTTTGGTTCATGTCTCCATTACAAATTCATCCACAATGTATTATAATTTCACTGCTTACAGATTCTTTTCCCTCATTAATTTGTGATTCTTTTTAGGGACTATAAAGACATATCTCTGCATTGACAGTGGAGATAGCACAGTGCCTGATAAACGTGTTCAACAGTTATTTGTGGAATAAATGAATGCTCTTTTCTTTAGGTTCCTAGTCTCAATTTTTTAGAGAACAGGTCACTTTTGCTCCCCAACTCTGAGTGGATGGACTCTTTTTCTTTTACCAACTCCTGCCTTGAGCCTCTCCTTGGACCTTTTTCTAAAATCTAGTTTCTTCTATATCCCCAAGGGAGAAAAAAAATTCTGTACTATAGAAACAGAAGGCATGTAAAATCAGTTAGAACCATTTCACTAAAACTTCCTTGTTGACATTAACAAAAATTATAACAAAAGCACTATTTTGAGTATTATGTACCATTCATTGTTTTATGTCATTTACATACTTTATCTTTTCTAGTCTCCTATATGACAGACAAGGAAACTGAGGCTTGAAGAGGCTAAGTAATGTCCCCCAATTCATACAGCTAAAATTCACAGTGGCAGAACTAAAATTCAATCTCCAATTTCTTTGACTCTAAATGGAGAAAGCATTTACTCTCTACCTATTTTTAAAAAACGTTTATTTTGAGAGAAAAAGAGAGAGCACGCGTGCAAGCCAGGGAGAGGCAGAGAGAGAGGGAGACAAAGAATCTGAAGAAGGCTCCATATCCTTAGTGCAGAGCCCAGCATGGGGCTTGAACTCACGAACCATGAGATCATGACCGGAGCTGGAACCAAGAGTCTGACACTCAACTGACTGAGCCATCAGGTGACCCTCTACCTGTATTTTTAAAAGGTCTTCCCAGGGGCGCCTGGGTGGCTCAGTCGGTTGAGCATCTGACTTCGGCTCAGGTCATGATCTCATGGTTCATGAGTTTGAGCCCCGCACTGGGCTCTGTGCTGACAGCTCAGAGCCTGGAGCCTGCTTCGGATTCTGTGTGTCCTTCTCTCTCTCTGCCCCTCCCCCGCTCATGCTCTGTCTCTCAAAAATAAATATATGTTAAAAAAAATTTTTTTTTCATTAAAAGGTCTTCCCACACCTTCCACAAAATAATTCTCATTCTATCTTGGTGTGTTTCTCCATCTGTAAAATTAGAGTTTTAGAAGTAAGGAGTTTTAAATTAACATCCAGCTGTTGGAGTCTATCATATTTTATTCTCAAGTCAGTAGTAATGATGATTTGTTGATGATGTCACAAAAAGAGACAATATTCAAATAATACCACCCAATAAACTCATGTCCCTGCTAATGCTCATTCTTTGTATTTGAGTACTCCTTGCTTATGCGTGGAGTTGGGGAGATTGAGAAAGGGCAGTAACAGTACCGCTCAGGGCAATATTCAACCAAAAATTTGTGTGCTCTACTGAAATTTACTTTCTGGTTAATATTCAAAACAAAGATAGGACTTTTTCCTTTTAAAAACAGACCCACTGCACTGTTCCATAGTTTTCTTTCTACCTTGATCCAGGGCCTTCTAATAATTGAAGTATACCATACGTTCAGTTAGCTGTTCAGAATTCAGAGGTACAGGTCAAATTACAAGTTTTCACCTACTTCCAGAATTGTCTCATTAATTCCTAGCCTCAAACCAGATAAATATACACTCCAATGAGATTACATAAAACAATCCTGAAGAAAACAGGGGACAAGAAGGATAGGAGTCCCAAAGATTATCAATAGTTGGTAGGAGGATGATTAAAGTCAGACTTAGGAATCATTACAAAAGAATGCCAAAAGTTATGGTCACAGAGTTAAGTGATATGTTAAGAACTGATTTTTAGATAACCCATGCCAATTACCTTGGTAAGATTTATATCAGTGTGTGTGTGTGTGTGTGAGAGAGAGAGAGTGAGAGAGAGAGAGAGAGAAGCAGCAACTATATAAACTTGTTGGCTGTATGATGTCTATATTTGGAGCTATTCTCTTAAGAAACTGAGTGAGGGGAGACCATTAGCCCTCTTGAATCTCTGTAGTTCAAATAGGGTCCAGGCACTGGTATAAATCTCTAATAAATTATGAGACACAGAATTGAGAAGCTGGTTCCCTAGTACATTATTTAGGAAATATAGTTCCTAACAAGTTATTAGATTTAATTACAGAGAAGTTATGGAGACAAATGATGAATAGGGGACTAGGTTAAAGGCAAATCTCTTTAGTGTAGAGTAACTATAGTTGATAGTCCATGCAGTTTTGGGACATGACTTGCCTATTTTTCCCCAGGGAAAGTCTGTTGAAAGAAAGTGAGCTGTGGGGCACCTGGGTGGCTCAGTCTGTTAAGCGTTTGACTCTTGATTTTGGCTCAGGTCATGATCTCACAGTTTGTGAGATCGAGTCCCACGTTGGGCTCTGCACTGACAGTGTGGAGCCTGCTTGGGGTCTTCTCTCTCCCTCTCTGTCTGCCCCTCCTCTGTTCATACGTGCTCAAATAGAAATAAACTTAAAAAAAATTTTTTTAAAAAGGAAGGGAGCTGTGAGGTCTGAATATGTGTTCTGTTTGTCCACAGGGAGGGCTGGGTCCTAGCAGTCAGTCCAAAGATACAAGTTTAGCCATTTTTTAACCATAGCTACTAATACTGGAACTCAGAGATGCATAATCCAATTGTCAGCTAACCCACACTTCCTGGAACTTCCTGACCAGCGAACCTTCATCCTAGGTCTGAAACTTAAGCAGAAGTCACCATCAACCATCACAATATAATACGAACACCTTACTCCTGCAAGATGCTTGTTAGGCAGCTGTTTATCTTCAAGATCCATTTTACTGCAATCCCAAACTCATCACAGTAATCAAGCAGGCCTCAGAAAAGCAGTAATGACTAACACATGGTTGAAAGTGAAAGTGCCATGAAAGGCAAAGAAAAGGTGTTAAGGAGATTCAGAGGTGAAACAGATTGCTTCTCCTTGGAAACTGAGAGAGGAGGGTATCGGGGTGTTATTCTTAAGAGGTCACATCTGAGCCCAATCTTGAACGCTGTAGAAGCATGAGGCCGAGAAGACCTGTTCAAGGTAGAGAGAACAACTGCAGGAGTGAGGTGGGGCGGGGGGGGGGGGGGGGGGGGGGAGTGGGCAGCATAGAAGCGGAGGAACAGAGAGAATAGCGAATAGTTAAGCTTGACTGGAATTTCAGATAAATAGAGAAAGACGGACATATTTTGGTTTTGTAAAACAATGGCCCTCTTAATTAAAATCTGGAGTCCTTTAACAGGTGAACTTTAAGAGGTGAAGTCTTGAGGGCAGGTAATGCAGTGGCTGTTCAAACATGACTAGCCCTTCTTCCTGGTGGTTTTCTTCCCTTGGATTCTGTTTATCACAGCTACTGTACAGTTTATAACACTTCACTTTTTTCTCCAGACAAAGCATGAAGAAAAGCAAAATTAAATCCTATATTACTCTGCACTCAAACAAGGTGGGGCTGCAAACTGTAATTCAACTCAATTTTCAAATGTGTTAGACAAAAAACGAAATTATCAGGAAAGTTCAAGGAAGAGTCTAACAGGAGTCACATGCCTGTTGTTTTCACCTAGAGAGCTTTCCAAGTCACTCTTCTGGTCATGTTTTTTGCAAGACTGCTCCTATCTTTCACATTGTTTCATTTTTGCAAGGGTGCAGCTTTGTCATGAGGGAATAACAAGGTTTCAAATCCCAGGCTAGGAAGTTGGGCACTATTCTACAGGCATCTGTTAAGGGTCAAAAAACTTAATGATCAGAAAAACTGTATAATCAAGGTTTCATTTAAGGAAGAATTGTCGTGGAAGGGTAGGAGATGGACCAGGCAGTGAAGGATATTAGAAATGGAAAGGTCAATTAAGAGGAAAATTCAGGAGCGCCTGGAGGGCTCAGTTGGTTAAGCCACTGACTTCGGCTCAGGTCATGATCCTGCAGTTTGTGAGTTCGAGCCCCGCGTCGGGCTCTGTGCTGACAGCTCAGAGCCTGGAGCCTGCTTCGGATTCTGTGTCTCCCTCTATACCCCTCCCCTGCTCACACTGTGTCTGTCTCTCAATGATAAATAAATTGTTTACAAAACAAGAGAGGATAATTCAATAGCCCATGTAAGGAGATATAAAGCATGAAACAGTATAAAGTGATAAAGGAGAAGAGGGAACAGAAAGGAAAAGAGACGCAGAGACAGACCTGACAACAGGTATCTACAGGACAAGGTAAGAGGATGCAAACACCAAGTTTTCTAGCTAAATCCATTTTCTAAAGCAACCACTAAGTGAGAGGGTAGCAGTATTGTGTCAGGAAATGAGGGCAGAAAAACAGTAACATGAAAACGTTACTGGAGAGGTGAGAAATTTGGTTGTGGTCACAGCTTTAGGGAACGAGAGGTTCAATACTGGAATCATGTTGAAAGCATAGTCAGAGTCATTTACAATCACAGTCAGAGAAGCTAGCATCAAAATCCAAAGCTGTGTTCAAATCAAGATTCAAAAATGTAGGACATGTGGGGTGCGCCTGGGTGGCTCAGTAGGTTAAGCGTCTGACTCTTGATTTCGGTTCAAGTCATGATCTCACAGTTTGTGAGATGGGGCCCTGCACTGGGCTCTGTGCTGATAGCACAGAGCCTGCTTAAGATTCTCTCCCTCCCTCTCTGCACCTTCCCGACTTGCTCTCTCTCTCTCTCTCTCTCTCTCAAAATAAATAAATAAACTTTAAAAAAATCTTTAAATTTAGAAAAAAAATGTAGGATATGTGACCTCAGTTCTAGAGTATTCCAACAAAGTCAGAATGAATGCCTTGTGATTCCGGATTCACATATCTATTCGGTTTGAGCTACTAAAGCCTAAAGGTTCCTGAACAAAAAATTACCATACATGAAAGATTGATAGCTATGCTATCTAATATGATTGCCATACATATTACCACCAATTACTTTATTCTCCAAGTTTCTAAATCTTTCATGAGGCACATGGCTTTGTTTTAATGAGAGTTAAGTAATTACATTGAATCTGCGTACATTTACCTCTTTTATGAACATTTCTCAGAGTTAATTTTCTTTGGACCATGTTTCTATTTTAATATCAATCATCTTAAGTCAGCAGGATAAAAGTGACTTTAACTCACTGTATCACATTTAATTGCAAATGTACTGCTATTACATCAGTGTGATTTTGAAGGATTAAAAAGCAATCATTTTCATCATTCTGTTTCAAGCCAAACAATATTCTCAAGATGATGTTCCCTGTGGTTAAGAAATATGTTGTATTTTCAGTTCCCAATATCACTGACTTCCCCATATCCTGCTTCCATTAAAAAACAATAATGACAACAACGACAACAACAACAAAAATAAGACCATTATGTTTAGGTTCTGGGCAAGTGTTGAACCAAAGCTCATTTTCCTTTACCATACTCTAATTCAACCCATTCCTGTTTCATGTATCATTTCATTCAATTTTTCCTTTATAAGAAAAGGAGCTCATTTACTTGAATACATTATAGAAAATTCAAATTAATAAATCCTGCAAGAATCTGGAAAATTACAATTATCTGATCACATTTCCTATATAAACGTTAACACCACTTTTAACTGATAAATCGGTATGATCCAATCCTGCCATCTACTGTTTCAAATGTGTAACTCTACAGCTCAAGCGAAACAAAGTGCTCAATACTAACAGTGGTTTAGCAGAAACTTTACACTAATTCCAATTTTTTTTTTTTAATGTTTATTTACTTTTGAGAGAGAGAGAGAGACAGAGACAGAGACAGAGCGGCAGAGAGAGAAGGAGACACAGAATCAAAACAGCTCCAGGTTCTGAGCTGTCAGCACAGAGCCCGATGCGGGGCTCGAACTCACGGACCATGAGATCATGACCTGAGCCGAAGTCAGCCGCGTAACCGACGGAGCCACCCAGGCGCCCCTAATTCCAATTTTGTTAACACAGTTAGATCACTGACTACATAGAACTTCATAACTCACACATGAGATCACTATGTCTCCTGGCTTTTAAAAGACAAAGTATTGACTCCTTTGTTATGAGGGTAGATGGGTATGTTTACATTCAGAAAATTTCAGCTCCTGCATTTTCCCACCTTCCTTGAGCTACGGTTACTGATGCCCTTCATGTGTAGGATTAGCGCCGTTTAGTTCCAAGTAAATCCTCAAGTGAGTACAGAATATATTAGTAGTCTTAGTCCTCCAGCAGGAGCAAGAGTTTTGCTACCTTGTATCTAACATCGGAGATGAGCCCTGGAAATGTGCTCTTCCTTTAACAAGTCAGTAGCTCTGTTGACCTTCCTTTGGATACCATGCACTGGACCTGTGTGATTGCCCCTACAACGGTCACAGATACCGATTTAAATGAAACCTTTCCCGCTTCTGGTCCTAAACTGACCCTAGTCTCCTTAAACTGCCTCCCTGATTCATGTTCTTAAGGCCCCAGCATGCCTTGTACCCAACGTACTTAACTTTTCAGAGAAGACACATTAGCTTCTTTTTAAGAATCAGTTTCGCTATTATGCCTTATTACTACCCATGCTGTCCTACATCTAAAATACTTCAACTGTTCCTTTCTGCTTTAGTTATTTCAAACTTCATTCAACAGAAACAAAGTGGGTGTATTTGACTCAAATTTCTTTAAAAGACTGGGGATTGTACCTTGAAATGCCAAACTCTTGGTGTGGCCTTTTGCCATTACTGCGTTCCCACCGGGATGACGACTGTTCAATAGGTGGCAGACCAGAAGTTCCAGGGCTCCTCCTCAGCTGGGGAGTTGGTAAGCTATTCCTACTGTGTAGTCCCTGTGGAATAATTTAACGATGATTAAAACCGTCACCCTTAGATATGCTGTGTATGTATTTTTAAAGATGACATGTAAAAATACCAATACAAAGTAGATTTTTAGTATGTACAGGAGACACAGGACATTTTATCTTGAAGATATGTCAGATTTATTCCAAATTTTACATTCTATACTATTGTTCTATTTAGTGTTCCTCCCATTAAACAATGGTTTCTGAACTCCCTACAATTTTACTAGATCTTTATTCTTTTGTACATTTTACTCCTAGTTTCATGAGAAATAAATACTTGACAATTTAAAAAGGAGGTATGAAAGATTTACCCTGAAAAACAATTTCAGAGGACAAGCTTAGGATGGGGCACCATAAGCCCTAGATCCTAAACCCTTTATATTTTCAATACAATGCTGAAGTATATAGGGTTAACCTGGAGAAACTGAAAGATTCAGAACTACCTTTTCAATTAGCAATTAAATTCAGAACACCATTAGCATTAATAGTTTACCTTAGTTTTTGAAAATATTCTAAATTGATCTAAATGTTCAATTAGCCAAAGTATTCTATTTTTTACCACTGTAAATAGGTGTTTTATTGGGATTTACATAAAACAGGTTTTGCTTCTTCTGAATTTCCCCCATCAGCAGATACTGAAACCATCTCAGAGAGATAAATATCTCTTATATTTAAGTTTTCCCAAGGATGTTGACTTTGTAAAGGTTCATAGTTACTTAGACTCAGAGTGAAAAAGTTCTTTGTGTTACAATCCTTTCTGGCTATAACTTAGGTCCATATAGTCTTTTTTAGTTCTTAACACACATATATAAGACATTTATATTAAATTATCTTTTATAATTCCTTTTTCCTTACTAATTATTTTTCTATAAATGCTGTTGTTCTTTTCTGGAGTATCAGGTTTTTCTATTCTTTTTCAAAAGCAGAGACCAATTAGATATGAAATTCAAGTAAGAAGTTTAAAGAACACAAAGAAATATGGTTTACTTCCTGGTTCTTACAGGACTTACTCCTATCAGTAGATTCCAGTACCAAAAATAAGCCTGATTAACTAAAATGTTCAGGAAATGAGGCATTTAGGCATCCTGTTTAATTAATATTATTGTTTCAAATGTTTCTAAAATGTACTAGTACACTTTTTTTTTCACACAGTAAGCACAGTAACAAATATAATATTGATATCAATAAGATTTTTCTGATTAAGATTTTTAAGAATCACTATTTTAAAAAATTGCTCTCTGTTAACTATACTTCAATAAAAAAAAGAAAAAAGTTACTATTCTAAACATCAAATGTCAATGGAAAATATAAAGGAATAGCAACATATCAAGTGAAGACTAACTCAAGAATACATAGAGTTGGGGCGCCCGGGTGGCGCAGTCGGTTAAGCGTCCGACTTCAGCCAGGTCACGATCTCACGGTCCGTGAGTTCGAGCCCCGCGTCAGGCTCTGGGCTGATGGCTTGGAGCCTGGAGCCTGTTTCCGATTCTGTGTCTCCCTCTCTCTCTGCCCCTCCCCCGTTCATGCTCTGTCTCTCTCTGTCCCAAAAATAAATAAACGTTGAAAAAACAAACAAACAAACAAAAAAAAAAACAGGGTCATTTGTAGTACCTTTAAAAAAAAAAAAAAAGAATACATAGAGTTATTTTATTGAATTTATTATTATCACTTTTTGAGGCTTGTCATTAACCTGTTCCTCATAAGTAGAGTGCTAAAAAGAATGTCATGTAACTATGTACCATTGTTAATTGGATTCCGACGAAGGCAGGTATTTTTTAAAAATAAAAGCATCACATAAGCAAAACAAAATAAAAGCATCACATAGCCACCTGTGATCTGGATTTGCAATCAGTAATTATCAAACTTTTGCCCTAATTGGGCTTCCTTAACTTTTCAACACTTCTACACCCTAATGCTGGGAACACAGTGAAATTAATTATCAAAATCCTTCCAAAACCATATTTAACTTTTTCTAAGCTCCATATACACTATTACAGTGAAAATTTAACTGCTTTGAATTTTATCTTCTCTTCATTAGTTTACCTGTAGAATAAAGTAGTTAATCTAGAACAATCTCTAAAATGTTTTTATTTCTAAAGTTTATGATGTTAGCTATCAACAAAGTCATTGAAAGCATTCTAAACAAGCATAACGTATACCTTAGAATAGTACTTATTATTTCCTAAAGAAAATCGTATTTTGAAGCATTGATATTTAAAGAAAAATTCATCCAATATCTAATGCTGGAAAAATCAATGTCTATTGGGTTATAGCAATCTCTAGTGGGTAAAGGGTGGGGGGGGAAACAGACCCAAAAAAATGTGAAAAGTCAATTTAAAATAATGTTATGTAATTCATAGAAATGAATATTATAATGATCAATTCTTTGGGGTTCAACAAGAACAATTTCGGGATCCTAAATAATACAATAAATTAATGACATGATTTGACTACTAGTTTGTTATATAAGCCTGGAATTAAATTTGTGTGGGTTTTTTTTTTTTCTGCTTTTTAAGAAACAATAATGACAATGATAAATAGTTGTAACCAAAAAAGTCATAACTGCTGATTAGAATAATTTAGAATAAAAGCTGAATATTCATTTAGAAATATTTGAGATTTATAACTACCTCTAAAGTCCCAAACAGCTCAATATACTGTATAAAAAAGCTGATCCTTGAAAAAGAAATTGTGTTTTATCTATGCTACAAAGGAGCAGTTTTAATTTGAAAACATCATTAAATGTGGTAAGTATAGGGCTGGCTGATTACTGTATCTTGACCTTGTGAAGTTTTCGATCTCCTTTCTCAGCTGGGTCCTCTACTTCCGAGCAGGGGTAAAATCCAGGAAATGGTGTGAGGGGATTAATCCTTGGCCTACAGGAACCTGAGAAAGCACCCATCAAGGAACTGATACTCCGCAGGGAAGAAATGACTTGTGGGGGAAGGGTTGGATCAATCAGAAGGTCTGACACCATATTGCGAGCCTCATTTAGCACTGAAAGATCAACTCCACTTCCACCTCCAGAATTCTAGAAAAGAAAAAAAAAGGGAAAATTATATATTTGTTACAGAAAAACCTTAACGTTTAAGAAAAACTCTGTTTTAAGTCAATATACACATACGATATACAGCAGTTCTTCCGCTTACCTTACTCCCTCAGAAGACAGTCCAGCATAGTGACTAGGCCTTGTTGCAAAGACATTGGAGTTTGAAATCTACACTTTAATCCTACTTGTATGATTTTAGGCAAGTTATTCAATATCTGAATTTTTTACTTTCTTTACCATAAAATGGAGATAGTAACATCTACCTAAGGTGAACGTGAGAATTAAGACTGATAATACATGCAAAGCACATAAGGCAGAGTACAGGGCACATATTTAAAGTACAATATGGGAATGCAAGCTGGTGCAGCCACTCTGGAAAACAGTATGAAGGTTCCTCGAAAAACTAAAAATAGAACTGCCCTATGACCCAGCAATTGCACTACTAGGCATTTATCCAAGGGATACAAGTATGCTGTTTCAAAGGGACACATGCACCCCCATGTTTATAGCAGCACTATCAACAATAGCCAAAGTATGGAAAGAGCCCAAATGTCCATCGATGGATGAATGGATAAAGAAGATGTGGTATATATATACAATGGAGTAGTACTTGGCAATCAAAAAGAATGAAATCCTGCCATTTGCAACTACGTGGATGGAACTGGAGGGTATTATGCTAAGTGAAATTAGTCAGAAGAAGACAAAAATCATATGAATTCACTCATGTGAGGACTTTAAGAGACAAAACAGAAGAACATAAGGGAAGGGAAATGGAAATAATATAAGAACAGGGAGGGGGACAAAACAGAAGAGACTCATAAATATGGAGAACAAACTGAGGGTTACTGGAGGGGTTGTGAGAGAGGGGATGGGCTAATGGGAAGGGGCACTAAGGAATCTACTCCTGAAATCATTGTTGCACTATATGCTAACTAATTTGTATGTAAATTTTAAAAAATAAAAAATAAAATTAAAAACAACAACAACAAAAAACCACAGTACAAATAATGGAGCAAGGGCTTTGTACTGTATACAGTTAGACTCTTATCCTTGAGGCAAGTTGATAGGTTTTTCATTTTGGGATTTTTTATTTTAAGATTCTCTTATTCTTTATTGGGTGACATTATGAATTAAGAACTAATTTGTAATGCAACTGTTACATGCAGGCTATTCAGTAAGTGCTGGTCTCCCAATAAATATTAGACTTTTCTTATTCTCCCCCTAAAGAATAAATAAATAAAGTGCAATAAGTAACAGTATAACCACTAATGTTACAGAAAATAAGACAAAAATACAGGAAAAACAGTGTCAGGGGTCAAAGAAGATAGTGATGATTTTGAACTGAATGGTTATCAAAAACTTCATGGAGGAGGTAACATCAGAGTTGGCCTTAAAAAATAGATAGGGATGATATTTTTAAAATTTAGAATAAATATTTCATTGATATATACATATGGTATGATTTTTACTTTTTGAAAATACACATATATGGTGTTCAACTCAATTACCCATAGAAATGAGTGCACTGATAGAACAGTGACTTGTTATATCTTGTTCTTGTTATATCTTGGTGTTCTTGTTATATCTTGAACTTACATTTGAGTGTGTCTGCAATTCATAATTATTGAACGCATTTAATGAGTTCACCAAGAAATGATTTACTAGGCATCCTCAATACATTTTGGAACTAAGAAATGTTATGAAAGTTAGAACAATAATTAAGTAAGATCTTTGCTCTTTGTGGAATTTTTTTTCCTTGTGAAGTATATTTTGTCTTCGTTTTTATTTGAAAACATTTCTATTCTTAGGGTACAGTCCAGCTATTTCTAGTATTTATAAATAAATATTTCCCTATACATGTCAAAACAGATAATTAAACATACTTTTAACAAATAGCTTCCCATAAATTTGAATTGCTGAACCAAAGTAAATGAACATGTTAAAATTTGGTCATTACTTCACATATGTTGGTTAAATCTATAAACTGCCCTCACATATGTTGGTTAAATCTATACTTCCACAAATTGTATATAACCGCATCTATTTTCCCACACCCAAATGGGAAATCTGATGATATCGGAGTTGGATGTTCCTGGTACAGATCATGTGTCATTTCTCTCCAGTTGCTTCCAAGTTCCTTTGTCTTTAGTTTTCAAACATTTCATTATGACACGGCTTGCAATAAAATTACTGGGGGGGGGGGGGGGGGTTCACATTTGGGAGTCACTCAGCTTCTCCAACTTGTAGGATTACGTTTTCTGCAAAATTTGGGGAAGTTTTCAGCCATTATTTTTTTCAAATAATCTTTTAAATTCTCTCTCTCCCTCCCTCCCTTCTGTTTCTCTCTTTCTCTCTCCCTCTCTCCCTCTCTCCCCTTCTTCCTCCCTCCCTCCTCACACTCAGACATGAATTTCGGATCTTTTATTATCCCTTAGGTCACGAAGGCTCTATTCATTTTGTTTCCATCTATTTTTTCTATGTTGTTCAAACTGGATAAATTCTATTGTTCTATCCTCCAGTTCACAGATTCTCTCCTCCGCCATCTCCACTCTGTTACTGAGCCCATTCAGCAAGTTTTGAATTTCCATTAACAGTTTTTTCAGTTCCATAATTTCCATTTCTTTCTTTTTTTATAACTTCTACAGGCCTACCTTGGAGATGCTGCAGGTTTGGCTCCAGACTGCAACAGAGCTAATATCACAATAAAGTGAGTCAAATGAATTTTTCAGTTTCCTAGTGCATATAAATGTTTACAATGTACTGTAGTCTATTGTGTGTGCAAAGGTATTATGTCTAAGAAAATGTACATACCTTAAAAAACTTTATTGCTAGAAGCACTTGGGTGGCCCAGCTGGTTAAGCTTCTGACTCTTGATTTCAACTCAGGTCATGATTTCACAAGTCATGAGTTCGAGCCCCACATTGGGCTCTGTGATGACAGGACGGAGCCTGCTTGAGACTGTCTCTCTCCCTCTCTCTGTCCATTCCCCACTCGTGCTCTTTCTCTAAATAAATAAACTTTAAAAATACTTAAAAATACTTTATTGCTAAAAAATGCTAACCATTATCTGAGTTTTCATCAAGTCACAATCTTTTTGCTGGTGGGGGGTCTTGGCTTTGATATTGATGGCTGCAGATTGATCAGGGTGGTAGCTGCTAAAGGTTGGAGTGGTTGTGGCAATTTCTTAAAATAAATGAAGTTTGCTGCATTCAACTGACTCTTCTTTTCACAAATGATTTCTCTGTAGCATGTGATACTGTGTGACAGCATTTTAAAAAATGTTTAATGTTTATTTATTTTGGGGGAGAGAGAGAGAGAGAGAGAGGGAAAAATAAGCAGGCTCCATGCTTTCAGCACAGAGCCTGATGTGGGGGCTCAGACTCACAAACCGTGAAATCATGACCTGAGCAAAAATCAAGAATTGGACACTTAACCAATTGAGCCACCCAGGCACCCCTGTGTGATAGCATTTTACCCACAGAACTCCTTTCAAACTTGGAGTCAACCCTCTCAAAACCTACTGTTGCTTTATCAAATTTATGTAATGTTCTAAATCCTTTATTGTCATTTCAACAGTCTTCACAATATCCTCACCAGGAGTAGATTCCACCTCAAGGAACCACTTTCTTTGCTCAGTCCTAGGAAGCAACTCCTCATCTGTTGAAGTTTTATCATGAGATCACAGCAATTGAGTCACATCTTCAGGCTCCACTTCTAATTTTATTTCTCTTGCTATTTCTACCACGTGTAGTTACTTTCTCCACTGAAGTCTTTTTTTAATTTTTAAAAAATATTTATTTTTGAGAGACAGAGCACAAGCAGGGTAGGGGCAGAGAGAGAGGGAGACGCAGAATCTGAAGCAGGCCCCAGGCTTTGAGCCATCAGCAGACAGCCTGATGCAGAACTCAAACTCATGAACCAGGAGATCATGACCTGAGCCAAAGTTGGACGCTTAACAGACTGAGCCACCCAGGCTCCCTCCACTGAAATCTTGAATCCCTCAGAGTCATCTATGTGGGTTGGAATCAACTTCTTCCAAATTCTGGTTAATGTTGGTATTTTGACCTCTTCCTATGAGTCATAAATGCTCTTAAGGGCATCGAGAATGGTGAATCCTTTCCAGAAGGTTTTCAATTTTCTTTGCCCAAATCCAACAGAAAAATCACTATCTATGGCAGCTGTAGCCTTACAAAATGTAGTTCTTAAATAATGAGACTTGAAAAGTCAAAAGTACTCCTTGCTCCATGGGCTACAGAATGGATGTTGTGTTAGCAGACAAGAAAAACATCAATATTGTCGCACATCTCCATCAGAGCTCTTGGGTGATCAGGTGCATTGTCAATGAGCAGTAATCTCTGAATCTTTTTTTTTTTTCCTGAGCAATCTGTTATAAAACTGGGCTTACGATGTTCGATAAACCATGCTGTACATATATGTGCTTTGCTGTTTACACAGCAGTGTCGGTTTAACATAATTTTTAAGGACCCTAAGATTTTCAGAATAGTAAATGACCACTGGCTTCAACATCAAGTCACCGTCTGCATTAGTCCCAATGAAAGAGTCCTTCAAAGGACTTGTCCTTTGAAGCTTTGAAGCTAGGCACTGACTTCTCCTCTCTGGCTGTGGAAATCCTAGGTGTCATCTTCTTCCAAAAGAAGACTGTTTCACCTACATTGAAAATCTGTTGTTTACTGTAAGCACCTTCAATAATTATCTTAGCTAGATCTTCTGGAAAACCGGCTGAAGCTTCTACGTCAGCACTCCCTTGAACTTTTATGTTATAGAGATGGCTTCCTTCCTTAAACCTCAGGAACCAACCTCTACTACTTTCAGACTTTTCTTCCACAGCTTCCTCACCTCTCAGCCTTCACAGAATTAAGGAGAGTTAGGGCCCTGCTCTGGATTAGGCTTTGGCTGAAGGGACTATTGCGGCTGATCTTCTATCCATACCACGAAAACTTCCTCCGTATCACAGCAGTAAGGCTGTTTCACTTTCTTATCATTCACGTATTCACTGAAGTAGCACTTTGAATTTCCTTCAAGAACTTTTCCTTTGCATTCACAGCTTGAATGGATGATGCAAGAGGCCTAGCTTTTGGCCCATCTCAGCTTTCGATATGCTTTCCTCGCTAAGCTTAATCACTTCTAGCTTTTGACTTAAAGTGAGAGATGTGTGGCACTTTCACTTGAACACTTAGAGGGCACTGCACGGTTATTAACTGACCTAATTTCAGTATTGTTGCATCTCAGGGAACAAGGAGGCCCAGGAGGAGAGAGATGGGGGAATGGATAGTCGGTGGAGCAGTCATGACACACACATTTACCAATTAAGCTCACCACCTTGCATGAGCATGATTCATGGCACCCCAGAACAATTACAATAGTAACACCAAAGATCACTGATCACAGATTACCATAAAAAGTATAATAATGAAAAAGTTTGAAATATTTTCACAATTACCAAAATGTGTTCGAAAAACATGAAGTGAACAAATGCTGTTGTTAAAATGGCAAAAATAAACTTGCCGATGCAGGATTGCTACAAACCTTCAGTTTGCAAAAAACACAGTATCTGCCAGGTGCAATAAAGTAAAACACAATAAAAGGAGGTGTGTCTGTACTTTTGTTGTTGTTGTTGTTGAGATTTTCTATTTTGTATTTGTAATTGCTTGTTAGAACATTTGTATGATGGCTGCTTTAAAATTTCTTGCCAGATAATTCCAAATCTGATTCAATGTGGTGTGAAGAATTGATGGTCTTTTCTCACTCAAGTTGTGGTTTTCCTGGTTCTTGGTATAACAAGCGATTTTTTTATTTTATCATCAACATTTTGGCTATTATCCTAGAAGACTGAGTCCTATTTAAATCTTTTGTATTAAGAGGCAGGCTCTTTGCTTCGATAAAGCACACAGGTCCTGGTCTGCTTCTTCAGGCTGTGGTTCTAATGACAATTAGTTTTCAGGGCACTCATAGTAAGTACTATTTCACACTGCATGACTTTTTTTCCGGTGCCACAAGGGTTTCCACGGGACCCTGCTAGTACCTCTGTTGGTGAGGATATGGGAGGAGGGAAGGAGGAATGTCCTCAGATTGAGCCACCTGGTACCTCCAGGTGGGGGAGGAGAGTCTCTAGGCCACAGAAACAAAGAGCACTTTCTGGGCTAGGCACATGCTGTGACAGTACCCCTTTTGCCAGACCCCCTGGCCACTCAGTCTCTCACTGGGTAAGGAGAATCTCATGCCCAGTAGGGAATGAGAGTACCTCCCTGGATCTCTTACTGTCAGTGGAGTTCTTGGTCACTTTTCCCTTGCTAGAGCAACCAGACTCACTTGGTATAGTTCGAGGGCTCTCATTTAATCTTAGGGAAGGAACGAGCCTACCTGCATCACATTCTGTTGCTGGGCTGGGGAGTCAGGACCTGCATCACCTTTTGCTGTTAGGCAGGGGTTTTAGGAAACTCGATCACTATTGTTTTCCTCCATTAGTAGGGTCCCTAACTAGTCTACCCTCCTCTTTCCATTTTTCAGAGTTCTCCTTTGGTTGCCCCTTGTTATTTCTGGAGTTTATAGGGGTGCCTGGGTGGCTCAGTCGGTTGAGCAGCCGACTTCGGCTCAGGTCATGATCTCGCGGTCCATGAGTTCGAGCCCCACGTCGGGCTCTGTGCTGACAGCTCAGAGCCTGGAGCCTGCTACGGATTCTGTGTCTCCCTCTCTCTCTGCTCCTCCCCTGTTCATGCTCTGTCTCTCTCTGTCTCAAAAAATAAATAAACATTAAAAAAAATATATTTCTGGAGTTTATAGTTATACTTAGTGGAGAGGAGAGGGGAGAATTAACCCTGAAGATACACACAGAGCACATAGAGTGATGTGCAGTACATACAGGTAAAGTACAATAAATATTACTATTAATATGGAAAAGTGAGGAGATAAAAATACAAACAGAGTGGCATCAGAGTTCAAAGAAGATACATAAAATTTTAATCTGAATGGTTAACAGAAACTTTATGGAAGGGGTAGCATTTGAGCTGAGATGTTAATTTGGTAGGATTTTATTTATAAAGATTAGGGGAAAATATTTTACGACAAAACTAAAAATGTATTTGGGGGAGTTCATTCTTCAAGAAAGAGCACAAATAAAGGTACAAAAGTGGTAAAATGGCAAAGTACAAGGAACATGAAATTTAAGTACAGGCTTCATTTTTTTTTTTTTTTTTTTTTTTTAAGAGCACTAGAACATAAGGTTGGAGGCATGTGGGGACCAAATTTTTGAGAACACCAGATTCCAGGCTCACAGATCTGAGCAGCAGAGAATCATGGATTTTGAGCAGGTTAAAGAGGAAGAACAAAGTGGGGAAAGAGAAAAGGAAGTAACAGAGGGCCCTGGAATATTAGAGAGGATGAAAAGACAGTTAACAACTGACAGAAATATGGGAAAACAGCATCCCAGGCCAGGAGACCAGCAAGTGTGAAGACCCGAAAGCACAGGCTGCCTAGCTTCTTTGAAGAATAACAAGAAGGCCAGAGTAACTGGTGCAGAGTGAATAAAGGAGAAATTAGTACAACATGAGGGCAGAGAAGTAAAAGGGAGTAAAATAAGGGATCATGTTGTGCAAGGTCATTTAAGTCCATGACAAGAACTTGAACTTTTTTCTGGGTAAGAACAGTATAGTAAGCAAGAGTGACAATTTTTTTTTTAACATTATTTATTATTGAGAGAGACAGACAGACAGACAGACAGAGCATGAGCAGGGGAGGGGCAGAGAGAGAGGGTGGGGAGGCAGGCAGACTTGGTGGCTTTATTTCACCTGCAAATGCTAAAATATTTACTCTCGGGGCGCCTGGGTGGCGCAGTCGGTTAAGCGTCCGACTTCAGCCAGGTCACGATCTCGTGGTCCGTGAGTTCGAGCCCCGCGTCGGGCTCTGGGCTGATGGCTCAGAGCCTGGAGCCTGTTTCCGATTCTGTGTCTCCCTCTCTCTCTGTCCCTCCCCCGTTCATGCTCTGTCTCTCTCTGTCCCAAAAATAAATAAACGTTGAAAAAAAAAAATTAAAATATTTACTCTCTGGTCCTTTATAAAAAACATTTTGCTAAGTCCTGTCTTATAATTTCAGAGATACTTAGTATTCATTATTACTGAAATTAATATAAGATTAGCTCACATTTTTATTCAATGCTACTATCTCCCAGGCACTTTATTATTATTATATTATTATTATTATCATCATCATCATCATCAACATCATCATCAGCCCTCTGAAAGAAGTGGTATATTTCCTAATTTATAGGTGAGAAAATAGGTTCAGAGTGACTTAAGAGGCTTGCCTTATTTTTCAAAAGAAGGCTGTATCAACCCAACTCTTCTGCCTAGAATAACTAGTCTAGAAAAGAAAATGGACTAAACTAGTACGTTTCAAAGCCTCAGAGCACAGCCAAGCAGCCAGGACTTGAAAGAATAAGACCTCAGAGTTAAAAAATTAAAATGAACCCCACTATTCTGTGCTACTTTTTCCCCTCAAGGAAACCGCTGTAGATTCATAACTGGCCAGGGCAGAGAGGAGAAGCAGCAGAGCAGTTAAGAGGCTAGGAAATAAAGTAGAGCTTTCTGTCATCTCAGGAGGCTAGCAGACTAAAACTGGAGTTCAGGGTTATCACGACAGGCAGAGCTTTAAAGGCTAAGCAAGCACTCTGAGAGAAGAAACAAAACCAAGCTTGAATTCAGAGCAGCTTTGCCCCTAAAGGCATTTGCCAATTTGCAAACAGTGGCCAAGAGATGGAGAAACCAAGCAAAATTTCTCAAAAAGATTTCTATTTTGAAAGTAAAACAAAGGGGCGCCTGGGTGGCTCAGTCAGTTGAGCGTCTGACTTCAGCTCAGGTCATGATCTCACAGTCCCTGAGTTCAAGCCTCACATTGGGCACTGTGCTGACAGCTCGGAGCCTGGAGCCTGCTTCGGATTCTGTGTCTCCGTCTCTCCCTCTCCCTCTCTCTCTCTTTGCCCTCTCCCACCACATTTGCTTTCCCCTCCTCAAAAATAAATAAACATTAAAAAAATTTTAATTAAAAAAAAAAGTAAAATAGAGCTTTCAGCAGTCTCAATGCTGGAGGGAACAACAGAAAGAGTTACTAGAAAACACATCAGTAACTAAGCTGTTATAAGAAAAGATAGGGGCGCCTGGGTGGCTCAGCCGGTTGAGCGTCCGACTTCAGCTCAGGTCATGATCTCACAGTTTGTGGGTTCAAGCCCCGCATCAAGCTCTGTGCTGACCGCTTGCTCAGAGCCTGGAGCTGCTTCAGATTCTGTGTCTCCTTCTCTCTCTGCCCCTCCCCCGCTCACACTTTGTCTCACTCTGTTTCTCAAAAATAAATAAATGTAAAGAAAATTAAAAAAAAAAGATAGAAAACCTGAATAGACCTAAAACTATTAAAGAAACTGAATCCATAGTTTAAAATTTGCTCATTAAAAAAAACTCCAAACTGAGATGGCTTCACCAGAACATTCTTTTAAACATTAAAGGAAGAAAGAATACCAATCTTACCAAACTTTTCTAGATAACAGAGACTGAATATACCACTTTATAAGGCTACTGTAACCTTTATACCAAAAACATGACAAGAACATTATGGAAAACAAGAATTGTGGGGCCAATTCTCTCTCATAAACGTGGATACAAAATTCTAAAACAAAATATTAATAGTATCCAGTGATACATATATACATTTTATATACATTTATACATTTTTTAAATATCTTTATCAAATTTGCTTTATTCTGGGAATATGGAGATGGTTCAACACAGACACAGAATTAAACAATATGATTCACCACATTAAAAGAGTAAATGGAAAAAAATCCAGGAATCATCTCAATAGATGCAGAAAAACCATCTGATAAAAATTCTACACCCATTCATGACTAAAAAGAGAAAAAATGTCCTTAGTAAATTAGGATTAGAATGGAACTTCCTTAATCTGATAAAGGGCATCTACAGAAAACATTAGTGATATTTTCATCAAAAGACATCATGATAAACCAGACTGGGAGAAGACATTTTTAAATACATACACTTTAACATACATACTATACATACCTATACATATATGTGTGTGTATATACACATATATACATATATACACACATATATACGTGTGTGTGTGTGTGTGTGTGTGTGTGTGTGTGTGTGTGTGTATTCATGTCTGAAATACACAAAAAATCCTACTGGTCACCAAGTAAAAGGTAAATAATCAGTATTAAAATAGGAAAAAACCTGACCAGAGAATATCTGGGTAGCCAATTAACATAAGATCCTCAACCTGATGAGTCATCAGTGAAATGCAATTATTAAAAGCACAATGATAATACTGCTTCACAGCTACCATAATGATTTAAAACAGACACTACCAAGTGTTGACAACGATGTGGAATAACTGGAACTATCAGAGGCTGATGGTTGGGTAAAATCTGATACAATCTCTTTGGAAAATTACTGAGTACTATCTACTGAAACTCAGCATATGCATGCATACTCGATGAGCTAGCAATCTACTCTAAGATATATACCCAACAAAAGACATCAAAAGTGTTCCAGCAGCATTACTTGCAATAGCCACGAAGGGGTTCAGGACAGGCCCTCCCAGAATGTGCCACTTTGGCATGTGGATTATTTTTAAGCTGAAGGCCCTTGAGATCCTGTGGCCCCATGAGAAGCTTTTGCCCCTCCCTTAACTAACAGAAGAATCTATATTGGCGGGGGGGGGGGGGGTCCCCAGAATAAGGGTTATTAGCAGAGATCATGTTTTTTAAGATTTTATTTTTAGGTAATCTTTACACCCAATGTGGGCTCAAACCTATACCCCAAGATCAAGAGTTACATGCTCTACCTGACTAAGCCAGCCAGAAGGCCCCAGCAGAGATCAATTTTATCTGGGGGAACCATCTGTACAGCAGGGCAAACATCTAATTACCAAACATATGCTCTACTTACCTCCCTGTGAATTATATTCCTTTCCTCTGAAGTTCCAGACCCATGCCCCCTTTCTCCTTAGTTGAGAATGACATATATACCTTATTTTGCCTGATTATTTTTGGAATTTCCATGTCTGTGTGGACTCCCTATACAGATGCCTATTAAATTTGATTTTCTCCTGTTCATCTATCTTATGCCAATTTGATTCTTAGCCCAGCTAGAAGGACCTTTGAGGAGGAATTCTTGCTTCCTGACAGCCAAAAATGAAAATTAAAAAGAAAAAGTCCATCTACTATAGGATGAAAAAATTGGAGTATATTCATTCAATGAACTACTAAATAGAATGAAAATGAATGAATTACTGCTATGTGCAATATTAGTCTCCTAAATATAATTTTGAAAGAAAGAAGCAAAAAATACATATCATTAATTCCACTCATATAAAATTCAAAGACAGAAAAACTAAGTTGTGATGACAAAAATCAACATTGATATAATGCTTGGGAGAAGTTGATGACCAGGAGGGGAACATAAGGGGGGACTTTGGGGGAGCTGAATTCTTCATCTGAAAGACAATCACATGTATATAATCACTTTGAGAGAATTCATCAAGTTGTACACTTACGACTTACACATTTTTATATATGAATGTTACACTAAAAATTTTTTTAGAGGATGAGAAAGAGGAAGAGGAAGAGAGGGAGGAAAGAGGGAGACAGGTATCTGATATCACATACCAGTCTGTATGACTACAAGCCCATGCTTTTAACCAGGACTGCTTATTTATCTTTAGATTTTACTAATAATTTAAATACTCTATTAATTGAAAACTGAGGATCTTGGTGGATATAACTGATGAGAAAGCCCTTGTGTAGGTCAAAGAACCAGCCCTTTTTAGGTCATAAGTGGCCTTCTTGATTTCATTTGACTGCAATAATTACATTTTTATTCACCAAAATCCAGAAAATATTTCATTCTTATGGGCTATTGTGGATATTCCATTCACATTTTAAAAATAAAACACATTCAAAGGAATATTCATTTTTTAAAAATTGGTATAGAGACAACTAACTAAATAAATCTAATTAATGGGTAATGTTTCTGTAAATACAAAGAACAGAGATTTGATATTTACTGATATTTATCGATTAGCATGAAAACCATCAGGTTTCAAAACAGTACATTAACCATAATATTATAATTTTTGTAGAATAGATACATAGATTTTAATACAATGGAAAAATGGGAAAAGATCTGTAAAGATATACATCAAAAGTTAACATAATTAACATAGTTATTGTTTGATGTTTAGAAATGGCTTTTCTTCTTTCTCTTATATATGTATTTTCAATTCTGTTATGAATAGATATTACTTAAGTGACCAAAAAAGTTTAAAAGTACATATTGGGGCACCTGGGTGGCTCAGTCAGTTGTGTCTGACTTCAGCTCAGGTCACAATCTCACAGTTTGTGAATTCGAGCCCCGCATCAGGCTCTCTGTCAGCATGGAGCCTACTTAAGATCCTCTACCCCCCTCCCTCTCTCTCACATTCTCTCTCAAAAATAGATAAACATTAAAAAAAATTTTTTAAAGAAAAAGAGTATATATTATAGGATTTTATTTGTATATATGAAGTTCATCAATAAGCAAAACTAACTACTCAAAGTCAAGATAGACATTATCTTTGGGGATATAGGAAATAACCCCTAATGGTGTATAAGTAAGGCTTCTGGAATGCTGGTAAAGTTCTACTTCTGGATGTTTGTCCTAGTCACATGGGATGTTTAGTTTGTGAAACTTCATCAAGCTATGCACTTTTCTTTTACATATACATATATGTTTTTTAAGTACACTTCATGCCCAGCACAGAGTCCAGCTCGGGGCTTGAACTCACGACACAACCCTAGATCAACACCTGAGCTAAGATGAAGGGTAGGATGCTTGACTGACCAGGACACCTAGGTACCCCAGGCTGTGTACTTTTCTGTATGTATAATTCAATTAGAAGTTTATCAAAAACTCTAAGTAGAGTGTTTTCATTTCCTTAACAAAATGCCACTTGTTTTTGCTTTTTCTCATATATGGCCTTAAATCTTTTTTTTTCCCTGCTGTCAATCAGTTGCCCACAATAAGAAAAAAAAATCTCATCCTTAATATGGAATTAGTAGTTTATTCTGAGCCCAGATTATATGAGTAACATTTAAAAAATAACTCTTGGGGCGCCTGGGTGGCTCAGTCAGTTGAGTGTCTGACTTTGGCTCAGGTCATGATCTCACGGTTCACAAGTTTGAGTCCTACATCAGGCTCTGTGCTGACAGCTCAGAGCCTGGAGTCTGCTTCGAATTCTGTGGCTCCTTCTCTCTCTGCCCTCCCCTGCTCATGCTCTCTCTCTCAAAAATAAACAAACATTAAAAATTTTAAAAACTTATATAAGTATGGTTTCTTCTTCTTCCTTACAATTAAAATGTATTAAAAAAACAAACAACTAATACCTAAATGAAAGTTCTGTTCATTTTAGTTCAGTTAAAGAAAATCTTATGAAAAAATTTTTTTAAATGTCAGAAGTTCCATTACAGGGGTGCCTGGGTGACTCAGTCAGTTAAGCATCCCACTTCGGTTCCAGTCATGATTTCACAGTTCATGAGTTCAAGCCCCACGTCATGCTCTATGCTGACAGCTCAGAGCCCAGAGCCTGCTTCAGATTCTGTGTCTCCCTCTCTGTCTGCCCCTGCCCTGCTCATGCTCTGTCTCTCTCTCCTTCAAAAATAAAAAAAATAAAAATAAATAAAAATAAAAAGTTTCGTTAAAGTACACCTAAAACTTTAACATTATGTGTCAACTATACTTCCAACTAAAAAAAGTTTCCGGAGCACCTGGGTGGCTCAGTTGGTTGAGAGTCCGACTTTGGCTTAGGTCATGATCTCGCTGTTCCTGAGTTTGAGCCCCGCATCGGGCTCTGTGCTGGCAGCTTAGAGTCTGGAGCCTGCTTCAGATTCTGTGTCTCCCTCTCTCTCTCTGTCCCTCCCCTGCTCATGCTCTGTATCTCTCTCTTCTCAAAAATAAATAAACATTATTAAAAAAGTTTCATTACAGATATTAGTTATTAGTGATATTATTTAAATTTACCTGATAATGAGGTTTATACCATTGCTTTAAGTCCCAGTCCCAAAGAATCATCTGGAAAAAAAAAAAAAATTTAGTTACAAACCAGAATCCAACAAACAAACATATGTAAAGACAAAATGGAACATCTTTAATTACAGATACCTAAAATAGCTTACAGCTTGGGAGGGGAATTGGGAAGGTAATAGTAAAAATTATCTCTAGGCAGAATATTCCATAAATTATGTACTCTGTGATTGAGAAATCAAAAGAATAAAGTCACTATAATAAGCCATATTAAATAACAAAATATCTATTACCACAAAAAGGAAAATACAAATCAAAATAACACCTATTTACTAAAAAATACAAGAAAAATGACAAATCATCAGAAACTCTCCCTGTCCCCACCGTCTTCAAAGGATCATCACTCACCATCCTAAACCAGTGTCAATGGGTGGTGCTATTTCCTTACTAATAAGGCACCTGTCAAAATCCATTTTCAAAGCTTATCCTTGGGGTTAGATTAAGTACCAATCGTAGCTGATTATAAAAAGCAACACTCAACCCTTTTGATATGCAGATAATTATGATGGTTTTCCTGTCTCTTTAAAGGCTGTCAGTGATAACTTCTTAGTCCCAGACTAATCTTTTCCTGTCCTTTTAATTCCCAGCAGACTTTTCTGGCTGCTTCCCCTTCCAATAGTCCCTATGCTCCAGGAGAAAAAAATTAGCTTTCATTTAGCAAGCTATAACTGCTACCTATAGTTAATCCTAAATTTCTTTTAAGATTTTTTAGTTAACAAATAGATCTCCTTTTGCCTAAATAGATTATAATTGCAATTTTCTACACAGTTTTGAACCCTAGTCTTGAATTTAAACCTAACTTGTAATACAATCACCTGATTTCCATATACTGAACTATTGTTTTTTTCAAGCCCCCAGTAGGGGGGCTCCAACTCACAACCCAGAGATCAAGAGTTACACACACTACCAACTGAGCCCGCCAGATGCCCCTATACTGAACTATTTGTATTGTTTTTTGTCATTAGGTCCTCTGTCTCCAGGTTGCAAAAGATCTTAAAAGTATTATCCACTCTATCATTGGTCCAATATTTTATCAGGAGTTGGCAGATTTTCTTCTGTAAAGGGATAGATAGTAAATATTTTAGGCTTTGCAAGCTACCTAAGGTCATTATGACATAATCTTTTTTTTGTTTTACAACCCTTTAAAAATGCAAAAACATTCTTAGCTCAAGAGCCACACAAAAACAGGCTCCCTGGCTGTCTGATTTCATAGATGGGCTATAGCTTGCTGAACCTTATTGTATATAATATTCTCCCCTGCTTAATCACTCAAAACATTGTCAGCTGTCATTATCTCCATGTCCTCGTCAACATCCTTGCAGAAGGTCATCTCTTTGCCAGTGAAAAGAAACCTGTTCCTTCCCAAAGAAAATGCAGACATACTATGACCACTTATAAAATTCATGGGCCAGTACCACAAAATGGCTATAGTAGAACTATATGCAAAACACATCATGAATATTAGTAGGTTCACTAAATTTATGCAGTACTTTATATGGCTTTAAGTGTAATCCTGATATAATTATTTCAGGTTGTGATTTGACCAGGATACATTCCAGGTTCTATAGACATTTAGTTAATGCAGTTTAAGATGTTAATAACTTTCTAAAACACTCACATTAAGCATAGCATAACTTAAATCCCCGAGTTTCTTTTATACTTGGTACTGCTGGGCTCCATTTTGTCCATGCTATTCTTATACAATAAAAACCTGCAATACTTCCGTCCTTAATTTAGCCTGTCAACGTTTTCTTTTGAGATTGAGGATGTCAACTAGCCTATTCACCATTCCGCTCATTGTTTGTAAATCTGATGTTTTCTTAAGTACACCAATAAAAGTACAGAATAGATAGGTGTGAGGCCAGAGCCACAGGATGGGTCATCCAAAATAACCCAGGAGATACGCATCAATTCACTAATTTGCATTCTAAATCTACAGACTTGCCCAAGTGTACTGTCATCCAATCCATACTTATACATTTCTTCTACAAGCATGCCATCCAACAGTGCCTATTCCACATGCCAATTCCTCATATTCCCAATTCATCAGTCTAGGTAGAAGCTGATCTCTTGCTAAATCAAGCACATTTGCAGGAGGACAGCTTCTTAACAGTGAGTCTTCCTTGCGCCTCACTTCATTCACCTGTATAATTAAATAAATACTATCTTTTTCAAGGTTTGTACTCTAATGCCAGAACTGTATTTGTATTCGTGTCACGCATTCTTACTGGTTGTCCTGTCCCTCCCAAGCTGGTGAAAATTTGTTCCCGGGAAACAAAAAACATCTTAAAACTAATAAAATGGGCGTATAGCCCTCCAAACGCCACAGTATATAAACAGGCCGTCAATCTACTGTACTGAAATTTCATAGAGGGGAAGGGATGACTGGAGGAAAAACAGTGTTTAAAACAGCTCCTTAGGGGAGTGATAATGAAAATAAGGTTGCGAAATACTGAAATAAAGTAGTCTAGCTTCTTGCTTACAATCTGAGAGACCGTTCCAGGATGCCTACTCAGAAGCTGGTGCTAACATGAGAGGTGATGTATACTCTATTCTAACGGCTCTTGCAGGTTTTTGTCTGAAAACCTGCATGTTAAGAACTGAAAACAGATACCATGAAAGTCACAAACTTCTGGTAGACAGTCTTCTATTTAATTTGAACTAGCATATTAGTGATTTTGAAAAAAAAACAAAAACAAAATTTTTGCATGAGTAGTAGATGTATGATCCAGAAGTTCCTTAGGTATATATTAGAGCAGTCTTATTCCAAGTGTGGTCCACAATAAAATAAAGAAATTAGGATACATGTTTAATAATTTTTATAGCAATTAAACATTGCCAAAAGATTTTTAGTGAATTTTACCAAAGCATCAATCCACAACAAATTGAGAGAAAAACCTTTCCAAAGCTTGAACTTTGCTATATGGTTTAATATAAATGCACATAGCTGCGCTGTTTGGAGTAGCAAAAAAAAAACTAGATACAACCCAAATGTCTGTCCATAACAAAAGGGAGAAATTTGTGTATATTCATACAATGCAATACAATGATGACAATAAATGAAGTACAGCTCCATACTATATAAATAAATCCCAGAAACATACGATTGAATGAGAAAAACAAGTCACAGAAGGATACATACAGTAGTAATTTCACACATGTAAAATATACTGAAATATACTTTTTAAGAATATAAATACATGAGAAACTATAAAGAAATGCAGTATGGGGGAGCCTGGGTGGCTCAGTTAGTTAAATGTCTGACTTGGGCTTAGGTCATGATCTCGTGGTTCCTGAGTTCCAGCCCCGCATCAGACCCTCTGCTGTCAGCGCAGAACCCGCTTCAGATCCTCTGTCTCCCTCTCTGTCTTCTCCTTCCCCACTTGCACTCTCTCTCAAAAATAGTCAAACATTTAAAAAAAAAAATCAGTATGGTGATTGAATCTAAGGGAAAAGAGAAGGAAATTAGATCTGGGAGTGGTGTACAAGGCACTTCAAACTTAATGGTAATGTTCAAAATTAATGGTAAAGGAGAATTGATGGTGTTTGTTATTCTTCATCTATACTTTATGCAAATTTTACAAGTTTTTGTTAAGCTTCAATTAAAAAATTAAGAATTTAGATAGGTAAGGAAGTGAAGACGGTGACTAGCAAAAACTCTTGAGAAATCACGCTGGAAATGGCGAGAATGAAATGGAACAACAGTTGGAGAAGAAGGTGGGGATAATATTTTGTTGTTGTTGTTAACCTGGTAGGCTCTAGAACTTGTCTATACTTGACAGGAATGATCCAGGACAGTAGGAGCACTAATAATACAGGATAAATTGAGACAGATTCAAAGTAATAATACCCTTAATGAAAACATTGCTCAATGTCTCTATAATATTAGGACTTAGATAAAATTTAGGAAATACTAGGAAATAGTAATGGAGTATTCACTATTATTTATCAGATTATGATTTGTGAATCACTAGTCATTTGTCAGTGGTCTGGAATATTTAGAGGGCAAAAGGAATCAATTTAGCTTATAAATACTTCAGAATTGTGAAATAGAAGATTAATTCTGATTTCCACACAAATATCATCTTTTTTTAAGGTTATTTATTTTTGAAAGAAAGAGACAGAAACACAGCACAAGTGGGGGAGGGACAGAGAGAGAGAGGAAGACAGAGCATTAGAAGCAGGCTCCAGGCTCTGTGCTCTCAGCACAGAGCCCAACATGAGGCTCAAACTCACGAGCCACGAGATCACGACCTGAGCCAAAGTCAGAGGCTTAACCAACTGAACCACCCAGGCGCTCCTCATCATTTTCATCTTAATAACTATTATATTCTTCAAAGCTGGGCAGGTGCCCTAGGTCTGTGTTATTCTTTACAAGTCATCTTATCTAAAGTATTTTTAGGTCATTCAAATATTCTTTACATCTGTTAAATCTGCATTCTTTTCATTGTTGTTGCATTATATCTCCAATCAAAAAACTAAATGGTTCTAAGTTGGTTTCCTAAAGCTTAATTAAGGTGTTGATAAAAACAAACATAAATAACTCAGAATAAATGCTAAGCCTAGATCAAGAACAAGACTCCAATGCAAATGCAATACAAATCTCTGGGTGTGAGAATACCACACAAACCCATAAAAACAAAAATATTACTAGGGCATACGATAGTGAGTATCGACAAGCTAATTTTGGGGGCTCAGTTGGTTGACCATCTAACCCTTGATTTCGGCTCAGGTCATGATCTCACAGTTCCTGGGATGGAGCCTAGCTGACAGCATGGAGCTTGCCGAGGAATTCTCTCTCTCTCTCTCTCTCTCTCTCTCTCTCACCTGAGCACACATGTGCATGCACACGTGCTCTCTCTCTTTCTCTCTCAAAATAAATAACCTTTAAAAAAATAAAAGCTAATTTTTTAAAATTATTTTTTTAATGGTTATTTATTTTGAGAGAGAGGGAGGGAAAGGGAGCACACTGAGCAAGGGAGGGGCAGAGAGAAAAGGAGAGAGAGCATCTGAAGCAGTCTCTGTGCCAACAGCAGAGAACCCGATGCAGGGCTCAAACTCACAAACCATAAGATCATGATCTGAGTCCAAGTCAGACGCTTAACCGACTGAGATACCTAGGCACCCCAAAGCTTATATTTTTTAGACTTGTAATTCTTTCACTCTATATTCTTCTGCATGGTTTTCACTTTGAAACTTTATCAAATAATGATGATATGAAGCCGTGGAAACTTTCATGGCCTATACAAACAAAACATAAAAATGTTTTCGGTAGACCAACAGAATTTTTCTAGAACAAGCACGTAATGCTTTCTTACATGAAACTGAAGATTTTTGTTCCTAAAACAGAAGAGACAAAAACTACAGAGGCACCATTCAGATTCTGTGCTCCTCAATGCAAAAGCATATTAAAGAAAAGATAAACTATTGCCAAGAGATTTATAAAGTCAGCCACACAGATGATAAACATTATGCTGGAAGAGTGAACAGATTAATTAATTTCCAACATATACTTGCCATATGACACCTTGGGACATCACAGAATTGAAAAGGCATATAATGTAAAAAAGTAACTACTGGGGCTCCTGTGTGGCTCAGTCAGTTAAGTGTCCAACATCAACTCAAATCATGATCTCATGGACAGTTCATGGGTTTGAGCCCTGCATTGGGCTCTGTGATGACAGCTCAGAGCCTGGAGCCTGCTTTGGATTCTGTCTCCCCCTCTCTCTGCCCCTCCTCCACTTGCACGCTGTGTCTCTCTCTCAAAAATAAACAAACATTAAGAAAAAATTTTTTAAAGAGTACTGTCACATTTGCATACAGTAGATATTTTACTTTATTGCTGGATAAATGCATTCATGTGCTAAGTCTGAATCAGCTCTTGGTGTATATGCAATACACATGAGGAAGGGTCGCAAACAAATTTTTATGTGTTTATCACTGAAAATCCATGCTACAAAAGATGATATTTTCCCCTATGTAATGATTATTTTGTGAACTCTGTCAGAAACTGAAAAATGTGTGTTGGAATAAGTTCTAAAAGAATTACTTATCTGTACAGCAAGGAAAAGTCTTGCTAAACAATGACAATAACTCCTAACTGCAAGTTTATATGCTACTTTATTCACAGAAAACAGCTGGTGATTAAAACACATATGCCGGTCATAATTCAATGTTAAAGAAATAGCATAAATGTAAATGCACTCAATTTTTGGGCACAGAGTATACATCTTTTCAGTGTGCTATGGAAAATGAGGCACAAAAAAAAAAGAAAGAAAATGAGGCAAATATAAAAATATTAAAAAATAAAATATAAACACAAATAGTAAATATAACAGAAGTGTTTTTCTAGATGAGTCACATAGAACTTCTATTTCTCAAGCTTTTAAGTATGATAATGCCCATTAACTTAGCAACTGACACAACCCTGAAAATAATCTGCAGTGAGAAATCTCTTCACAATTGGCAGGGTCCATGTTGAATATTCAAAACCAACAGCCACAAACACTTGCTGCCTTCCATCACCAATTATGGGTTTGCTTGGATTTTTCTAATTTAAGAGAAATAGAGAAAAGAAAAGAATTTGGTTGGAGATAGGATGAATCTACAACACACAACCTATTTACTCATCAGCGAGCTGCAACAGAGATACCCTCAATACTGTAAACAATGTTCACGGATATAAAAATACTAGAATTTTTTAGTTTTTAAAAATTACATGAATCATTTTTATACATTTATCTAAAATTAGTAGGTGCCTACCATGCATAATGAATACACAGTGGATAGTATACAGATATTAAAATTTAAGAAGAATTGGTAGAAACATTCATTCTTCCTGTGTAATAATATATAGCTCTTTTAAAATCTTACTTCCAAGTAAACAGTGTATCAGTATATGTCCTGTATATATGTTGTTCCCAAGTCAGCAAAATTTTAGGCACTAAACTTTAGTACCAATACCAAAGTAGATCATGTAAATAATTTAAATATAAAAATAAGTAATTTAAATTAGCTAAATTTTGAAGCACAGTAAAAAAAGAAGTTATAGTGGGTATGGTAGGCTTTCAAAATATGGTTCTACTATAAGACATTGTTTAATAATGAAAGCATGAAATTTTAAGTGCTGTTTTAGGAGCTTCCAATATTATATCCATCTGTTTCCTTCTAAGCTCGAATATAATATAGTATCAGAAATCGTTATATATTTTCACATACTACAGTAATCTGTTCAAAACTAATTTTAAAAACAGCATTTAAGTAACATATGAGGTGTATACTATTAAAAAATGTTTTTAGTTGATTTGATAAAAGGAACCCAAGACTATGCCTTCATATAAATTCAACTTTGTGGTTAAAAAACTGAATCCTGATAAAAGTTTCTGTTTGAATATGTTTGTAAGTCCAACATGCTTCACAGAGCTCTGCAAAACCACCAACACCACAGTGAAACATCAGCAGTACAACCAGGAGATGTTATCAGGGTCAATTACGTCAATGAGGTTTTATTTCATTGTTCCCTATGTAGCCAAAAAGAAAAACATATATGTGCCTTAAGTCAAACTTACATTACTGTTGTACTTAGGTGAAATTTAAAAAGTATTATGGTACAGCTGTGAATTAACTGTTACGATACCTTTTATTCTTTTATTTCTTAGTGACATTTTACTTGAGCTTTGTGTATAAATCTATCCTAATGAAATTGGCTGAATTTCAGTATTCCCAAGTTTTTCTGTATCTATGCTTTCCAACTCAGACCCAATAAAGAACCCATTTAACTCTGTGATTGAGTTTACTGAACATAAGCCAAAAACATAAATGGATAGCCAAAGCGTTAAACTAACTAAAACTGTACTAAGTCCAACGTGCAAAGACAGTATCCTTGACCCCTGTATGACAAACAAGGGCCCCGGTCAGAAAACCTGAGAAGCAGGAAAAGGTGTGCGTGTGTGTGTGTGTGTGTGTGTAGGGCAGGTGGTGGGAGGCCTAGTATTAGAAACTAATCTCATTCACTACCCCTACTAAGCAATCAAATAATATGATTATGTTCAGGGTAACTTAGACTATATGCTATATCCCAGCACTATGTTAGGCACTTAATACATATTGTCTCCTTTAATCTCTACTAGAATTCTCTGTGGTAAGCCTTTTTCCCCATTTTACAGATGATACAACAGAGACTAAGAAAGGTTAAGTAACCTGCCCAAAGTCACATGACTAGTAAGTGGCAGAGACAGAAACTAGATTCAACTCTAACTCCAAAGCTTCAAGGATTTTTAACCACGATGCCACATCATCTTAGAATTATCATCATTTACTAAATGCTATTATGTCCTAACAATGTGGCAGGCACTTGTCAGCCATGTGAACTCACAACAATTTTTTGCAAGTAACCCCATTTTCTATATGGAAAAGTTGAGGCTTGGTGATCATACTAATACTTTGGCATTTGCCTCCCAGATTCCTTCTTTGCCCTTCCCTCGACCCTGGGGAGGCTGAACTCCCATGCAGCTGGTTTCTGCTTTGTCTGGGAGCCACCAGCAGGGAACTGGGGTCTTAGAGGAAAGAGAAATCAAAGTCACTTCTTTTCTGCTGCCTACACACCACTGTGTCCCCCCCATGACTACAGCTCTTACCAGATGGTCTTCCCTTCTGAAAACCCCATTTCCACCCTGTTCCTCTGGCCCCAGGTAACAGCTTTCCATAGTTGCTAGTCTCTACCTGATGAACCATCCCTTGTCCATTCTTTTAACCCTGCTCATTCTCTCAAAGTAGATTCTTCATTAACATCTTTTTATTTGAACCACCCTGGCATGAATTCTATTTCCGCACCCCTGAATATACAGGGATGTTGTAACTAAGTTCATGTTGGCTAGTAAATCACAGAGCTAGAATCTGTACTCAAATTTTATCTCCCTCCAATTTCATTCCCTTTCCACTATGCTAAAAGGATAATTATTCGTGCTTTTATTAAACCTTTCCAAAAATGAAGAGTATCTACCTACACCTTGTTTTTCTTGATCAAATTACCCTAATATCTGATCCCATCTTCCCTATGCTTCATACAGTTACTACAGATGCACTCTCTTGAGCTCTACCCAATGGCCAGTTTTTCCATAAACATACTCGATCCAATACCAGGTGCCCACTTGAAGATATTTCACCAGCAACTCTTTCCCTCTCTCCTACAACATCATGTCCTCCCTCTACAAAATCATTCTGATTAGACTACAAACATGCTGCAATTTCTCACATACAAATACCTTCTCTCAGGATCACTTACAGCCAGCCAATGCCTCATTTCTCTGCTCTCCTTAATAGCAAAATCCCTCAAAAGAGTGAGGCTTACCCGTTGTTTCCAATTCCTCTCCTATAATTCTCTCTTGAGAACACTGATCTAGCTATACCGGTTTATTTACTGGTCCATGAACATGCCAAGTGAGTCCCAATAAAATTCATTCCCCTTTCCTTTTTCTTAATAAATTCAAAAGTAAATAAATTACATAATACTGTAGTATAAGGTGTGATTTTCTGAAGCTGAACTGATAATTCAGATTTTATTTTTTTTTATTTTTTATTTTTTTTAATTTTTTTTTTTCAACGTTTATTTATTTTTGGGACAGAGAGAGACAGAGCATGAACGGGGGAGGGGCAAAGAGAGAGGGAGACACAGAATCGGAAACAGGCTCCAGGCTCTGAGCCATCAGCCCAGAGCCCGATGCGGGGCTCGAACTCACGGACCTTGAGATCGTGACCTGGCTGAAGTCGGACGCTTAACCGACTGCGCCACCCAGGCGCCCCAATAATTCAGATTTTATAAAGTAGCACCTAAAATACAAGTTTCTTTCTTTTTTTTTCCCTGTCAGGAGTATAAACTCTGAAACAAAGATATTTTAAGGGATGGGATAAACATAGGTTGAGCAAGCAAAATACAAAAGTACTGAAGTCATGCACTGTTTGAAATACATAGAGCTTTAATCGGTGAAAGTACCGATTACTTAAATCTCTATGTCCTATTGACAAACTAATAAACACTTAAAATTTTTGTCCACTAGCTCTTAGGAGAGAGACCATTTTGCTTTTATCATTTGATGTTCTGAAATGCACTATGACACCTTTTTTAAATTTAAGTTACATAACCGTTCCACAGACCATGGTCTAATTACTGTGGTAAAGAAATTCAAGCACAGAGTACCATTTTTAAAAAATATTTATTTATTTTTGAGAGAGAGCAATTGGGGGAGGGACAGAGAGAGAATGAGACAGAGAATCCAAAACAGGCTCCTGAGAGGTCCTGACATGGGGCTCAAACTCACAAACCATGAGATCATGACCTGAGCTGAAATCAAGAATCAGACACTTAACTGAGCCACCTAGGCATCCCCAGAGAACCATTTTCTAAGTATAAGATGTGATAGCTTCTATTCCACGAGTATTCTTAATCTCTTATTCTCTCTAGATGTTTTCAAAGTTTTACCTACCTACTCCTCTTCCAGACCTCCTATGCCTTTCTGGATACATATTTTGGTGTATGCCTCAGCTGCTTTCTCTGGCCTACGATTGAATAAAATTTTATCTCCCTCCCTGACACAGATTCTACATTCCCACCAAAGAATATATATTCTGGGGATAATATAGTAAAAATAACTGAAAAAATAGGAACTGTAAACCTTTAAAGAAAATAATTTCTATTTTCCCCCTACCACGAATAAATAAAATGTTTTCCTTTTAAGTTACAATATAATTTTTAGTATAATTTAAGCACATAAGGGGAATAAACTAATAATAGCTAATATTTTTTAAAACCTTACTAAAACAGGGATACCTGGCTGGCTCAGTCAGCTGAGCATCCAACTCTCGATTTTGGCTCAGGTCGCGATCCCAGAGTTGTGGAATCAAGCCCTGCATTGGGCTCTGCACTAACAGCACAGAGCCTGCTTCGGATTCTCTCTCTCCCTCTGTCTCTGTGCCCTTCCCCCCCCCCCACTTGTATGCGCATTCTCGCTCTCTCTCTCCCTCTCTCTCTCTTTCTCTCTCAAAATAAAGAAATAAAAAACTCTTAAAAAACCTTACTAAAACACTTGAATTCAGGATTGCATAAAGGATATCCTAATAAATATTCTAGAATTATAAGCATGGCTTATGAACAAGATCAAAAGGGGAAAAATGGTTCCTCACTTCAATAACAAAAATATGCTACAAAGTTGATTCTGGGTCTGGAAAGAAAATCAGGAGATCAGAAGGTCTCCGGTGATATCAACCTAAGACGGTGGTCTTACAACCAAATCTAAGGACACCCTCATCTCTACATACAATAAGTATGAAGATGCCAGAGCCCAGGCTCTCAGACACTATACTATACTTCTTCCCACCTACTTATGACTCAAGCAGAAGAGTCTGGGTTGCTTTTTTTCCTCTCAATCAACTCTACAGCTCACACAACTAAAAGATCCACAAACTGCAGACATTCAAGTAAAAGAAAGAAACTAGCTGGTCCTAGATAGGCATACCCTCTAACAAAGAAAATACAACATATATTTCTCTTCTGATTGCCCTTTAAAGTTTACCTAGGGACAGATAAATTATAGTTTAAACTTAAGAATGATGAGCCAACCAAAGATACAAGCAGTACTGATGAAATAGTTACATATATGTATTGAGGAAAAAATTAAAAATAACACAGCAGAGATGCAAAATCTCTGCTGGAAGACCCTTTGCTTGGGAATTCTGCTCTTTGGCCCTTTTGTATCTATGTCTCATGTATGTGTTTACAGAGACACATAACCTTTGTATTCCCAAATAATACAACGGAGAATCCTAATAGTATCTTACCATGGGCAGAGATTATATTTCATCATCAATTTGTAATCTCTGCCTCAAAAGGAGTATTTGAAGAGGACTGGAATAATCTTTTAGGAAAAAACTAGAAATTCCCCTTCAAAGGCTCAACTTTAGGCTTTGCTATCGCTCTGCAGTCTACCCACCCTACCCTGTCTTTGATCACTAAAACTATCAATGCCAGCTATGGGCCGCCATTCTGGTTGAAGTTGGACAGAGGATGGGAAATTCATGTAGGTAATATCTAAATATTGTTTGGGTCATGCATTTGAAAGAGAACAAATGATCGGTCTTTTAGTGTCTTCAGATTTGTCATTGCACTAAAATAAAACCTACTTAAGTAAAACCTACTTAAAAGACGAGAGGCACCATATGCAAACCATATGGTCTGGCAAACTGTATGCAACAAAAGAAAATGAAAACGTGTATGTTCACTATGTTAGGCACGCTGTTGGGAGCTTTATATACATTATTACATTCAACCTTCATATTCATTCGGTGAGCAGTATTTTTTAATGTGTAATAAAACTTAGATTAAATAACTTGTTTGGATGAATAAGTGACTCGTTTAAAAAATTCCTCTCTCTTCTTCCCCTTATCAATCTAATTCAATCTAGATATTTCTGACTTTCTGTCATCACTATATTTTTACATTTTTATTATATCAAACCTGGAGGACTTTTAACAGCCTCCAATCAATTTTCCTCTCTTACAATTACATCCACATTATACAATAAAATCAATCTTCAAAGCCATTTGTACCATATTACTATCCTATTATAAATATTGAGAGTATATTTCAGCTAAAGGGAATTTAGAACTCAACAATTCCAATCTTTTCATTCTACAGATAAAGAAAACAAATATCAGAGTAACTTAAGTTATTTTCCTTATCTTTCTTACCTCTGTGCCTAACTTCATTCAACAACAACAAAAATCCACCTGTAGGCAGACCTTTGAGTTAAAAAAAAAAAAAGAACTATTTAGTTTTAAGTGAGACAAGCCATCTGCAAAGAAAATACAAACACCTCTCTCTCTCTCTGATTACCTTTTATAACTCTACCAACTCATCTTTCCAACTATACTCACATCTGATTATCTCCCCAAACCAACGTGGAGGAGAGTAGATTTAGAAACAAAAATCTGCTTACCACTTTCTACATCTGACTTAAACCTTATTTTTCTTGGTTTTATTTTCTACTTCCTATTTCTTAATCTCAGTCAATGTATCTGACCTCTGAAACAGAAGAAACACTTAAAGGCCACGGTAAAAGTATTCTTTAAACAATAAAGCTTCTTGGAAGCAACAATTGCAAGCTAATTTAAAAAATTAATAATCCAAAATAGATTATTCAATACGAACAAGCACATTGCCAGTATGGTAAAGATTCAAGATCAGAAACAGAGAACTCTGATTCTGCCAATGGCTACATCTCCAAAGTATGAAGACATTTCATACAAAAATGACTATATTGGAAAGTAGCACAGATATATTTAAGAATATTTCTTTCAGGGCACCTTGGTGGCTCAGTTGGTTAAGCATCCGACTTCAACTTAGGTCATGATCTCACAGTTCATGAGTTCGAGCCCTGCATCAGGCTCTCTTCTGCCAGCACTGAGCCAGCTTTGGATCCTCTGTCCTCCTCTCTCTCTCTACCCCTTCCCTGCTCATGCACGTGTGTGCTCTCTCTCTCTCAAAAATAAATGAACATTTAGAAAAAATTTTTAGAAAGAATATTTTCTTGTTACTTGGGTGAAATCAAACAACTTTACAGGCATAAAATTTTAAATAGTAATTGTTATTAATAATTTTTAACAGAGATATATTTACTAGGCCCTATCTGCCTTTATTTTATAACTGAATGTTAAATTTAGGAGATAAGGATATTAAAGAAAATTGTAATTAACCAAAAAAGAAATTTGAAAATCAATGTACAGTAACAAAATTATTCTTTTTGCATTTAAAAAGAAAATTTACTATTTTTATTTGGGATTTTTATTATTGGGATAGAAATTATTCAAGTTGCCAGCAAAATTCTGTTTGACACTACTGGACATTAGTTGAGTAAATAAGTTTTGTCATGGTAACCGAGCTTAAAATTAAGCAAAGATACTAGCCCCATAGCGACTTGATATGAAAATGAAAATAGAATTTCTAGTCTATATATAAAAAAAAAAAAACCTATCTCCGAGGATCATCATAGTATATCCTAAATTTGCACAACAAAATGTACTTGCATAAGCAAAATGATTTTTAAAAAAAAATTTTTTTAATGTTTATTTATTTTTGAGAGCAACAGAGACAGAATGCAAGTGGGTTAGGGGCAGAGAGAGAGAGAGAGACACAGAATCCGAAGCAGGCTCCAGGCTCTGAGCTGTCAGGACAGAGCCCGACACGGGGCTCAAACTCATAGACCGAGAGATCATGACCTGAGCCGAAGTAGGACGCTCAGCCAACTGAGCCACCCAGGCGCCCCCGCAAAATGACTTTTTAAATAATTTTTAACTAGAGATAAATGTTAACACTACATTTTAAGAAAAACATCAGCATGTTGGAGACCACTAAACACTAATTTTCCATGTATAAAATACTAAACATCGGAGAATTATTTAACATGAATTTTTATTAGACTGTTACAAGGATCAGCTAAAGAAACTGGCAGATCAGAAGCAAGCCTCAATTAACTCCTAGAGATGCTATATAAACTGAGAGCAACTGCCAACTGTTCAGTGTAGAATAAATGTATCTTCCCAAACATCAAACTTTCTGATAGTGCTGCACACGGAGTTACCATTAGTAGCTGCAACTGACATAAAAAAAGGAAACCAGATAGTTATATTAAGATCTGCCAATGATCAATACAGTCAAATTTTAAAAACGTTTCTGTTTTTAACTTGATAGCCTTTTTTCCCCCTGAATCAACAGCGGCTCATTCATTAGGGGACAAAAGCACACCAACCTAGTGTTTGGCTGAGATTAGCGAGGCTAGCACAGTGACAAACTGTGCTAATTCTTGACAACAAAGCCATTAAAAAATAAACCAACCTAGCTTTTTTGGTATGCTGATGGTTAATGAGGATAGCTAAATAAACCATTAGGCTGGCAACATGTATGTCAGCATAGGCACTGTTTACTAATTCACCAATTATGAATACAAATCAGACACAAATTATGTACCTTCAGTCTCTAGGAGAACAAGGTCTGATTTGTTCCTAACTATGATCCCAACATCTAGCAAAGTGAGTACCTAGCGCATATTATCAGTTGCTTAATAAATAACTTACAGAATGAATTAACCTACAAATGTCACTTGTTACATTTTATAAATCCGAAATTTTGGCTATGGAATCTATCGATACTACTAATAATAGCTAACATTTATAGAACGTTATATGCTGTTACCATACTTAAGACCTGTTGTTTTTACAGTTAACTATGGCTGAGAGACATTAAGTAAGTTGCCCAAGTTTACATGGCAAGTTAGTGACAGAGCCAGAATTCAAACTGTGGCCTTTCTAACTACAAAATCCTGAATTTTAATGTCAATATTATACTGGAATGTTCGCATTTCATCATTATGCTGAGAATCTCTGCTCATAAGAGTCTCTTTCGCCCTATAGAAAAGACCAGTTTACAAAAATATGAAAATGATGAACTTTCAAATGATAAATACTTGTAATACATCATTTACCTTCCTGGCTTTTAGTACTTGGTCTCCTGCTAAAGGTGAGTTCTTAACCACTTAAAACAACATCTGTTTCTATTAGAGAGTAGGACAACTTTATAAATGTAGTGAAAGAGTGGCCTACAATTTAGAATACCAAGGACTGGACTTTTTTAAGTTTACTTGAGAGAGAGTTTGTGTGCACAAGCAGGGAAGGAGCAGAGAGAGAGAAAATCCCAAACAGGCTCTGCGCTGTCAGCACGGAGCTCCGACTTATGAACTATGAGATCGTGACGTGAGCTGAAATCGAGGCTTAACCGAGCCACCTGGGCACCCAAGACTGAACTACTTTTGTTCCAGATGTCAGTATAGAAAAGAATGCACTGCCTTAAATTTATTGTGAAGATAAAATAAGAATGAACTTTATAAAATGTAAAGCATGACAGGGGCGCCTGCGTGGCTCAGTCAGTTAAGCATCCGACTTCGGCTCAGGTCATGACCTCACAGTTTGTGAGTTCAAGCCCTGCATCGGGTTCTGTGCTGACAGCTCAGAGCCTGGAGCCTGTTTCGGATTCTGTCTGTCTGTCTGTCTCTCTCTGCCCCTCCCCCATTTGTGTGTGCACACACACGCTCTCTCTCTTAAAAACATTAAAAAAAAAAGGTAAAGCATCACCTAATGTTCACAAAATGTTTTATGTGTTGATATGCTTTTGTCTAAAATACACGCTGTCTGGATTGCTCACACTTAGTATAGGTTAGCATGTATTATTGTATAAACAATATTGCTCCTTGGGCTGGATAATTCACCATCTGACCCTTCAGATCCTCTCTCCAAATGGCAATTTTCCCTGGGAGGCCGACCTTCTTGGACTGCATCAAAAGGTTGTTTGTCATCCGGCTTTTCATAGAAGACTACAGGAGACACCAGTGGAGGTGAAAGGGCAGGAGGAAAAGGAGGTGCTCCTTCCTACATGGCACAGGCTGGCAGTGGCTGGATTCTTCCACTAAAAGTTACCGCTTCTGTTGGGGACTCCCTCCTAGAACTCCTACAGCTATGTCTTGTCACTTTAAGCCTTGGGTGGTGATAAGGGTTGTTTCCCTTAACTCTTTTCACGCTTTTACAAACAGTCCTTTGTTAAATAATCCTCATTCCATTTTAGTGTGCCATTTGTTTCTTGCTGGGAACCTGACTGATACACTACCCAGCTAGATTAAAATGTCCCTTGATGATTTAAGACACCGTGACTCCTATTTCTTTTTTATCATTCTTAGTACCAGGCATAAATACCTGCATGTAAGTATACTAAAAAGACATTAGACAGAAAATAATATTGTGGGGCTCCTGGGTGGCTCAGTCGATTGAGTGACTCTTGATTTCGGCTCAGGTCATGATCCCAGGGTAGTGGGATCGAGCCCCACGTTGGGCCTGAGTGTGGAGCCTGCTTAGGATTCTCTCTCCCCCTCCCTCCCTCCCGTCTTCCCTCCCTCTCTCCCCAGCCCACCTCCCCTGCTTGTGTGCACTCTCTCGAAAAGAAAAGAAAAGAAAAGAGAAAAGAAAAGAAAAGAAAAGAAAAGAAAAGAAAAGAAAAGAGTGAAAAAATTTTAGTTCTACCTTCAATTCTACAAATGACTAACTAGTTCCCACTAAACCTTGGATTCTTAACGCAAAATAAGGAAATTGGATTACGTTGGATTAAATGGTCATCTAAAGTCTGTTCCAGGAATGATGTAGAATTATTCTTTTTTTCTCTGCTAACAGTTGAAACCCCGGCAATAGAGATTTCTTCTTGTGTTTGGGTAAGTTTCTAAGTATCACTTAGAAACAAAGGAATAATTGTTTAGCTCCAGGTCGGCAAACTTCTTATAGAGAGTAAATATTTTTGGCTTTGTAGCCAGGAAACAAAATCAGTACTATATAAGTACTTCTATAATGAGAGAAAAATGTATCGTTTTTATTGACAAAATGCAAAATATAATAGTATAAATTTTTGTGGTGCCAGTCTGCCAATGAGGAGAATGGAATTATTTTGAAAGGAAAGCATTTCATTCAAATGGGACTCAAAGTTTACGTATTCCCTATCATCAGAATCAATGTTCATCTGTTAAACCTCACCTGTAATGTGATTTTACATATTTCATTTTAGAAAAGGTCTTTCCATTCAGATAAATACTGATAAATGGACACCAGTCCACAAGCAAAGGATTCTAACTGAATATATGCATTATTTGAAAGGTATTCATAGAATTATATTAGATTCTTCTGATACGTGCATTTCAGCTTGTCATACATTGTTCCCATTGAAGGTTACTTGAAAGTTCCTTCATTGGGCAGTTAAATGAATTCTGAAATATAAAACATCCTTTATTTGGACTGAGTTCCAAAAACCACTGCTAGAACTGTATTTTGATCTTGGAAATAGACTGCTACAAGTGTGTGTGAAAATGTAGATTCCATTTCTTGTTTTAACTTTTTTTTTTTTTTTTTTTTTTTAATGTTTAGTGGGGCGGAGGGAGGCACAGAGAGAGAGAGGGAGAGCAAGAATCCCAAGCAGGCTCCACACTCAGCACGCAGCCTGACTCAGGGCTCCATCTCAGAACTGCGAGATCACAACCTGAGCCAGTGGGAGATTGAGCCACGCAGGTGCCCTTGTTTTAACTGCTGACATGCAAAGTATACAAAGCAGCTTGACATTATTTTGATTCAAACAACATTCATTCCCATCAAACTTACTTTTAATTTACTGTAGCATAAATTTGGCACTTAAACATTGTTATTCCTTGTAATTTCAGGTTGGATTTATTAAGAAACATTATCCAGCCTGCAGCATAAGCTAATTTCCAAGGTCATTCAGTGTTTAACAATGGTTAAGGGTGGTTCCCTCACTTAGAAAAATTTCAATCTTAACCGTGAGCTCAAAATATACAATAGACAATGGTGGATATATTATAGTGATTATCTTTCCAAGACTGAGCTACATCCTGGTTTGTGAGAGAGTAAAGGGGAGGGAGACCAGGGGTACATAGTCAAAAGTGCCTAGAGAATTCAAATCTAAAGAGACACAAAAACTATGACATTAATAAAAATAACAATTAAGGATGAGGAGTTTAGAATAGCAAGTTTAACAAGGATGTTATTTTTTACCAAAATCCTTATACATAAAGTAGACAAACTGGAGGTGTGGCTGCTCACTTTCCAAAATACCGTTCATTTTTCCAAAGGACTAACTGCAGAGTTCTTTTAAGTAATGTCATCTATAAAATAATAATAACTAGGTTATTCAGATTAAGTGAGATAATACACATGAAGGCCTTATTTATGACCATAAAGACTGAGACCTCAATAAATGTTAACACTATTTACTAGTATTGTTTGATGTCAATAAGGAGTTCAATAATGAGCATTAAGGGGGCACCTGGGTGGCGCAGTCGGTTAAGCGTCCGACTTCGGCCAGGTCACGATCTCGCGGTCCGTGAGTTCGAGCCCCGCGTCAGGCTCTGGGCTGATGGCTCAGAGCCTGGAGCCTGTTTCAGATTCTGTGTCTCCCTCTCTCTCTGCCCCTCCCCCGTTCATGCTCTGTCTCTCTCTGTCCCAAAAATAAATAAACGTTGAAAAAAAAATTTTTTTTTAAATAAATAAATAAATAAATAAATAAATAAATAAATAAAATAATGAACATTAAGACTAAAGTGTTAAAGAAACTAGCCAGTAAAGCTACATTATCAAATTAAATTATCCAATTATAAAACTGAATTTCCATAAATATCCATGCAAGTCAGAAAAAACAACTAACTCATGAAAAGTGAACTATCCTATGCCAAAAATGCTTTTTTGAAGTTTTTGCCTATCTATTGAGCTAAGTCCATTCTCACAACCCATATTACTCTGTCTAGGTCTTTGTTTATAAGAGCTGCTATGAAGGGAGAAACTAAAAACAAAACTTGTATATTATTTAATACAATCTAAACAGGAAGTTCCTAAAACACAGGCTTCTACAATCACTCTATTTTCTTCAAAAATAAAAATAAATAAAGCAGTAAGATTTTGTTGGTCTGTTATAAACTACTTTTATAACAATTCTTGTTTTCTGACTTCCAAAAGCAAGACACCATGTAGTCATCTAACATCAAGTGAAGATTTAAAAATCTCTAGTGCCTGCTTAAGTCTTCCCAGAAAAGGAAAAATTTTAAGGCTTTATGTACATTTTACTTACTAAAATATTTTAACACCTGAGTTGAAGGAACACTGCAGAAAATGTTATTCATTACCTTTCTAAGGAAAACAAAAATGAATATGAGGGAGACTTTAAATTTGATAGACCATTTCATATCTATGGACTTATTTTTTATTATGCTACAAAAGTTTAAAAACAATTTGGTAGCTGTGATCAGATGGGGAGTTACTGCTCCCCTATGATACCCTAAAATGGATACTTCTAAGTTTTTTATTCTTTTTTCAATTAAATGATCTTATCTCAGTCACTTAAATATAGAGGCATGAAAGTAACAATTCTGTCTGGTAGAAAATGCTGATGTTATAGGGAGGGGTGCTTAGCCTAACATTTACTTAAGGAAATCAAAGCTATTGGATTCTTAGACAAATATAATTTTCAGCCTAAGGAAAATAGAATTGGCGTCTGAGAATGATATGTCAACTTTAGGCACCCAATAGTTCAATTTATGACCCAAGGATTATCAGAATATCAAATATTACAAAAAAGATTTTTAAAAAATCCATCACTGAGAGATTTTAATTGTATTTTGACATTAAAATTCAATATTTGTTAAAAATAAAATAAAATTCAATATTTGTTTACATTTCCATCTTATCTCCTAGACCCTTTCTTTGATGGCAACATTCCTGCCTTACTTCTCCTCAGTGACTAACAAAGTACATTGTTCATGGAAGGCACTCAAATGCATACTGAAGAGATAAATGACAAAATAAAAGTCAGCTATCAAAGTGAGCCTAAGAAAACTAGGATAGGCTGAATGTTTATACGAATGTCACCTTCTTCTTAACATGAAATGTTTGCAGACTTTGGAAAAGTTTCTTCCAAATACTCTAACACAGATCACTGAATATTCTGAGATTAGGCTGGTTTGGCCTCTATTTCAGTACTTGGATTTCTAAAATAAAGCTTTTACAATACTCAGAAAGTCATGCAGCACTTATTTCATTCCACATGTATGAGGGAAAGGCAAATGAACAACAAATGAATTACTATGATAGCTTTTTTCCAAGAGAAAGAAAGCAAGTTTCACTGCTCTGCTGGTGTTGGTAACCATTCACACTTGGGATATATACAAAGTTCATTACATCTACACAACAATCATTACATCTACACCATCTTACCATAGTAAACAAGCATTGATTAAAAACTGCTATGTGAGATTTCCTATGACCAGGACAGACACATGGACACAAACCTTCCCATTCCTTCCCTCTCATAGTGGCTTGCTTGAAATCCCCAAATCAATCATGTCTTTGGCCCTCACATAACAGTGATTAGAGCTAGTACCTAGGCTGGCCTCTCTCCCCCACTCCTTTATTCCAGTTTTCCTTAAGAAATGCAGAACTCAAAAAAAAAAAAAAAAAAGAAAAGAAAAATGCAGAACTCGGGGTGCCTGGGTGGCTCAGTTGGTTGAGCCTCTGACTCCAGCTCAGGTCACGATCTCACAGCTCGTGAGTTTGAGCCCCGCATCGGGCTGTGTGCTGACAGCTCAGGGCCTGGAGCCTGCTTCTGCTTCTGGGTCTCCCTCTCTCTCCGCCCCTAACCCACTCGCATTCTGTCTCTGTCTCTCTCAAAAATAAATAAACGTTGGGGCGCCTGGGTGGCGCAGTCGGTTGAGCGTCCGACTTCAGCCAGGTCACGATCTCGCGGTCCGGGAGTTCGAGCCCCGCGTCAGGCTCTGGGCTGATGGCTCAGAGCCTGGAGCCTGTTTCCGATTCTGTGTCTCCCTCTCTCTCTGCCCCTACCCCGTTCATGCTCTGTCTCTCTCTGTCCCAAAAATAAATAAACATTGAAAAAAAAAAAAAATTTAAAAAAAATAAATAAATAAATAAATAAACGTTAAAAAAAAATTTAAAAAAAAAGGAAAGCAGAACTCACTTTATCATACTTTTTAAGTTTATTTATTGGGGGGGGGTGCTGGGAGAGGGGCAGAGAGAGGGAGAGCAGCAAAGAGACGGAGAGAGAGAGAATCTCAAGCAGGATCCACACTTAGCATGGAGCCCAATGCAGGGCTCAATCCCACAACCCTGGGATCATGACCTGAACCAAAATTAAGAGCTGGATACCCAACCAACTCAGCCACCCAGGCACCCCTCACTTTGTCATACTTAATATGACCCCACAACACACAGATTTCCCCTGTCTTCTCTTTTCCTTAAATATTTTCTTCTGTGTTACTCCATGCTTTCCTTTCTTCTTCCTTCAACTTCTCCTTTAGTCATAAGATGATTTCAAAATATATATTGAACTATATAAACATGTTCTTCATTTTAAAATCACCTAGTAGAAACTTTTCTATTTCTCCCTCCAAAGAACTAAATTACTTTCCCTTATGTTATTAGCCAGTTGATATTTCCTGTGATCCAGTGCCTCATGGATTAAGAAAACAAAAAAGAGGGGGGAGAGATACTAGGTTACTGACAAAAACACAAATGTTTGTTATATTACCACTTACAAACACCATCATTCCAATTATCTGAGCTACAAACAGTTTATCAGATTAGCTGTAGTCACTGAAAAAGGGTCCCAAGGCCATGGGATAATGAGAGCAATGGGGAAAGTTTAGAATGTGAAAGTCAACAGACCATACTAGAGTACTAAATAGCATTTAAAGAAAGAAAGGAGGAGGCAAGCAAAGAAAGAATGGAGTAGGAAAGCAGAAATGACAAAAGCCTCTGAATTGCATAAAGACAGAAATACTTACTGAAGGGTCCAGTGCTAGCCAGAACTAAGGAGAAAATGCAAATAGTGACCATGTCAGCCAGGTGTTTATGATGGTCACAAAGAAAAAGTCTGGGGGTGCGCTTGGGCGGCTCAGTCAGTTAAGCATCTGACTTTGTCTCAGGTCATGATCTCGTGGTTCGTGGGTTCAAGCTCCACATTGGGCTCTGTGCTGACAGCTCAGAGCCTAGAGCCTGCTTCAGATTCTGTGTCTCCCTCCCTCCCTTTCTCTCAAAAATAAACATAAAAAAAAAAAAGAGAAAGTCTGGATATAGTCATGTGTCCCCTCACATTTAAGAAAACATTTCAAAAATTTCACAGAAAATATTAGCCATGATTCCCCAGCATCAAACTCAACGGAAGTAGGAACTGTAAGACAGGTAGGAAAAGCAATTTAAATTGACCAGTGGATCCAAAAAGGCCAAACCCCAAAATTATCTATTGCTTACAAAACCCAAGAGACAACAAAAGGAATTCTTTTTTCGGTTTGTTTGGGGTTTTTTTGGCTATCTTAAAGAACAAAAGAAAAAAGTAGGCTTATCTCAGAAGACAGGATAATCCCAATAAAGAGAAAACAAAACTCTTTAACTCCTACATTGTCCCAGTTCTTCTCTGTCAGGGATTGGAAAGGTTGAACACACACTGTAATTCTAGAACTAAAGCCCGAGACAGGTGAGTCCAATGCCCCTGGTCAAGATGAATTAGTTATAGGATACTAAGAACACTAGCACATGAGGTTATTGGTAACCACTGAAGAATCCAAGAAACAAATGTGATTGGCTTTTAAAAGAGAACAAAATGGTGGATTGCATAAAATACAAAAGATGAGGGTGCTGCGTCACAGCTCCTCAGCCCACTTTTAGTCACAGCTATGGTGGACTGTCCCGGGAAGACTCACCTCAGATTAACAGAATGCCACCTCAACATAGCTTTGCTCATTTCCCCCTTTCAATGGCACTGCAATGGCCCGCTCAGCCTGTGAGCAAGCACAGCCTGGAAATGTAGGCAAATTAACTTCCCCAACCCTCAACCAATGAAGGATAAGACAGAGTCATAAATGTCCCAGTCGCCCATCCTTCGGACAGAAATTCTAGGAGGCATTCTGAACACTATTCAGAACAGAAGGAGTTAGTTACTACTAGACCTATCCTATAAGAAATGCTAATGGAAGTCCTCCTGGCTGAAATGAAAAGACACTAAACAGTAATTCAAAGTCATATAAGGATGTAAAGAATGGTAAAGGTAGCTACAGTAAGTAAATATGACAAACAGTAGTACTATATTTTGGTAACTTCTTTTATCTGTGTATGATTTAAAAGGTAAATGCATAAAACAATTATAGAACTATGTTAATAGGGGAACATAAAGTACCAAGAATTTGGGACAAGAATCATATAAGGAAGAGGAAACAGCTGTAAAGGAGCAGTTTGTGTATACTATTGAAATTATGCTGATATTAATACAAACTTAATTGTAATATAATGTTAATCAAGGAGGACAAACTAACACAGAGGGTAAATACCACTGAAATAAGCAATTGACACAGGGGAAGGCACTGGGCTAAGATTTAAGACAGCATCAGTGAGTCCAAGTTTTACCACTTACTAGCACTACCTTGACCTTCCTGGCTTTCAGTTTTCTTATCTATAAAACAAAGGAACGGGCTATCAGAAGTTTCCAAACTTTGTGAGAATCACTTAGGAAATCTTTTAATAAGTACAAATCCCTAGACTCCACACTGAGCTTTAAATCAGAATCACTGGGAGTAGGTACAGGGAAATAGTACTGTTACATGCTATTCTGAGGTATAGCCAGTTATGGGGACTAAAAAGCTATGCACTAAAAAGCTCAGGTTCCCTTCTAGTTCTAAATTCTATAGTTTGTATACTTGTCCTTTATTCTGCTTTTATGGCAGTGACACCAACTAAAGAAAAATAAGATGGTATCAGAAATGTACTCAGAACAGCTAGTCTAGATTAGAAGAAACTAATCTACTAGCTCATAAATGCTGTATGCATAGCAATCATAGTATAATGGATAGAGGCACTTCACAAAGGCCCAAAGACTTCACTCTACTATTTACTAACCATGGGACCTTGGGCAAGTCACATAACCTCTGTATACATTATCTTCCTCATCTGTAGGATGCTATTGAGCTAAAATGAGAATACTGTACCAATTCAAGGCTCTTTATTACCAAGAAAAATTAAATATCATAGAGTACGTTTGTGGTACAAAGCTAAGGTATTTATACAACAAACTTTAAAGATTTTTCAACAGACGTATGTTAAAACAAGCTTGCAGTGTTTAATTATTCTGTGTGTTTCTAAAAATTTAATGAACTACAACCTATGGAGTGCCTGGGTGGCTCAGTCAGTTAAGCACCAACTCTTGATCTTGACTCAGGTCATAATGTCATGATTCATGAGATTGAGCCCCTCATCGGGCTCCATGCTGACACTGTGACCCTGCTTGGGTTCTCTCTCCCTCTCTGTCCCTCGCCCCCCTTTCAAAATAAATAAACATTAAAAAAAAAAACCCAACTACAACCTATGAGCCATGTGACACAGACTAATTTATTTAACTGTAAGATTAAAATCAATTTGCTGTTTCAAGTTTAAGAAGCCTATAAATTATAAGACTCCAGTTAGGTGGAGTAACAGTGGATATAAAAGTAATCTAAAAAGAAAGCTGAACAAATGAAGAATAAAAATTCTGATCCCAGCAAGAAACACTAGAACTACTACTGAGTCTAACATGGACTCTGATTGTCTGAAGTATAAATGCTAATATCCAAATTGCTTACAGACAGACAAAACTGTAATTTTAGAAAAAACAAGGATCTTATAATGATGAGATCCATTGTCCATATTCTACCTTAAAATTTCCTAATGCGAAATGTAATTAAGGAGGAAAAAAAGATATCCAAAAGTACAGTCACAAAAATCAATGTTTTCTATCCTAGGCAATAATACATATTCATTTGGTTGCTGTTAGTTTCTTTTCCTGGATGAATGCCTACAGACATTCTAAAAGACAGAGTAATGACAAACACGTGTTTTGAGAAAACAGAAATACCACAAGCTGAGAAAGGTCAGATATATTACGTCAGAAATGAACTTTACTATAATGGCACATCTCAAGCATGAACACCGTATTTCAGAAAACAGTGGAGTTGAGGCACACTTGTTACTTGGTTTTTCAAAGGAGGAGGCTAGAACAAAATCTGACTTGGTTGCCAAGTTTCTTATAATTTGTTAACCAAGAATATAACCAGGAGCGCCTGGGTGGCTCAGTTGGTTAAGCATCTGACTTGATTTCAGCTCAGGTCATAAATTCATGGTTTCTGAGTTCAAACTCCACATCGGGCTCTGTGCTAACAGCACAAGGCCTGACTGGGATTCTCTCTCTCCCTATCTCTGCCCTTCCCCCGTTCACATTCCCTATCTCCCTCCCACCCTCTCTCTCAAAAATAAATAAAGATTAAAAAAAAAAAAAAAAAAGAACATAACCAAACAGCATGAGAGACAGTTTCTTGGTGATGCACTAACATTGCCGAATCTTTTTTTACTTCTGTTTTCTTCCTTTCCATGTTTCTTTCTCAGTTTGCTTTATTATATTCCCTTGGTTTGTAGTACTACAGCATATTCCACAGACCCTCCCCCCCCCCCCCAGTGACATCTTTGGGTACTGGTGTATTTAACCAGTAAACTTGAAGCTAAACACATTTTTAATTTCTTCTCTGTAATAGCAATTTCTCATAATTACCCTTTAAATTTTTCTTGCCATGATTACCAGGAGGTTAACTTTAATTATAATGAAAGGAAAGAGACAACAGAGAAAGAGAAATTGGGTTATTCATCAAACAATTCATTCAGACCTTACCCTGAAGACAAAGGAAGTACCAAAGAAAAACTCCAGTTCTTAGAAAACTAAAAGGCAAATTAGTAAGTATGTAAACATAATTCTGTAACATTTAAAATACATTTCTTCAAACAAAAGTCCTCACTGTAATTGATGCATCATTTTATTACATTTATAAAATCCAAAATGTTAATAAAAATTAGCTAGGATAAAACAATTTTGGGATGAAAACAAAAGATTTTCTCAACTTTAAGTACATTCTTCCTATCTTCCTCATTCTCCAGCAACTAGATTTTTACATTCTTTTAATAAACACATAGGTTCAGGGGTCAGCAAAGTTTTCCTGTAAAGGGCAAGACAGTAATATTTGGGCTTTGTGCCATGCATATTCTCCTTTTTCGTTTTTTAAACAATCCTTTAAAAATGTAAAAACCAGTTTTAGTTCACATATGCTGGATTTGGCCCACAAGTTGTAGCTTATTAGCTCATTACTATGCACCTGGTATAATCCTAAGAATGTATGAATATTAAATCATTCCAGCAATCCCATGAGGCAGGTGCTATTATTAAGTATCTCCAACTTAAATTTTACTTTTAAATTTTTAAAAATTTTATTTGAGAGAAGGCGAGCATACCAGTGGGGGAGGGGCAAAGAGAGAGAAGGAGAGAGAGAAGGAGAGGAGAGGAGAGGAGAGGAGAGGAGAGGAGAGGAGAGGAGAGGAGAGGAGAGGAGGAGGAGAGAGAGGAGGAGGAGAGAGAGAGAGAGAGAGAGGAGGAGAGAGAGGAGAGAAGAGAAGAAGGGGGAGAGAGAGAGTGAGAAGGAGGGGGAGAGAGAGAGTGGGAAGGAGGGGGAGAAGAGAGAGAGGAGGAGGAGGAGGAGGAGGAGGAGGAGGAGGAGGGGGGAGAGAGAGAGACAGAAGGAGGGCGAGAGAGAGAGACAGAGAGAGAGAGAAGGAGGGCGAAAGAGAGAGAAGAACGGCGAGAAAGACAGAGAGGGCGAGACAGAGAGACAGAGAGGGCGAGACAGAGACAGAAGGAGGGCACGCAAGAGAGAGACGGAGGGCGCGCACGAGAGAGAGAGACAGAAGGAGGGCGCGTGAGAGAGAGAGAGGGTGAGAGAGAGCGGCAGAGAGGGTGAGAGACAGAGAGAGGGCGAGAGAGAGAGAGAAGGCGAGAGAGAGACAGAGAGGGCGAGAAAGAGAGAGAGGGCGAGAGAGACAGAGAAAGGGCGAGAGAGAAAAGAGGAGAGAGAAGGGGAGAGAGAGGGGAGAGAGAGAGAAGGGGAGAGAGAGAGAGAGGAGGGGGGGAGGGAGAGAGAGAGAGAGAGAGAGAGGAGAGAGAGAATGAATTCCAAGAAGGCTGGATGGGGCTGGATCCCACAAGCCTGGGACCACGACCCAAGCCAAAATCAAGAGCTGGACACTCAGCCAATTGAGCCACTCAGGTGGCTCAACCATCATCTCCATTTTAAAGCTGGGATAAATGGGGTACAGAAGGATTAGGTCTTTTGTCCAATATCAAAGAGCAAGTAAATGATGAAGCTGAGATTCAAATCTGGGCAATTTGGTTCCAGAATCTAGGCTCTCAACTACTGTTCTATGCTACCTCTATTATGAGGGACCAAAGAATATCAAAGTCAATTCAGAAACTATCTTGTCAACGAAGATGGGAATTGTGGTACTACTTATTCCCTCTGCTTTTAAAGAGGAAATAAAAAAACATCCCACCTACCAAGAACCAGACAACAATTCAACTTTCAGCAATACCAGATCGAAGATAACAGAACCTTCCTATTTCTGAAAACAATGCTAAACAACTTGGAAATTATACATATGCTATATAATCAAATATGGGAGCAAATAAAGTCATATTGAAGTATGCAAGAATTCAGAAGGCATAAGGTCCACACATCCTTTCTTCACAGGCTGCTTGAGAATATATTTTAGCAAAACAAAAGTACAGGAAGCAAGAGAAAAACAGCATGGAAGTTCAAAAGAAAAGTTTGTTGTTTCTAAGGAAGCAGAGGAAGAAGGTAAGAAAGATAGATTTGATTACCCTGAAACAGAAAAGAGGAAGAAAGAACTCGTTGGGCAGGGGGTAGTACGGCAGTATGGAAGGTTAGTTCATTTCAGAAAAGGGAACAGCGTGAATAGGGACCATCTCTTAGTTATTCCTGTGACCTTGTATTCCATTTTGTTAAAAGACCAAAATTAGCATCTGAGTAAAAATTGCAGTTTTAAAACAATACTGATCTTCTTGAGGCTTTCTAGATGGTTTCTTAAGTTTTCATGCTTTTGTACATGTTTGTTACTTTTACATATGAATGTATCACACGAATCAAATTCCATTAATGTTTAGAATCATGAAAAGCAGCACAGTCTTTGTATTTTTTTGAAGAGAAATAATATCAAAGAATGATAAGATGGGCCTTTGAAAGTTATTTTCCTTTGAAAGAAAATAACAGCCTCTTTGTCATTTAGTTTCTTCACCTGTAGAAGAGAGTTGAACAGGTAGTAACAGAAGTGCAATAAGAGTATGTCTTTCCCAGAGTTGAGGTAAAATCTAGACTCTGCTACATAATAGCCATGTGACCCTGGCAAAGTTTTAACTTTGCCTACTATCTGTAAAAATGGAGCTAATATGGTATCTGCCTCAAAGGGCTAGTAGTATAAGAATTAAGGAAAATAACAGGTGGAAATCACTTATCATGACGCTTGTGGTGGAGTAAGAAGTGTGCAGTAAATGTTAATACTATTAATACTCTGCCAGTATGTTTTAACTTCTCACACATATCTCCCCCTCCACCCTCCACAAAGCTTAATGTTCTGGCACTACAAACAACAACAATAAAAAAAAGACTAATGCTGAACATATTTAAAAAAGTATTTCATTCAGTAGTACCTAAATATCCAGCAGATATTATAGACAAATTAAATGGATTATGTTAAACACCTCTATGGTAATATCCAGCCATTTAATATTTCTGGCTTTTTGCCTATGGCAGTCACAATAACAAGACTAACTTGTGCCCTGATGTCCAAAGGAAACGTTAATTAAAACTTGTCACTAAACTCTTCAGACCAGAGTTGAAAAGAGTTAAAGAATTTCCTAGTCCCCATACTTCCTTGAAATCACCTATAAGCTCTCCACAATTCCAAGCTAAAAGAATCACTAGCATATGGGTTTCCTCTCAGATCACCAACATATGTGATCTGTGGGTGTTTATTTGAGAGAATTTAACTGCCAATGGGTCCCACAAAATAAGAGATTATGTGTAAGCAAAAAAATTTTTTAATTAGAAGAGTGGATTAAAAACTGAACCAAAGGAGATTCTAAAACAAAGCTCGACAATGAAGTTACTTCATTAAACAATACATGACAATATCTCTGAGCCAAAGTAGGCCTGCAAGTTAACCTGCAGGTTATTTAGAAGCCCACAGCCTGACATTCTTTTTTTTTTTTTTTGGGGGGGGGGGGGAGGGATTTAGAGATGAGAGACAGAGAGCAGGGGAAGGGGCAGAGAGAGAGAGAAAGGGAGACAGAAAGAATCTCAAGTAGGCTCCACGCTGTCAGCAGAGTCCAACGCAGGGCTCAAAACCACGAACCAACTGTGAGATCATGACCTGAGCCGAAGTCGAGTCAGACGCTTAACTAATGGAGCCACCCAGGCACCCCTATAGCCGGGCAATTCTTACAAAGTAAAATCTTAAAAGACACATTCTCTTATATAGAAACATTATTGGTCTACAATTTAAAAAAGAGAAAAGTTTATCAGTGAAAAGTAAGAATCTCACCTGAATTTTTCAGGCTCCATTTTTTCTTTAACATTTTTAAATCAGATAACTCATCTTGATAACGGTTGAAATAGAGTGAGTTTTGAACCAGACTCAGTTCAAAAATACAGTGTGGCCACTTATCCACAGTGTCAGATTGGTTAAGACAGAACTTAAACCTCTCTACTTCTCAGTTTCTCATCTATATAATTCTACATATTTATAAATTACATATGATATTGTATATTTGAGGTTTGTCTCTTGCATCAGTAAAAAGCTCTATGAGAACAGGGACAGTATCTATCAAGACAACTGTCTTGAATTCTTCAAAGAGTCACTTCGTTGGGAGAAAAAGGTGATGGCGAGGATGCAGTTCCAGGTGAAATAAAATGAAATAGACACCACGTGCAATGTATACACCTTGCCTAGTTTGGGGAAAAAATGAGAGCTGTAAAAGAGGTTCTCAGGACATTTGGGAAAATAAAGAATAGATATTAGTATAGAATCATTATTAATATTCTTAGATGTAATAGAGGAGTTTTGTAGTTATGTTGGAGTCCTTACTCTGAGAAATGCATGCTATCTAAAGTATATAGCGTAAAGTATCACAATTTCTTATGGCTTCAAATAGATTAGAAAAATTGAGCAAATACCGCAAAATGTGAACAATTACTGAATTCAGGCAGAGCATATACAGATTTTCATTAAACTATTTCTTCTTTTCTGTGTTGAATAAAAAACTGATAGAAAAAGAACAGATTCCCATATTTCCAAAAATTCAAGAATAATTCACTATTGAGCACCAATTTATATTCTTCACCTTATTAATCCACGACAAAGAAAAGGCACGTAACTGTTCAATAGATGCTAAAAAGTACTGTCTTGGAAGTGCTAACTTTGTGCAATTAGAAAAAAAGGTAAAATCTGAAATTAGAAAGAAAAATGATCACTGTTACAGATGATCAAACTGTTTACTTGCAAACTCCAAGAAAAACAATCTAGAAGTTAGTTATAAGAACCAGCAAGTTCAACAAGATTGTCATCAATATATAAAATAAACTGCATTTAATTTCAATGTGAGAGGAAATGATATATGCTTTGAGTCAAAACTATACTTAAAATTTTGAGTAAGGGGATTCCTATGCATATCCTCACACTGAATGCTAACAAATAATTTTCAGTTTTCAGTAAAGTGTGCTCCCACTCAAATGGTTTTTAATACAAGAAAACTTTCTAAAACAATCAGAATCTCTTTTCTTTTTCCTTGTATAGAGTAATGGTGATGGCCCCATCCATGGCTGATCCCAAGCTCCTGCAAAAAAAGAAATGACAGGGGCGCCTGGGTGGCTCAGTCGGTTAAGCGTCCGACTTCGGCTCAGGTCATGATCTCACGGTCCGTGGGTTCGAGCCCCGCGTCGGGCTCTGTGCTGACAGCTCAGAGCCTGGAGCCTGTTTCAGAGCCTGTGTCTCCCTCTCTCTGTGACCCTCCCCCGTTCATGCTCTGTCTCTCTCTGTCTCAAAAATAATAAACGTTAAAAAAAAAAAAAAAGAAATGACATCCCACTCTGGAATATGTCTTAAACTTATATTTTCTAGCTACAAGTCATATCTTTCTTATTAGCCTTTTTCCTTTTCATTTTCTACTTTTATCACTACCAATGGCTCCCTTTTCAGGACCATTTCCCACAGAGTGACCTTATGCAAAAACCTTCATCACTTCATCAAAGTTATTGTAACAGGACAAATAGCAGAAAATGCTGAAGTAGAACACCAATCAGGTTCACCTGCTGGGAGATTCGTACAGCCCAGCTTGGAGAACATGTATTAAAAGTCCTGCCTTGGGGCACCTGAGGGGCTTAGTTGGCTGAGCATAGCATCTGACTCTTGGTTTCGGCTCAGGTCATTATCTCACAGTTCGTGAGTTTGAGCCCTGCATTGGGCTCTGTGCTGGCAGTACACAGCCTCCTTGGCATTCCCTCTCTCCCTGCCACTCCCACTCTCTCTCTCAAAATAAATAAACTTTAAAAATCAATCATGCCTTAACAATTACCATTACAAGTTACACGTGTTGAATTTGAGAATTCATAAAAGACCTCAGAAGATACCAAAACCATTGGTCAACTTCCAAATTTGATGGATTAAGAGGAATAAACTGGAGGGATTAGAAGTAAACTAGAAAAAATAGAGGAAAAGACAAGATGCAGATAAGACACTTTTTAAATTGCACAACTGGAATTTTATTGTCTCTTCTTTCAGACCATCCTAAAAGATACCTTTTCGTAAAAGATAAAACATTTACTCCTAAAATTTCAACTCATCTGACACTATAGAATCCTCATAAATTTCTTGTTGTAACTCTTTCTTGACAAATATTAGTGAAACTTATAACCTAATAAGTAAAAAAGATGTTCATGACATCAGAGGATTCTGAATGCCATTTTTTATATTGTCATTTTGTAAAGAAATGTAGATACTACCGTCCCGAAATAAGTTTAGTATATATCAAATTCCTAAAATGAATTTTTCATAATGTGCATTTAAAAAAATATTAATAAGTGCATCTCAACCATGAGAGTTAAAATAATTGCATTGTGTCTTTATGAAACTGCTCGAAACAGAAATCATGTCATTAGGCTAAAGATTGGTATTTTATACACGGCAAAACTGTGGTCTAGAATGTTAAGCTATATTTTAAGTTGTTCTGATGGACTTGGCAAACACAGATGATCCATCCTGGTAAGTTATCTTCAAGAGTGGTATTTTATAAGGTCATTATTTTCCTTTCAATGTTACCTAACCATGAAGAAAAGAACACTAAAAAAAGACCTCTAAAATTGTGTATTAAAAAGGCAGTTCCTCAAAGTATATTTAATTTGATCTGTTCTTCACATTGAACTAGTCCAGAGTCATGGTTGTCAACCTTGCCACCCCAGGTAAAAACACAGTTGCTCAAACCCCATCCCCTGATGTGCTGATTGGGCATTAATGATTCCTATTAACAGCTGAAACATTCAGTAAAGTTAGGTACCAGTATGCAATCTAGACATAAGAAAAAAAAAAAGTCACAATTAACTTTCGTAAGCTTTTTCAGTATTTTTCTCTTACGCTTCCCTCTGCTTCTCCAGCTTTTGACATACTGTCTCCCTTGCCTCAACTTGAACATGTCAGACACCCTCCAATCTCAGAGGGCCTTTGAGCCTGTTCTCTCGGTACGTGACCTTCTTCTCCAAGGTACTGAATGCCTCCGTCCTATGTTTCCATTAGGTCTTTTTTTGCCCAAATGTCACCTTCCTAGTAAGGTCTTACTCAAAGACTCTGTTTAAACTTCAATTCCCCTGTCCCATTCCTAGAACGAACTCCCTTTTACCCTTCCTTGTTTAATTTTCTCCATAGCACTTACTTATCAACAGCTGACCATTATTTTTCACATTCATTTTCTGTCTCCTTCCAATAACATACAAGCTCCATGAGGGAAGTTTCTCTTTGAAAACTAAATTATAGCCTGATAGCTAAACAGCTCCAAATATTAATGTCTTTCTACTAAAAAAAAAAGTAACATTTAAACAAAAGTACATTTAAAGTAATAAAACATGCTCTGACTCAGTTATGTACCTAAACACCTCAAATAAAGTATATGATCACCATTTCACAGATCTTAAGACATTCTTCCTCTCTGCTCCTCAGTTTCCAAATCAATAAAATTGACTTTATATTATACAGGGGTGTTGCAAGGATAAAGTAAAAGTAAAATATTCTAAAACGTTAAAATATTATACAGACGTAAAACGATGGTAGTAGGGTAAACCCAAGAGTTATTTAGAATGTGAACAAAGTTCTAAACATAAAACACAGAGAACTGAGACTCAATTATCTAACCTGATTATCTGTTATTGTATATAAATTTAAAATTAGGGGCGCCTGGGTGGCTCAGTCGGTTGAGCGTCCGACTTCGGCTCAGGTCATGATCTCGCGGTCCGTGGGTTCGAGCCCTGCGTCGGGCTCTGTGCTGACCGCTCAGAGCCTGGAGCCTGTTTCAGATTCTGTGTCTCCCTCTCTCTCTGACCCTCCCCCGTTCATGCTCTGTCTCTCTCTCAAAAATAAATAAACGTTAAAAAAAATTTTTTTTAATTAGGCATATGTGGAATTTAAGAAATAAAAGAACAAACAGATGTTACGGGGGGGGGAGGTGAAAAGGGGAAGGGGATTAAGAGTATACTTATGATGAGCACTGAGTAATGTACAGAATGTTGAATCACTATATTGTACACCTAAAACTAATACAAGAGTGTATGTTAATTATACTAGAATTAAAATTTAATAAATAAAAATTAGACATCAACAACTTTAATATGGGCATCTATACCCACTGCATACTTGAGACTCTAAAAGTACTTCTTCTACAAGGAGAAAAAAGGACAAAGTTATTTAATTTTTGTGGCTTTTTCATGCTTAATCATTCCTGTTTCATCAAAAATTCTTGAGCTACTTAACCTCTCTATGGCTCAGTTTTCTCATTACTAAAATAGGGCTAACAATAATTAGATGCCAAATGATAATAATAGAGTGACAGGGGTCACATCTGACTCCAAATCTGGCTCTAAGGTTTCTGTCCTTTCTATTATACTTTCAGAGCATATTATCCAAGCCAGTTAAAAACGTGAGGGAAATCACATCTTTCAGAAGAAGTAGAAGGCTATGATTAAGTGATAATGTTTGTTATCACAATGTTTGATAGTGTTATCAATACCACCATGCCTTCACAGAACATACTAAAACAATAACTAAAAGTAAAGTTGAAAAAGAGCCTGAAACATCAAAGAACATCTAGAGTATTATTATTTCTCCAACCACGTCTCTCAATCTAAAAGTTTTAAATCATTTTATTCCTTTTTCTCTTACGCAATCATTGGTTAAAAGAAAGAAAAGAAATCAGATGCAAAAATAAAGGGAATGTAGTGGATATCTGTCCATTTGGGGCCACCCAACATCTGAACTCCTTTTCTACATTTGAGAAATCCTCAGGATGCCTGGGTGGCTCAGTTGGCTAAGTGTCCAACTTTGCTCAGGTCATGATCTCGCAGTTCACTAGTCTGAGCCCAGCATCAGGCTCTGTGCTGACAGCTCAGAGCCTGGAGCCTGCTTCGGATTCTGGGTCTCCCTCCCCTCTGCCCCTCCCCCACTCATACTATGTCTCTCTTGCTCTCAAAAACTAAATAAAACATTTAAAAAAGTTGTTTTTAAGAAATCCCCTACCTGATGAGTGTGGATGGCCCGCAGAGCTCACTTTCCACTACACAAGCTGAAAACACCAGATATTCACTTCATGACCATGTTTATAGTTCAGCATTAAATGGGAACTTAGATTAGCTACTCAAACACTGATCCAGGGCTAGAGGTTGGAAGAATCCATTCCGGGACAAGTGGAAACTGACGGCAGCAATATCAAGACATCAGAGGTAATGGCTGGCATTCATGGGCTGGAGCAATTAAGAATCAAGTGAGTATTCATAGTTTGGTGGCAGCCTCGCATGCATTCACCAGACTGTTGTGCTGTGATTTAGGCTGTGGTCTTGTCTGCTGTTATTTTTGTTTCCTCCCTTTTTTCCCTTTGTTTGAGCCTAGTTTTCCAGCCTTCCCAGTAATTCTGTGCGTTTCTCAGTATTTTTTTCAGTTCTCAAAACAGCCAGAGTTGACTTCTATTATTTGCAAATAAGAACTTCAGTCTACATATACCCGTTTGATAATTTATTCAATCATTTTAGTTATGAATTATGTTACAAAGCACTGATGCAAAACAAAATTTAGGGCTATGATTCTATACTCAAAATTTGTTTTGCACTTACATATGGGTATGGTACTGAAAGTCACATCAACCGACTACTGAATATAAATCATTTATCTCACAGTAGTTTGGTCTTACAAATGTTTCTGTAAAACCTCTTGTTTGCAAGTTAAAATAAGAAAACTCATCAAGTCTCAGTATTTTATTATGCAGCACATATTTCTACAACCAAGATGGAATAAAATACAGAAGTGAACAAAAGTGGCAATGCAAAGTAGGACTTATTTCTGCTAAGGCAAAATCCCTCATTATATAGAAACTTGAGAAACTACAGCTAGCCAAGTTCCACCCAGGACAGAACTTTATTGCTTTTGGTCAGAGGTCAATGGAAAAATAAGCACAATGTGATCTTTGAGATGTTATAAAATGCAAAGAAACAAACAAAACACCAATAACCTAAAAGTCAGCATATTCAAATTCATTTGAGTCATCAGATTAATGCATTGCTGTAAATTTATTTGAAATTCCTAAAACAACTGCACTATGAACCTGATCAATAAAAGGACTGAGATGCTTTCTTATATATCCACATTGGTCAATAATGCATTCACTGTTGGCATTCTAAAAGAAATGCTAAGGAAAATTATGTCCAAGAAATAAATGTCTGGTCTTGGGGCACGTGGCTGGCTCAATCACTTGGAGCATGCGATTCTGATCTTGGGGTCGTTGAGTTCAAGCCCCATATTGGGTGTAGAGCTAACTTTAAAAACAAAAACAAAAGAATGTCTCATCTTGCCCTTATCTGAAACTATATCAGAGGTAATAGGGAAAATTCTCTAACTCAGGGACCCCTACAGAAGATAAATGGACTGGGTTGAGGTAAAGAGGAGGTTGTTTATGGGTATCCTCAATATGACAGTGAATACGGTCTGAAAGCAAACCTCTTCTATAAAAGCTGCCTGAGCTCTGACAAAACATCAATGATATGTACATCTGACAGTTTTACTTTCATTACTTTTCGTTATTCTATAACACCTTGATAGATGAGGCAGCTGTGTAACTCAGTACTTGTACCTCAAAGACCTGCAGGCTTATATAGGAGGGTCAATATCTTGATGTTTATGATAGTCAACAGAATAAAAATGTAAGTATCACGGGAATTCTGCTAGGACACAGAAGAATTTTCTTTTTAAAAAAGGACCAGGCACCTGGGTGGCTCCATCGGTTGAGCGTCTGACTTCAGCTCAAGTCATGATCTCACAATTCATGGGTTTGAGCCTTACAATTGGGCTCTGAGCTGTCAGCACAGAGCCTGCTTTGGATCCTCTGTCCCCCCCCCCCCCCCGCCCTGCCCCTGCTCATGTTTTCTCTCTCAAAAATGAACATTAAAAAATACCAACAACAAGACCCAACTTAAAAAAGAAAAGAAAAAGGAAAAGGAAAAGGAAAAGGAAAAGAAAAAGAGAAAAGAAAAGAAAAGAAAAGAAAAGAAAAGAAAAGAAAGAAAAAAAGAAAAAGGACCAAGAACAACTCCATGAAGAGCACAGACTGGGCTTAAATATCCAACAGATCTAGATTTGAATTCTGTCTACATGATCTTCATCAAGATAACCTTTGCAACATCAGTTTTCTCATCTGTAAAAGGGGAAGATTAATACCTTGCAATACTTCTGTGAGAATTAAATAAGATCATATAAGTAACAGTCCTATCACTGAGTTGCCTAGAATACAATAGGTATTTCAAAAACATGTTACTTTATCTTCCTTTTCTCAAATTCTCTTAGTTCCTCTCCATAGCCTCTGGCATTCTTTATAACATTAGCACGAACAGTACTGACTAAGCCTCTGTTCTTACAAGGTCTTCAGAGCTGCAGCAAGTAACAATATTTTCATTTAATTCTAAGTGTGATGTTCACAAAAGCATAGAAACTTACTTAAATAAGCTTTTAGCTTTTAGCTTTCAGTATTAGAACTTTGTAACTTTTATCAGCCATAGTTGGTTTGGCCAATCACATGAAATGAAACCACTTATTTAAATTTGTAATTTAAAAAATTTAAATTATAGTCCTGAAATAACTCCAAAATTTAAATTCCTAAACATTTTTTTGTTTATTATCTTATTTTCCACTGAAGCACATCACTAATAACTAACCTTATTAAAAACATACCTATGTATTATATACTCTACCATAAGGATGTCGACAGAACTTTTTGTTAGATAAATGAAAGAGACTTGTAGAGCTACCATAAACAGTCCTCACATTCCTTTTCAATGATGCCTCTGAACATGCTCTTTATCACTGTCAAAATGGAATTTCATGAATCCAAAAGAGTATATTTAAGAAGTGTAAACTTGATAATGGCTACTCTGACAGTCTGGAAATGGTGAGCCTGGTAAGGTTAGTAAAATTACACATGAAATAAATAATGTTTATTGTTGTCAGCACAAATAAATTTAAAACTAAAGTTCACAGTCAAAAGAGGCAAGCCAAAAAAGATACCGGGGGGGGGGGGGGGGGGGGGGTGGGGAATGCAATTTAGAAAACAGGTCTGATTAGTAAATTTTATTCCAGTCATTATTTAATTAAATGTCCCATCTAGCTCTAAACCCTAATTACTAAAAAAATAATGGCATTACCAGCAACCCAGACCAAAACATATATTCACATAATAGATATAAAAGTGGAGAATTCTTGACTTTATCAAAGTAATTCACCAAAGGCATATTTATTTAACATAACTGGGAAATGAGACATTTTCTTTTGAAAATGAGACTTTTTTTTTAATATAGAGACAATAGCTTAATGGTTAAGAGCAAAAGCGCTACAACCAGACTGACAGCCACTTAACTCACTGTTTAATACTGAGGAAATCAAGTTAAAATTTTCCATACCTCATATCCTTGGATCCTCTGTTGAGAACAACAGTACTGGTCACCCAGGACTGTTCTGAATACAACAGATACATACAAATCTCTTAAAATGGTCCCATATACATAGTAAATGTCAGTATACGTTAGCATCTTATTACAGTTACTATCAATATTATTGATGCTAGACACTACAACGGTTATACGATGCAATGAAATCATCAAGAAAAGCAATCAGTTGAAAATCTTAATTTACTAAAGAATTGACATTAAGGAAACAGGAAGCATTTACCAGAGTCTAAGAAATGGAGTAAGAAAGGGCACCTCGGTAGACAGAAGGTTTGGACAGGGAGCTAGGCTTTGCCACCTCACAAAAAGACATTATGAATCAATCTTCCAGTTAATCAATGACAGCTAGACCTCATTATAAGAGGAGATAACTGGGGCACCTGGGTGGCTCAGTCAGTTTAGCGTCCAACTCTTGATTTTGGTTCAGGTCATAATCTCATAGTTTGTGGGATTGAGCCCCTCATTGGGCTCTGCGCTGACAGCAAGGAAGCCTTTTTGGGATTCTCTCTTCCTTCCTCTCTCTCTCTCTCTGCCTCTCCCCTATGCATATGCATAGGCATGTGCACACACTCTCTCTCAAAATAAGTGGACATTAAAAAAAAAAAAAAAAGAGGGGCAACCTGGGTGGCTCAGTCGGTTAAGCCTCTGACTCTTGGTTTGGGCTCAGGTCATGATCTTATGGTTTTGTGAGTTCGAACCTGTGTTGGGCTCTGAGTTGGCAGCATGGAGCTTGCTTGGGATTCATTCATTCATTCATTCATTCTCTCTCTCTCTCTCTCTCTCTGCCCCTCCCCCATTCATGCTGTCTCTCTCTCAAATAAATAAGTAAACTTTAAAAAAAACAAAAGAGGGATAACCAAGATGGGTGGATCCCAAATTCAGAAAATTCTGAGAAATACTTAAGCTTTCCTTTGACTTCATTTCTTTCCTTCAATAATTACGCAATTCTCTGTTCACAGCAAAACTTCTCAAAGGAGTTCTCTTCTTTGTTCTTTCTACCTTTTGACCTATCTTTTACTTTTCTATCTGGTTTCTATCCCAACTGCTCCACTGACATAACTCCTGCAGGCTACAGAACAACCTTTATCTTGCCAAATCCAGTGGCTGGTTCACAAGCTGCATCTTGGTCAACCTCTCAGTATCATTCAACACAGGTGTGTCCTTATAACATTTCCTTTCTTTGTTTCAATGATTTATCTCTTTCGGCATTCCTAGTAATTTGCTGGGTCCTCCTAGGCTGATTTATAGAGGGAAAAGTAGCCCAAAGCTAAATTCTGGGTCCCCTTTTCTGCTATGGCTACCCACTGTCCCTTGATACACTCATTCAATCCTATGGTTTTAAACACCATTTATAAACTACTGACTCCTAAATTTACATTTCGGCACTGAACTTTCCCCTGAGCTCTGGACTTATATATTCATTCATTCATTCATAAAATATTAAACACATATATTATGCATGAGGCATTATTCTAGGCTACTGGGATACAGAGATAAATAAGATGTCTTTGTATTCTAGAAAAAGAAAGATAATGAGCAGACACATATATATATAATAAGCAAATACTGCAAGCATATATATGATAAACTTATTATATAGATATAATATACATAAATAACAAGGAATGACTGCCGGGGTTTAGGTCAATATATACATACACACATATATATATATGTGTGTACAAAATTACCTAATATATATGTATATATTTACATATATTTGATGGTAAGTGGTCATACCTGAACAGAAATTGGTATGAAGTAAGGGAGCAGGCTATGTGAAAATATGGAGGAAGAGCATTCTAAGCAGAAGAAATAGCGAACACCCTAAACTCGGGAATAATTCCAATACCTTGAAGGAAGCAAAGGGTCCTGAAGCAGAGTAAAAAAGCATTTGAATATGAAGTCAGAAAAGCTGAAAGTGACCAGATCTTATAGAGCATTATAGCTGCTGTAAAGCACTTAGTTGTTATGGGGGGAAATGAGAGCATCTAATCGAGGAGGTGACATGTAAGATTTTAGTTTTTGAAAGATCACTCTGGGGGCACCTGGGTGGCTCAGTCAGTTAAGCATCTGACCTCAGCTCAGGTCATGATCTTGTGGTTTGTGGGTTCAAGCCCCACGAAGGGCTCTGTGCTGACAGCTCAGAGCCTGGAGCCTTGCTTTGGATTCTGTCTCCCTCTCTCTCTCTGTCCCTCCCCTGTTCACACTCTGTCTCTATCTCTCAAATATAAATAAACATTTAAAAAAAATTAAAAAAATAAAATAAAAGATCACTCTGGCTGCAATGTAAGGAACAGGTTACACGAGGACATGATTGGAAGTTGGAAGACCAAAGAAAAAGTCACTGCAATGACAGTCTAGGCAAGAGGAAATAGTGACTTGGCTTAAAGCAACAGTACCAGTAATCAATGTAATCAGACTGGGCACATGTTTTTTTTCTGTCTATCTACCTACCTACCTACCTATTTAGCGAGAGCATCCACCAGCAGGGGAAAGGGGCAGAGGGAGAAACAGAATCCCAAGCAGGCTCCACACTCAGCGTGGAGCCCAACTTAGGGCTTGATCCCATGACCCTGGGATCATAAATTGAGCCAAAAGTCAGACACTCAACCAACTGAGCCACCCAAGTGTCCCTGGGCACAAATCTTAAAAATAGAGTTGTTAGGAGTTGTTAATGGTCTGAATAGGAGATAAGAGAGAAAGGAATAAAGAATGACTGCTGGGTTTCTGGCCTGCCAAATAGAAGGAGTGTTATTTCCTAGAATGCAGTGGTCATCACTTGGCTCTCACACACCTCAAAAGTAGCATAGCTAAAGGGACGTTCTTGGTTTTCATCAAAAACCTTATTTCTCTTCTAGTCTTCCCCATCTCAGTTGCTATCACATAATCCTCTTCTATTTCCTTCTAGCACTTGTCTCTATCCAAATTATCTTTTTTTTAATGTTTATTTTTAAAAGTGAGAGAGAGAGACAGAGACAGGGTGCAAGCAGGAGAGGGAGACACAGAATCCAAAGCAGGCTCCAGGCTCTGAGCTGTCTGCACAGAGCCCTACATGGGACTTGACCTGAGCCGAAGTCGGATGGTTAACCTACTGAGCCACCCAGGTGCCCCTAAATTATTTACATTTGCTACATTGTAGGTTCTATGAGAGCAAAGACATTGACTCTCTTGTCCACCGCTGTATCTCTGGATCCTATAATATTGCCTGGCACATAGTAGGCACTCAAATATTTGTTGAATGCATATTTACGTGAGTGAAAGAATCCCTCTGCCATCTCCTTTGTAAGTTACTCTCTTCATTTTGGCCAGTTGATATTAGTGTTAGGATGTCCTTGGAACCACAGTAGAGGGGACGGCCATCTTGCCAGCGCAACCCAACGACAAGCCCCTAGTAGCTGCCAGAACGAATTGGAGGTCACCCAATCACTGAGTGACAGCAGGACCTGGCGCGAAAAAAGCCCCCCCCCCCCCCCCCCCCCCCCCGACCTAAACCCGGAACCGCTGCAGCTTAAAAACCCCACCCACCACACCTGGGTGTGACTTCCCTGAATCCTCTCTCTCTCTCCCTAAGTCACAGAACCTCACCCGGAGACCTTAATTCCCAAATAAAGCCTTTGACTGCTAAAATTTTTTAGCCTCTGACTCCTATCTTTACCCTGCCTTACGCCTGACCCTAACAATTAGAATATTAGAACTCCTCAATTTCTAGAACCTTTTCTCTTCTTGGGAACTTTCACAAGGCATTCTTACCCACCACTTCAATTTCCACCTATTTGCCCATGTGTTGGACATTTTTATCTCCAGCCCCGAGTTCTCTCAGATCCAACCGATTTCAAGATTTTAGCATGGATAATCTCAAAGGTATCTCAAATTCAACAAGAGCTAATAATGAGCTTTGCCACTAAACTTGTCCCCCATCTATCCAGATAGGCAAGCTGGAAATATTCCCATCATTCTTGGTATCTCCTCCCCACCCTCCACCCCTGGTAATCAATCTATCACCAAGTCCAGATGATTTTATCTTCTAACCATCTTTCAAATACCTAATTTTGTTTCTGAAAAGACTTTTGCCATCACCCAAGTTCATCTTTTAGTTGGAATTATTGCAAGAGCTTCCTAATAGTCTCACTCCAAAACCACTCTGGTACCACACCCACCCCCACCCCCACAGCCAGCAAGCAGCTGTTCATGTTTCCCCTACAAGAGTCTTTTCAAAAAGAAAACCTCAACATCTACTACAGAAAGACTTTTCAATAGCTTCTCACAGTGCTCAGGGAGAAGAACAAAACCTCACCCCCCCAGGGGCCTTGCTAATCTAGCCCATGCATATCTTTTCAGCCTAATCTCACACCACTCTTCCTTTTTGTTTCTCAGTTCCTAAACATGCTATTACTCACCTGCAACATGACTTGCTTTTATTAAAGGACCTCACAAAATTCATGTTCGCAACAAATACATTCTTTTGGTAAATATATTCTTATTTCACTAATGTCTATTTCCTTCAGAAGATTCTAAGTGTCATGAGAGCAGAGAATGTGTCTAACTTTTTTCACCACTATATCTCCAGAGTCTATCAAAATCTAGGAATTCTTCAGATGTTTGCTACTTGGATTTCTGAGAAGTTATCTTATGGCAGTATGGTACAGTGGCTGCAATGCATTTGCCCATGTAACTTTAGAAAAGTTACTTAGCCTCTTAAAATCTGAAGTACCTCATAGGATTTTGTGAGGCTTAAATGAGATAATGTGCACTGTATGCTTACATAGTTTCTGACAAATAGAAAAAGTTCACTATGTGTTAGCTGCTATTATTAGCTATTTTCATGCATTCAAGTGGCCAAGTGCCATTTAGGATGGCTAGTAAAAAGTAATTTATTTTCACCCCTTTTCATAATTATACCTTCAGCTGTATAAAGCAGTAAATATATTTCCATAAATAATTTTTAACATTTTGGAAACTGTATCTGTTCGAAGTTTAACATCAAGTGTCTTCATCCCCAAAAAACTACAGCATAAAATAAACATCCAGTATTATATCATTATCTCCTTCTGTGTCAAAAACTCACCCCAAAGTATAGCAGCTTAAAACAACAAACACTGTCTCACAGTTGTGGGTAAATAATGTGAAAGTGGCTTAGTTGGGTGCTCTGGCTCAAGTTCTCTAAGGAGGTTATATCATCAAGCTGTCAGCCAGGCTTCAGCCATCTCAAGACTCAGCTAGGGCTGAAGGATCCCCTTGTAAGTTCTCTCACATGGTTGTTGGCAGACTTTTGCTCTTCACAAATTTCTAACAAGGTTTAATGAGGGCATAAGATGAAAATATCTCCATTATTAGTTCTAGAAAACAATATCATCCTTATACTATTCAATATCCCTTACAAAAAATTGTAATAAATTTGTCCTTGTGTTTCACCTTTGGTGAAAGTTTCTCTCTTGACAAAAATAGCATGTTTCTTTTTACTATACAAAAGTGTTTTGGATTTTTGGGTTTTTTTTTTTTTGGGTGCAAAAAGGTTTTTTTAATAACGCACAGGGACAGGACCTGTGGGCAGAAAGAGCTACAAAAGTGTTTTTTATTGGAGGTCTCCTTTTACTCTAACAGTTGGTACAGATTTTTTTTGCCAAACTACCTCTACCTAGACTTTCCTAGATTTTTCTCCCTCTCCTGTCCTTATTCTTTCACCTTTTATCACATAGCCATTTTCCTTTTATCATTTTACTAATCCTATTATTAATAAGTATATTGCTTTCTGACATTCACATACTAATATTTGGTATTACGCAAAGTATAGGCCAATCAACTAACACCTAATTTTACTAGATATCTGCCAGAATCAAAATTCATTTACTATGCAACCACCAATAACACATCTATAAATTTAAAATATTCTATTTTTAATATGTATTTTACTATACGTGAATGAAAATATTACAGCCTTTCTAACCTCCACAGAGTGTTCTAGAAAGACATCAAAACTACTTGAACTCTAGAATTGTACCAACCCTTAGAGGGGCCACTAGCCATTTGTGGCAATTTAAACTAAAATTAAATAAAACTAAAAAATGCTATTCACACTAGCCATATTTTAAGAGCTCAGTAGTAAACATGAATTTCAAAGCTATATAAACCTTGCCTTTCTGTAACTTACATCCACAAACAGAAAAGCAAATTTAAAATCAGACCAAAGTGGGGCACCTGGGTGGCTCAGTTGGTTAAGCATCTGACTTCAGCTCAGGTCATGATCTCATGGTTTGTGAGTTTGAGCCCCCACATTGGGCTCTGTGCTGACAGCTCAGAGCCTGGAGCCTGCTTTGGAGTCTGTGTCTCCCTCTCTCTCTCTACCCCACCCCTGCTTGCACTCTCTTTCTCTGAAAAATGAATAAACATTAAAAAAAATAGAAAAAAAAAATAGGACCAAAGGAAGAATACAATCACGTCGACTTTGCAAACCTGCCAAGACCACTACAAATAGCAACACACACACATGCGCGCACACACACACACACTTACAAACTTTATACAGTCCGCCATTCTAAAAATCTAACCATCCCCTCCCCTGGCACTAAGTAGCTAAGAGCATGGCAAAGTAATGAAAAATGATCACAGGGAAGATTAACCAGGCTGCTGAGAAAGCAGTCCTCCTCTTTACCCAATAATCAACCCACCTGCTACAGTCAAAAAAAAAAAAAAAAAAAAAAAAGGTACATACACACCATCCAGTAGGTTGTGGTTAAACTAGCATTCTCCCACAATGCTTCTGAAATGCAAAACAGCAGTAGAAACAGTCTAAAATCCAAGTCAAATTAATACTACTTGAGATTGCTCCCATCACATATGCAATTTCCTCTACCTATAGTTTTCCTTTAACATCTTCGCCTCGTGAAATCTTGCTTATGCAATAGTTTAACCTGTGGTTTAATTCCACCTCCTCCATGATACCTTTCTGAGTTGCTCTAGATTAGTCAGAGTTCCCCAGAGAAACAAAATTAAGAGGAAATAAATAAAGGCATTTATTATAAGGAACTGGTTGAAAAATTAAGGGGGCTGGCAAGTCCCAAGATCTGCAGGGTGAGTCAGCAAACTAGAGACCCAAGAGAGCTGATGGTTTAGTTCCAGTCTGAGTAGGAAGGCCTGAGAACCAGGAGAGTTGATGGTGTAGTTCCTGTCTGTAGACCAGCAAGCTTGAGACCCAGGAAGAGCTGATCTTTCCGTTTGAATCTGCAGGAAAAATGCTGATGTCCCAGTCTGAAGGCAGGCAGGAAATGATTCTCTTTTACTGGGTTGAGGGTCATCCTTTTGTTCTATTCAGGCCTTCAACTGATTGGATGAGGCCCACCCATGCTAGAGAGGCAATTTGCTTTACTCAGTCTGTGTATTTAAATGCTAATCTCATCCAAAAACACAGTCATAGAAACACCCAGAATAATGTTTGATCAAGTATCTGGGCACTCCATAGCCCAATCAAGTTGACACATAAAATCAACACCCCAAATGGACTTCAATGATACTCTCAGACCTTAAATCACTTAGCTTATACTCAACAAATACACTTAATATATAATGCTCTGAGTAACAGATACTTGTGTAAAGATTTTAAATCTGAGAATATAACTGGTTTAAGGCATAAACTATTTCTTGTACCCTTTGTATTTACCATAGTGTCTTACACAGGACTGGTATTCAAATTTTTTAAATAGATGCTAAATGAAGGAAGTGCCTGAGAGTAAAGAATCTCAATCTCACTCTTGTACAACTTTATGAGCTATGTTAAAGGAATCATGGGACAAACTGTAGTATAAAAAGACAATTCAATATTTAAGACATTATATTATATTAAGGCATTATTTAAATCTGACATAAGTAGAAGGACTTGCATTCAATTCTCCTATGCAACCACTTGCAAAGAAAATTAGTTAAGTCAATCCACAGGATTATCACCTATTTTAAAAACACAACTCTTACACACCCACATAAACAACTTTTCCAGTCTCGGGTAAAATTTAAAAACTAATGCACACCAAAAGAAGAAAACAAATACAAATGGTAGGAGTGTGTGCACTATTCTCTAGATAAAGCTGTCCTGGGACTTGGAACAATGACTACATTTTTTTCTAGGCTTCTCAGCCTATAAGAGATCATTTCTATCTACCACACTATTCAGTGACCAGGATGATTTTAAGGGGATTTTTTCCTTCCTTAACATGTTTTCAAATCCTAATCAAATTGTAAACTTCTATATGAATGTGGCCATACTGAGCTCTCCAGCCCCTATCCCAACTCACCATCCCAATGGAGCACACAAACACCATTTTTACCAGCTCGGAATGCTGACACTGACTCAGTACACTCCTGGTCCTCCAGCTCGCATCCTGGGTCAGCCCTGAAGCTTCAGGCCAGTTAGGCCTTACTCACTCTGAGATTCTTAAGAAGTAGAGACGTTAGGGGCACCTGGGTGGTTCAGTGAGTTAAGCGCCTGACTCTTGATCTCAGCTCGGGCCATGATCTCATGGTTTGGGAGTTCAAGCCCTGTGTTAGGCTCTGCGATGATGGTGTAAACACTGCCCGGGATTCCCTCTCTCCCTCTATCCTTTCCCTGCTTGTGCTTGCTCTCTCAAAACAAGTAAATTTTTAAAAAATTTTTAAAAAGCAGAGACAGTAAAGATTCAATCCACAAATAACTGCAAATGTAATTTTATCTTCTGTACCTTTTATATATTTATTCAGAGCTAAATATGGCTGATGTTTTTAATGAAAATTATACTGCTATTCTTCTTTGCATATCTAAATAGAAGTTTACTTGGGGCGCCTGGGTGGCGCAGTCGGTTAAGCGTCCGACTTCAGCCAGGTCACGATCTCGCGGTCCGTGAGTTCGAGCCCCGCGTCGGGCTCTGGGCTGATGGCTCAGAGCCTGGAGCCTGTTTCTGATTCTGTGTCTCCCTCTCTCTCTACCCCTCCCCTGTTCATGCTCTGTCTCTCTCTGTCCCAAAAATAAATAAACGCTGAAAAAAAAAAATTTAAATAGAAGTTTACTCTCAATACAGTATTCTCTGTAGCATCACTAAAAAGAATCCTAGGACATGGAAAATACCTCAGGGATCCTCTCCCAAAATTTTAGCATCACTAAAAAGAATCCTAGGACATGGAAAATACCTCAGGGAAAGAAATATTTATTTCTTTTTCCAGACATTTATCCTCCATTTTTAATGGAGGCCTAGAATACACTACTTTTTTTTTTTTTTTTTCCTATTTAGCATGAAAGAGATAATGGCAATTCTTTGAGCAAATGTCATTATATTTGTCAGGACTCTGCATTTTAAGGGTAGAGAGCCAACTCAAACCACACTAGGGGGGAAAAAAAAACGGGGAAGAGGAGGAGGAGGAGGAGGAGGGAGGAGAGCAGAGGGAGGGGGAAGGGGGAGTGAAGGAGGGGCGAGGAGGGGGGAGAGAGGAGAAGGGGAGGGGAGGGGAGGGGAAGGGAGGGGAGGGGAGGAGGGAGGAGGGAGGAGGGAGAGGCATTACTGGTTCATGAAGCTGGGCAGGAAATTGGCATCATCCTAAAAGAAGGGCTATAGGAAGAAGGACCTCAAAGAATGGAAGTGATGCTCTCTCAGCCTTCTCTCATTCCCCACACCTCTGGCTCTCATCCATCTCTCATCCCTGATAGTTTCTCCTTAGCTTTATTTCTTAAGCAGAACTTCTCCATATGGATTTGGAAGATGTGTGCCAAAAGCTTCAGGCTCTAAATCTCACCTGCATTTCCCCAGTGTAAAGAAAGTCTTACTTCTTCTGATGCCCATATCTCAATCTCTGACTGGATGAGGCCCTGATGGACCCGAGTCACACACCCACTCAGACTTAAACCCACCACCATTATAGCTTGGGGATTAACCTAGACTGGCCACAATGAGTAATGTGCCCACCCTTTGGGTGGCGATGTGGAACAGGTGAACAAGATTTCTAAAAGGCTGGGGGGGTGGGGGTGGTAGGAGGTGATATCCTGGGAAACCAAAAACCTCAACCTTCACAGTCAACCAAAAAAATCAATCATTAGGGTGCCTGGGTGGCTCGGTCGGTTAAGCATCCAACTTCTGCTTAAGTCAAGATCCCACAGTTTGTGAGTTCAAGCCCCGTATCAGGCTCTGTGCAGACAGCTTGGAGCCTGGGGCCTGCTTCAGATTCTGTGTCTCCCTTTCTTTCTGCCCCTCCCTGCTCACCTCCGTCTGTCTCTCTCTAAAATAAATAAACATTTTTTTAAATTTTTTTTAAAGTTTGATGCTCAACTGACTGAGCCACCTAGGCACTCCCACAAAATTTAATTTAAAATGGCCTCAGGTTAATGGCAGAAGCAAACACAAGTTTTTTTTTCTTTTATTCTTTTTTTAATTTTAGAGAGAGAGAGAAAAAGACCCCTTGAGCAGGGGAGAGGGACAGAGGGAGAGAGAGGGAGGGGGGGGAGGGAGGGGGGAGAGGGAGGGAGAGAGAGAGAGAGAGAGAGAGAGAGAGAATATCCCACATAGGCTCCATACTCAGCGACGAGCCCAAGGCAGGGCTCGATCCCACAACCCTAAGATCATGACCTGAGCCACAATGGGTCAGACTCTCAACGAACTGAGCCACCCATGTGACCCAAACACCCATCTTTTATGTAAGAATTGACTTCAATCCACAGTTAGAAGGTGTAAGATGATCAGTAAAGTATCCTCCAGACTGGGAAGGCACTTTGAGACCGAAAAATGTCACAAGCCTCTCCACACCATTTACAGTTTTATCCAAGGTGACTTACTGACAGGATGGAATCTGGCAGGCCAACGACCCAGAACACTCTGCAGCCATCCTCCAACCACATTCCCCCCACCAAATGTAGACCTTCATCCCCAGCTTTTATAGAGCGAGGGGCATGGGGTTGGGTGAGGTCACAAGGTTGTTACCTAAAGTGACGCCATCTGTGCACCAGAGGCTCTCCACTAGTTACCTAAAGTGGCACCTCCTGTGTCCACTTAGAGACGATCAGACAAGCCTTCTCACATTCTGGCCAGGCACACATAAACCTCCAAGAGGCCTGGGACATGTAGTCATAAGGGAGGCCATTGCAGGAAGGGGTGGGGGGGAGGGGGGGTGAGGAGGAAAAAGAGTCAACCAGCCAGTGTGGTCAGCACTCCTACACCCACTGACACTGACTGTCAGATGCCATTGATTGTAAGGCACATCCAGATTTCCATGGTTTTAAAATGTGAAAAGAAAAAAATGCACGTTACAAAATCAGTGAGATATGATAAGTGTTCTCTGGAAGGGAAAGATTGGAAACCACTGCTCTACAGTGGCAGCCTTTACATGGATAACTTCCAAACTCACCTCCTCCAATCCTGAATTCTCCTCTAGACATTTCAATTTCTCTCTAGCTCACCTCACCACCACCACCACCACCACCCTAACCTCTGCACTTTCTTCATGGTCCTAACATCCAGCCCACACTCAGCGTTCACAGCTCAAGGTTCTAAAAGTATTTACTTTATAACCCAATAGTTAACACCTGCCAATTATAGTACCTATTGTTGTTCTGCATGAGCAGTTCCTCAACAGAGAATTAGTATCATTTCTGAATGAGATTTAGCTACATTTTGGAATTATTCCTCCCTGTTTAATACATAATAAAATACCACTGATCAAAAACCTTTGTTTTTATAAAGAGCTCTTAAAAGTCATCTTTACAAACAAAAATCTTTAACTTCTTTTGTTAACATTTTACTTGAACGTAATTTCAAACTTAGAAAACAGTTGTGCAAACATAAAATTAGTGCATAGAAGCCCTACATGTCAGAGCTCACTGATTGTTAACATTTTGTCCTATTTGCCTTATCATTTATGCACTCCTGTGTGCACACTCTTTCTTTCTACATACATATTTTTCCCCTGGATTTTTTTTTAATTTTTTAAAACATTTTATTTTATTATTGAGAGACAGAGAGACAGAGCATGAGCATGGGAGGGGCAGAGAGAGGGGAGACACAAAATCCAAAGCAGGCTCCAGGCTCCAAGCTGTCAGCACAGAGCCCGACGCGGGGCTCAAACTCACAAACTGAGAGATCATGACCTGAGCCAAAGTCGGATGCTTAACCGACTGAGCCACCCAGACACTCCTCCCCTGGAAATTTTTGAGAGAATACTGCTTATATCATGCCTTTTATCCTTAAATTCTTTTTTTTTTTTTTTTTTTTTTTTAGTTTATTTATTTTGAGAGACAGAGGGAGAGAGAGAGACAGGGAGGGGCAGAGAGACAGGGAGAGAGAGAATCCTAAGCAGGCTCCACACTGTCAGCACAGAGCTAGCTCAATGTGGAACTCAAACCCATGAACTGTGAGATCATGACCTGAGCCAAAACCAAGAGTCAGACACTGACGAAAGCCACCCAGGCACCCCAATCCTTAGATTCTTCAGTGTAAATTTCTTTTTTCTCTTATTTTATAGAGGAAAAGAGCACAAGCAGGGGAGAGGGGCTGGGGTCGGGGGGGAGAGAGAGAGAATACTAAGAATATTAAGCAGGTTCCACACTCAGTGTGGAGACTGATGCAGTGCTCAATCCCACAGCCCTGGGATCATGACCTGAGCAAAATCAACTAATTTTGGACACTCAATTGACTGAGCCACCTAGATGCCCTCTTCAGTATTAATTTCTTAGAATAACAATATTCTCTCAAGTGACGACATTATAGTTATCAACTTCAGAAATACCAACATTGCTAAATATTTGTACAAATCTACTGTTCTGTTTTCAATTTTGTCAACTGATCCAATAATGCCCTTTAGTTTTTTATAAGATCCAATCTACAGTCAGGTATTACATTTAGTTATGTCTCCTTAGTCCCCTCTAATCTGATACCTTTCTAAATCTTCTTTTTGCCTTTCATGACACTGACTTCTTGAAGAATATAACTTTTTTATTATATTAAATATTATATTTAATAAAAATAATGGTATAGATTTCTCCTTTAGGGTTTATCTGATGCTTTCTCATAATTAGATTCAGGTTATTCATTCCTGGTTGAAATACTAATACTGCTTGGGGCGCCTGGGTGGCGCAGTCGGTTGAGCGTCCGACTTCAGCCAGGTCACGATCTCGCGGTCCGTGAGTTCGAGCCCCGCGTCAGGCTCTGGGCTGATGGCTCAGAGCCTGGAGCCTGTTTCCGATTCTGTGTCTCCCTCTCTCTCTGCCCCTCCCCCATTCATGCTCTGTCTCTCTCTGTCCCAAAAAAAATAAAAAACAAACATTGAAAAAAAAAAAAGAAATACTAATACTGCTTAGAGAATCACATCAGGAAACACATAGTGTCCATCTACCCCTTACTGTTCCTTAGGGTTTTTAAAGTTTATTTATTTTGATGAAGAAAGAAAGAGCAGCATGAGTGGGGGAGGGGCAGAGAGAGAGAAGGAGAGAGAGAATCCCAAGCAGACTCCACACTGTCAGCACAGAGCCCAACACGGAGCTCAGTCTCATGAACCGTAAGATCATGACCTGGGCCACAATCAAGAATCAGATGCTTAACCTCACCGAGCCACCCAGGAGCACCTACCCTTTACTGTTGATATTAATCATCATGACGTGATCAAGATGCTGCCTGATTTCTCCTCTGCATAGTTACTATTTTTTCCTTTGCACTCTATGAGGGAACACTTTAAAGTCATGTGAATATCCTGTCCTTCGTTAAAAGTTCCCCATGGGTTTAGCACCTGTTGATGCTTCTTGCCTGATCCATTCAGTATTATGATGGCTACAAAATTTAAACCCATTTTAATCATTCATTTTTAATTCACACTAACCATTATTTATTTTTAATTTTTTTTATTTTTTTTTAACGTTTATTTATTTTTGAGACAGAGAGAGACAGAGCATGAACAGGGGAGGGGCAGAGAGAGAGGGAGACACAGAATCTGAAACAGGCTCCAGGCTCTCAGCGGTCAGCACAGAACCCGACGCGGGGCTCGAACTCACAGACCGTGAGATCGTGACCTGAGCCGAAGTCGGACGCTTAACCGACCGAGCCACCCAGGCACCCCACACTAACCATTATTTAATGACAGATAAAATCTGTCCTGAGAAGTCTAAAAATGTGTATATTGTTATGTGAATTACATGAACTTTAACTTGCATCTAATAACTACATATTAAAATAAATGTTAATTCCAATCACTTCAGCTCACTCATGTCCTGTGTGAGTTGTTTTCTAACAACAATGCTGAGCATTGTGCTGCCATCTTTGGGATACAATGTACAATCCAACTTTTGCCATGTAAGTACTTACACAGAGATGTTAGAAGATCCTAAGAGAAAATAATGAAAATGGCTGACACTTTAATCATATCCAAAAATATTTCCTGTTCATCATTAAAACTCACCAATCTACTGTCAACTGTTTTTGTTTTCATGCATTAGCCAGAATATAAAGGGGAAAGCACTGGAGCACAGTGGTAAGGCATGTGAACTGCTGCTACTATTTGGAAAGACAATTTGGCAACTGCTTTAAAACTCTCGGGGCGCCTGGGTGGCTCAGTCAGTTAAGCGGCCGACTTTGGCTCAGGTCATGATCTCGCGGTCCGTGAGTTCGAGCCCCGCGTCGGGCTCTGGGCTGACAGCTCAGAGCCTGGAGCCTGTTTCAGAGCCTGTGTCTCCCTCTCTCTGTGACCCTCCCCCGTTCATGCTCTGTCTCTCTCTGTCTCAAAAAAAACGTTAAAAAAAAAATTAAAAAAAAAAAACTCTCAAAGGCATATTCCTATGGGTAAACTTATACAAGTTCTAAGTGTACAATTACAAGGAAACCAGAAACAACCTACATGTTTATCAATACAAACAAGATCAATAAATTACATTTCATTCAAAAAATGGACTGCTATGCAGCCATTATAAAGAATAAGATAGATCTTTGAAAGCTACACGTAGTATGTATTGAGAAAAATGTTGCAGAATAGTATTGAACCTGTAGGTGCAAACAAAGGAGGGGAGGATATACTATACATGTAAATTTATACACATACACCCTTACATAAGTTTACATAAACAGAAAACTTCTAGAAGGAAACACAGGAAACAGTTAACAATGTTTATCTCTGGGAAATAAGGCTATGGGGGTCAGGAACTTTTACTTTCCATTTTACATCTCATTCTACCATTTAAGTTGCTAACCACAAGCATGAATTGTTTATAATTTTTAAAATCTGTGACAATTTTCTAAATACCAGTGGTAAAACTGGCTATCACAACTGAAAGTGAAATAAAAATTGTCATCTGCTAAGAATAGCACTAAACTAGATTTTTTCATATTCCAATTCTATTCTCTAATCCAGAAAGGGAAACTAGCAATTGTTATGCACAGGTACATAGTAGGTATTTATCTAATATTTTTTGCATATATTATCTTTCTCTTAATTATCAGTGGCACATTTCCAGATGGTTGACTTACGGCCTGTGGCCAGGAAACAGAAAGAGAAAAATCACCCACCAACATGACCAGAAGTTAAACTCATAATGAAAAATTTAAATCAGTCTATTCCATCATAAAATCCATATTCAAGTAAATTACCAAGTGAAACAAAGAATACATATTCCAGCCACTATAATATTAATACCATTCCTCAAAGTACATTAATCCAAAATAGAAAATTATTACCAAACTGCATAGTTTGCACATTCTACATAAATGATCATTTCATACTCTGCAACAGGAACCAAAAATTACTAATTTCATAGTGTCTATATCTATCAATCTCCATAAACACATACATACGTGTATAAAGATGTACATAACACACACATACACATATATGTACATCTTTATACATGTATATATGCATATATTTATAATTATATAACAAATAGATATATAATAGGAGGGAAAGAAAGGGTGGTATGCCCATTACCTCCTCTGATGTTTTCAAAACACTGTTTTACACTTGATATTTCCCTAAAGAGAAGTCAGGAATCAGGCCCAGTTTAATTCTAGAGTCTACAAAATTAATAATCATTTCTTTTCTTATGTGGTATTTCATTATGAAATACCAACCACATACTTTTCCATATGACTCTTTGCTGGTAGCATCAAGGTTCGCAGAGTCAGTAAGAAATTATTCCCAGGGCTACCTGTGACACATAAGTCCCTGACTGTCTTTACACCCATCTCCTTAATTACTCTTCCACTCAATCACTACCCTTAAGCAATATTAATCTCTCACTTTTTTATGTTTACTTATTTATTTTGAGAGAGAGTGAGCAGGGGAAGGGCAGAGAGAGAGGGAGAGAGAGAACCTCGAGCAGGCTCTACACTGTCAGCGCAGAGCCCAACGTGGGGTTTGATCCCACAAACTGTGAGGTCATGACCTGAGCCGAAATCAAGAGTCAGAGATGCCCAACCAACTGCGGTACCCAGACGCCCCAGGAATACTCATCTTTTTAAGTGATCAAATATACCAGGCTTGTCAGGCCTACAATGCAATTGCACTCTTATTCCCATTGACTGGAAAATCCATCCCCAGGTCTTCGTGAGATGGTCTCCTCATTATTCAAATCTCAGATCAAATGTCATCTTCTTACAAAGGCCTTCTATAGCTATATAAACTAGAGTAGTCCTTTGAGGCGTGCTCTATCCTATCATCCTGTTTTATTTTCTTCTCAGGACTTATCACTATCTTAAGCTACCCTGCTCTTGTGTGTTGTCTTGTCCAATCACTCTTTCCTGGTGTCTCCTTCAACAATGAAATCTAAGTTCCATGACAGCAGGGATCTTCACGGTCATATTCACTGTGGTATCCCCAGCATCTGATGTGCAGTAGGGACTCATATTTGCTAGATGATTCAATAAGGGAGAAATCAGTCTTGTCATTACATGCTGTCAGATGTCTGAGATATATTCTAATATGGGATGCACAAAGATACTAATGTATGTATGTATATATGAAAACTGCAATGATGTCTTTTTTTAAATTTCTTTTTTAATGTTTATTTATTTTTGAGAGAGAGAGAGAGACAGAGCATGAGGTGGGGAGTGGCAGACAGAGAGGGGAGACACAGAATCCGATACAGACTCTAGACTGTGCTGAGCTGTCAGCACAGAGCCCGATGTTGGGCTCAAACCCACGAGCTATGAGATCATGGCCTGAGCCAAAGTCAGACGCTCAACCAACTGAGCCACACAGGCACCCCTGCAATGGTGTCTTCACAGCTACTTTGAAATCTATGAAAGTGGCCAAAAACTCTAAAAATGAATGACTATTGCTCTTATCTATAAGATTATTACATAAACCTAATACATTGGCGACTTACACAATTTCTAAAATTCAATCACATAATAATCTAAAATTTACAACACACATCTTTTGTTTTCTTTGAAAATGGTATATCATTAGTATTTTTCTTTAAACTACATTACATTGCTGGGGCGCCTGGGTGGCTCAGTCGGTTAAGCGTCCGACTTTGGTTCAGGTCATGATCTCATGGTTTGTGGGTTCGAGCCCTGCGTCGGGCTTTGTGCTGACAGCTCAGAGCCTGGAGCCACTTCAGATTCTGTGTCTTTCTCTCTCTCTCTCTACCCCTCCCCCACTCACACTCTGTCTCTCTCTGTCTCTCAAAAAGAAACATTAAAAAAAATTTTTTAATTGTAAACTACGTTACATTGCTCACAATACATTTATTAAAATAGTCATAGTCACATGTGAAAGAAATTTTACTTATCTAATCCTTACAACACCACTAGGAGCCATGGTATTGTTATCACTGTCATTTTACAAAGGAGAAAACTGAGAAAGAGAAAACTTAAGTAATATTACCCAAGGTCCCTCAGTAAAACTGCAAATTTCAATTTACCTTCTTTTTTTTTTTAATTTTTTTTTTTAACATTTATTTATTTTTGAGACAGAGAGAGACAGAGCATGAACGGGGGAGGGTCAGAGAGTGGGAGACACAGAATCGGAAACAGGCTCCAGGCTCTGAGCTATCAGCCCAGAGCCCGACGCGGGGCTTGAACTCACAGACCACGAGATCATGACCTGAGCCAAAGTCGACCGCTCAACCGACTGAGCCACCCAGGCGCCCCTCAATTTACCTTCTTAACTGAATTATAAATACCATGAAAATGTAATACTTTAGAAAATTAATCAGTTTATTTAACCTGTTAGTTTCAGGTACTGTACTCTAAAGTCTAATTAAAACCGTAGTTCCAATTTTCCTTCTTCAACCAACTCAATTTTTAAAATATTTATTTACACAGGGGTGCCTGGGTGGCTCAGTCAGTTGAGCATCCTACTCGTGACTTCAGCTCAGGTCATGCTCTCATGGTTCAGTTTGGTTTGGTTCGTGGGATGGAGCCCTGTGTTGGGCTCTGTCAGGCTCTGTGATGACAGGGGAGAGCCCGCTCAGGATTCTTGCTCTTCCTATCTCTCTGCCCCTCCCCACCCTCTTTCTCAAAATAAATAAACATTAAAAATAACTTGTTTACACAGGCACGAGCCTAGATCAGTATACGAATTTAACTTGTCCTGCCATCATCAAAAAGAAAGCAGGGAGAAGAGGAGAGGAAGGTAAAAAGGGAGGAAGGCAGGGAGGAAGGTAGAGAAGAAGGGAGGGAGGTTATTGTTAGCAAGTGTGATGCAAATGGTTTCCAGGACAGTCGCCAAAGTCCTACAGTGCCTGACTCCACACTTCCTCATCTGTGTACAATCACTCCAACAGTCTAACAACAAAGTCACTGAATCCTATTTTGTTCAGAGGTTAATTCAACATATACAAAACAGTGGTTAAACTTTTATTGTCATTAATAAGCTCACATTAAAGATCTGGAAATATGTATTACCCACATTTTTAAAACTTGCATAGTTTTTTCACATTACTATATAAATAATAAAAGATATCTCCAGTAATATGCAACAGGTGTAATTGTAACATATACTTAACATTCATGCTATATCAACATTCAACTAAAGACTATTTTATTTTAGAAGAGCCAAGATGGAGTACCTGGGTAGCTGAGTCAGTCGAGCATCCAACTCTTGATTTTGGCTCAGGTCATAATTCCCAGGGTCATGGGATTGAAGCCCGTGTCAGGCTCCAAGCAGAGTGTAGAGCCTGCTTAAAATTCTCTCTCTCTCTCTCTCTGCCCCCCCCCCGCCCCTCTAAAATAAAAATAAATTAAAAAAATAAAAGAGCCAATACAATATATACTTTCTCCATTATAAACACACTTTCAATCATAAATAGTAAATACCCTGTGAATATATATTCAACCAAAAATATAGTTTGACAACTATCATTGGTTTAAAGTTCAAAACCAGGCACTCTTGGGTTTGGGCTCTACATCAGGCTCTGCACTAAAGCATGGAGCCTGCTTGGGATTTCTCTCTCCCTCTCTCTCTGCCCCTCCCAGGCTTGCTCTCTCTCTCCCTCTCAAAAAAAAAAATAAATAAACATAAAGAAGAAACAAAGAAAGAAAGGAAGGAAGGAAGGAAGGAAGGAAGGAAGGAAGGAAGACTCTTAGCTCAATAGTAAACAGTATTTCCATAATCAGAGATTGTAAACACCAAAAATAGGTTTTTAATTTTTTTTTTTACTATTTATTTTTGAGAGATGAGAGAGAGAGAGAGAGAAAAAGAGAGCGTGCTCACATTCACACGCACTTGAATGGGGGAGGGGCAGAGAGAGAGAGAGAGACACAGCATCCCAAGCAGGTTCCAGGCTCTAAGATGTCAGCATAGAACCCGATGCAGGGCTCGAACTCAGAAACCAGAACTCAGAAACCAAACCGAGAGATCATGACCTGACCTGAAGGCAGACACTCAACTGACTGAGCCACCCAGGCACCCCCAAAATAGGTTTTTAAATTGTGACATGGCAATAGTAAGAAAATGGAAGAGGGGAAGGATGAGATTCTAAGGGACCTAAACTCTGAATCACAAGAACTGCTGAAACCAACATAGTGAGAGAGAGGCAGATTATTTTAAATTATGTAGACACCATAATAAACAGTGAAAAGAATTAGGAGTGATTATATCTGCAGAGCAAGGACAGACTGTAGGGAAGAAAAGGGAGCCAGAAGTTTTCATTTTAAGTTTTTTAATACTATTTGATTTCTAACTGTGTGCATGTGTTACTTTGAAAGAAATAAAAAAAATTATGACAAAAACTGAACAGAAATTTTATATGAAAACTTTTTGAGCTTTGGAAATGATTTCTGATTATTAGCTGTAAATAAGTGTATAAGTAATTGGAACCCAAAGGTAACTGCAATGTAGGTAGTACCTATGACTCATTTTAGCCATCTCATTTAGTAAAATGTAAGAAAATGCTAACAGGAAATATAGCTAAACCTATTCAGTCATGCTGCTGGAAGAGAACTAGAATATTAATAAATTCATTTATTTTTGTCATTTAAATACACAAAATAAAATTAGTGGGGAATAAGACTAAGTTCTATATGCTTTACAACATAATATTAAAATTGATTCCTACCGCTTGAGGACAGTCAATGAGCTGGGTGTTCACAGAAATATTATGTACATAATAGGCACTCAGATCTGTTAACTGAATGACCGAAGGAGATTCTCCAAGCAGTGCTGTTGAAAAACAAGGAAAGGCCAGTGCCAATTTAAAACTGACCATGGATAATATGCCAGGAGTAACTGATAGCTGACTAGTGTGTATTTAACCACTTTTACTTTCAGTCTCATCTCTTCTAGCTCTCCCATTTAACCTTCTGCCCTTTCACTGTGTCAAGTTCCCATAAAATAACTAAACCACAATAAAATACAGAAAAGGAAATAATGACATCAGAATGTCTACAATAGGAGAATAAATCCACTCTTATTAGGAGTTCTTACTAGGCAACAGTTATCACTTGAACATTCGAAGCGAGACCACAGAAAGGAAAAACTTCATTTGGAGGGAAAACTCCATCTGGAATTTCAGTAATTTTTTTTTTAATTCACCAAATATTTTAAGAAATAATACCCCCAAAATGAGAAAACCTGGTAAGCCTTTTCTAGGATAGTTTTGAAAGCACTGTACTACGATATTAATCTTAGGCAAAGAATTAGAGTTGTCAGTTCATAAGTAAGTCAACATTAATATTCCATATTAAATACTTGTTTTTGGCAGCTTACCTTGATAATTTTTTTTTTTATTTTTCATTTCACAGCATTATGGTAGTAAAATCAATTTCCTCTTTCTATCTCAGAATTTTAATACGACTCCTAGAGCAAGTGTTTCCAATTCTATTAAAATATTGAACTTCCAAAAACTTAAACTTTATTATCCAGCACAAATAATCACCTATCAAGTTGATTCATATCTAGCTTTACACAAAAACCAAAATGAAATCCTTCTCACTTTAATAAATAACCTTACTAAGTATCAGAGTCCACGTATTACCAAACAGAACTGTAGAATACCAAAAGAATAAGAGAAGTAAAGAATCAGTAGGCCAATACTTTTAGTTGAGGTGACAAGGTTTGTTTTTGTTTTTGTTTTTTAAGGTGAGAAGGCCAAAAATAAAAGCTATTCCTTTAAATTAAATTTGTATCTCTGTTGTTGGAGGCACCCAAAATTAAAGAATTTTAGAAAGCAATACATACTATATTTCTCAAGAAAATAACCTCATTGAGGCAGCAATATCACAAGTACTAGAAGGATTAAATGATCTCTTGAAAAAGTCCCCAGCTCTAAAATACTGAGATTTTTATTAACATGGAACATTTTTCTCCTAAAAAGAACTACCTTCTCTAATATTATTCTTTTGTAGGTTTCACTAAATAACGCTTCATGCTTTAAAAACGGAGAAGCTGTTTCTAAGGGAGCCAGACTTTCTAACTAAGTTAACTGGATATGAGACAAACATATTGAGTCTTTCACATGAAGAAATAAAACAACGTGATCTGCACAGTATATATTTTAGTGACTAAACATTGTAACTTGTTGAAAACTTATAAAAGAGTCAAACATTTCCAATTTAATCCTAAAAATAAAATGTAGTTACAAAATGAGAAGTCATTAGTAAATAATTGTTTGAAAATCTAAAGTCTTTCATAATCAACAAAGAGGCATACCTTTTCATGTATTTTATATCATTTAGCAGAAGGAAAAGATGCTTCCACATTAAAGTTAAAATTTCTTTATATAAGAAAGTCTCTCTAGTGAGAATGATTGAACTTGGGGACATATAAAGTACTAGATAAGTCTTAAAAATCACTTTATATTTCCCCTGTATAAAGCTTTTCCCCATATCCTTGGACATGCATGTCAGTACAGGGTGAGCTGACTGTCTTAACCTATCATATGCTGGAAAAGTCAAGGCTGGAAACATCTTAACTTCTACAAAGCCAAAGAATTTTTGCCAGGACTATGTGGATTTGGAAAAAGAGGAATTCCAGTAAATTCCAAGTAACCATTTGTTCCCACAGAGAAATAAAACTGATTTGTTCAGTTTTGGAATGGACTTTTCATTTGACAGAACCAACAGAGAATTATAAAGCTTAGCTACTTTAAGCCACAACCCTCACAAACAGCTAAGCAGCAGTCATCATTAGTGTGATTCTCAGACTAGCAGAAAGAACATTTTCAAAATATAAGTTCTAGTATTTCTTAAGATCTACCTATGGGGGCGCCTGGGTGGCTCTGTCAGTTTAGTGTCTGATTTCAGCTCAGGTCATGATCTCACGGTTCGTGAGTTTGAGTCCCACATCGGGCTCACGACTGTCAGCGCAGAGCCCACTTTGGATCCTCTGTCCCCCTCTCTCTCTCTGTCCCTTCCCCACTCTCTCTCTCGCTCTCTCAAAAATAAACATTAAAAAAAAAAAATCTTAAAAAAAAAAAAAGACCTACCCATAAACACTTGGGTCAGTCATTTTCCTCCAGGTGCATCATGCTGCATGGACTTTGAAGTAAGGTAGAACTGATTTTTTGTACTAGTTCAATAAATCCCAGCTGCCTAATCCTGCCTACCTTCTCTAGGCTTGTTTCCTCAACTACAGAAGAAGATAACCATAACCCTATTCTGACAACTACTTCATAAGCTTTTTAAGAGAGGAAAAAGAAATGATCATACAGATTAAAAAGTAGCGAAACCCATCTTACACAATTTTTTCAGCAAATAGTGAAAAAAGAAACACTTACTAAGTCTTTGTATGAACCCACCATAATCCTAATACCCACACCTGACATGGACATTATAAGAAAAGAGAATTACAGACCAACACTTCTCATGAACATAGATGAAAATTCTAAAAACAGTAATAATAATTTTGCAAGGTAAATCCCGCAACATATATACAGGATAATATATACGACCAAGTAGGGTTTATTCTAAGAATACAGTGTTGGTTCAACATTCAGAAACAAACCAAAGTAAATCACTACATAAACAAAATAAAAACGAGAAATCCCAGGATCATCTCAATGTATGCAGAAAAAATATTTGATAACATTTAACACTCATTTGTCATTTAAAAAAACCTCTCAGCAATCTGAGAATAGAAGGTAAATTCCTTAATATGATAAAAAGGTATCGATGACAAAAAGAAACACGTACACACACACACCAGCTACAGTTAATATCAATCATAATGGTAAAATATTGAATACTTTCCCTGAGGTTGGAGAAAAAATGAGACTGTCTACTATCATCATTTCTCTTCACCATTATATTGGAGGTTCTAGCCACTATAAGGCAATAAAAGGGTAGGTATAAAATATAAAGATCAGAAAGAAGTAAAATTGCCTTTACTCACAGCTAACATGATTACATACATAGAAGATGCACAGAAATCTACAAACAAGAAACTACAATAAATCAGTAAATTTAGTAAGGTTGTCTGAGATATAATTCCACTACTGGGTATTTATCCAAAGAAAATGAAAACACTAATTCAAAAAGATATATGCACCCCTATATTTATTGCAGCATTATTTACAACAGCAAAGATATGGAAGCAAACAAAGTGTCTATCCGTTGATGGAGGGATAAAGAAGATGTGAGGGGTACCTGGATGGCTCAGTCGGTTAAGCTTCTGACTCCTGATTTCAGCTCAGGTCATGATCTCAGTCAGTGGGTTCGAGCCCTTGCATCAGGCTCCACACTGACAGTGGAGCCAGCTTGGGATTCTCTCTCTCTGCCCCTCCCCTGTTCTCTTTCTCTCTCTCAAAATAAACTTAACAACAAAAAAAGAGTCAATATTTATTGGGAGTATACCGAAACTATACCTACACATACACACATATATAATCTAGATATTATTTGTTGCTCTGCAACAAACCTACTAGGTAGGCACTATTTTTTTTTTTTTGGTACAATTTTTAATTAATAGTTTTAGAGATGAGAAAACTGTAATGAATAGATGTTGCTCTTATTAAATTTTAAATGATCTGATCTTGGCAAACATTTGGCTTGCGTAAAATAATTCTCTAAATATACTAACAAAAAGTGTTATGTCAATATCCTACCTGGCTTTCCTACACACTATCTAAATATCACACTCCACCATTCTGTTGTCTTACTCTCCCTTATTTTACTTCATTACACACATTACCATCTGATAACATATATTTATGTGCTTACACGCTTATCTGCTATCCCCCACAAATAGTATATAAGTTCCATGAAGGCAGAGACTGTCCATTTTATTCACTGCTCTATCCCTAGCACCTACACCCAGGCCTGGCATATAATGAACACCTAATATATACTGGTGGATGAAATAACAAATATCCTGTTCTCAATTCTGTACCCTTTTCTATAACATTTATAAAACTAAGAGAAAACAACCTGTTTTACAAATATCAATCTACATAACCTTGATATAGATCTTTAAACTGATTTTGGACAACTACTTCATATAGTCAAAAAGAATCTGCGGTCGCCTGGGTGGCTCAGTCGGTTAAGCATCCAACTCTTGGTTTCAGCTCAGGTCATGATGTCATGGTTTGTGAGTTTGAGCCCCACATCCGGCTCTGAATTACTGGTGCAGAGCCTGCTTTGGATTCTCTCAATCTCTCAATCTCTCTCTCTCTCTCTGCCCCTCCTGCACATGCTCTCTCTAAATAAATACATAGAGAAAGAAAGAAAGAAAGAAAAAGAAAGAAAGAAAGAAAGAAAGAAAGAAAGAAAGAAAGAAAGAAAGAAAAGAAAGTTTAAAAAATGAATCTGGAAAACTGAGTTTAACATGTTAAACTAAGGCAGATAATGATCTTCCACTTATGTCATGAGCGACATAACCATGCAAATGTAAATCTTTTAGAACTGTATGATTTTGGAGCCAACTAAGCACAGTGTGTGGTGTGGTTTTGCGGAGAAATGCTTGGGACCAGCATTATGAAAACCAATTACTATACTCAGCATTAATGCAGGGCTGATACAGTGATGACTAAACAACCATTAAAATATGTAGGGATGGACTTATGCCCTTCACTGAATCCTACTGCTTAGGGCAATCTTATGCCTTGATCCCTTTCCTTTGACCACCCTGCTCTAGCTTCTATCTCTTCTCTGCATTAACCTCTCTTGCTATTGTCTTTAACTTTTTTTTCTGTGCTATATGCATCTTTTCCCCTCTCTTTAACATACTTAAATGTACACCTATTCTTAGGTGCACACACACACGCCTGCACACATACACACACACAACTTTCCTGTTCCTTGTTTTTCCCTCCAAAATGCTGTTCTTTGACTCCACTGCCACTTTCTTCAAAAATTACATAACCTCTCCTTCCCACTCCCAAATTCATATTCAATCCTGAAAATCATCAATAATGATATCCATCACCAAATCAAACTGTCTTCCTTAGCTACCTCAATGTATCGTTTAAAACAGAACACCTCCATCTTTAAATTGTCTCCTCTTGACATTCATGATTTCATGCCTCCCAATTTTTGTTGGGTATGAACTTCCAAAGAATTTAGAAGGCCCTCTTTAAGGGAAAAAAATTAGGCTTACAAATACAAAATTAGGGGGTTTCCTGGGTGCTTCAGTCGGTTAAGAGGCCAACTCTTGATTTCGGCTCACGTCATGATTAATGAGCTCGAGCCTCACGTCGGGCTTTGCTCTCACAGCGTGGAACCTACTTTGGATCCTCTGTCTCCCTCTCTCTGCCCCTAGCCCACTCATGCTCTCACTCTTACTCTCTCCCTCAAAAACAAATAAATGTTGGTGGCGCCTGTGGTTCAGTCCGTTAAGCATCTGACTTTGGCTCGGGTCATGATATCACAGGTTCGTTAGTTCAAGCCCCGCATCGGGCTCTGTGCTGACAGCTCAGAGCCTGGAGCCTGCTTCAGATTCTGTGTCTCCCTTTCTCTCTGCCCCTCCCCTGCTCATGCTCTCTCTCTTTCTCTCTCTCAAAAATAAATAAACATTTAAAAATTAAAATTAAAAATGAATACACATTAAAAAATTCAAATATAAAATAAGGTGCAAAGATGAATACTTATCCAGAACGAGGGGGGAAATCATATCACAAACATCAAAAAAATTCAGAAAAAATAATTCTAGTAATAAATTCCCTGACACAATTCTAGAATACTTCTTCCACATTTTTACTGCATATGTTTTATGATCACCTCTTCACATGACAATGATTTTCTATAAGGAGACTTTAAAAGCTTCCTAAAGACTAAATTGTTATTTACATTTTAGAAGATAGTCTCTTAGGCTCACAAACTGTTACCGGTCCGTATCATATAAAATTTTGGTACTTTGTCTACATTGGGAAATCCTATAGTCATTTCTTCCATTTACAAGCTTTCAAAAGTATTTTCCCCAGACTAGCTTCTGGCTCCGTATATTTTAAATTGTGTTTCTCTTACCCACATACTTCCAGTGTCATGCACAGCAGAACATGTTCATATAACCTGTGATCTCTGGCCTGGCATCTTTGTGCCAAAATGCTGAATCAGCACAGAACATAACAAGAGTATTTCTAGGGGTACTTGGGTGGTTCAGACAGTTAAACATCAGACTCTTGCTTTCCACTCAAGTCATGATCTATCTCACTGTTCATGGGATCAAGCCCCACGTTGTCGGGCTCCTTGCCGTCAATGTGGAGCCCGCTTAGGAGTCTCTCTCTGCACCCACCCTCTCTTTCAAAATAAATAAATAAACATTACTTAAAGTGTATTTCTAGGTTTCATTCATATAGCAGAAAAGCTGGCAAAAATTTATATATACTTCAAAGTGACAATGAACCAAATAAATAGATGCCACCCAAACTAATTATAACTAAAATTCAATTTTCCCTTAGCTAGATCCCAAAAATGTCTGCAGTCACTTCAGTACTACATGAGGGTAAGTCAAGAATGGAAAGAGACAACAATCGTAAAATAACTTACTTTTTTGAAATCCTACAGAAACACATGGCCATGTGAATATCTTTCTCCCAAAGTCTTGGAAAAAAAAAACCTCCACAAGTGAGAGACCCTGAAGCTTGTTTAATTAGCTGTATGGTAAGTTCTCCACATGCTACTACTCTAGTTCTGTTTTCTTCACTAGTCTTCTATATCATGCCAACCACTAAATACAGGTACTTCCCATAATCTTTGCCTTTCTTCCCCAAACCTGCACAATATATAGATACTTCCCAAAGTCAATTCGTCCTTAATTTAATTCCATGTATACTCCTTTTTTTCCCCAATCTCATTCATCACCAAGCTTCACCTATGACCTTCCAGGCAAACAGTTCTCTCTCTAGAATCTAGTGATATAGACTATCAAATCCATGGGCCTGTAGTTTGCATGAACTCCAGGGGCATATAGCAGGCCTTCCATGAAATACATTGAGTAACTTCTAAAATCCACCTTGCCTCATTCTCTCTTTCTAAATTCTAAATCTGTAATCTTAAACTGCCTACTGACCTCTTCCACCTAGATAACTTCTGTTATCCCCCCACCAGGGAAACACAAAATCCCATAGTATTTAGAGAAGTCTGAATTTCATTTTCACACTCAATGACACATTTAAAACTCTGAATAAATACTTTTTGTAGTAACCTTAAGGAAACTAAGGCACAATGAAATTATAGGCCTTGGTCAAGAAAAATCTAGATTATTTTACTTCTAATAGCTTAAATTTGTCTCTTAAAAACAAGTCAAGTGGGTCAGTCATATAGATCTAATTTTAATAACTTAGGTGGAAATATACTCAGTGTTCCATACAAAGACACCATAATTAGAAATGCAAAGCCTACTGCTAGTTATCAGATATGAACAAATAAAATACTTTGGAGAAAGAAAATAAATACAGTAAGACTAAATATCAATAGCTAAATAACAATATGCCTGTATACATAAGTCTTAAAGTTTATATACAGAGTGTACTCAGACAATACAGAGTACATATTTAGTCATGTAGTCCTGCTCCACTGAAAGACCTCATTGTAAACACACTACTAAAACAAAAGAGTTCCCAAGCAAACAGAACAAACTGCTGACATAAGTGTAGCACTGACGTAACTGACGTATCTATTTGCCTTCAGTTGCTAGGATTCAGTGTATCCATTTTCTCCAAGCTTTAAAACATGCAACTCTTTGATGTTATAAAATCAACAGAATGCTTGAAATATATAAAACATTTCAAATTCTAATCTCCAATTTCTCGAAAACACTCATGTTTTCCCTACGGCAAAAAACAAATATAACTGAAAATTTTAGTTTCTTTACCAAAAACAACAGCAAAACGCGATTTCAATAAAATGAACTAAAAAGGCAAATTGCATACTTGCAAGTTGCTGTCACAATAAAATTCTGAGTGCCACTTTAAAATAATCTCCTATCTATTCAGAAACTTTTTGAATCTCTGTAATCATAAAGGGCATTTTGCAATATTAAAAAAAAAAAAAGGAAATTATGTAGTGATCTGAGTAATAAGCTCCCAAAGCTGTTCCAATTAGCATCCATTTCACCTTCAGAATTATGATGCTAAGATATGTTCATCCATTAGATGCTAATAAATAAGCTGAATTACATGTGTTTGTTAGGCAAATAAAACAGAAATAGTGGCAACCTCAGGACTGTGTTTTATAATAGCTCCATAACTATCATTCGATCTCAAACTATGGGTCAGTGAGAAAGTTCCCCCAGGGACTTCTATCTGCTCTTGGTACAGCACAGGTATGATGCATCATATGGGCTTGAAATACCTTTGGTTGACAGGAAAACCAATCAAATTTCCAGGAAAACCTTCAGAAGTTCAACATTTAATAAGAAACAACACAGCTTCATTGTTTTCCTAACAGCATTGAACAATGTTGCTTCACATTTCCCACTGGTTTTCATTTAAATATTTTTCAACTTTTATATACTTTCGGATTCAACTTCCACACTGTATTTCAAGATTCAAATATTTCAAATCAATTCAACATAACTTATTATAAGTTTATTATAAATTATTTATTCAAATAACATTTAGGAAGTCACAACTTAGTAATTTTTCTGCCTATACAAAATTTTAGATCTTTATTACCGAACAATTAATATTCTTCACAAATCAAAAAAAAAAGTATTCTTCACAAATCAGAGTTTCATTTTAGTAAAAAAGCACCCTAACTGGCAATTATCTTAATTTTTGTTCCAAGTGTCTGCTTTTTCATTCTCACATCTGTAAGTAAAGCAAGGCTATTTGGGAGATACTTCAGTCAAATTTTACAAAAGCATCATTATCAAAAGGAACAAATATAAGTAATATTTACTTAAAATAATAACCTTGCATCCTGGGGGGTTTTATTTTAAAAAAAAAAATTTTTTTAACATTTTATTTATTTTTGAGACAGGGAGAGACAGAGCATGAACAGGGGAGGGCCAGAGAGAGGGAGACACAGAATCTGAAACAGGCTCCAGGCTCTGAGCGATCAGCCCAGAGCCCGAGGTGGGGCTCGAACTCATGGACTGAGAGATCATGACCTGAGCCGAAGTCAGTCGCTTAACCGACTGAGCCACCCAGACACCCCTTAAAAATTATTTTAATAAAAGAATGAAACTTTCAGTTAACAAATAACATTGGGGGGCACTTGGGTGGCTCAGTCGGTTAAGCATCAACTCTTGATTTTGGCTCATGTCATGATCTCATAATTCATGAGTTCGAGCCCTGAGTGGGCCTCCGCGCTAACAGCTTGGGATTCCCTCTCTCTCTTTCTCTGCCCCTCCCCACTTGCATGTTCTCTCTCTCTCTCTCTCTCTCAAAATAAATAAATAAATATTTAAAAAACAAAATACAGGGGCACCTGGGTGGCTTAGTCGGTTTAGCATTCAACCTCAGCTCAGGCCATGATCTTGCGGTCCATGGGTTCGAGCCCCGCATCGGGCTCTGTGCTGACAGCTCAGAGCCTGGAGCCTGCTTCCGATTCTGTGTCTCCTTCTCTCTCTGCCCCTTTCCCGCTCATGCTCTATCTCTGTCTCTCAAAAATAAATAAATGTTAAGAAAAAAAATTAAAAACAAATACAAATATTGGCTTTTTTTTTTTTTTTAAGTAAACTCTAAGATTCAAGTTTTCTTTTTTTTTTTTTTTAAGTAAACTCTAACACACTGGCTTATTTTTAAGCTAAACAGATATTAAGGCATTTTATTATTTATTACTCAAAATGTTTTTTGTTTTTTAAGGAAAGAGAAGAATCATTTGTTTTTTTAAGTTTATATTTTTATTTATTTTATTTTTTTTTCCACGTTTTTTTTTTTTTTTTTTTTTTTTGGGGACAGAGAGAGACAGAGCATGAACGGGGGAGGGGCAGAGAGAGAGGGAGACACAGAATCGGAAACAGGCTCCAGGCTCCGAGCCATCAGCCCAGAGCCCGACGCGGGGCTCGAACTCACGGACCGCGAGATCGTGACCTGGCTGAAGTCGGACGCTTAACCGACTGCGCCACCCAGGCGCCCCTATATTTTTATTTATTTTAAGAGACAAGGGAGGAGCAGAGAGGGGGAGACAGAATCCCAAGCAGGCTCTGCACTGTCAGCGAACAGCCCAATGCCAGACTCGAACCCACAAACCTTGAGATCATGACCTGAGCCAAAGTCAAGAGTCACACCCAACCAATTGAACCACCCAGGTGCCCCATCAAGTTTTAATCATTAAAAAAACTAGATGTTTTCCTGTCATTTAAAATTGAAAATACCGTGGAAAGCAAGCTGGTGCAGCCACTCTGGAAAACAGTATGGAGGGTCTTCAAAAAATTAAAAATAGAACTATCCTAGGACCCAGCAATTGCACTACTAGGCATTTATCCAAGGGATACAGGTGTGCTGTTTCAAAGGGACACAAGTACCCCCATGTTTATAGCAGCACTATCAACAATAGCCAAAGTATGGAAAGAGCCCAAATGTCCATCGATGGATGAATGGATAAAGAAGATGTGGTATATATATACAATGGAGTATTATTCGGCAATCAAAAATAATGAAATCTTGCCATTTGCAACTATGTGGATGGAACTGGAGGTTATTATGCTAAGTGAAATTGGTCACTCAGAGAAAGACAAAAATCATACGAATTCACTCATATAAGGACTTTAAGAGACAAAACAGATGAACATAAGGGAAGGGAAACAAAAATAATATAGAAACAGGGAGGGGGACAAAGCATAAGAGACTCATAAGTATGGAGAACAAACTGAGGGTTGCTGGAGGGGTTGTGGGAGGGGGGATGGGCTTAATGGGAAGGGGCGCTAAGGAATCTACTCCTGAAATCATTGTTGCACTATATGCTAACTAATTTGGATGTAAATTTTAAAAAATAAAAAATTAAATTAAATAAATAAATAAAATTGAAAATACGGTTGGGGCACCTGGGTGGCTCAGTTGGTTAAGTGTCCGACTTTGGCTCAGGTCATGATCTTGTGGTTCGTGAGTTCGAGCCTCACATTGGGCTCTGTGCTGATGGCTCAGAGCTTGGAGCCTGCTTTGGATTCTGTGTCCCTCTCTCTCTTTCCCTCCCCCGCTCATGCTCTGTCTCTCTCAAAAAATAAATAAAAACATTAAAAACATTTTTTTAATTGAAAATATGGTCTCAATTTGAAGTAAATTATTCCCAAGAAACAAAGCCTTCCTTCTATATCTTAGAAACTGACCACTGTTTCAATAATCTCAAATTAATTCCAGGAGCTAAGCAACTTCTAATCACTGATATTATTTTCTTTAAAGTATAGATGCAGCACTAAAAGTTACATAACCTGTATTGGGGAGGTTATAAAATATAGTAGATGCCCACAACCAGCTCTTCTATAAGGACAGGATTAAATATTTATCATTAGCACCTAAGTGTGGAGAATATGAATGATCTGTAGAACTCAAACAGAAGACATGTGTCACTGTCAGATAAGAAGAATGTCTTAAACAAACAAAAACACAACTCAATCAATCAGTGAAAAGATTGGTGGAAGAAGTTAGCTATAAATTTCATATGGGTGAAGAATTTCTCTACCTACATCCAACTAAAATATTCAATCACTTAAATCATGCAGCCTTGAAACAAATATGGATGAAAGGCTAACATCATCCCAGGGTATGGACTTACATCAGCAACGATAACAGGGCTTACGATGCCCACCTGGAGCACACAGGTAGAATCACTCTGGCTACATGCAGCCCTAGGTCTTGTTTCACAGAAAAAAAATCCATGATCAGTGAGAAACTTCAAGTTTGAGGATGGTGACCAAAACCTAATTGAAATTTCAACTTCAGTATGCTTAATATGATAACCCTAAATTTAGGGGAATGTATAACCTCAATTCATGAAAGATGAGAAAAATATTTCCATAGCAGTTAGTTGTTCTTTAAGATGAGAAAGGTTTAAAGTTAAATGAGGACATAATGAGTAGATCAAACACATAGTAGGTCTGAGGAGGATATAGTATATCCATATCCAGTTCTAGGGCAGGTGCAGAGGGAGATGTTAGGGAGTGGTAACAGGTTAGTACAACTCTTTTCAAACTTTCAAAACTGTTTTACATTACCTAGCAAAACTGAAGACAGATAAAACCTACAACCTAGATATATAACCTAGCAAGTCCATTCAGGGTAAATACAACAGAAACTGAAACCATATGAAAGTATGCTTTCTAACCATAATAAAATTAGACTAGAAATCAGTAACAAAAAGATAACAGAAATACTCCAGACACTTAGAAACTAAACAACTTCTCAATAAGCTATGGTTCAAAGAGGAAGTTCAAAGGGAAACTACAAAATAGTTTCAATTGAATAAAAATTAAATACAACATATCAAAATTTATGGCATGCAGATAGGATTTTGCTTAGAGGAAAAGGTAAAACATTAAATGCTTATATTAGAAAAGGAGAGGGGCGCCTGGGTGGCTGGCTCAGTCCATTGAGCATCCGACTGTCAGTTTTGGCTCAGGTCATGACCTCACAGTTTCATGGGTTCAAGCCCCACATCAGGCTCTGCACTGACAGTGCCGAGGCTGCTTGGAATTCTCTCCCTCTCTCCCTGTTTGCATTCTCTCTCTCTCTCTCTCTCTCTCATGATAAATAAATAAAAAAGAGAAAAAGAGAAAAATCTAAAAATCAATAATCTAAGCTTCCACCTTAACAAACTAGAAAAAGAATGGGGCGCCTGGGTGGCTCAGTTTGTTGAGCGTCCAACTTCAGCTCAGGTCATGATCTCGTGGCTCATGAGTTTGAGTCCCGCATGGGGCTGTGTGCTGACAGCTAGGAGCCTGGAGCCTACTCCAGATTCTCTCCCTCCCCTGCTCATGCTCTGTCTCTCTCTGTCTCTCGAAAATAAACATTAAAAAAATAAATAAACTAGAAAAAGAACAAAATAAACCTAAAGCAAGCAGAAAAAAAGGTAAACAATGATAAGATCAGACATCAATGAAAGTGACAAGGGAAAAACAATATAGAAAAAATTAATAAAAACCAAAGCTGATTCTTTAAAAAGATTTTTTAAAAAAGATAAACCTTAGGCTCCTGGTTGGCCTAGTCAGTAGAGCATGTGAATCTTGATCTTGGGGTTGAAAGTTCAAGTCCCAAACTGGGCATAGAGCCTACTTTTTAAAATTTTAAATGAATAAATGAATGAATGAATAAATAAATGGTGACGATGTTAATAAATGTGATTTAAAAGGGGGGGGGGGGGGTGCCTGGGTGGCTCAGTTGGTTAAACATCCAACTGGAGTACAGCTCAGATCTTCATCTACACACCTGCCTTCCCCCACTGTGCTGGGCATGAAGCCTACTCAAAAAAAAAAAAGATAGGGGCGCCTGGGTGGCGCAGTCGGTTGAGCGTCCGACTTCAGCCAGGTCACGATCTCGCGATCCGTGAGTTCGAGCCCCGCGTCGGGCTCTGGGCTGATGGCTCAGAGCCTGGAGCCTGTTTCCGATTCTGTGTCTCCCTCTCTCTCTGCCCCTCCCCTGTTCATGCTCTGTCTCTCTCTGTCCCAAAAATAAATAAATGTTGAAAAAAAAAAATTAAAAAAAAAAAAAAAAAAAAAAAAAAGATAAACCTATAAGAAGACTGACAGAGCAAAATGAGAGAAAAGACACAACTTATCCACAGCAGGAATGAAAGAGGGATATCACTATGGACCCCACAGAATTTAAAAGGGTAACAAAAGACTACTACAAACAACACTTTCCTATAGGCAATGCAGATGAAATGGACCAACTCCTTGAAAACTACAAACTATCAAAACTCACCAATAACAAAATAGATACCCTCAACGATCCTATAATTATTAAACTTAATACATAGTTTAAAACTTTTCAAACAGAAAATGAAATTTCTAGTCCCAGATGGCATCTCTGGCAAATTTTTCCAAACATTTGAAAAACAAAAACAAAAAAACAATTCTACATACTCCCTTCAGAAAATAGAAGAGACAGCACTCTCCAACTCACTACCCTGATTATGAAAACCAGACAAAAACAGTACACAAAGAAAACTACAGACCTATATCCCTCATGAACACAGATGTAAAACTTAACAAAATATTACCAAATCAAATCCAGCAATATATGAGTAATAATACACTACAACCAAATGGGACTTACCCCAGCAATGCAAAGCTGGTTCAATATTCAAAAACCAATGAGTGTGGGGCACCTGGATGACTCAGTCGGTTAAGCGTCGGACTGCAGCTCAAGTCATGATCTCACCAGCTTGTGAGACTGAGCCCCATATCAGGCTCTGTGCCGACAGCTCAGAGCCTGGAGCCAGCTTCAAATTCTTTGTCTCCCTCTCTCTCTGCCCCTCCCCTACTCACACTCTGTGTCTCCCTCTCTCTCTCAAAAATAAATAATAAAACATCAAAAAATTAAAAAAAAAACAACAATGAATGTAATCCACCATATTAACAGTCTAAAGAAAAAAAATATGACCATATCACATGATGCAAAAAAAGCATTTCACAACATCTAACTCTCAGCAAGCAATCTAATAACATCTATAAGGTAGAGTCGATACCATATTTAATGGTGAAAGATTGAATGCCTTCCCCCTAGATTTAGAACAAGGAAAAGAAAGATGTTGACTCTTCTTTAGCATAGTACTAGAAATCCTAACCAGTTCAAAAAGGCAAGAAAAAGAAATAAAAGGCACACAGATTAGAAAGGATATTAATATTGTTTACATAGGAAAATCTCAAGGAATTTATAAAAACTACTCCTATAACTAATAAGTGAATTTAACAAGGTCACAGGATACAAATTCAGCACACAAAACAATCATATCTCTGTTTTATTTTTTTTTTTTAATAATCTCTACACCCAACATAGGACTCAAACTCATGATCCTGAGATCAAGAGTCACATGCTCTTCTAAGCCAACCAGGCACCCCAACAATCATATTTCTACATACTAGCAATCAACAATTAGAAACAAAAATACAAAAAAACACCATTTATAATAACTCCAAAAAATGAACTATGTAGATGTAAATCTATCAAAAGGCGTACAGGATTTCCATGTTGAGAATTACAAAACACTGATGAATAAAGTCAAAGAAGACCTAAATAAACAGAGAGAAAATGCATATTCATGGAATAGAAGACTTGACATAGTGAAAATGTCAATTCCACCAAAACTGATTCTATAGGTTTAATGAAAGTATAATCAAAATCCCAGTCAAATTTTTTGTCAATACAAACAAGCTAAGTCTAAAATTTATATGAGAAGGCAAAGGAACAAAACAATTTTGAAGAAGAAGGCAGTGCAGTATTATCAAAGGGAAAGATACATTGACTAATGGGATAGAATAGAGAACCCAGAAATAGACCCACATACATATAGCTAAATTGGGGCACCTCGGTGGCTCAGTCAGTTAAGCAGCCGACACTTGGTTTCGGCTCAGGTCTTGATCTCACAGTTTGTGGATTGGAACCCCAGTGTTGGGCTCTGCGTTGACAGCATGGAGCCTGCTTGGGACTCTGTCTCCCTCTCTCTCTGCCCCTCCCCTGCGCGCGTGCACTCTCTCTCTCTCTCTCTCTCTCTCTCTCTCAAAAATAAATAAATAAGCATTTTTTAAAAAGTCTTTATGGCACAAAAAAGGACACTCAGATCAATGGAACAGAATAGAAAACCCAGAAATGGATCCACAAACCTATGGCCAACTAATCTTTGACAAAGCAGGAAAGAATATCCAATGGAATAAAGACAGTCTCTTCAGCAAGTTGTGCTGGGAAAACTGGACAGTGACATGCAGAAGAATGAACCTGGACCACTTTCTTACACCATACACAAAAATAAACGCAAAATGTAAGACAGGAAGCCATCAAAATCCTCAAGGAGAAAACAGGCAAAAACCTCTTTGACCTTGGCCACAGCAACTTCTTACTCAACACATCTCTGGAGGCAAGGGAAACAAAAGCAAAAATGAACTATTGACACCTCATGAAAATAAAAAGCTTCTGCACAGTGAAGGAAACAATCAGCAAAACTAAAAGGCAACCGACGGAATGATAGAAGATATTGGCAAATGACATATCAGATAAAGTGTTAGTATCCAAAGATCTATAAATCAAAATCAACACCCAAAAAACACATTATCCAGTGAAGAAATGGGCAAAAGACATGAATAGACACTTCTCCAAAGAAAACATCCAGATGGCCAACCGACACAAAAAAATGCTCAACATCACTCATCATCAGGGAAATACAAATCAAAACCACAATGAGACAGCACCTCACACCTGTCAGAATGGCTAAAATGAACAACACAGGCAACAACAGATGTTGGCAAGGATGCAGAGAAAGAGGATCTCTTCTGCACTGCTGGTGGGAATGCAAACTGGTGCAGCCACTCTGGAAAACAGTATGGAGGGTCTTCAAAAAATTAAAAATAGAACTACTCTAGGACCCAGCAATTGCACCACTAGGTATTTATCCAAGGGACACAGGTATGCTGTTTCAAAGGGACACATGCACCCCGATGTTTATAGCAGCACTATCAACAATAGCCAAAGTATGGAAAGAGCCCAAATGTCCATCGATGGATGAATGGATAAAGAAGATGTGGTATAGATATACAATGGAGTATTACTCGGCAATCAAAAAGAATGAAATCTTGCCATTTGCAACTATGTGGATGGAACTGGAGGGTATTATGCTAAGCGTAATTAGTCAGAGAAAAACAAATATCATATGAATTCACTGATATGAGGACTTTAAGAGACAAAACAGATGAACATAAGGGAAGGGAAATAAAAATAATATAAAAACAGGGAAGGGGACAAAACATAAGAGACTCAAATATGGAGAACAAACAGAGGGTTACTGGAGGGGTTGTGGGAGGGGGGATGGGCTAAATGGGTAAGGGGCACTAAGGAATCTACTCCTGAAATCATTGTTGCACTATATGATAACTAACTTGAATGTAAATTTTAAAAAATAAATTAAATTAAAAAATAAAAAATAAAGTCTTCACAAATATATACACGTATATACATATATATGTACGCATATGTTTATGTACACATATATGTGTGTGTGTGTGCGTATATATATATATATATATATATATATATATATAGCTAAATTGTATTTTTGACAAAGGCACCAAGGCCATTCAATGGACATCTGTATGTAGAAAAACATGAACCCAAACTTAACTCTTTACACAAAAATCAATTCAAAATAGATCATAGATCTAAAAGTAAAATGTAAAATTATAAATCTTTTAGAAGAAAACATAAGAGAAAATCTTCATGACCTGGAGTCAGGGAAAGAGTTCCTAAACATGACACCTAAAACATGACCCATGAAAAAGGAAAAACTGATAAACTGAACTTCATCAAAACTTAAATCTTTACTCTCTGAAAAATAGTTCATAGAATGAGAAGTCAAGCTATAGAGGGGAGAAATATTGACAAATTACATATCCAACAAAAGACCTGAACCCTTAAACCCACCTCTCCAAAGATGATATATAATGGGAAAAAGAAAAAAAAATATTCAAAATCATTAGCAGCCATTAGAGAAATGCAAATTAAAACTCTGATGAGATACCATTACACATATTCAAGTAATGAAAATGAAAAATGATAACAATACCAAGTGCTGGTGAGGGTGTGGAGCCACTGGAACCTTCATACATTACTGGTGAGACTGAAAAATGGCACAACCACTCTGGAAAACAACTGGCAATTTCTTACAAAGTTAAACATATCCTTATCACATGACCTAGCAACCCTACTCTTAGGTATTTATCCTAGAGAAATAAAAACTCATGTTCACACAAAAATCTTTATATGAATGTTGATAGCAGTTCTAGTCATAATCAACATATTTGGAAACAACTCAAATATCCTTCAACAAATGAATGGATAAACAACCTGAGGTACATACAGCCAATGGACTACTACTCAGCAATAAAAAGGAGTACGTTACATACAACATCTTAGAAGACTCTCAAAGGCATCACGCTAAGTGAAAGAAGCCAATCTCAAAAGGTTCCATGCTGTTTGATTCTGACATTCTCAAAAAGGTAAAGCTACAACGAAAGAGGGTTAGTGGTTGGCAAGGGTTAGGAGAGAAGATATGACTACAAAGACATAGTACAAGAGAATTTTGGGGGGTAAAGGAACTATTTGGCATTCTAATCATTATGATGGATCTGCAAATCTGTATTCATGTCTATAGTATATAAACCATTACCATAGGGGCGCCTGGGTGGCGCAGTCGGTTAAGCGTCCGACTTCAGCCAGGTCACGATCTCGCAGTCCGTGAGTTCGAGCCCTGCGTCAGGCTCTGGGCTGATGGCTCAGAGCCTGGAGCCTGTTTCCGATTCTGTGTCTCCCTCTCTCTCTGCCCCTCCCCCGTTCATGCTCTGTCTCTCTCTGTCCCAAAAATAAATAAACGTTGAAAAAAAAAAAAAAAAAAAAAAAAACCATTACCATATAGAACTACATGCCTAAAAAGTCCATTTTATTATGGTAATTTACAATTTTTAATTAAAAAATATAAAAGGTAAGCACCTAAGGTTTGGGGGAAGGAGTAAATGAGACTGTAATAAAGCACTTTGCATAATGTCAAACACATAGGAAATGCTCATCATATATGTAAGTTATTTTTATTAAGTCCTAACCTGAAAAGGTAAAGATCATGGGCTACCTCATCCTGTACCATGGGCCTCATAACAAAGCCTGGATTACTTCCCCAATCTTCAGAGTGATTTGGCTTTAGAAGAGACTTAAGATAAGAAGAGATAAGCTTCTTCCCTTTTTCAGATGAACTCAGAATGTATTCTCAAATGATAAGACCAAAAAACTATAATATATAATCGAATTTAAGTACCACCTTTCTTATCCTAGGTTCTACTCCTGGTTTTCATTTTATTAGAGTTTATATCAGAAAAAAAGAAAAATAAGACTAGAATCCTATTATGTAAACCCACAAATATATTACCAATGGGTTTTAGACAAGGGTGCAGAGACAATTCAATGGGCGAAGGAAAAGTCTTTGTAACAGTGCTGGAACAACTAGTTATCTACATGGAAAAAAGAAATCTTGACCTTCAATCCATACACAAAAAAATTAATGCAAGTTAGAACACAGGCCATAAAGCTCTCAGAAGAAAACATAAAAGAGTTATCTTTGAGATATTCAAGTAGACAGACAAAAGTTTCTTAGAATATAAAAAAAGTACTGGGGTGCCTGGGTGGCTTAGTTAGTTAAGCATCTGACTCTTGATTTCAGCTCAGGTCATGATCATCACAATGTGTGGGATCAAGCCCCACATCAGGCTCTGCGCTGACAGTGCAGAGCCTGCTTGGGATTCTCTCTCTACCTCTCTCTGCCTCTCTCCTGCTCGTGCTCTCTCTCAAAATAAATAAACAAACTTTTAAAAAAATAAAATAAAATAACACAAAATAAACAGGTAAGAAAGACCTGTCAGCACAAATAAAATTGAGTGTTAAGAGCAATAACAGATGCACAGTAAGAGGGAAGTGACTCAATTTTGTCAAGACAGAAAGCAATGAAGAAGGTCTAATGTAGCCGCAGTTTTAAAATAATGTACCCTCCATGCAACTCTGTAAAAATTACAGTTGCAAAAACAAGGGAATGTAAAACTTAAAATATTGTTGTGTAAAAGAAGTTGAGATTAGAAATGACTTTTTCTATTTTCATGATGAAAGGCAATGTCTTTTCCTCAATCCTAGGTTTCTATGAGGAGCAATCTTCCCTAATAACTCTGGCCTCTCTCTATTCCCTCACCGTTTTTTGTTGTTTTTTTTTTTTTTTTTTTTTTTTTCCTAGAAGGGGAATAGGGACTTACATGATTGGGAAATTTAGACTAAAGAGTTATGTAAGCATAACTACATCCATGTATGTACTGTTGGGAGCCTACCTGCTACCTGGAAAGAGTACTCCAGTGCTCCTCCATGGTTAGGCTTCTCTACAAATAGGAAGGACATTCCTGGCCCCGTCCTGCCTGTGACCAGGTACATCTATTTAATCTGGGGTTCAGTGTTAAAAAAAAAAAAAAAAAAAAACTTGCCTGAAAAGTAAGGCAAGTCCTCCAGTATAAGCTTTATCAAGAATAAAGGTGGTATTCTGATAACTTATCTGTCATTCTTTTCTTAATTTGTTCAGAATTTGGGCAGGGAATATGGGTGCTATTTATCGAGACTCCCTCAGACATTATAATATTACAACATCCTTCTGTCTAATTTAAAATAAAATCTTCACTTTTATCTTACGGTAAACTTCTGGGTGTTGTATCCTTACATGATTCTTCTTCATAGCCCTCATAGCTCCTGGCAGAATGCCTTAGCAGTGTCTGCTGAAGGAATGAATTTTCGGATATTAAAGCTAATTCTATATGGTGCTTATTTTTACAAGAGAAGAAAACAATAAATGACATATAATGATACATATTGGCATTTACTAATGTGTATGTAGGCACTTCTGCCCTTAAGAAAATTATTTCCCCGTATACTTGTAAAAATTCACACCCATACATATTTTTGTCCACTTTAAACCATTACCATTTACACAGTGGAAGATCTTCACAGAACTTCATCCAAACACAGTACAGCACAGTGCCTAAGGCTGACTGGAGTGAGAAACGGAGTTAGGGGAGTTGCTCTACATACACCATTTCTCTTCCTTCTGTTCTCTTATCTTGTCTCCCTCTTACCATCCCTGGGGTGGGGCTGCATAGCTTTCAACATGGTTAGTAGTGAACTATGAAGCAACAGTTATGGGTGAAGTTCCAATATACCTCAAACTCCAAAATGACAAACTGGAACAAAAAATTATAGGGGATAGGAAGTTAGGGTTGCAATAACAGACAAATTCTTTATCTTGCAGACCAAAGGTTCTTAACCTTGACATCCGAAACTTCAAAACATAAGAAACCCCCAATAAACCCTTTCAATCCATTTTTAAATCATCGTTACTATCTTTTCTTTGTTGTCCTAATACTGGCAATTGCTAACAGAATTTCCCCCATATAGTCCCTTATACAAGACTTTTCTACTTAATACAGGTTGCAAGAGAACTGCTGGTGTAATAAAAAGGTATCGTTTGAAAAATCTAAATTTATTAGCCTTACCATTGATTTTAGAGTAATTTGGCATAAACTGCGAAGCAATTTGAAGATGAAAATTTTAACTATTAGTAACAAAACAACACCAACAATTAACCTATTGAGAGTTTGCCAGGTACCAGACACTGTTCCGGGAATTTTCCAGGCTATTAATTCATTTAATTCTCTAACAACACCTCACATCAGTGAGACAGATGTTATTACTACCCCTAGTTTTACAAAGTTTGTTAAATAACATGCCCAACATCCTTAAGTGGCAGAAATGCCATTTAAACCCAAGCAGTCTGAGGGGCGCCTGGGTGGCTCAGTCGGTTAAGCGTCCGACTTCGGCTCAGGTCACAATCTCGCGGTCCGTGAGTTCGAGCCCCGTGTCGGGCTCTGTACTGACAGCTCAGGGCCTGGAGCCTGTTTCAGATTCTGTGTCTCCCTCTCTCTCTGACCCTCCCCCGTTCATGCTCTGTCTCTCTCTGTCTCAAAAATAAATAAACGTTAAAAAAAATTAAAAAAAAAAAAATAAACTCAAGCAGTCTGGCTTTGACACTGTGCAACACAACTTCCTATTAATGAGAATACCAGAGATTGGAACTCATCTCCACCTACAGTTCTTCCTTTACTCAAGGGTAACATGGAACTATGATGAAAAATGACAGTAAGAGTAAATACAGTCATAGATAACCACTGTGAACTCACAAATGTACTAATGAGAAACACAAAATAAAAATGTTGGAGCCTTGTTCTCAGGGAGCTTACATCCTAGGGAGCACGCGCATACATAAGAAAACAACAAGCTGTTACCCGAGAAAGCCAAGCTTTTTGTCACTTCTCCCAAGTCAGCAACTTTCCATTCTCTATGGTAGCTACTGATACTAATGATACTACTAACCTTTCACACACCCAGACCTGAAATGCCTTCATACTGAGAGTCTCATTTTCCGAATTTTTCCTTCCAGGGTAAATGCTATTGTTTTCTACTGATTCAGTCCTAGCTCATTCATTCTCCCGTCGCAAACTAGGCACTGCTGGTAATGTTTTATAACATCACGGTTGCTTAGTTTTACCTATGTATCTGTTATCAGCATTTCTTCTTGATTTCAGTTCTTTGTGCCTGAACCATATGTATTTTTGGTGAGACAAATTCCCAATTTTTGCTGGTCTCAAATGATTTTAATTTGTTCTCTTCCCAGAAAGTTTTGCTGGACATTGATTTCTAGTTTGACAGTTGTTTTCCCTCAGCACACGAAGGATGACACTCTACTGCTTTCTGGGACCACTGCTGCTATTAATAAGTCACCTTTCAGTATAATTGTCACTCATCTTTTTTTGTAGTTAATGTCTCTTTTCTCCCTGACTCCTTTTAGTACTTCTCTTTTTTGTGTGTTCTGAATTTTGCAATGATACATCTGGGGTGGATTTCTTTTTATTTTGCTTAAGATTCAGAGGGCTTTCTGGCTATCAGTTGTATTTTTCATCAGAGCTATAGAATTCAACTTTACACCCATTATCTCCTCAAATATTGCCTGTTTTCCATTTTCTTATAGCCTTTCAGAACTTCATTTAAATCCATGTTAAATTTTTTTTCTCCTCATTCTCCAAGTTGCTCTATTTCTCTTAACTTGCATCTCTTTTTTTCTCTGCAGAGTGTTTCTCTGCAGAACTTTCTATTTTATTTCGTTAAACATATTAACATTTCCTATACCTAGTAGATGACATTTCTGACCTCTGAAGACTTTCGGGGTGTGATTTTTTTTTTTTTTTTTTTTTTTTGCTGTATACTTTTTTTCTGCATGTTCATACTCATTGTGCCTTGTTTCCTTGCATGTTTTATGGATATTTTTTAAAATGTTTTTTAAACTTTTTTTTTAACATTTATTTTTGAGACAAATAGAGACAGAGCACAGGTGGGGGAGGGGCAGAGAGAGAGGGAGACACAGATTCGGAAGCAGGCTCCAGGCTCTGAGGCTTCAGCACAGAACCTGACGCGGGGCTCGAACTCAAGAACTGTGAGATCATGACCTAAGCTGAAGTCGGACACTTAACTGACTGAGCCACCCAGGCGCCCCTATGGATCTTTGATGAATGCAGTGCTCAATTTTTATCTGTGGGAATTAATTTGAGGAATTTGAATTTACTCCTAACAGTCACCTGGGACCACTTTACATTTTTCACTTGTGTTTTCTCAGTCTGCATATATAGCATTAATTTCAATAAAAAAACTAAGTACTTTATTATTCCAATTATAATTCTGGAAAGGGCAAAAGTATGGAACACAGTAAAAAGATTAGTGACTGCCAGGGGTGGGGAGTGGGGAAGGAATAAATACGTGGGCAGAGGATATTTAGGGCAGTGAAAGTACTTTTTATTTTCCGTAATGATGCATACTTGTCATTATACATTTGTCTAAACCCATAGATTGTATGTACAACACCAAGAGTGAAACCTAGCGGAAAGTATGGACTTTGAGCGATTACGATGTGTCAATGTAGGTAAGCCCTCAGTTGTACCAAATCTTGTGGGAGATGTTAATAATGGAACAGACTATACCAGGTTGAGGGCAAAGTGTATATGGGAAATTTCTGTACGTTCCCCTCAATTTTCCAGTGAACTTTAAACTCCTCTAAAAAAAAAAATCAAGTCTTAAAAATAATAATGACAACTTAATTAAGCCTTAGTTTTCAAATTTTTTAATTAAATGAGAACCATAAAGATTACACACACACAAACTGTTAGAATAAACAAATTCAGGAAAGCTGCAGAACACAAAATCAACACATATAAGTCAGCTATACTCTACACACTGACAATGAACAATTCAAAAATAAAATTAAGAAACAAGTCCACTTACAATAGCAGCAAAATAGATACTTAGGAAAAAACTTAACCAAAGAGGAAAAAGTCTCATACACTGAAAACTATAAAACACTGCTCAAAGAAATTAAAACACAAATAAATAGAAAAACTAATAAATGTAAAGATATCCCATGTTAATGGATGGTAAGATGTAATATGGTTAACATAACACTATTCAAAGCAGTCTGTGAATTCAAAGCAAAGCCTATGAAAATTCCAACAATGATTATGCTAAGTGAAATAAATTAGTCACAAGAAGGTAAATACTGTAGGATTCCACTTCTATGAGGTATCTAAAGTAGTCAAACTCATAGAGACAGAAAGTAGAATGGCAGTTATCAGGGGCCAGGAGGAGGCAGAATACAGAGTTATTTAATGGTTATATACTTTGTTGAGGTAGGTAAGAAACGTTTTAGAGATGGATGGCAGCTATGGTTGCACAACAGTGAGAATGTACTTAATGCCACTAAAATGTACACTTAAAAATGGTTACAATGATAATTTTTATGTTATGTGTATTTCACCACAAAAAAAAAAAAAAGAAAAAGAAAGAAAAAAAGAAAAGAAACATACAATCCTCCAACATTTAATCAGGAAGAAATAGAAAATCTGAACAGGTTGATTATTAGTAACGAAACTGAATCAGTAATCAAGACTCCCAAGAAACAAAATCCAGGACCAGATGGATTCACAGGTGAATTCCACCAAATATTGAAAGGACAGTTAATACTTATTTTCCGCAAACTATTCTGAAAAATAGAAGGAAAAGGGAAGCTTCCAAATACATTGTGCAAGGCCAGCATTACCCTGACACCAAAACCAGACACTACAAAAACAAAAACAAAAGAAAACAATAACAACAAAACAAAATAACAACAAAAACCACAGGCCAGTATCTCAGATGAACATAGATACTAAAATCCTCAGCAAAATACAGCAAACTGCATTCAACAATACATTAAAAGGATCATTCACCATGATCAAGTGGGATTTATTCCAGCAAAACAAAGATGGCTCAATACCCACAAATGAACATGATACACATTAACAAAATGAAGGATAAAAATCACATGACCATCTCAATAGATACAAAAAAAGCACTTCACAAAATTCAACATCCATTCATGATAAAAATGCTCAATAAAGTCGGTTCAGAAGGAATACACACATAAAAAAAAAAGTCATACATATATGAAAAACCCACAACTAATATTATACTCAATGGTGAAAAACAGCTTTTCCTTGAAGACAAGAATGCCCATTCTCATCACTTTTTATTCAACATAGTATGGGAAGGCCTAGCCACACAATCAGACAAGAAATAACTAAAAGGCATCCAAATTTATAAGGAAAAAGTAAAACTGTCACTACTTGCAGATGACATAATAGTAGACACAGAAAACCCTAAAGACTCCACCAGAAAACTATCAGAATAAATGACTTCAGTAAAGTTGTAGTATACAAAATAACATACAGAAATCTGTAATGTTTCCATACAATAATGAAGTAGCAGAAAAAGATACTAACAAAACAATTCCACTTACAATAGCACCAAAAAGAATACCTAGGAATAAACTTAATCAAAAAACTGAAAGATCAGTACTCTGAAAACTATAAAACACTGATGAGAGAAAGTAAAGATAAAACAAATGGAAAGATATTCCATGTTCATGGACTGGAAGACTGAATATTGCTAAAATGTCCATACTGCCCAAAGCAATCTATAGAACCAATGCAATTCCTATCAAAATATCAATAGCATGTTTCACAGAACTAGAACAAATAATTCTAGAATTTATATGGAATCACAAAAGACCCCAAATAGCCAAAGCAATCTTGAGAAAGAAAAACAAAGTTGTAGGTATCACAATCCCAAATTTCAAGATATCCTACAAAGATACAATGATCAAAACAGTACGGTACTGGCACAAAAAGAGACACATAGATCAATAGAACAGTACAGAGAACCCAGAAATAAATCCACATTTGTCACCTAATCCATAACAGAGGAGGCCAGACAGTCCCTTCACTAAATGGTGCTGGGAAAACTAGACAGCTACATGCAGAAGAATGAAACTGGACCACTTTCTTACACCACATACAAAACTAAACTCAAAATGGATTAAAGACCTAAATGTGGGACCTGAAATATAAAACTCCTATAAGAAAATATAGCCAGTCATCTCTTTGACATCAGCCTTAGCAACATTTTTCTACACATGTCCCCTCAGGCAAGGAAAACAAAAGTAAAAAAAATAAACAATTGAGACTACATCAAAATAAAAAGCTTTTGCAGAGCAAAGGAAGCAATCAAGAAGACAAAAAGGTGGGCACCTGGGTAGCTCAGTCGGTTAAGCATCCGACTTCAGCTCAGGTCATGATCTCGAGGTTTGTGAGTTCAAGCCCCACGTTGAGCTCTGTGCTAGCAGCTCAGAGCCTGGAGCCTGCTTTGGATACTGTGACTCCCTCTCTCTTTGCCCCTCCCCTGCTCACGCTCTGTCTCTGTCTCTCAAAAAATAAACATTAAAAAAAAGAAAAAAAATTTTAGAAGGAAACAAAAAGGCAACCTACAAATGGGAAAAGATATCTGCAAATGATATATCTGATAAGGGGTTAATATCCAAAATATATAAAGAATTTTTAAAACTCAACATCAAAAACACACATAATCTGATTTAAAAATGGGCAGAGGACCTGAATAGACATTCCAAGGAAGACATACAGATGGCTAACAAACACACAAAAAGATGCTCAGCATCTCTAATCATCACGTAAATGAAACTCAAAACCATAAGGAGAAACCACCTTACACCTACTGGAATGGCTAGTATCAAAAAGACAAGAAATAACAACTGTTGGGAAAGTGTGGAGAAAAAGGAACCCTTACACACTGCTGCTAGAAATATAAACTGGTACAGCCACTGTGGAAAACAGTATGGAGGCTCCTCAAAAAATTGAAAATAGAAATACCATAAGACTCAGTAATTCCACTACTGGGTATTTACCCAAAGAAAATGAAAACACTAATTCAAAAAGATATATTTTTTTAAAGATTTATGCACCCCTATGTTTAGTGCAACACTATTTACAATAGCCAAGATATGGAAGCAACCTAGGTGTCCATGAATAGATGAAGGGATAAAGAAAATGTGGTACGTGTATACAATGGAATATGACTCAGACATAAAAAAGGATGACAACGTGGTTGGGCCTAGAAGGTATTATGCTAAGCGAAATAAGTTGGAGAAAGACATATATAATTTCACTTACATGTGTAATCTAAAGAACAAATGAACAAACAAAAAGGAAAGAAACAGACCCATAAATACAGAGAACTGTTAGCTGCCAGAGGGGAGGGGGAAACAGGATAGGTAAAATAGGTAAAGGGGAATGGAAGGTACATGCTTCCAGTTACGGAATGAATAAATCATAGGGATGAAAGGTACAGTATAGGAAATACGGTCAATGGTATTGTAACAGTGTTATACAGTGACAGATGGTGCCTGTGCTTCTGGTGAGCACTGCATAACATACAGTTACCCAATCACTATGTTGTTTGTACACCTGAAACTAATGTAACACTGCGTGTCAACTATTCTTCAACTGGAAAAAAAAAAAAAAAAAAACTGGGGGAGGGGGGAGGAGAGGGAGGATACCTGTCAGGTTCAGTTGATAGATCATGCAACTCTTGATCTCATGGCCTTGAGTTCAAGCCCCACACTGGGCATAGAGCTCACATTAAAAAAAAAAAAAAAAAAGTACAAGGGCCCTCTTGTTATTTGTTACTATATTTTATTCCTCCTCAATTCCCTTGAGCCAAAGTCAACATAGGCATCCCATATCCACAGCCATATTTATTTCTCATTTACCCTTTCACTGGGGGAGTAACACTTTGGGTCTCACCTAGATTCCTGAGTTTGGACAGACTCTAGATTTTATCTCTTGAGCCTGGCCATATCTAACAGAAGCAAATGTTCAAAGTCTCTAAGGATGGTGAGAAACTCTTCCAGTGAAAGCTGGTTTTACTGTCTGCTTCCCTCTCAGAATTCCTACTGAAGGACAGCAGAATATGCCATCCCCAAATATGCCACTTTGGCATACTGAGTACTTGAATTAGCATAGAAAATACAGTCAATAATTCTGTAATAACTTTGTGTGGTGACAGATAACCACACTCATCATAGTATTTCATCAGGTATATTACTGTCAAACCACTATGCTATTTACCTGAAACTAATACTGTATGTCAACTACACTCAATAAAAAATAGAAATTTAAAAATAAATAAAAATAAAGGTACTTGAGAAGCAGCTAGTGCAAGATGGACAGTCTAACCCTCCTTTGTCTCCCCCACCCTCAAAGCAGGAGATAAATCTCCAGTGCGAAAGGTTCCTCTCCCAGTGCCAGGAGAGTAGAAAGCATCCTTATCACCAGAGATGGGAAATTAGAGCCAAGAAGGCTGTATAAACAAAAACTTGTTACTTCTTCACCAATTTACTACCCCAAGCCCAAACCTCTTTGTCTTGTCAATTCCTCACACATGTATTGTTTCTTTGTCTAAAAGGTATAAAAGATTCCTTCTTTGGTCACTTCTTTGAGTTTCATATTTGTATGGGACTCCCGCATATGCAGTTAAATTTGTTTTTCTACCGGTAATCTGTCTTATGTCAATTTAATTATTAGACCAGGCAAAGAACCTAGAAGGGAAATGTTTTCTACCCTACACTACCTTCAGTTCTCTTTTGGGATCTGAGATTTTCTTACTCAGTGATTCCTTTCAAAAAGTATTCCATAAAATGTTTAAACCTGTAAGTTTAGTTGTTTCAGCTGGGAGAGTTCTTAGGGGTTTGTTTACACTGGTAAATGGCACTCAGCATATTATGGTATTTTCTATGTACTAGCTAAGTGATTTAGAGCTAGTTAATTTGCCTTTCTGCTTTAGTGTCTAGCTGCAAAACAGGATCCCAATAATTATTTCACAGGGTTGTTAAGACTAGCACATAGTAAGTACTTGGTAATTACTACATCTTATGATAATCTCTCTTTTCTGATCCTGGGTTACATTACTTTATTGCCTATATTATTTTTACCACTGATATTGACATTTCTGATAAAGGACTTAAACCTCTTTTTTAGTTATTAGCATTGATTGGTCACTCAAAGTGAACAGTTTGCCTGATTTGACTATGTTCTGTGTGACTTTTCAATCTCTTAGTTGAAAAGAAGTTATTTATCTCCATACACACTTAGAGTAAGGTAGAAATCACACCAGAATAACTCTTTTTTTAAGTTTATTCATTTTGAGAGAGGGAGACAGAGCACATGAGAGAGACAGAGTACATGAGAGACAGAGAGGGACAGAGAGAATCCCAAGCAGGCTCCCTACAGCCAGTGCAGAGCCTGACACGGGGTTTGAACCCACAAACCATGAGATCATGACCTGAGCTGAAACCAAGGGTTGGCTGCTTAACTGACTGATTCACCCAGGTGCCCCTACATGGAGTAACTTTAACACAGAGAACAAACTGAAGGTTGATGGCAGGGAGAGAGGGGAAAATGGGTGATGGGCATTGAGAAGGGCACTTGCTGGAATGAGCACTGGGTGTTGTATGTAAGCGATAAATCACGGGAATCTACCCCCAAAACCAAGAACTCACTGTATACACTGTATGTTAGCCAACTTGACAACAAATTATATTAAAAAACTAAAATAAAATGAATTTTAAAAAATTGTTTTTAAAGTCATAGGAGGGAAATTTTTTCATAGGAGTGAAATTTTTTTAAATTCATTTTTGACTTATTTTATATCAAGAAGAAACGTTCTTTGAAAATTAAAGGTCAATTGTTAATTACTTCTTGAAGGCTTTCCAATACTCAGAGAGAGTTAGTTGTTCCTTCCATACTGTTCCCATAGTACCTTGTTTATACCTCTGCTGTGTCACTTTCCACACTGAATTGTAATTATTTACTCACATTTTCTCTCTGCATTAGAGTTTGAGCTCCTTGGAATACAGACCCTGTGTTTAGTATCTCCGGAGCCTAGCATATATAAAAGGCAATTTGCAAATATATACTAACTCTGATCAAATCAGTTTTCCACTACTTTCCTACATTAACTCTTTAGACATTTGAAATATCCTTTCTCTCATGTATACCTTTTGTTGTTCCTTTGGTAAGTAATTCTATCTAATTTGAAAAGTTCTATTCTCCACCTATGTTCTCATGAATATGAAATGCAAAACGCAAACTGCAAACTATGAGGGGGAAACTCACAAATCTACCAGCAAAGCGAGATTTTTTTATTTTTTAATGTTTTATTTTACTTTTTTATTATTATTTTTTAATGTTTGTTTTTGACAGAGAGAGACAGAGACACAGACAGAGCATGAGTGGGGGTGGGGCAGAGAGAGAGGGAGACACAGAATTTGAAGCAGGCTCCAGGCTCTGAGCTGTCAGCACACAGCCCGACGCAGGGCTGGAACTCATTGATGGGGAGATCATGACCTGAGCCAAAGTCGGAGGCTCAACTGACTGAGCCATCTAGGCACCTCAAGCTTTTGTTTCTTAAGTTTATGCATTTATTTATTTTTTTTTATTTTGAAAGAGACAGAGCACAAGCAGAGAAGGAACAGAGAGGAGAGAGAATCCTAAGAAGGCTCCGTGCTGTCAGCACAGAGCCCACAGAGGTGAGGGTCGGGGGGAGGAGTGTCACCGCTGCTGGATCTCATGAACTGTGAGATCAGGAACTGAGGCGAAATCAACAGTAGGAAGCTCAGCCGACTGAACCACCCAGATGTCCCAGTAAAGTGAGATTTTTCATATTCTCTCCAGTTACTAATGGGTCAAGAAGATTTTTTTAAAAAGTCAATAAGGACACAGAAAACATGACAAGAACATTTTACAACATTTACCTACCAGACAGCCAACATTGTACCTAAAAATTGAAATATATATGTTATTTTCAAGCACACAGAACAGTAATGAAAACTGATCATATGTTAGGCCACATCTTTTGCCCACAAGGCAATTAAATCAGAAAACAACCATAAAATAACCAGAAAACCTGCATGATTAGAAATTTTTATTATTTCAAAGCAACTTGTTAGTCAAAAGGGAAATCAAAATGAAAATGAGAAAATGCTTAGGACTGAACAATAACACTGCTACACATCAAACCTTGTGAGAGTCAACTAAAGCAATATTTAGAGAAATGTATAATCTTAAATGAATACACTAAAAAGTCTCAAAATTAACGGGCTTAACATCTCAATTACAAAGTTAGAAAAAGAACAAGAAAATAAGCTCAAAGAGGGGTGCCTAGGTGGCTCAGTCAGTTAAGCATCTGACTTTAGCTCAGGTCATGCATGATCTTGCAGTCTATGGGTTCCAGCCCTGAGTCAGGCTCTGAGCTGTCTTCCTTCAGATTCTGTGTCTTCACCTCTCTCTCTGCCCCTCCCCTGCCTGCGCTCTGTCTCTCTGTCTCTCTCTGTCTCTCTCTGTCTGTCTCTCTCTCTCAAAAATAAATAAACATTAAAAAAAAATTTTAAGAAAAGAAACTCAAAGAAAGAAAAAAATAACAATAAAAGTAAGAGCTGATACAAATAAAATAGAAAATAAGTACCAATCCAAAGAGTTGGTTTTTTAAAAAGATTAAAAAGCAAATAGAGGCAGGTCACCTGGTGGCTCAGCTCGTTGTGCATCCAACTTCAGCTCAGGTCATGATCTCACGGTTTGTGAGTTCAAGTCCCATGTCAGGCTCTGTTCTGACAGCTCAGAGCCTGGAGCCTGCTTCAGATTCTGTGTCTCCCTCTCTCTCTGCCCCTCTCATGGCTCACACTCTGTCTCTCACTCTCTCCTTCAAAAATAAATGAACATTAAAGAAAAAAACTTTTAATAAAAAAAAAGGAAATAGAGGCACCTGTGTGACTCAGTTGGTTAAGGGTTCCCCTGTTGATTTTGGCTCAGGTCATGATCTCACAGATGGTAGGTTCAAGCCCCACATTGGGCTCTGCACTGACAAAGCACAGCTTGCTTGGGATTCTCTCTCTCCCTCCCACTCTGCTTCTCATCCATGAGTGCGCTCTCTCTCTCTCAAAAAAAATAAACTTAAAAAAAAAAAAAAAGCAAATGAACTTCTAGCAAGGCCAATTAAGAAACAAAGAAAAGAGATACAAATGATATTAGAAATGAAAGAGAGGGAGCCTGGGTGGCTCAGTCGTTTAAGTCTCATTTGGCTCAAGTCATGATCTCCTGGTTTGTGGGTTCAAGCCCCATATTGAGCTTTCTGCTGTCAGCACAGGGCCCGCTTCAGATCTTCTATCCGGCCTCTCTCTGGCCCTGCCCTGCTTACATGCATGCATGCACTCTCACTCTCTCTCAAAAATAAATAAACATTTAAAAAAAATGAAAAAGAGGACATTAATGCAGATGCTGAACAGACTAACCAGATAATAAAAAGATATTATGAACCAAGAAAATAAATTTGAAAAGTTACATTAAATAAATTCCTAGAAAAATATCACTTAAAAATTTCAATCAAAAGCAAATTCTTCTCTAAACTGTTCAAAAGATTTATTGCAATGCTGATCCCAACAGGATTTTTGTGAAACTTGACAAACTTATTCTGAAATTTATATTCAAAAGCAAAGTCCAAAAAACCCCAACATACTCTTTAAGAACTTTTTAAAGAGATTTACCACATATTATCTTATTATAAAGCTATTACAATTAAGACAGTGTGGTATAAACACAGAGTGCATAAACTAACCAATTAAACTTAATAAAGAGCCTGGGTGGTTCAATTGGTTATGTGTCCAAATTTGGCTCAGCTCATGATCTCGCTGTCCATGAGTTCCAGCCCTGCATCGGACTCTGTGCTGACAGCTCAGAGCCTGGAGCCTGCTTCAGATTCTGTGTCTCCCTCTCTGCCCCTCCCCCATTCATGCTCTGTCTCTCTCTCAAAAATAAACATTAAAAATAAATTTAAAATAAATAAAAATAAAAAAATAAAGAGCCCAGATACAGATTCATACAGATACTGAATCTTCAGACATATATCTTGATATATGGCAGAGGTAGCAATGTTGATAAGTGGAGAATAAATTTTTCAATAAATTGTGTTGAGATAATATCCACTGGATAAAAAATGAGATTGGATCATATGAAGCAATTCTTTATGGGTAAAAAGTTTTGAAAGGCAAAACTTTAAAATGTTAAAAAGAAATATAGAAATCTATATTATACCTTCCAATAGGGAAGGGTTTCATAAACAAGACACAAAGAGTCTTAGCATTAGAGCATTATCAGGCGCCTGGGTGGCTCAGTCATTTAAGCATCCAATTCTTGATTTTGGCTCGGTCATGATCTCACAGTTTGTGAGTTTGCGCCACAAATCAGGCTCTGCACTGACAGCACAGAGCTTGCTTGGGATTCTCTCTCTCCCTCTGTCTCTGCCCCTCCCCTGCTCTCTCTCTCTCTCTCTCTCTCTCTCAAAATAAAGAAATTTTAAAAAAATAAAATAAAATAAAAATAAAGAAATTAATTTAAAAAAAACTTCAGTTATCAAAAGACACCATAAAAACTGAAAGAAGATATTTGCAAGTCAAACAATTAATAAAGGATTAATGTCCTATGTCCAGAATACATAAAGAACTCATGATTTATTGAGAAAAAATAAACCAGGAAAATAAAAGAGCAAAAGACATAAACAGGTAAGCCCTGAATAAGAAATGTAGTCCACGGGTGCCTGGGTGGCTCTGGGTTAGTTAAGCATCTGACTTCGGCTGAGGTCATGATCTCACAGTTCATGGGTTCGAGCCCTGTGTTGGGCTCTGTGCTGGCAGTTCAGAGCCTGGAGCCTACTTCAGGTTCTGTGTCTCCCTCTCTCTCTGCCCCTTCCCCCACTCGTGCTCTATCTCTCTCTCTTTCTCAAAAATAAATAAACATTAAAAAAACAAAAAACAAAAATAATTTTTAAAAATGTAGTCCATAAATATAAAAAGTACTCGGCCTTATTAGTAATTAGGAAAATACAAATTAAAATCACACAGAAATACCACTTCACACCCTCTAAACTAACAAAAATAAACTCAATAAATAGGAGTCATTGGTTTCAGGGAATTCTAGCAAAAGTATAAAGGGTATAACCATTTTGAAAAACAATTCAACTTGCCATAGTGTCTTAGTTTTCTACCGCCACCTGTATGGGTTGAACTGTGTTCTCCCAAAAAAGTTGAAATCCTAACCCTCAGTATCTCATAAGGTGACTTTATTTGGAAATAAGGTCTGCACAGAGGTCCTTAGGGTTAGGCCCTAATCATGTATGACTGGGTTCCTTACAAAAAGGGGAAATTGGGACACAAAGACAGGCACAAAGAGAAAATGACGCAACACAGAGAAAGTGCCATGTGAAAGATGAAGGTCAAGATAGGGGGGATGCATCCACAATCCCAAAACTGCCTAACAATGCCAGCAAGCCACCAGAAGCTGCAAGGCAGGCTCTCCCTCTGAGCTCCTGCAAAGGAACCAACCTTGATCTTGGATTTCTAGGCTCCAGAACTGAAACAATGGATTTGTGGCTCAAGCCACCCAGTTTGCAGTACTTTGTTTCAGCAACCTATACAAACTGTTGCAAAGTAATACATTCCTGTAACAACTAAAACCTCAATGGTATAAAACAACACAAATTTATTATCTCACAGCTCTATGGGTCAGGCTGGTCTGACTCAGCTAAAATCAAGGTGTTGGCAGGGCTTCACTTCATTCAGGGAACTCTAAGGAAAAGTCCATTTCCTTGTCTTTTCCAGCTTTGAGAGGCTGCCTTCTCTCCTTGACTGCTGACCTTCTTCTCCTATTTCAAAGCCAAAGGTGGATTAAGCGAGTCTTCCTCACCCTGTATGACTCCAACCGTACAGCCACTGTCACATCTCTTCGGTCACTGTGATCTCTTCTGCCTCCCTCTTCCACTTTTTTAAGGACCCTTGCAATTCCATGGAACCACTCAGACAACCCTGGTTGATCTTCCCATTTCAAGGCCCTTAACTTAATCTCACCTGCAAAGTCCCCTTTGCCACATAAAGTAACAAATTCACAAATTCCAGGAGTTAGAACAGGCACATGTTCAGGGTGCCATTATTCTGCCTAGTAAAATTGAATAGGAGCCTATCTTGCAACTTAGCAGTTCTTCCTCTAGATGCACATATGCACCAGAAGACGTTTATAAGAATTTTCATAGCAGCATTGTATATAATAGCAAAAACTGAAAACTACCCAAGGGTCCACAAACAGTGGAATGGATAAGTAAATTTTACTATGCCCATATGATATTAAAATACTATAAAGCACTCAAAAATTAACTACAACTATCCAAATCAACATGGATGCATCTCAGAAATCATCAGAAAAAAAAAGTTATTAAAAAAAAATGTTATAGAAGAATTCATACAGCATGATTCTATTTACTTAAAGTTCAGATGTAGGCAATACAACATATTATTTACTTAGGAATACATTCATGGGGATTATAATAGTAAAGCTAAGTAAGGGAATTAATACTGTGTGTGTGTGTGTGTGTGTATGTATATATATATGTATATATATATATGTGTATATATATATATATACACATATACATATATATATATATATATATATATATATATATATATATATATGAGAATAGATGTGTTGCCTCTGAGGCAGGGAAAAGGAGATACAAAATAGGTTACACGGGGAACTTCGAAGAAAATGAGGGGTGAGTACATGACTTTTGTTTGTTTTATTTTCTTCTTTAAACCATACCAAAATATACATATGTATAGTCTTTCATGTATGGCATTTCTCATTTACAAATTTAAGTGCTGAGTAAATAAATGTAAGAAACGCTGGATGTAAGTTGTCTGAAATCTAGGGAACAAGTAGTCAATGTCCTCTAAGGGATGGAGGAGGGATAAAGATCTTTATCTTATAAAGATAAAGATACCTGCTAAGTATCAATATTGGAGGGAAAATTCTAGGTTGCAAAAGAAAAAGACAGCGGGAAATACACTCCTGTGCCCAAGTTTTAGGAACAAGCTTCCAACAATCACTTAAACAAACACAGATCAACTTGTATATAATAAGGTGAACAATGTTACAAACTGTCAGAAAGACTCAGACAGAACTCAGCTCTCTTAAAGTTTTGCTTGGCTAACATAGGAGTTCAGTTTGTTTTGTTTAAACTGACAGCCCTCAGGCAAAGTAGGCAATAGTCAGTTCACTTCCATTCTTCTCACCTCCCCCTCCTTTCTCAACATGTAACATAAATGCATTATGTGGCTGGCCTCTGAAGGCACCTGAGTTTAAGACCAGCTGCATCCTACAAGTCACCCTGAAACAACCACATCAGGTATCAAGTGTGTCTTCAAGGTCAACACAGAGGCTTTGCTATCTCTCACTCCTATCTCTCTCCCGCCACTCCCCACCCCACCCACCTCTTTTAACCAAGGACGTCTTTTATCACATAATTGGAGACAGCTGGCAAAACTATGCATTCAGGCACTCTTTATGGAAAATATAGAGGGACTAGCAGTCCAGACCTAGACTCAAGTCCTTGTGTACCAATATTTCACAGCATAACCTGGAGACGATATTATCTCCCTGGAGTTGAATTTCTTTCCTTTCTATAAAATGATATTTCAAGGTTACGTGGGTGGCTCAGTTAAGTGTCTGACTCTTGATTTGGGCTCACGGTTGGTGAGATTTTGCCTGGAATCAGGCTCAGCACTGACAGCACGAAGCCTGCTTGGGATTCTCACTCTCCCTCTCTCTCTCTGCCCCTCCCCCACTCTTGTGCAGGCTCATACTCTCAAAATAAACTTGAAAAAAATGATATTTCAATTAGATAAATTCTAAATCTCTTCTATCTTCTATAGCTATACAAATATACTCATGTTCAAATAAACTTGTTCAGCAAGTATAGTCTGTTCTTGTTTTGGCTAGGAGTATAGGAAAGAAGTAAAATGTGCTAGGGAAATGGGCTGACACAGTAATTGGGAATAAGGAAGGAGAATAAGAAGGGCCTGCCTGAGGAGGATAAAAAGTCAGAGGACAATGAAAACAAACTTCATACGGGTTTACTCATGGTTGACCCTATTTACCTTTCACTCAGTGTGGAAAAACATAAACTATGGAGATGTTACTATTTCATACGATATAATGAAAATATTCTATCTCAGGTCATGACTGCTTCGCATGATTTATTTTTATACATGGCCATCTCTGCTATAATGGAGCTTTGTCCTCTGCTTATACATTAATTTGAGTATCACTGTACTTTCTAAAGATTCTTAATCCTATCTGTTCCTTAAAGGAAATTTTAACCAGTGTGAATGATAGAAGCAGAAGAAAAAAGTCCACAAGTCAATAACAATAAGCAGTCCTCAAACAGCTAGAGCCAAGGATGGATGTGAGGAAGGGGTGTCCGTTCAGTAAGTCCCACGTGGCTTTTTAAAAAACAAAACAAACAAAAGGCTAAACGCAGATTATAAAGGACTTTGTAGGCAAGGGTCAAGAGCATGAACTCTATCCTGTGAACAATAAAAAGTCTAAGAGATTTTTAAGAGTGAGTGATTTGATTAAATCTGTGATTTTTGAAAGATAATTCTGATGGCAGAGGACATATTTACAAAATAGAGCATAAAATCATTACATAGGTTGATATTTTACTACAAAAATATTAACATGAAATGAGAATAAAACGCTCACTCATTAAAACCATAAAGTAAATTTCACAAATACTACAGTATGAGTAAAGAAATTCATAGTGGGGTTTGCCATGCAAATTCCTTAAGGGGGTAAATAATCACTTAAACTTTAAAGTCTTTTTTAAAGGCCTACCAACTACATGTGTATATCTCTTTCATATAAAATTAACACTTTAAATAATATTTATGGGCTTTAAGGCCACAGAATTTTTAAATATTTACCTAACCATTTAGAAAGCACTTAGCATTTTAGGTATAGAAAAATATCTCACACAGTAACTTACACCTTTCAAAACCTCCTATTTAGCTAGTCTATCACACACCAAATCATCTGGTTGAGAAGCTGAAAACTACATTGTAGAATAAACAATTAAAATGGCATAGATATGTAGTTTGTTATGCTCTGGTCAATGCCTCTATGTAGACAACTGATTTTTTTTTTTTTTTTCTTTTAGCTTCCTATTAGTTTCAGCTGACTGCTGGCAAATGCACCACAAACTGAGTGCTTCTTTCCATTAACCCAAGAGAGGACACAGTCAGCAGTAACTAGATTTAAACTTTAAATCTCTAAATGCTTTGCTAAAAACAACAAAAACCCTTAGCTAAGAAATGACACATACACAGCATTTACATCAAGTACTACCAGTCTAATTACGAAAATCAAGTGTCTTGCAAACATGTGCCATTAATTTTCAACATCGTACCTAACATCCCAAAAGTTAAAAATTATTTTAAATACACTCTGACACAATTAAACGCATTTATATGAGTTTTCAATTGTTTTTCAAAGATGTTCATAAAAACATTTAAGTTCTTGAAGAAATCAAAGTATAATTTTGTTATCAAACCAAAAATGAATCCACATATAATTTTTTAAAGTGCTCTATCCAAAAAGTAGAAAATCTGTTAATCTTTTCCAATTAGAAAACATAGCTTATTAGTATCAACATTCAACACTTAAGTAAAACTTCAAGAACTACTAATTTGTGACGTTTTAGTTATACTTTTATTTATAACTTACTAAAAGAAATGGATTCTAGAACTGAACGGTACTATAGAATTAATCTCCTGGGATCCCCTAACTTGACAGGATACTGAGACTCACTCACTTACTTGTCCAAGATCACACACACAGTAGAGCCACGACTTAACCCTTGACTCTCTGCCTATGAATTCAGGACATTTCCCCCTGTATCAAGCTCTACCCAAAATCTTTTTTTGCCTTCCTTCACTTTCTGAAACAAAAAGGCGACTTCACAATTGTCACATACAAAGTTCACCACTTTGAAAATCAGAAAAATCTCTTTGGTCTTTTACTTCCGTGAAAGTGCTAATTTCTCCTTAGCTTCTTTTACCTGATAAACATGCAAACAAAAGCCACAGACCCACTGTTAGACTTCAGGAATTTAGCATAAGTAAAAATGAATGTTAATTATAATCTTTGCGAAGTTAAAAATATCTAGTAATTTGTAGTAATGCCAAAATAGTACTACTTTATGACACTGAATGTTAAATAGCCACGTATAAACCCTTGAGCTAACATCATATATTGAAGACCCCAAAAATGGTTTCTACTCATGTGAATACGGGTTTTCTGAAATAAGAAAATATGCCCTTTTTAAAAGTGAAATTGTGTTTTCCTCTAATACAAATAGTAAAGGAAGCAATCTAGCAATAACAACACCACTGCACCTAGCTGAAGGCTGAAAAAGGTTACTGTTAGTAAAAGAGGACCAGACTAGGATTAAGATGACCAGAGATCTTCAATTTACAAGAAAACAGCCATAACTGGCTATACCAACAGATTACAATTAAAATACATTACAGTGCAATACTGTTAAGTACAGGAAAATTGTTTACAAACGTGATGAGACTGCTAAAACACTATTCTGGTATGAAAAAATGCAACCTATTCACATATAGTCAAGCCAACTGCCATTCCAGCCTGTGAAAAGAGCCGAAATGACTTTGCTCTGCAGCTTTTCTCCCAACAGTGTTTCTCCTGACACACATCTTTCTAAGCATTGTCTAGACAGCATCGCTGGCTGTAAACTTAGAAAACAAAAGGCATAACACTTTTTGAACAATTCTTTCTAGCATGTGGCCCAGTAAGTACAGACCACAAAAGCGGCCTCTGAGAGAACGCTTTTCAAGAAAGCAAAGTGTGGTCTCATTGGAACCTTTCAGATCAGTGTTAAACATAAAATCAATGTGGTAGCTTGAAGACTATTAAAAAGAGAGCATCGGACGTAGTAAGGACAAGAAACTTCTGTTTCAAATACACTGGGTCCCAGTGTAAAACATAGCACTGGTCAAAAAGCCTGAAAACCAATGGTGTAGACTCCTACTCTCCTACTTAAAACCTCTACACTCCTCTTTCTAGCTGCTTAGAAAACAGCATTGAAAACTGAAACGTGTAGGTTCAAGTCCCAGCACCGCCACTTACTGGATGTGGGAAGTAGTTGGGTAACTTCTATAAGCCTCAATTTACTCACTCATCTCTAAATTGAGGTTGTCGTCCACCATACAGAGCTTTTGTGAGGATTTGAGAAAATATATGTAATATTTTGCATCTAGCAAATGTTCAATGAATAGCAACTATATTTGCTGATTTCTTGGTGACATAGGACAAGATTTCTCCAAACTACATAAAGAGCAACTTTTCCTTGAGGGTGATTTCAATTCCTTTAAAAAAAACAAAACAAACAAACAAACAAAAAACATCTAAACCTGGGGGGGGGGCGGAAATGGAAATACTTCTGGCATCTTTCCAGACATTACTAAGTTTAAAGGTTAAATTGTTACAACACTCTCCTAATTATGCAACAAATACCCATGGACAGGAGTTAGCCTGTAAAAGATTATGATGGCCTATACTACTGAAACTGGGAGAGGTGGGGAAGAATCCCTTAAAAATTATTCCCAACAATCTTTTCATCTACACTAACAAGCCTCAGTTCCACAGCTCATCCCTGTTCATTATAGGATCTCGAATTCGTCCTCTCGATTATCAAGAATGAAACCGCACTGATTAAAATGTATACACACACGCGCGCGCGCGCCCACACACACCCACACACACACGTGTAATTCAATCTAATTGCTATATGTGATCATTGGAGAGATACCATCATTATACCAGCAACAGACAAACAGCACCAAAAAGACATAACTCAGTGTGTGCCAAAGTGGCGAAACCGCAAATAACTCACCTCATTCGTCTGAAAACTCTGAGAACAAAGTCTTTAAAAGTTGCAATACGATCAGTCTGCGATTTCATTTCTATTCCAAGATAAAAAGGTACTTCTGCACGTTTACAAAGCTCCCTGTAATTTAGCATTTCTTTCCAGAACAAACCTGCCCCCCCCCCCCCACCCCGCAAACCCTGGAAGCTAACGTGCTTTCGAGAACGCTAATTCAAGTTGGGAATCGAAGCGATAAAACCGCACTCGCTTCCTTCCCAAGCCGTGCTTTCTGGTACCATACCTGTTCGCGGGAAATGCAAGGCAACGAAGGTCTCCTGAACATCTTGGAACTGCCGGAGTAACCGGCCGAAGTTTCTCCGAACGACACGCAGCTGGACCTCCTACGGGGTCTGATCACAGGCACTTTGTCCTCGGCGGTACTGGCCAAGCGAGGGTGATGAGGGGCTTCCCTGATCTGGAAGAAGTGATCCAAGCCCAGGGCCAGCAGGCAGCCGGCGTCCCCGACCAGGCAGGCGAGCAGCGGCCTGAGGGCGGCGGGCAGCGACCCGAGCCCGGTGAAGGAGACCCACCAGACGAAGCTGGAGAAGAGCAGCACCAGGATGCCGTGCCGGAGCCTGGCCGGGTGCGCGAGCGTCAGCAAGCCCACGCAGCTCAGCGCCGAGAACAACCTGCCCGCCACCGCGGGGGGCGTGTGCTGGGCCGCGGCGGGGGGCCCCCAAGCCCAAGTCCACGCCTGCCACGCCAAGAAGTCCCCCAGGTAACAGCAGGCTGGCAGCGCCAGCAGCCACCAGGCGCCGCCGCCGCCGCCGCCGCTCCGGCCCGGCCCGGGGCCCCGCTTGCTCCGGGTCAGGAAGCAGGTGAGGAAGAAGAAGGCACAGGCGATGCTGAACAGGGGGCTGAGGCTGTGCGAGCACACGCTCAGCACGGTCCGCAGCCGGGCGGCCCCGGCAGCCCAGCTCCCGGGCCCCGAGCCGAGCAGCAGGGCGAGGACAAAGGCGGCCAGGGCGCCCAGCGAGAGGCGCGCCCGGGCGGAGGGGGAGCCGCGGCGCGGCTGCTGGGGGGAGGCCGGCGGCGGCAGCAGCAGCTCCACGTTGCAGAAGCGGCAGAGGTGGAAAAAGAAGCCACGCGGAGGGTCCTGCCGCAGGGGGCTCACGCAGCTCTTCACGTAGCCGTTCCTCAGACTCTCGGGGGGCGGGCCGGCCCCGTCCGGCGCCTGCGGGCACCGCATGGCTTTGGCGTCTCGCTCGTCCCTCCTCATGGCCGGGACCCGGGCTGGCCGCGGGGCTCGGCACGCCCCTCTCGGACCGCGGCGGCCGCTCGCGCTCCCTCAGCACCCCCGGCCCCGCGCTCCGGGCGCCCCCCCGGCTCGGCAGCGCGTCAGGGTTGCGCCCGCCGCCGCGGCCCGGGGTCCCCGCCGCGCGGGCGTTGGGGCGGCGGGGTCCGCGACATGCTGGCGGAGGAGAGGGGCGGAAGGGGCTGCTCCCGGGACCGCTGCGGCCGCCCCCTCCGCGTCCCTCGGGCACCGCTCGGGACTGGAGACTCGGCGTCGCCTCCCAGCTCCCGCGGGCTGCAACAGTTACCTCCCGGCCCCAGCCTGGTCCGTTGGGCGCGCGAGCGGCGGCGGGCGGGCTGGCGCTCCTCCCCCGTGCCTGCCCCGGGCCGACGCGCGCCCCGCCCGCCGCTCGCGCGCGCCCGCGCCCCGTCCAGTCGCTGTCGCGGACGCGAGCCGGGGATCCCGCGGACTGAGCGCGCCGGGACCCGGGAGAGCGCGGCCGGGGCCACCCGGAGACCGACCCGGGCTGACAGAGGCGGGCAGGGTCTTCTCCGGGTGGGAGGGGGCAAGCCCGCTATCCTGGGACCCCAGGCGCGCGGATTCCATTTGGGGCTAAGTCACAGACACGCACCCAGGCTCCGACAGGTCACCACTGGGGTTTGGGGGAAAGAGGGCGTTTGCGGTCCCCAAGGGCAGTGCCTACTTGGGAAACCGAGTTGTGGGGGGTGGGGGGAGCCGGACCCGCCTCTCACCTCATCCAGGTTCAGGGTGGGCCCCTTGGACTGCCCGAACTGTGCAACCTGGTAAGGTCCAGCCACCGCCAGGGGCATGGTGAAGGATCCCTGACCGTGTGGCTGGGTCTGCCCTCAACAGCAACGTGGAATCTTGAACCACTCAGTAGGCCCGGAATATTCACGGTGGTCTTAGGAAGGAGCGTGCACTTGGAGTGCTCCCCCAGAGCATCCATCTGAGTAGACACTATTGAGCTTGTCTTCCTCAAGAACCGTCTTCACAGGCAAGGAACTAATGTCCCATCCTCCGCTTCCTACCCTTGCCATACATACTCGTTAGTTCATATCTGAATCTCCCTAAACAAGCGTAGAAAATCTGCTGTCACACAGCTTTTTCCACATTGGAGCCTTTTTCACTGTAACGGCGTGTTCTAGAGAGGAGGGATGGGAGGATTCGGAGTCCTCTCCAAGACCAGTGCCCAGTTTGGATCGGTTGGCCACAAAAGAAGCAAAATAAGATGCTATCTGTGAATTACTGGTGAAACTAGCAACATGGAAACACTGACTTGAAAGTGACAAGAACTTTGCTGTACCAAAGGGACTGCTCTGGAATCTAACCAATCATAACTGCCTTAGAGAGTGAACTGTGTTTCCCTCCGCCGAAACTCTCCCTTCAACCTCATGACAGGCCTGCATTTCTCAAAGAGCTAATTCCACATTTTTCCAGGGAGATGAGAAACCTTACTGTGTGGTAAATCCCACAAACAGGCCCATTTTTCACCAATTAATCTCTGCCCACAGCCATGACCTAAAACAGACCATTTTCGCATACGGCCATAGTTCACATACATAGCAAAAATCCTGAGAAATTAGCACAAGCATTTGACCCAGAGGAAAAAAAGACCAGAATTTCCCTCTCCGTTTCTGTCTCTTGAACAAAAGAAGAAATATTTAATAGAGTTTTCAAATCGATGACTCAAATGCTTTCCTTAAAAGACCAAAATCCATGGTGTCTCTTTTTTCCACCATCACAATGGAAATTTTTGTTGTTAAGTATCCTCACAACACAGCGCAACAGATACCTTTTTTAAATGATATGCACAGAGCTCATCACTACCAAAGTAGGAAACGGAGTGGATGCATTTGAGCTTTTACAGAAGAGCATGGCAAAGCTACCAATGGCATCCCTGAAATGCCCATTATAAATTCTCGTAAGAAATAATAAACCGATTTGAAAATTAGAACAAATTCAGATTAAAGTTGTTGTTTTAAAACCTTGGGTAGTAATCTGAGGTGGGATAGGCGTGGAAATATTAATGGCCTGGAAATCCTTTTCATAGTTTGTAATCCTGGCCCAGCCATTCATGCCCTGGCAGTAAGCAAGTCACACAACATTTCCAGTCCAGTCCTCATTCTTCTCAATTGTAAAATTGCCAAAAGTTCATTTTGAAGACCTTTCAAGTTCCTTCCGGTCTTGGGGCGCCTGGGTGGCTCAGTCAGTTGAGCCCCAGACTTCAGCTCAGGTCATGATCTCACGGTTCGTGGATTCTAGCCCTTGTCGTTCGTCTCTGGGCTGACAGCTCGTAGCCTGGAGCCTGCTTCAGATTCTGTGTCTCCCTCTTTCTGCCCCTCCCCCACTCTTTAAAAGAAACAAACAAAAAGTCCCTTCCGGTCTCAAAAAGTTTAATATCCGTATGACAAAAATATGTAGGCATCCTTAGGATCCATGTTTCAGATTGCCAAGAGCAACCTTTAAGTTATTTGTACCATCAAACTAAAGCAAACTCTCAGTGTTGACAAATCAAAATAAAAGGCTTTGTACCAAAGAACTATTATCTGGCAAATAAAATTCAAAATACTCTTCATACTCTCCAGTTCTTTCACCTTTTTTCAGCTGTCTACCCAAGTCTTTATAAGGCTGACAGCCCAAGTCTTTCAATAACCTATATTTGGCCTGCATACCTCTAAACACCAACCCAGCACCTGACAGGATTCTAAAATAAAATGTAAGGACGTAACCAAAGACCATCAGTTTACTTAACTAAAATTACGCACAAAAAGAATGAGCTTGCTATGTTTATAGCAACTCCCTTCTCTGTTTACAGTCCATGTCAAAGATTATTAGTAAGGCACATTTCTTAGAGTTCAGATTATTTAATTATTCTTTTGCCAGATATAAACAACCAATAGAATTACTTAGCTCTTGTCTTTAGGTTCAGGAATGTATGACCGTTATCTGTTGTGAAAAAAAAAAAAAAAAAAAAAAAAAAAAAGACCTAAAGTCAACGTCACAACATACCTTTGACTTTTCTCAGTACTCTACCCCACCCTTATTTTACCTAACTTTGTCTGTGCTCACATCTAGACCCCATGATCTCCTCCACCAGAATCATTCTCCCAGTTTGATGATCCTATGACATGGGATCCTCGTGCTTACCACCCAGCTCCCCAGCTGTCCTGGTGCAATGCAACCCCATATGTATTCCTCTATTCTAAATGGGGTCCTTGCTCTCAAGTTCCAGACACCCAGTTTTCCCAGGTTCCCCAGTTTGTAGGATGAGAATTTCGTTCTCCATTTTAGGTACCGACACCAGTAAGTTGATAGTGCCTCCAATTAACTATGGGAAAGCTAAAACCCTGTTTAGGTCTTTCCAATCTCAGCGCCAAAAACTCGGTTCCTAAACACTAGTCCATTCTAGTAGCTAAGTATCCCCCTTGACAGACCTTCTAGATGCTGCTGCTTACCCACTTGTCTAACCTTATAGGCAGCACGACTTCTACTTCCTCAATTCTCCTGTATACCATTTAATCTCTCTCCCATATTGAATGTATGTCCCATCACTGGGCTCAGCCCAGTGATTAGAACACCTACCTCTTCATCTGGGACCCCTGGTGCTCACCATTGCTGCACTGGAAATTGCCTTCTCTATGAATTACCTTGTTCTCTCCTTAACCTTCATCTTCAGAGAAGCAAAATAACAATTGAGCCTCCTGTTAGGTCTCAGCTCCTCCTCCCCATCTGTCCTATCTTCTGATAAAGTGCAACTACCTGGCCTTATAACTTGTGCTTTCAACCTTTTTTAAGAAGGTAGGATTATTTTCTAACTCTAAAATCCAGATGTAAAGAAAATCCATTTCTAGGGCAGTATTTCCAGAAATTCCCTTCTAAAATTAAATATTTTTTAATGGATCTTAGTAGCTACATCTATTGGTGACTCTTATAATAATTCTCATGGAATGTAAGTAGGAAGTGGTAGTAAAGAGGTCGGATGAGGAATAAGACTGGTTCCAGTCATTATCACTGTCCCATTGTCAGTGACTCCTCACAATGATTATGGAGCAGCCTTTAAAGATTTGCTAATAGCAGTTGAAAAGCAGGAAATGATTGGTTGCCAGTTCTTTAAGAGCTTTTTAGTACTGTTCCCATTCTGCATTGTTGCCTCTCAACCAGGGGTTTTAAAATGTTTTTCAAAAGAAATATTATGGGGTGTCTAGGTGGCTCAGTCGGTTAAGCGTCCAACTCTTGGTTTCAGCTCAGGTCATGATTTCACAGTTGGTGAGATTGAGCCCCGCATTGGGCTCTATACTGACAACGTGGATCCTGCGTGGGATTCTCTCTCCCTCTCTCTCTCTGCCCCTTCCCTGCTCCCTGTCTCCCTCTGTCTCTCAAAAAAATAAATATAAACATTAAAAAATACATTAAAAAGAAAAAATATTATGTAAACAAACTGACGGTTACCAGCGGGGAGCTGTGGCAGGGTTGGGGGCGAGCTGGCAGGGGGAGATGGGTTAAATAGACAACGGGTATGAAGGAATGCACTTATTGTGATGAGCACCGGCTGTTGCATGGAAGTAACGAATCACTACATTGTACAGCTGAAAGTAATATTACACTGTATGTTAATTAACTGGAATTTAAACAAAACTTTAAAAAAAAGAAATAGTATGCAAATAAAAGCAGAATGCTCTTACTGTAGTGGAAGTATCCCCTGGAACCTGTCAACACCAACCAAGCAGTTCTGACACCTATTTTCTGACCTGAAACCCCTCTTTAGAACCCTTGGGCGAAAAAAGGAAGGGAGGAAGGGGAGGAAGGAAGTGAGAAAGTAAAGAAGGGAGGGAGGGAGAAAGGAAGGAAAAGGAGGAAGGGAGAAATTTTCTTTTTTTTTAAGTATATTTATTTTGAGAGAGACAGAGCATGTGGGAGGGGCAGAGAGGGAGGGAGAGAGAATCCCAAGCAGGCTCACACTGATATTACAGGGAGCCCAACGCAGGGCTCAAACTTGAGAACTGCAAGATCATGACCGGAGCCAAAATCAGGAGTTGGGCACTCAACTGACTGAGCCACCCAGGCACCCCAGAAAGATTTCCAGTCTCTAAAAAATAGACCATAAAAAATGGATTTGGGGACGCTTAAGTGGTTTAGTCAGTTGGGTGTCTGACTCTCGATTTTGGCTCAGGTCATGATCCTACGGTTCAGGCTCCACGTTAACAGTGTAGAGCCTGCACCAGATTCTCTCCTTCCCTTTCTCTCTCTCTCAAAATAAATGGATCAACTTTAGAAAAATGGATTTGAATTTGATTTGGGAAAATGCTTAGAACTGAGTGCTCTTTCTAAAATGCATTTTTTCTGAATTCAGTAATAAAAACAGCGCTACTTTCTCAGAGATCATGATATAAAGCAGTCTGACTGATTTTAAATATCAAAGAAACTTGCACGAACAGCCAGTAAATTAACCAGTTTGAGATTTCAAATTCCTAAAACTAGAGCCATTCCTTAAGATACCTGAAAACCTTAAAAGATTTTGAAAGAATGAAAGAATTAGCATTTACAAATATACATTTGAAAATCAAATAGACTGGCTTTTCTCTGGTATAGAAAGGATCCCTGTGTTCAATGTGCAATGGCGACTCTATTGTCTACATGTGTTACCAAAACCCATTTTCCTTCCAGCTGACATTCCCAGGTCTGGACCTCCCTTTGACTCACTCTTTAGTTTTAGTTCATCTTGACAAGACCACTCTATGCAGAGCACTCTGCTAGATAAAAACTATAAAATTCTTTAGAAGCTTCCTCAAGCTGTAGCTTTATGTCTATGCACATACTGTGAAGGAGCACAAGAGAATATGTGATAGAAACGGTCGAGAACAGTGATTCAGAACTATTAAAGAAGAAGAGAATCATTCTTTTCCAGAGTCTCCCCACTGTATGGTTGTCTCCTCTTCTTTTCACGACCTGTTTCTCCTCTACCAGTTCTCTGGTCTCCCCAGACTCTATCTGCCTAGCTATCTTCCTATCTCACTCCCCTCCCCCTGCCTTGTCTCTTTCATCTTTATATTTAATTCCCTCACTACTTTTACTTCCTCGGTTCTCCTATGTACATTTAATCCCTCTCCCCTTATTGAATGCATTCATTCATTCAACATTTATTAAGTGCCTGGCATTGTGCTGGGCATTGTGCTAGCTGACAAGGACCCAGTGATGACAGGTATAGTTCCTCCCTTTAAGGGTTCAGAGTGCAAGCTAAGAAAAGTAAAAAGACTACTAGAGTTCAGCGTAATAGGCACTGTGATGTAGAAGTAAGTAAGCTCAGTGTACTATGGGAGTTCAGAGAGACGCCTAACCCAGACTGGAGTGGGAATATTGGGTAGGGAATAATGCTGTTGGGCAGTCAGAGAAAGACATTTCTAGGCTTGGTATTGAAAGTTGAGTAGCAGTAACCTACATAAAGTAGGAAGAAATATAATCTGGGCAAAGGAAGCAAGAAAGTGCAAAACTGGAGGAACACAACCACAGTGCATTTGGGAAATCTCAAGTGTCCTGTGGCTGGAGTGTAAGGTATGCAGGGACAAAGAACAAAAATGAGGAGGCCAGAGAGATGGTGTGTTTCTCATAGGGAATTGGACTTGATTGTTTCTATTTGTTATGTAAAAGTTTCAATGTCTGTTATCATATGTGTTTATTTACATGGCTACCTCTTCAATACACTCTTCAAACACAAGAATTCTGTCCTATTCAATCTTAACTCAATCTCCATGCCATGAGTAGCAGAGTTCTTCGTTAAGACCCAAAAACAATTTTTCTTAAGTAACCTGTACAGGCTTGAACTCACGTCCTGGAGACCAAGAGTTGCTTGCTCCACTGACTGACCAGCCAGGTGTCCCAATACTCAAAATGTTTTGAAGTATGTTTGTATTTTTAAAAAATTAATAAATCAGATTTTTTAGTTGTATGCCCTTGAATGTTTTTTATTGGTCGATGAATTTAAATCGAAACTCTTAATATATGATTTAATACAAAAAATGTTCCATATTGTTATTGAAAAATGTTTTTCTTAACCTCCATTTTTTACCGACTCAGTAAAAGAACCTTTTCTATCCTAGGTTTATAGAAAGAATTATACATATGTTTATATTTGGTTTAATTTCCAATAAAATAAGTGTTTAAGATGGCGTGGGTGAATTTTTGTTTTTAATTCAAGTGATGATACCTGGATGCCTTTTGCTATGAAAGAATACATTCTACTACTTCAAGAATTTCCCTTTCTCTATTTCTAGTTTTCAGAGCAACAGTTGTATCTATGACACAAACCCACCATACTTCTACAAAAAAAAAAAACAAAACAAAACAAAAATGATAAAGGTATTAATTGTTTAGCTATTAATCTGAAATTTCCTGGATTTTGTGTGTTAAGCCTAAAACCTGAACCTTGAACAATAAACAGCAATGCAAACCCCTTCCAAGTTTTCCTGTTCCCTCCTTAGACAAGCGGTAGTTTCTTCAGCTCCGGCTATCCCAGCAGATCTGAAGGATCACAGCCACTACGGTGGCAGCCTACCGTTGACACTGAACTTGTGGTTAATTGTGGAGTTCTGCCACAAAACCACCTCACTACCACAAGCTGGATTTTTGCCCAGGACAGTGACAAACTGCCAGGCCAAGCAATATACAGGAGCAGCAGGAGCAAACCGCCTTTTACCCCAGACAGCAGTCGTTTCTGGACTCCAAATGGAGCCGGCAGTGGGCACACCGAAGAAAAATGCAGAAGTATGCTTTCTGCACTAAACCTACTGAAAGTGTCCTTTTGTTGTTTTGCAGCTCAAAACGATTCATCCAAATCATTAGCATCACCAATAAATGTGAGACTATTCATTAGTAAATTTTCTTAAATGGGCATCGAGATTGGAAATAAAACTGTAATACTATTACTCTTAACTACTAAGTGAGCCGCCTACATATGATCATTGCAATTAAGAGCAAATAATGTGTCTTTGTGTGTGTTACTAAGCTGCACGCAGCAGCAGGCCTCTCTGGAAACTTTATTTGACAGTCCGGGCAACATGCTGTGAGGGAAGGAAACTGGCCCGTCAGATCTAGTTACCACTTTGTAGCTGCATGACATTGGAGGTTACTTAATGTCTCACATTGCCTACTTCACCTACAAAATGGGGATAACAGGGTCTCTGCCATCGGGTTGCTGTTATGGACTAAATTAAATTCATATGTAAAATAACTAACAATTACTAGATGCTCAGTAAATTTATGTTTCTTACATCCTACCGTGTTCTTTACCTTTTCGCCATCCTCTCAGGTCTTTTCGAGATTCCATCGGTTCTGGGTTGTTCCAAGGATATCCTCAGATTACATATATCATCTGTTCAACTCATTTTCAAGGCTTTCTCTCGGGGCTATTTTGTTCAACTAAAGTCTAAAGTCTTTGTCTTCCTAACTATGCAATCAAATAGATAAATTAGCAACTCTCTTTCATCAGAAGACAGATGCTACACCGGGTTTACTGTTTCATTCTAATTATGTACTATAAATGTAAAAAACGTAAAACATTGGGGCGCTTGGGTGGCTCAGTTGATTGAGCAACCAACTTCGGCTCAGGTCATGATCTCATGGTCTGTGAGTTTGAGCCCCACGTCGGGCTCTGTGCTGACAGCTCAGAACCTGGAGCCTGCTTCGAGTTCTCTGTCTCCCTCTGTTTCTGCTCCTCCCCTGCTTGCTCTCTCTCTCTCTCTCTCTCAAAAAATAAACATTAAAATTAATGTTTAAAGGAATGACTGCATATTATCATCATAATTTTGTGGGCCTTTTATCTTAGATTTCATTCTGCTGAAAGATTTTGATTCAAGGCCCATATGTGGTAACAGGGAGAAACAGAAAAAAAAAAATCAAACATCAACAACCGATTCCATCCGCAATAGCATTAAACTTAGTGAAGACAAGAAAATATTTATGTTTGTAAAAGTTTATTCATTCATTCAGCATGTGCCGGGCCTTGCCCTAGATACTAAAAATACAAATATGAATAAGATATAGTGCTTGGCCTCAGTTTGGTAGAGGAGAAAATATGTAAACAAGTGCAGCACAGTATGAAATGTCCTAATATAGCTCTTACCAATTACAGTGGTGGGACAGAGAGGAATTCATAGATAAAGACATGCTAGCTCCTGTATTGAATAGGGGTCCCTCGGTAGACAAGGAGAAAACTGAGCATGCCAGACAGAGAGCAGTATGTCCAAAGACATGAAAGCACGAAGCAGCATGAACATTCCTATAACCAGGTTGGTACGATTTGGGTTGGTTGGAGGATGACCATAGAGAAATGATACCAGATAGATGGGTAGAAGGGCTTCCAAATCCTGGGAAGCCCTATAGGCCATCCTAAAGAGCTGGGATTTATTCTGTGAGTGAGAAGCAACCATTAAAGGTTTTAAAGCAAGGAACAGACATATCTTTTTTTTTTTTTTTTTTTCTTTTGCAGACCTATTTTAATTGTGCGTTTCAAATCTCAGTGCTGGAACTTCATGAAGAATAGTTTGGAAGAATGTGAGACCAAATCTAGAAAATAATTTAGGAAACCATTATAACAGGCTAAATTAAAGTTCTGGAAGGCAATGGCAGTAAATTTGGAAAGGAAGGACTGAATGAATAAATAGCAACCACAGAACTTTCTGATCAATTCCACAGGCAGAAAAGGGGAATGCAGAGAGGTTTCCCTAGGTCTAAGCTAGGTGACTACAGTATCTTGAAGCCATTAACCAGGATAAGAAGTCCTAGAGGAATAATTAAAATAAAGATGATGGATTTCATTCTGAAGAGGTTGAATCCAAGTGGAGACCCTCCTTGGCAGTTAGATGTATGAGTCTGAAGCTAAGAGAGCAGTCTGGATGAAAGAAATAGTTTGGAAGCCTGTGGTATATAGGCAGAAGCAGAAGCCCCGGAGGAAAATGGGCTATCCCCCAGGAGAATACACAGTGTGAAGTATACAGTGTGAGAAGAGAAGAGATTCTGTGTCTGAACTCTGAGGAATACCAACTTATAAGGGACATGAGAGCAAAAGAATTTCTCAAAAGGATGACTAAAAAGGAACTGGCAAAGTTAGAAAGATAATCAAGCAGAATGGTGTTACTTACTAAAATAAGGATGGGGAGCACCTGGGTGGCTCAGTCAGTTGAGTGCCTGACTCTTGATTTTGGCTCAAGTCATAATCCCAGGGTCGTGGGATGGAGCCCTACATCAGCCTCCGTGCTGAGCATGGAACCTGCTTGAGATTATCTCTCTCCCTCTCACCCTCTGCCCCTTCCCATGCTCAATCTCTCCCTCTCTCCCTCTCTCTTATTTTCATTAATTAATTAATTAAAATAAGGATAGGACATTTAAAGCAGAGGGACTGGGGAGCCAGGGTGGCTCAGTCAGTTGAGCGTCTGACTTCTGCTCAGGTCATGATCTCGTAGTACATGAGTTTGAGCTCCACGTCGGGCTCTGTACTGACAGCTCAGAGCCTGGAGCCTGCTTGGATTTCTGTGTCTCCCTCTCTCTCTGCTCTTCCCCTGCTTATGCTCTATCTCTCTCTCTTTAAAAAATATATAAACATTAAAACAATTTTTTGAAGAAGAGGGACAAAAGATGTTGAATGCCACATTTTAAAAAGACAAAGACAGGAAAATATCCATAGGAAGTCATTGCCAACCTTATGTGGAATAGTTGCCAAGGTAGGGGCAGAAGGCAGATTGCAGTGGATTGAAAAATGAATTAATATTTATGTTAACATTAGGAAAAGTTTCATTCTAGAAAGTTTAACCAGGAAAAAGCTTTGCCTTTAGTTTCATCATTATTTTTGTTAATTTGAGCTAAAAATCATAATTTAATTTTTTGTCATTTGTTTAATGTTTATTTATTTTTGAGAGAGAGAGAGACAGACAGAGTGCAAGGAGGAGAGGGACAGAGAGAGAGGGAGACACGGAATCTGAAGCAGGCTCCAGGCTCTGAGCTGTCAGCACAGAGCCCAATGCAGAGCTCAAACTCATGTACCACAAGATCATGACCTGAGCCAAAGTTGGACGCTTAACTGGCTGAGCCACCCAGGTGCCCCCCAAAAAGCATAATTTAAATAGCTTACCTGATACAATATAAAGACCACACACACACACACACACACACACGCACACACACACACTTTTCTACTGTATAAAAATAATAGCACTTCCCTTAATGGTGTATCTACAGTCTTCCCTACATCTTTTTTTTTTTAAGTAATCTTTACACCCAACATGAGGTTTGAACTTACAGCCCTGTGATCAAGAGTCTCACATTCTACTGACTGAGCCAGCCAAGTGCTCCCTTCCCTATATCTTTAAAAATAGGTATTATAAACTAGCATTTATTTTGTGGTCATAGTGGTGTCCTACAAATAAATGAATAAAAAATAAGTGAGATCATGGATTTTATGTAATATAGAAGCTAATAAATGTTTAACATACCTATGAGAGTTTTTTTTTTAACTAAGTAGTTATTATTTAGCTTAGATGAATAGTGCAATCTTAGTCTGATTCTTTTTTTCTTTGCATCTCTTTGAAGTTGGTGAGAAATCATTTTTTTTAGAAGACACATTTGGTAAGATCATTTAAATGCCCTTGTTCAACATTCTTAACTTAAAATCACAATATTTTCAGCAGCTCTGCAAATAATAAACAAGCCACTAGATCTAATGAAAAACAAAAGGTAGATTTGTACAGTTAGAAAATTTTTTAAAAAACATGTGGTCAGATAATTCAGACAAAAGCAAGCATATTTAACATCCATTTCCTGCTAAACAACCAGGACTCAGTGCAGTGTTCCAGTTGACCTACCATCAGTCTTCACTCCAATTTTGTTTGGACTGTTCCCAGTGACAACTCTCAAGCATGGTTTGGTGCTTTAGTAACTATATTAAATGTAAGTGCAAACTGTGAAAACTAACAAGAACCCTCGTATAAATTCAAGATTTTAATACTGTCTATGGGGATGGGGTGTGTAATCATATTTGGAAGGATGACTAACACTTGTCCACTCTAATATGGACAAGACTTTAAATAAACCAAAACTATGGTTTTTTTTTTTAACCAACAAGCCCCATGGGTATGGCTGATATTATTCCTTGGTAACCTCTCCTTTTTACAGGTGAAAAGGTTTACATCAGATTTCCTCTCATTATGACCTTTCAAATGTTGTCTGGACCAGCAACCCACTCTCTTTAAACAAATACCAACCAACCAGGAAACCATGAGGTTTTATTGTGCTATAAAATAGACCAGACATTTCCAAGCCTTCATAGGAATGAACCTGACTAAATCATTACTAAAAATAGTTTCAAAATAAACTGCAGGCTCCAAGTTTCTCTAACAATCAAAATTCCTTCATCCTTCATCAACCTCGTTCTCAAGCTCCTTACTCTGGCCACATATTCATAAGAACCAAGCGGTGGTAGAGGCAGGAAAAACTTCCCTTCTTCCCTTCTAGGTTCTTTGGCTGCCCAATAAGTAAGTTGATATAAGACAGATTAACAAGAGAAAAATAAATTTTGTACATAAAACAGCCCCATAAAAATATGAGATGCAAAAGACTGCCCGGTAACTGAAGCTTATACAACATCTTAAACTAAGGAAACCAAAGGAGAAGAAGGCAGTTCGCAGGAAGGCAGAGGAGATGTTTAGAAAACAAAGGTTGCCTTGTTATGCAGATAAATGTATCAGGTTAAAAGGTGTCTCTGGTAGTAGCTCTCTTCCTTTTCCAATGTAAATTTTGGCAGTTGAGGCAAAGGTAAAGAGTTTTTCCTGAAATCTTCTGGGTTTTGATTGTCTTTAGCTCCAAACAATCCTATGCCAAAGAGTATTTTGGGATGGCAAAAGCTACTCCCATTTAGGATTCACTTCTATTCGATTACTGGGATATAAGAATTGAGAAAAATGTTAGCTTTATTCCCTGAATACATTTGCATTTGTCAAAATTCTGTTTCCAGTTTTTCTATACACTACCAGACCCTAAATCATGAGCTACTTCTTCCAGTATATGGCGGGCATACAGTGAATATTGCAAAGAATTAAACCAGATCTTCAGCTTAAAAAAGTAGATCACCACTGATTCCAAATATTTATTAATTTAAACCCTATTTCAATTCCCTCAAAGGAATACATGTTGTATGCGTGTATGTACGTTGCACATGTGTATGTGTTTGGTATGGAATCAGTTGTGTGAGAAGTAAAGGAGATGATTCATTTTCAGAAATACCGAATAAAAGCTGTATTGTCTAGTTAACAGTAGGTTTACAACCTATAGGAAATATGTACGAACCCCCCTCCTCAACAACGGAGTCCCAAACCTTTACACACTTAATCTACTGGTTGTTCTTCCCCTCTCCGTTTTGAGGGCTTATTTTTTGCAACAAGCATGCGCCAAGAACAAAGGGAGGAGGAACTGAAAGTTCCTCCTGAGGGAATGTACATTTCTTCCAATCAGACTACTTTTTGCCTTACATGGGCATAGGCGATGTCCGGGTAAGGCTGTGACCTCTGTAGTACTCAGCCAATGAGGAACAAGGGGAGGGACTTGCATGCTAGGGAATAAATTGTCTGCTGTAACTGCCCTGAGTGTGCCTGTCCATCAGACACCTGCTCTTGCAAGAACATTGGTTAAAGCCTCACTCGTGCTCTGAGTCTCCACACCCCTCCTTTGATTGGGTCGGTGGGCTTGTTTCTCATGGTTGTCAACAGCCAGTGGGGAACACAACATATACGAATAATTATAATGCAAAATGGAATACACAAAGAGATAGCCAGATTGTAATGGGGATCAAGAAACATGACATGAGATAGGTGGGATTTAAAGCCTGCCTTAAGGGGCCTGGGTGTCGCAGTCAGTTAAACATCCAACTATTGACTTTGGCTCAGGCCGTAATCTCACAGTTTGTGAGTTTGAGCCCCATGTCAGGCTCAGCCCAGACAATGTGGAGACTGATTGGAATTTTCTCTCTGTCTCTTCCCCGCCTCTCAAAATAAATAAATAAATAAATAAACTTAAAAAAGAAAAGTCCACCTTAAAGGTTGTGTAGGATTAGAGATGAGAGAGGAGACAATAAAAGATGAAAGGAAAGGTAAAAGAAAAAAGAGACATTGCAAGGAAGAAAAAAGTGAAGAAAGTTTCCATGGACCACTATGTATCAGAACATAAAGTTGAAGAATGGTAAAAATGTCTAAATTATGAAGCATCCTCTAATCCTCTATCTCTATTCCTCACAACAATATGAAGGTAGTAATAATATTCATTTTACATATAGGTAAATTGAGGCATGGGGAAATGAAGTATTTTGGCAAAGATTCCACATCTAGTAATTGATAGAACAAGGATTCAAATCCAGGCAGTGTGACTCCAAACTTCTATGTGCTTCCCATTGTATGGGTAATTATTACACTTTGGTACCCAAAAATCACCTAAACAACTTTTACCCAGTTGGTAAAAATGCAGATTGTTGAACCTCAACAGTTCTGATTTAGTAAATCCAAGATGGAACTGAGGAATCTGCATTTCTACCAAACACCTCAAATGATCCTGGGGCAGAGGTCCAGGAGCCACACTATCCTGAGGTATACCACAGCAGTATTGAGCAGGACCTAGAATGGCCTTGAACATATTTAAATGATTAGTGTTATGGACTGAACTGTGCCCTCCTCCTGCCAAAAAAAATTCACATGATGAGACCCTAACTCCCAATGCAACTGTATTTGGAGATGGGGCCTTTAAAAAGTTAAGGTTAAGCAAGGTCATAAGGGTGGGGCCCTGATCCTTCCGGACTAGTGTCCTGGTAAGAAGGAAGAGACACCTGGGGTGTGCCTGAATAGAGAAAAGGCCATGTAGGGACACAGCAAGAAGGTAGCCATTTGCAACCCAAGGAGAGGGGCCTCAAGAGAAACAAACCCTGCCAGTACCTTGATCTTGGACTTCCAGTCTCCAGAACTGTGAAAGCATAAATTTCTGTTATTTAAGCCACCGGGTCTGTAGTATTTTGTTACTGTAGCCCTAGTAGATTAGTACAATGAGTTAAATTAACTTCCTGTTTCTCTTAAACTACGTGTATCTGTCACATATCAGACACTGTGCAAAGAAGATCTTTAATTATCATCACTCTCATAAAAGCTCACTTCTATATGGCATTTTATGATTTACAAAGCCTTTTCACATGCTCTGTTACACTTGAACTTTGCAACAAGCTCTGAGGTAGGCAAGACTCAATAAGGCAAACAGCACTTACCTGGGGTTTCTTATGAGATGTAAGGCTGAGTTCAGGTCTCAAAACCCAAATCTTAAGCTGTTTTTGCTATACCACACACACACACACACACACACACGTGTGCATCATAAAGTATGGTCATTATGTAAAAGACCCATGTGCACAAATATCTTTCCTTAGCTCTAGGAAGTAAGTAGCTTTACCCTTATTTTCTAGTTAAGTAAGCTATGGTTTCAAGAATTCAAGAGAACATTAGTAGCAAAGATGAGCTCAAAATACTGTACAGATTCCTAGTGACTAGTTCTCTTCTTTTTTTTTAGGTTTATTTATTTCTTTTGAGAGAGAAAGAGAGCATGAGCTGGGGAGAGCAGAGACAGAGGAAGACAGAGAATTCGAAGCAGGTTCTGCACTGTTAGCGCAGAGCCCCAGTACAGGGCTCGAATTCAAACCCTGAGATCATGACCTGAAACATGAGCTGAAATCAGACACTTAACTGACTGAGCCACCCAGGCGCCCCGTGACTAGTTCTCTTCTTTTATTTTTTAATTTTTTTAATGTTTATTTATTTTTGAGAGAGAGAGAGAGACAGAGTGCAAGCTGGGAAGGGGCAGAGAGAGAGGGAGACACAGAATCTAAAGCAGGCTCCAGGGTCTGAGCTATCAGTGCAGAGCCGAATGTGGGGTTAGAGCCCAATGTGGGGTTGGAACCCACAAATCGTGAGATCATGACCTGAGCCAAAGTCAGGGGCTTAACTGACTGAGCTACCCAGGTGCCCCTGACTAGTTCTCTTCTTAAACAATTGACTAGGCAATAGTCAATGGGAGTAGTTCTCCCATTTATATGAACTAAGATTATGCCTTTGGTCCTTTAGGAATAGTTTTGCTCCAGATCCCAAGTGATTAAGTCTGCAGAATGCTAGACTATACAATGGGCTATAGCTTGAGTAATAAGGGAAACTGTAAAGGGGGGGGGGGGCGCGGTGGTATGAAAGAACAGTTAAAGATAGAGGAAGTGATTCCTTTACTTTCATTTTCTTTCCTTTTGCTAGAACTTCCTTTTTTTCAGTTAGCAAAATAATAAAGAAATTGCAGATTGGTATTTGCAGACAACAATATCAACACTGTATGAGCAACCTCCAGAGATCCAGAATAAGAAGGTAGATTCTAAGTCTGTCTTCTTCATGCCCTACATTTGCCTGTTAGATAAGGTCTCGTTTCCCCAGCTGCACTATGTTAGTTTGTATCCTCTGAGAAGCAGATGCCAAAATGGAATTAGACATGCAAGGGATTTTGAGGAGAACATGCCTGTGAAGGATACAGGAGAAAAAGCCAGAGAGCCTTCAGAGCATGACGCAAGTCTGACATCAGTGAAAGAGAGCAGGAAGGAAAGAGGATTAGGTAGAAAGAGCTTTACACTACAGCACAGTTCTGAGTTTCAACCAGGCCAATATGGAGGCCTTGAGCCAAAGTCACCTGTTAGAGGAGCCCGTTTCTCCCAGAAATGGGCTTCCATTAGCACCCCTGCCACACTATCATTGGCTAAAAGAATCCCGAGGGAAGTGTTAGCTCAGTGCAAAAACAAGGGTGGATCCAGGGGGCAGGATTAGGTTCAACAGTCCAGTTTGCTTCCCACAACACTTTGAGTGGCACATTTTTGTGGTTGCCAGAGTCCACCCCAAGCTATGGACAAATCCACTTCTTTATGCAGAGTTAGGGAACAGATACTCCATGATTCCCATGAGTCTTTCTTCCTGAGAGAAAACTTAGAAAAAGGAAGTTGGTGAAAGGAATCAGAGCCCCCATTGCTGCAGTTGTTCTTGGGGCTACAACTGGTACTCATCCTCCACCTCCACGGGATTCTCAATTCCATCACCCTCAGCTACCACTTAGGCAAACCTAGGTAGCTTACTTCACGGGGTGACCCACGCCTTCATTTCTCTTTTTTTAATTAATTAATTTATTTTTAAGTTTATTTTTTTGAGAGAGACAGTGAGCAGAGGAGGGACAGAGAGGGAGAGAGAGAATCTCAAGCAAGCTCTGCAGTGTCAGTGCAGAGCCCAATGTGGGGCTTGAGCTCATGAACCATGAGATCATGACCCGAGCCAAAATTAAGAGTCAGATGCTCAACCAGCTGAGCCACCCAGGCATCCCTATTGCTTTTTTTTTTTTTTTAATATTTATTTATTTTTGGGAGAGTGCAAGCAGGGCAGGGGCAGAGAGAGGGGACAAAGGATTGTAAGTGGGCTCTGCATTGACAGGCTGACAGCAGCGAGCCTGACGTGGGGCTCAAACTCACGAACCACGAGATGGTGACCTGAGCTAAAGTCAGATGCTCAACCGACTGAGCCACTCCGATGCCTCCAAACCTTCATTTCTGATGAGCCTCAGCTCTAGGCAATCGTACCCCGTTCAAGTCAGTGTTGCTGCCCATGTCCATTCATAGCTACAGTGGATCAAGGGAGTACCAGGAGGCTTCTAAGTAGGTCACCTGAGTTCCAAACATATTCTTACCCCGTTGTGTAAAAGCAGCACTATCTTCTCCTGATGATCAGAGTTGATTACCCCTGCCAAGATGAGAAGGTCCCCTTCTCACCTGTTGGTCTTGGACGCAAGGAGTCCAAAGTACCCAGGGTGTATCCATAGCATATGGTCCAATGAGATATTTACTCTATCCCCTGACAAGAGCACATCCCTTTTGGGCACAAGAACTGCCGGAATTGAAGGTACAGGAAGCACAAAATCTCCCAGTGAATTTTGGGAATGATGGTAAATGGTGCCATTATGGATTCTACCCCCTTGGTGTCCATTGTGTTCTTCCTACTGGGGACCATACAGAGGTCTCTGATGTAGCCCAGATCCCATTTCAGCCACTGCAGTTGCAACAACACCCCTCCTCTAGCTCATACCGATAGTTATATGGGCAAGGAGGAGAGGGTTCTCATATAACCAGTGAGGAAGGAGGAAAAGCCTGAGGAAAGATGGCACTTCATCCTTCCAGGGCGCTGCTTCTGAGCTGGTGTTGCAGCTGTGCCTTTAGAAGCATCCTGATAGATGCTTCAAAATGATGTGGGATATGATATGGCATGACATGATATAATATATGATATGATATGATATGATATGATATGATAGTGCATCCCCATGAATCCAATCCTACATCTCCTTCACAACAAAGTGGATCGCCTGTTCAGATGTTTTATTGTGTGGGATTCTACACCTGTGGATCAGGCATTCTGCAAGTCCCTGGGATTGTGGTGCTGACTGATGCACTGCAATTAGGAAAGACAAGACTGGACCCAGCATATGTATCCATCCCTGTAAAGACAAACTACTAGTTCTTGTAGTTGGCTTTCTACCAGTTAACCAGTTGGTCTCATCAAGAAATAATTATATTGGTCTCTGTTGCTCACAGGCTGGACATTCAGCAGCAGCAGAAGCTAGATCAGCTTTGGGAATGGGATGTCCACACTATTGAATTCATGCATAGCAGGTCTCTGCCACCTTGGCAACTTTGTCCATGTGCCATCATAGCTGTTCCATGGTGGCCAATGACAAAGCCTGGCCTACTGATCTAGTTATTATATTTACTTGGCTATTTACAGTAACTGTTCCATGGTGGATGCTTTCTATTAGGCTATAATGTGTGATACAAACTCTTCATGTTCATCGACATGCCTCTATCTTTTTGTCTCCAATTTTCTAATTTTTTTCTCTCCAGGCCACTTCCCACATCTATACATACTGGGCCAGGTGCTGTGTGGGCACCTACACAGCTCCACCCTTTGGGATGTGTAGGTGCACCATTCACAGCTCCACCCTTTGGGAATATTTTCCCTCCCTGCTGTTTCTACCAATGTAGCTATAATGCAGCCATGGTCCATTTTCAGCTTGTGCTCACATGTTGAACACACCTATGTATAAATCAGGCTTTGGCTTTTCCTTCTCCTTCAGTTGGTCTTACAGGAAACTTATATGGCCATAGGAGCAAGCTGAGGAAGGGTAGAGCTGCAACTGTTGTGAGCCACATGTAGGTCTGAGCTACTTACCACTTGAGTAGTTTACTGTGTCCTCTGTTCTGCTTGGGCTCAATCCCACAAGTATCATTTCCATATTACCACGGACTGCTGCTGGATCTATCTGACTTTATAACTTGACATATTTAACAAAACCTAGTTCATAATGGGCAGCTCTGGACCCATGGTCACTTGGTGCCCCATGAAGCATTCTGCCTCTCCTAGTCCCAATAACTCACCAAGGACTATTTCCCAAAAGGCATATAATTTTATGTTACAAATGGAATCCCAGAAGCCTGCATTATTACGCTCCCAAAAGGCTTGCCATAAGACACTATATCTTTTCCCACCACAGACACTTCTAACACCTTAAGATCTGCTGGATTTTATGGCCCAAGTAATGGGGCTATTCGTACTGTAGAATGGACCTCCCCACACAGACCTGCAGCTTTCCGTGTCACTAGGTATATGCATCATTTATAAACTTGGAATGTGTTGTGTCTAGAATCCAAAGAGCCCTACCAGGAATGATTTTTTTCTTCTTTGTGGTAGCAAATGCAAGATGCAACAATTCTCTTTTACTTGAAGAAGGTATCTTGTCATGCTTCTGACTACCAGAACCCTAAAAACTTCACTGAAGTGTCAGATCCCTGGGATCTCCACCTTCTGGAACACTGTGTCTTACCGATCCCTTTAGCATACTAGTCACTTCTTGCTCATCCTAAACAATTAACATGATGCCATCAATGTAATGCCTCAGTGGGATGTTCTGTGGGATATCCAGGCAGTCCAGATTTCTTTTTCTTTTTTTCATAAGTCCAGATTTCTTCAGAGTATCTCTTCAGAGGGTAGGAGAGTTAATGTAGCCCTAAGGCAAAAGCTTAAATGAATATTGTCGCCTATCCTACAGCATTACGAACAGTCTCTGAATCTTTCTTCTAACTGGAATAGAAAAGAATGTGTTTGCCATATAGATTGCACATACCATGAGCCTGAAGCCTTATTAATATGGTCTAACAATTACACAATGCCCAGCAAGTCAGATGCAATTAGGGCTATTAATTGCTTGACCCTGAACTCCTAAAAGGCAGAGTGGGTACCCAACCTTTTTTGTTCGTTTGTTTCTATCTAGAGCAACTAGGACAGTACCTAGAACAGACATTCTATAAGTAATTTATAAATGAATTAATACATTGGGGATGAAATTCAAGAATATGGCTACTTAAATTGACTTAGATAAACTGACCTTAATTCATAGGGTTATCATGAGGACTAAATGGTTCCCCACCAAATGTAAAGCATTGACGACAGTGCCTAGCACCTAAAAAGTAGCCAGTATATCTTATTAATTTTATTTTCCACATCATAGAGAACTATCAGATGATAGAGATGTGACATTAGGCTAACTCCTGGCTCAGGCAGTAGAGTATGTGACTCTTGATCTTGGCCCACGTTCAAGGCCCACATTGGGTGTAGAGTCTATTTAAATTTTTTTAAGTTTACTTATTTTCAGAGAGAGAAAAAATGCATGAGCAGGGGAGGGGCAGAGAGAGAGAGAGAGAGGGAGAGAGAGATAATGCCAAGCAGGCTCCACACCAGCAGCCACAGAGCCCAACAAATGGCTTGACCTCAGAACTCATGAACCTGAGCCGAAACCAAGAGTTGGATGCTTAACCAACTGAGCCACTAAGGTGCCCCTATTTTTTTTGATAGGTTAGTGTAAGAGCCAGTACAAGAAAATGAAAAAGTATACCAGAACACACACACACACACACACGCACACACACACACACACACCTCTAGTCTTCATTAGGAGAAATACTTTTCTTGCATATTACTGTGATTGAGACAACTTAAAACTATTACCCTCTGGTGTTAGCTTAGAAGTCAAATTTAAAATGATTTTAATGATTATCAGGAAACTGCCAAGTCTCATTACACTTTCCCAACAATTGTCACAGTGAGAGCTGTGACATAATTCCAGGGTCTCTAAGAAGAGATCCACACTTGCTACTTCTAAGAAAGCTAGGAAAAGGGTACCAGACAAAACCTGAACAAGACTTCTTTCTCCTACAAAGAAAGCTTGGCCACTATGACAAGTCTCCAGTACCTGCTCTCAGTTATCAATATACCATCCCACAACCAGGCTCGGATGACCTTGAAACTTAGGAAGTTGTTTTGTTGTTTGATTGCCAGTATCTCTGTTGTTACACAGCCTTCCAGAACAGAATCACCAGACTGAATGTATTCTGCCAGTGAGTCAGTGGCTTGTTAGCACTTTTGGCCTCCAGATGGTTTGAGACAAAGGCTAGACTAAGGGTAACTCCCAAGTGTAACCAGTGGAAAGTCTCTTTTGCTGAGGGACTCTAGTCTACTGGGCTAGGGGCCAGGACGTGGGTTTCTTTCGCAACCTCCCAGCACTGCTGTGGCCTTTTCTATTACCCCTGTAAGTCAAGTCACCTGAGAGGCCAGGAGTTACACTGGCTGTACAGTCTGAACGGTGAAGGTTGGAAGTAAATCCTGATGGACCAATAGCTTGGATCTGTTTCATGAATAAACAGAGGAGTTCAGACGTGGGTCAATATTAGTTATAGAGGAAATCCTACTGGTTTTATTCTTTCTTCTGTTACAGTTACATTTATCAAAGAACTCAAGTAGAGCTTTTTGCTGTATTATAATGCTAAAAACACCATTTAAAACACACACACACACACACACACACACACCCTAACCAAGAATGTTTGTAAACAAATAGGATATCATTGTCATTTTTACTATTAGGTACATGAGAATTAAAAGTATTTTCCCAATATTCTTCACTTATAAAACTTAAAATGTCCTTATTTATGAAAGGGAAATACTCATCTGGGTTCTGATGCCTTGTAGTAACCTTATCATAATTATTAAGATAAAGATAAGTAAGTGATTGCTATTAAAACCCTTTAGTTCTGCTTATTTGGCACAAATTTTGCTCCCAGTGCTCATTGCTCAAATACTAGAAATTACATGTAACAAGATTTGAGTAATCTAGCATTTAAACTTCTTGTGTACCAGTACAATGATTTCTAACCTCTTTGAAGTTGTGACAACTTATCTTGTTTGAGAGATTTCACAACTATCCTTCCTGTTCTGCTGTTTCCCACACCCTCAAGAAAAAAAATATGAATCTATTATATGGAATTTTTTAAAAAACACTTAGATACATTTAAATTAATCTTACTTTGTTTCAGGGTTTTATTTTGTTGTTTATTTCTTTTTTTTAATAGTTTATTTATTTATTTATTTTTGAGAGAGACAGAGAGAGTGTGAGCAGGCTAGGGGTAGAGAGAGAGGGAGAATTCCAAGCAGGCTCCCTGCAGTCAGTGCAGAGCCTGACACAGGGCATGAACTCATGAAAGTGTGAGATCATGACCTGAGCTGAAATCAAGAGTCAGATGCTTATCCAAATGAGCCACCCAGGCACCCCTGGTGTTGATTTCTTAATATATAATTTCCTCTTTGAAGACTGAGAGTCCGTAAAGCTTGGGCTGGAATGAACCTCTTCTCTTGCTGTATTCTTTTAGCTGTTTATATAGATGTGTACTACAGTATTTGAACATCATATTTTTGTTGATTATTTTTTTTAATGTTTGTTTTTGAGAAAGAGAGAGCATGAACGGAGGAGGGGCAGAGAGAGGGGCAGACCGAGGATGCACAGCGGGCTCCACGCTGGCAGCAGTGAGCCTCATGAGGGGCTTGAACTCACTAACTGCAAGATCATGACCTGAGCCAAAGGTGGACACTCAACCAACTGAGCCCCCCCAGGTGTCCCTTTGTTGATTAATTTTAAATCTCTCTTCCAGGCTTAAATGCAAGGACCATGTCTTTTTCACTTTTTTCCAGAATTTCTAGCACAGTACTTAATACAGAGGAAGAAGATTCAATGGATTTTAGTTGAATGAGTTAATGAATGAATGATCAGTGGCCTTGAGGCAGAAAAACACCCAGAATGTCAAAAATACAAAACAGAGGATCATTATTCTGGTAGTTTAAACATGGACCATGCAAGACCCTCTGTTCAAGAACTCAAATCCACTTAAGAGAATGGATGTGAAACCCTTTGTAAACTGTGAAATCCTACATGAATGTGTGCAAATATCACTGTTACTTATTACTCAGCAGCCCTCAGGGAATAGTTTCTGAATTTGTGAATCAACAGTCTGTGAAAACAACAATGAGGTTCGCTCATTGGAATAGGACGACCATGGAGGGGTTAGTAAATGAAGCAAGTTGACAAGAAGTTGTCTCATAATGCAGTGGGAGTCCATTTCTGGAAAACTGGGTCTTGTTGAAGTCTTTCTCGATTATTCATTTCTGTGTCTTGGTTTATAAATGACCATTTCTTTACATGCTTAGGACTTGGATAATTCCACATAGCATTCCCAGAAATATGTGTTACCAGGTACAAAATACACAGGCTTGATTGGTCAAGGAAACGTGTTACATTTGGATAACTCTGTTGAGATGCTAAAATAACTGACGCATTTTGAAGTGACCATTGGTAGTAAGCTTCAGTGGTTCTTGAAGATGCAATAAAAATATCAAGGCAATTTGACAAGCTACTATGGTTCAAGTAGATGTTAGTGGTAGCCAAAGTTCACAATTGTGTCAATGAAGCTGGATTCCATTAAGTCAATCAGTAACCAAGGAAATAGTTAATTGAGATACGATCACAAACCAGAAAAACAGGATAAATTAAAGAAGTAAGAGGAATAATCACATTTCTCGATAGTCACATGCTATCAGACAGCAGAATCTGATGTCTGGAAGATAAAGCAGGCAGATTTTAAAAATGGAAAATGAGACCATGGGCCAGGGCATAATTCCATAAAAGCGGTCAAATGAGAATCTTTCTGAAAAGCAGATGATGTCCTCACAGAAGGGAATTGCCTAAAAACACGTAGAACATAGCTCCTATGCTACAAGAATAATCTGCCCAAGGTCACACAGGTAAGTTGTAAAGTGGGTTTTCAAAACCAGGTTGAATGACACCAAAGGCCTTATCTTCTTTCTGCTAGACAGGGATAACCAAGATATGTGTCAAGACACTACTCTGTTGTTCCTTACCATCTTTTCTGATTCCAGGTTCAGAAAAGTCATGAATAGCCGCACTGGGAAGTAGGAAGTTTTCAACTTGTCTGGCTCACCTGTTGAGACTTTATATTTAAAAAAAGGGGGAGGGGTGCCTGGGTGCTCAGTCGTTTAAGTGTCCGACTTTAGCTCAGATCATGATCTCATGGTTTGTGGGTTCGAGCCCCACGTCGGGCTCTGTGCTGAGGGCTCAGAGCCTGGAGCCTGCTTCAGATTCTGTCTTCCTCTCTGTCTCTGCCCTCCCCTGCTCATGCTCTGTCTCTCTGTGTCTTAAAAATAAATAAACATTAAAAAAAAAAAAGCCAGGAATTAAAGAAGTTGAGAATGAACTCAAACTAAGGCACTGAAGTCTAAAGCAGCTAATCCCATTTCTGAGCTAACAACTAATCCTAGGATGTATTAAATTCTTACTTCTGTATTTTCTGGGGGTTAGAGAAAAGTATCTCTTTATTCATTCTTCTGTTTAATGAGCTATTAATGAGGGTGTACCATGTGCTAAGCACTGGAGATCCAGAGATTAATAGAAAAGATTTCTGCCATTAAGCAGTGCATAGGTGAGGGGCACTTGGGTGGCTCAGTCAGTTAAGTTTCCGAGTTCAGCTCAGGTCACAATCTCATGGCTCATGGGTCCGAGCCCCGCATCAGGCTCTGTGCTGACAGTGCAGAGACCACTTTGGATTCTCTGTCTCCCTCTCTCTCTGCCCCTCCTCCTCTCCCTCTCTCCCTCTCAAAAATAAACATTAAAAAAAAAAGTGCATAGGCAAGGAAGGAAGTGGGTGGTAGAGACAGACACGTAAATGATTACGGTACAATGTGCATGGATATTAAGAACTAAAAAGGTAATAAAAAGTAATAAATATAGGGACATTGCATTGAGGGAAAATACCTCTTCCCAATTCCTGATGTTTCCTTCCTGGTGAAGGGGGATCCACTAATATAACACCACAAACCTTCCTCCACCCCTCAACTCTTTTCTCCCAGGAAAGGAGAATTTACCGGATCGATGAGCATGAAAAAAAAGTGGGCTTGCATAGGCAAGTCCCCCATTTATTGTCTTTCTCTCTCTTTCTCCTCACAGGCAACCTGCCTGCAAAGAAGCCTGCTCTTCCATGTCTAAGTTTTCCAGAGACAGGCCCCATGCGGGGAAGCCTGCAGAAGACCGGCACTGTCTGCGACCAGGCGTTCGTTATTAGAAATGCTTCTGCTCATGGATGCAAATCACATTCTCCAACATTAGTTTTATCCAAAATAAACATTTATCTTAAGAGGCAATATTGCATAGTGGTTAGACACTGGAGCCAAGCTGGTTAATACCCCAGATTAGCCACTTAATACAGCCATGTGACTTTGGGCAAAGTTACTCAACTTCCCTGTGCTTCCATTTCTCCACCTACAAAATGGGACTAAGAGCCCTCTGCCCCTCCTCATAGAGTTGGAGCCACCATACTCATGGACTTGGCCTGAAGACTGAGGTCATACATACAAAGCACTTAAAACAGTGCCTATGACAAAATCAGTGCTCTGGAAGTTTGAGCTATCATTACTATTATCATTATTATTTTTTTACTCTATCTGTCCTAATCTTTATTTCTCAATTTGTTGAAAACTTAGGCAGAAAGGAGAAATGCTATATAGGGGTTCTCCAACTCTCACTTCTAACAGCTATGAAAGTTCTTAGAGTCATTGCCCTTTTGTTTATACTTTTTGGTCTTCTTACTAGATGAAGTCTAGAAGACTCTACAAGTGAATCCCAAATGTCAGACGAAGGATCTCTGATTTTAGATCAAGTTGGTATTGAGTTTGACACAGCTAATCAGTTGGGCCAGAGTGTTTAGTCCTTGCTTTCTGATTTTCCTTTTAATTATTATCTGCCTTTTCAACGAGATTGACTCCTTGGGTTCAGGCAGGCAGGCAGTTCCTTACCTGATTCTCAAAGATAACTCCCATGTCCCCCAGGTTTTCTGCACATTCTGGGGATTCCTCCTTTCTCTGGCCTCTGCATGTTCTACCCTGGTCTTTGCAAAGCCCTCGTAAGAAATGAAGGTTCCTTTCTACCTAGTCACACGGACTCTTTCCCTGAATTCAGACCTTTTCTAAGGAGTTTAATGGGAGAAATGGACAGATAGGCAAAAATAATTAGAATGCAACATGTTAGGAACAGTGATAGAGCTATCTAAATGGTACCACAGGAGTGCACAAATCAGAACAGGCAACAGATGGCATACCTAAAAGGAGTGAATAAAGGAAGTTTAATAAAGGACTTTATTTACTGAGTTAGGGACAATTAAGTATTAGCATTGAGAAAAGGCCCCCACACCTAGGCCTGAAGAGGCCAAGGAATGGAGCTATTACCAAAACCCAGAAAGAAAGCTTGAGCTACAAGAAGATCTACCCAACAGGAACTCTTCCAGTAGCCCCTGCCAGTCCAAGGCCCAGGAAGACTGGAATTAGGGAAATATTACGATAATCTCACTCTCTTCTGCCCTCTGAACTTCTTCCAGGGCCTCCCATTATTCAAATCCACCAAAAAGTCAGAGGGCAAGAAAATCAGGTTATGTTGTCCAAAGAGGTGAGCCTCCAATGGCACAGGGCAGGTAAACAATGGTGGACAGGGAATCTAGAGGGGCAAACAAAGAATAGCCCAGCGCGGAGAGTAGAGGTACTGATATTTCCAGGGGATTTCAAAGATGACCTTTTAAAGAGGTAATATTTGAGCTATCTTCTGAATGGTAAGTTGGGGTTTACCTAGTGGAGACATGAGTAATGACGTTCTGGGCAAAGGGCATATTCAATAGCTCATAGGTATAAAAAGAGCATGCATGGAATATTTAGCCAAGTGGTCCCATTTGGCAGAAGTACGCAATACTTGTGGAGAAATGGGCCTGAAAAGAAAATCTAGGACCAGACTAGAAAAGTTCTTAATTCTGTGTTAAGATGATCCGACTCATTCCTATAGTCAAAGAGAATCCACTGAACACTTTCAAAGAGAGTGTCATGAACATATTTAAGTTAGAAAAAGATAACTTTAATGGCAGTAGAGAGGATAGACTAGAGTATGGAGAGACGAGAAGCAGAAAGATCCTTTGGTTGTCTAACAGTCCAGGCAAGATAAAGGTGAGTGGCTCTAAAGCAGTGGCACTGATGATGAAGTGAAAATTCTAGACCTATTCTGAAGATAAAATGAACAGAACTTGACGACCTAAGAATTATGATGGGTGCCAGCAAAGACAGGCTCTAGATTTTTTTTAATGTTTATTTTATTTTTGAGAGAGAGAGAGAGAGAGAGAGAGAGCATAATCAGGGAAGGGGCAGAGAGAGAGAGAGAGGGAGACAGAATCTGAAGCGGGATCCAGGCTCCCAGATGTCTGCACAGAGTCCATCGTGGGGCTTGAACTCATGAACTGTGAGGTCATCACCTGAGCCGAAGTTAGGCGCTTAACTGACTGAGTCACCCAGCCACCCCAGGCTCTAGATTTCTAGTTTGAAAAACCAAGTAGATGGTGGTACTACTAAGTATGAGAGAGAATTCAAGAAAACTGGACAACATAGGGTTCAGCTTTATATATACTGAGTCCACAGTGCCTGTAGAGCACTAAGGGGGAAATGCCTGGTTGGCAAAGGATAATAGATGGCCAGGACTCTGGAGAGAGACTAGAAGCCAGAGATACACTTTGAGGAACAATTTTATATTTTGTAGCCTATGTCAGATATACCCACCAGATTTTGTTCAACCCCTGTAACTAACAAAGGAAAAAATGTGACTCATCGTATAATGGAATAAACCACAATGAGAGTCAAATAATCCATTGCTGATGCTCCTTGCCATGAGGAGGGTTTTTCATTTGTTCATTAGTAAAAGAAACTTGTAACTCAGAACTGCATGGTCATTTAGGAGTATTTTTAAATTTTTTTTAAAGTTTATTTATTTTTGACAGAGAGAGAGTGTGAGCATGAGCTAGAGAGGGGTAGAGAAAGAGGGAGACCCAGAATCCGAAGCAGGCTCCAGGCTCTCAGCTGTCAGCACAGAGCCTGACGCAGGGCTCGAACTCATGAGCCATGAGATCATGACCTGGGCCGAAGTCAGATGCTTAACTGACTGAGCCACCCAGATGCCCCAGGAGTGTTCTTTAAAAACAAACAACCAAGCCACCCTAAGTTTTGAAAAAACTGAGTGCTATTTGCTCCTTAAATTGAAGCTCATTTATTTTGTAAATAAACTCCAAGTTTCCCGTAGCAGCTTCATTTTATTATATAAACTCATATCTCAGTGACATGTGAATATTCTTCAACTGAGGTATTTGGTAATACCCTGTCCAAAAAAGTGCTATCCCTGGTAGTAGGTACATAATAAATATTTACTGGATGAATGTATGGTAGACAGATGGATAAATGAAAACAACAGATTAAAGTAGTGGTGATTTTGTTAGGAGTTTGATATACATATATAAGTATATAAAAAATATGATCAAGGGAGAATTAGAAACTGGCTGGTTTTGCTGCATCAGTGGAAGAAAGCCAGAATTAGACAACTTCCAGTTTCTTCCTTATGCCCAGTTGCCTCAAATATCTTAAGAACCGAAATACTTTTCTTCCATTTTTTTTTGGCTATGTTAAATGATCATAAATACAGGATCTCACTGCTTTACTTCTTTTGTATCGTTCTCAGCATAATTACTTACAAATATTAGACACAGTTCTAATTATCTGAAATCAATGGAAGTCTGCCATTAATAGCACAAAAAGTCAATTGATTTTGACTGCACATTTATACAGGATCAGTAGGTGTCTTACTATACCTATTGAAAATTGTAAAACTCTTGACTAGACTTTATTTTGTTAAAACGCTCTTTTTCAAAATTTTATTCAAAATAGCTTTAGAAAAAAACATTCTGCTTTGGTGGTTGACCTTCTTGTGAAATGTGGAATGAGTCATTAATATACTGGGTAACCATGTCCCCTTTCTACCTCCATCTTAAAGTAGTTTCTTTGTCTTCAGTGGGTACCTTTTATCACTCTTCCTCCCATCCCATGTAACAAGGAGAAAGATTTCTTTCCAACTGCTGCTCCTCTAAAGAATGAAGTGCAGATACATGCAATCTAAAGAAGACTGGACCTCAAGTTCAGTCATGATACAGCCCAGGCTCCCAGAGATCATGTGATCTCTCGGTAAACAGAGCCTACCTCCAGATGAGTGAGTTAAAGGTAACAGGAAAATTCTGAAATACTGCAGATGCTTGACAAACTTAACCTTTCACTGTCTTAAAAATACATGTATTTTATTTATGTCTCTCTCCTAAAGGGTACAGTCCATGTCCTTGTCATCGATGTATTTTTCTCAGCACATAACACAGTTATCAGTTGCCAGTAGAGTGAATTAAGAAATTGTCCCATATATAATTTCTCCTTCTTTCTAATTTTTTGTATTATCCAAGTTTCCTTTAATGAATAAAAATTGTGTACATAGGGGCACCTGGGTGGCTCAGTCAGTTGAGCGTCCGACTTCGGCTCAGGTCATGATCTCATGGCTCGTGAGCTCAAGCCCGGTGTCGGGCTATGTTCTGAGAGCTTGGAGCCTGGAGCCTCCTTTGGATTCTGTGTCTCCCTCTCTCTCTGCGCCTCCCCCACTCACACTCTGTCTCTCTCTCTCTCAAAAACAAATGAACATTGTAAAAAATCTTTAAAAATTGTGTATATAATAAAAATAAAGTCCAGGGGTGCCAGGCTGGCTCAGTTGGCTGGGCATCCAACTCTTGATTTTGGCTCAGGTCGTGTTCTCACAGTTCACAGGATCAAGTCCAACATTGGGCTCCATGCTGACAGCCTGCTTGGATTCTCTCTCTGCTCCTAAGTAAATAGACAAATAAATAAATAAATAAATAGGACTCATGGGAACAATATACCAAGTTCTTGTTAAAAAAACTTAAAGTCCAATATTTTGTTTGTTTTTAATGTGAATATTTTTATATAGATCTTGATATTGTACATATATGTATATACATAGTCATGACTGAAAGAAAGCAAGAAAATAGCTTCAATCTGTTTGAATCAGTACATAATACAATTTCAACATCTTATATTAATTTGTTAATTACAATACAGAAAATTTAAATACTGAATGTGTGTGTTATTCTAAAAGATGGTTAGCAAAAACTGAGATGACTGTTTTGGCTGTTTTCTTATGACACAACTGGGTGAAAAGCAGAACTATGCAGAAGTTTCATAATAAAACTCCAAACCACATTAGACTTGTCTACTGTCAGGTTTTGTTACATTCTCCCTAACTCAACCTAGACTCCCTGAGGTTGGCAAACAGGGCAAAGTTTGAGTCAAAATCATACCCTTTCTTTGAGCTTTAGGGATGCACTTAGAATTCTGTGAAAAACCAAAAGAAACAGCAGCTTCCTCCAGATGTGACAAGTCTGTCACTTTCAGTGTTTATTCAAATTTGAAACCCAGCCCAACAAATAAAGACAGTTGCCTGGGAGGGAAAGGAGGAGAAGGGCAAAAGAGTCCAAAAGTCCTATTCCATTCAGAAAGAGGCGTTGATGTGGTAAGATTCCCTATGAGGGGGCACAAGTTAGTAAGAAGGAGGGGCAACAAGGCAGGGAGGAAGGGCAGGGAGGGAGAGAAGAGGGTGGGAGGAAGGAAAGGGAAGGAGGGAGAGAGAGAAGAACCAATGAGGAGAGTGTATCATAACCAAAGATTAGTATTAATCCAATTCTATGGTCTTGAGATCCAAGGAAAAGAAATTCACCACTGACCTCATCATGTTTGTTTGTCTGGAGGCTGTTTCCATGTCTGAAGTAGGTTGTATTCATAGACGATCATTAAAAGGACACTTCCAAATATAGACTTTTACCCTTAAAAAAAATCTGAGAAAAAAAAATCCAACATTATAGAATTTGCTTGATTGCCCTACTCCTGTAAATAACAAACTGGAAATAACTTTCATCTTTGTTTTTCAACTCCTTTTCGATTTATAATAGCCAACATTTGAGTACTAATCTCTTTTCAGTCACTGTGCTAAGTATTTCACATAACTTTATGGGGAAACACTTACACCCCACTCCTGATATTTCCTTCCATACGGACTACATTTCTTTCCATGAGCGTATGGTAGTCCCCGCGATCTGCAGAGGATATGTTCCAAGACCCCCAGCAGATACCTGAAACCATGGAAAGTACTGAGCCTTATATGTAACTGTGTTTTTTCCTGTACATACATATCCATGAAAAAGTTTAACTTATTAATTAGGCACAGTGAACTAGAACAATTATAGCAATATACTGTAATAAAAGTTATATGAATGTATTCTCTCTCTCAAAATCTCTTATTCTCCTGTATTCCCCTTTTCTTCTTGTGGTGATGTCTGATGCTAAAATGCCTCCGTGATAAGATGAACTGAGGTGAATGACATAAGTGCAATGACCACTGACCTTCTGACAAGACGTCAGAAGGAGGCTCATCTGCTTCCAGATTGCAGTTGGTCTCAGGTAACTGAAACCACAGACAGCAAAACCATGGATGAGGAAGAACTACTGTAATCTTCCTGGTCTATGCACTTACTACTTCCCAGGAGAGGAGAAGAAACTTTGATGAGTTTGGGATGAGGGCACATGACAAAGATCAAATATAACCAATGTTCACTTCCCCTTCACCATTCTCTTTCAGATAGTTCAGCCTGCAAAAAGCACGTGTTCTTGTCTGCTCTGGAAAGAGCCAGGAGCAGAGTGGTAAAGGTCCTTCCTCTGCATGGCTGAGAAAAGACCATGGTAAGTCAAGTCCAGGCCTGGATTGGATATTGACTTATTAAGAGACTATCTCCTGGGAATAGTATGCAGCTTGGAAAAGAGAATTTCTTTGCCTTTGGGAAATACAAAATGTATAGATTTCATATATCTCTCTATGAAAGACCCCAAAAAGGGGCGCCTGGGTGACTCAGTCAGTTAAGCATCCAACTTCGGCCTAGGCCGTGATCTCATGGTTCGTGAGTTCGAGCCCTGCGTCCAGCTCTTTGCTGACAGCTTGGAGCCTGGAGCCTGCTCCGGATTCTGTGTCTCCCTCTCTCTCTCTGCCCCCCCCCCACTCATGCTCAGTGTCTCTCCCTCTCTCTCTCTCAAAAATAAATAGCCATTTAAAAAAAATTAAAAGAAGAAGAAGAAGAAGAAGAAGAAGAAGAAGAAGAAGAAGAAGGAAGACCCCACAAAGCAAAAACCTAGGGGTATGTGTAAGAAAAATGCATGTCTGGGCCAGGAAACAAAATGAGAGACAAAAAAAAAAAAAAAAATGTTTGTGTAACAAAGCAAAAGAAGGAAGACTGTTCAAATCTAGCAAATGGTACTAGCTTTCCTATAAGTAGAAAAAGAAGGGGATCAAGCTAAAAAAACAAGTTGAAATGTTATAAACTCAGATGACTCTTGCTGAAAAATAGCAGTGGAACAGGGCAAGGAAATATAACACCAGAGGCCTAATCTCTTGCTGTAGAAAAAGATGTAGCTGAAAGAAATGCTACTCAAAGCTTGTGACGTTCAAAGTGAAAGACAAGGTCTTAAGTAGTATGTAGCACATGGAATACCTCACCAGGCCCATAGGGGCACAGTTTTCAAAAGCAGCATTAATTCAGGTCTCTACTGAAAGGGTTTATCCTGTTGAAATAACTTTGGGTGGCAGAGGGGAGTCATCCACAGGAGGTAGGTGTCTTAGCTGTGGCAAGAAGTAAAAGCAGTAATCCCTGTGGCTCAGGATTCAAATGCTGTTCATCAGACTTCATGGAGGCCATGTAAGTAGAGAAAAGTCCCACTCTTCAGCATGGCATGTTGGAAACATGAGACTCAGTGGGAAAAGTGAAATGAAGAGATTTTATGTGCATTAGGAAGGGAAGGACCAGCACATTAAGTAAAACCCACACTACTCAGATCCCCTGCTGCAGGAGCATAATGGCTTTTGATCCATCATCATGTTCATACGAAGGCCCCCCTGTCTGCTCACTGGTCCTAGCCAATGACTGAGGATGGCTGGGGTAACAAAGCAGGCCCATTTCAGTGAGGCGTAGCCATTTCAGTGAGGTAGAACTCCCCAACAAAAAACTTTGGCTCAAGGATTCCCCATCAACCAGGTTTAACTTTTCTAGGAACTATACTATAGTCTAAGAGTCTTCCTATCCAGGTGTAGGAAAAAATCCTTTCCTTCTCTTCTTGCACAGGGGCCAGACCAGCACTGTGGTTTGAGGGCTTTTCTCACCTTCTACCCCCTCTCCCAGTAAATCTCTTACATGTCTTGGACTCTGCTTCTTAGTGGACCAATGTAATCCAATGTGTGCCGTTGACCCTTGAACAACACAGGTTTGAACTGTGAGAGTCCACTTAAAGTCATATTTTTTTGATAAATACAGAACAGTGCTGTGAATGTATTTTCTTCTCCTTATGATTTTCCTAACCTTTTCTTTTCTCTACCTTACTTTATTGTAAGAATACAGTAAGTAATACAGATAATATACAAACCTGTTAACCGACTGTTTATGTTATCTGCAAGGTCAACAGTAGCCTATTAGTAGCTGGGTTTCTCAAGAGTCGAAAGTTATACATGGATTTTTGATTGTGTGTTGGGGGGGGGGGGCGGTCAGCATCCTGAACCTCTGCATTGTTCAAGGGTCAACCATAATTGGACAACTTGGCTAGACATAATTTAGGCTGGGAAATAAAATAGGAAATTTATTTTCAGCCTTGGGCACAATGTTGCCTCTGAGTTAATTTAGTTAGTGTACTCATCTGGCCTATTTCAGAGCATTCTGAACGCAGAAGCAACATTATTCACCTGCACTATATCAGGAGCATGATTAGTGTTTGAGGAACAGCCTTATGAAAGTGAGAATAGGACGATCCTGATAGTCTGCTGATCTCTTCCCCATGAGGAGATAGACACAGCCTGGTTGAATACAGGCTAACTGGTCTAGCCCTATGGATTAAGAGGACAAAAGTCTAGGAAATTTCCCCCATGCCAATGTTTATAGAAGGAGTTTCACTAATGTAATACTCCTGTCAACTCTCTGACAACCCCTCTCAATACTCCCACAGGGAAAGAGGAGTGACTTCTCATCTTGATGAGTTAGAAAAAAGAACTTTAACAGGTGCCTGGGTGGCTCAGTCGGTTAAGTGTCTGACTTCAGCTCAAGTCATGATCTCACGGTTCATGGGTTCGAGCCCCGTGTTGGGCTCTGTGCTGACAGCTCAGAGCCTGGAGCCTGCTTCGGATTCTGTGTCTCCCTCTCTCTCTGGTCCTCCCCCACTCATGCTCTGTCTCTCTCTCTCAAAAATAAATAAATATTTTTTAAAAATTTAGAAAGAAAAATTTTAAAATGCTTATCTCAGCTCCTGCTTACCTCGTTTTAACCCAGGATCCACAAAGAGCGTTCATTCTATCCTGCTTCTCCACTCCATACATTTTACAGAGGCAGGCTCTTGCCTGGAGAGAAGAGCAGTTTTAGTGCTACTCAGTGTATGACCGTGGTTCTACATCAGGATGCCTATTGGTACCATACATCTAGGCCACATCTTCAATTTGAATCTTTATCAGTTGAGCAGGTGATACTTTGATCACCATCTATTTTCTCCTTTTCTGTCTCACAATTAGTCCTAAACTCTCATGGGGGGAAAAGTTCTATTATTTTCTTTTTACCTAAGAAGAAACTGAAATATGGTAAGCCAAGCAACTCTCCCAAGATCATATAGTTAACAAGTGGTGGAATTAATTTTTTTTCTTTTTAATGTTTTTATTTATTTTTGAAACAGAGAGAGACAGAGCATGAGCAGGGGAGGGGCAGAGAGAGAGGGAGACACAGAATCCGAAGCAGGCTCCAGGCTCTGAGCTGTCAGCACAGAGCCTGACACAGGGCTCGAACTCATAGACTGTGAGATCATGACCTGAGCTGAAGTCGGATGCCCAACGGACTGAGCCACTTGTTGGGTGTCCCAACAAGTGGTGGAATTAGAATTCAAGAAGAAACTGAGTGCTTCCATGTTTTTTAATTTAGTCATTTCTTATTATAATTCTATTTTCATAAGGAAAGCTTTTGACACGCACAAATTAGAAACATCCAGCTGGTGAATACGTTAGTAGTGTTCATAAAGTTTGGTTCTGTAGTCTTGCATTTATTTATCTTGGATTTCTTTTAAACTTTTAAATGGTCACATTTGAAATCTGTCACCAAATGTCTTGACAAACACTTCAAAAGAGGTGATTTAAAGGAAAACAACTTCTAACTATCTTAGTCTCTCATGTGTACCTCTAGGACATGACAAGGAGTGGCCCAAAATTGTGTTTGTCCCAATATTTCCATCTTTGTGTTGGGGACCTGGAAAGGCTTGAATCTAGATATTTGAAATGGCCTGAACATAATAGTCAAAGAAGTAGAATTAACATGATTAAGTACACATCGCAAAAATCAGGTAAAATTTATCAAACTTGCAAATCTACTCCACACCTTCTAGGAAGGGAATTCATTCCCTGAGCAAACATCTATTGAGCATCATGTTTCTAGATACTAGTGACCCTCAGATGAATGAGACCCTGACACTGTCTTTGGACATCGTATAACCCACTTTTTATATGCATAAATTGGGATTCTCAAACATTTGCTGATTAGTAAAGTTTTCATGATGGTATCTTTAGCAATTGATCCTATTTTGTCTAGGCTGTATTATTATCTGTAAAGCATTGTTGGTGTATGCAATGATTTGAATATTTTGTTTGAACCTAGTTTACAAAAGTGAGTGGAAGGCAGAAAAATAAAAATGCTAATACTTATGGCTGAGTAATGAAAGATGGAAATTATTAGAGATGCTAAAAGCAGCAAATATGTGGCCTCAGTTACATTTCTATTGGACTTAGGCTGGTCGACTATTTAGTTACAAGTGCAAGAAACAAATATGCTCAAAATGCATAGATGTAGCAACAGAAAAAATAGATACATAAAATTATGAATTGGAAAACAGCATCAAGAAATGCCCCAGGAATCCAAAGGCAAAAAGAAGCTTTAGTTCCATAGCTTTGTGAAGACTGATACATACAGCTCGTGACTTGATTCCTGTATGAGGGGGAGGACAGAGGCTGATGCTTAACTTTCTCTTGAGAAAGTCAGCATACTATGTCATGTTTGATTCCCTACAAAATCCCCCGAAAAGAGCACCCTTTGCAAGTCCTTTCTAGCACTAAAATACATTTCTTCTATTTTTTTTATTAATTTTTTTTAACATTTATTTAGTTTTGAGACAGAGAGAGACAGAGCATGAACAGGGGAGGAGCAGAGAGAGAGGGAGACACAGAATCTGAAACAGGCTCCAGGCTCTGAGCTGTCAGCACAGAGCCCGACGCGGGGCTCGAACCCACGGACCGTGAGATCATGACCTGAGCCGAAGTCGGATGCTTAACCGACCAAGCCACCCAGGCGCCCCTCTTCTGACTATTAAACGTCCTTTCCAATAAGCGGAGAGAAACAGAATTTGAAGTAAGACATTACTTTAGGAAATTCATTTTTGTGTATATTTGGTATTTAATTTATGCATGAAATATTCACTATGGTATTAGAACATTTTCAGTTTCATGTAACAGAAAAATAAGTATGGCAAAACACTATGGCAGGTACTTTGAGTCAACACAGTCAAAAACAAGTTTCCCTTTTCTTCACACTGCCCATCCTGAGGAGCTAGTCCTTCTCTTGAGAGAAGGCCAGACCAGGACTCTCCTAGATAATAAAAGTCTTCCGTGGGGGCACCTGGCTGGCTCAATCGGTAGAGCATGCGACTCTTGATCTCGGGGTTGTAAGTTCGAGCCCCATGTTGTGTGTAGAGGTTACTTAAAAAAATAAAACCTTAAAAAAAAAAAAGGTCTTCCAATTATATCTAGTCATCTGAATAGTCCTATTTTGTTAATCAAAATGTTCCGTAATTTAAATGTAATAGTTTGAAGTTCAAATTCCATTTAAAGTTAAAGTTTCTCCCCTTGACAAAGTGCTTGCAGTGAAAGAGAGGTCTTAGCCTCATCTCTGTTCCCCTACTTGATGCTTCCCCTCCTCCGTCCCCACTTGCCCCCAGGCTGCCTCTGGATCCTCCAATATTAAAACAGAGAGAGGAATAAGAACTGAAGGGTAGGAAATGTCTTACCTGACTGGCACCAAGGTACTTTGGCATTGGTTTCCTCTGGCTGTGGCAAATGTTTAAAGCTGTCTTTTTCTGGTGGATGTTCAAAGCTGACTATTCTTCTCATGGGTGGTTTCATGGGTACTTTGGAGGCTCCCACATTGAACTGCCTGTACTGTGGGTGAAACATTTACCTCCCGCTGGTCACTTCTATTTCCTCCCACAGCAGTGGGAATCAGGTGAACCAGCCCTTTGTTGGGGTCACTTCATCTTTTTGAGTAGGACTCTTGATGAAATTTGAAATGGCTCCAGGTTGGCTGTCTTCTGCTGAGCCCACATCTAATCCACAAGAAACACTCACTATCTTTGTCTGTGCTTTCAGCATAAAGGCAACTGGCACTCAGTGCAAGCTGGGTTCTGTCTTTCTCTTTTTCTCTGTACTTTAGCTCAATCGCCACAGCTCTTGTCGTGCCTATCCAAGTTCATTTATTTAAATTTCATTACCACTTCGTCCACTGTATCACCAAGAGTCGTTTTTAGTACCTGTCCAAATATGGCTTCTCCAGGACTATCAGCATGATTTCCATTCTTTCTTACAAAAAAAGGGGTCAAATTATAAGCATTTTTGAGATTATAAACTTATATGATAATTATTATTTTATATGTTATTATTATATATATAAACAAGTTTCTGTAACTATCATTCTTTTATTCCTCTAAAAGGAGCTGGAAAGCCTGGCACAGAGCTCTCTGCTAATGAATGAACACATCAAGCCAAGGAAGAGAATACGAAACACAGTCCACTCTTAGCTCTTAAACAAATGTCCCAGAGAGGTGATGATGATAGGACAACTTTCCTTGCTACTTCCAATAGCTTGATGATAGCCCAGCCTTTTCACTGCCCCCGGCAGCTTTGCCCAAGTGCTCAGTTCTGGAAAACCATCTCCATTATAGTAATGGAGATTGCCTCTTCAACCAAACTTTAGTGGTTCTCCATCCTGCTGGATCCCCTTCCACTAATGGGAGGAATCTGAGAGATTCCTGAGCTTGAGATAGGACCCATATACCTATTTGTGCTATGCTTGGTGTGAAGCATGAAACTGTGCATATACGGTGAGGAACCAGTGCTCTATACTGAGAGTGAAAGGCTTTGCCAAATTTTAGGTGGAAGTGAAAGGTGGGGACTGGTGGCAGGTCAGAGTGGGGGGTCAGTCTCATTATTTTTTTCTGACTACAAGCTCTTCACAGGATTTTCTCATGTGTGAAGTTACTGGGCACACACTTTGAAAGGTCTCACTTAGTCATGGTTATGTGCACAGATGTTGGGAGTTAGAACTTGGATTTTAAACTTCATTCTCCCACAAGCTAAAAGTGTTGCCTTGGACAAGCTACCTGAGAAAATTCATGGGATGAGGGGTAGAAGTGTTCACTTTCACTTTTTTTGAAAAAATTTTTAAAAAATGTTTTATTTACTTTTGAGAGAGAGAGAGAGAGGCAGAGTACGAGCAGGGGAGGGACAGAGAGAGAGGGAGACACAGAATCCAAAGAAGGCTCCAGGCTGTGAGCTGTCAGCACAGAGCCCGACGTGGGGCTCAAACTCATGAACTGTGAGATCGTGACCTGAGCTGAAGTCGGACGCTTAACCAACTGAGCCACCCAAGTGCCCCTACTTACTTTCATTTCTTAAAGCATCTGAAAATCTGTGGAAAACAGAGTCTGGAGCCCATGGCTATCTTATCTTATGTAGACAGGATTATCTGGCCAGGGAGAACCCCCTACTCTATTTTTATGGAGTTGCCATGCCCCTAGAGTTACCAACAACTCAAGATGAGTCTTCCAGAAAGGAGACTGAATCAGTAATCAAAAAACTCCCAACAAACAAAACTCCAGGACCAGATGGCTTCACAGGCAAATTCTACCAAGCATTTAAAGAACAGTTAATACCTATTCTTCTCAAACTCTTCCAAAAAATAGAAGAGGAAGGAAAACTTCCAAATTCATTCTATGAGGTCAATATTACCCTGATACCAAAACCCAAAAAGACACCACCAAAAAAGAGAACTACAGGTTAGCATTTTTGATAAACATAGATGCAAAAATCCTCAACAAAATACTGGCAAACAGAATCCAAGAGTAGATTAAACAAATCACTCACCATGATCAAGCAGGATTTACTTCCTGCAGGCAAGGGTGGTTCAGTATTCATAAATTAATCAATGCGATACATTGCATCAATAAGAGAAAGGATAGGGGCACCTGGGTGGTTCAGTCAGTTAAGCATCTGGCTCTTGATTTTGGCTTAGGTCATGACCTCATAGTTCATGAGATTAAGCCCCCTCGTCAGGCTCTGAGCACACAGAGCCTGCTTGGGATTCTCTCTTTCCCTCTCTCTCTGCCCCTCCCCCTCCACACTCTATCTTTCTCAAAATGAATAAATAGACTTTTTTTTAAAAAGAGGAAAAGGATAAAAAAAATCATATGATCATTTCAGTAGATGCAGATAAAGCATTTGACAAAGCAAAACATCCATTCATGATAAAAGCCTTCAACAAAGTAGGTTTAGAGGGAACATACCTCAACATAATAAAGGCCATATATGAAAAACCCACAGTGAATGTCATACTCAATGGGAAAAAAACTGAGAGCTTTCTCCCTAAAGTCAGGAACAAGACAAGGACATCTATTCTCACCACTTTTTATTTAACATAGTGCTGGAAGTCTTCACCACAGCAATCAGACAACAAAAAGAAATGAAAGGCATTCAAATCGGCAAGGAAGAAGTAAAATTTTCATTATTTAAAGATGACATGATACTCTGTGTAGAAACCCCTAAAGATTCCACTAAAAAACTACTAGAACTGGTAAATGTATTCAGTAAAATTGCAGGATACAAAATCAATGTGCAGAAATCTGTTGCATTTCTTTTTTTTAATGTTTACCTTTTTAAACGTTTTTATCCTGGGGCTCCTGGGTGGCGCAGTCGGTTAAGCGTCCGACTTCAGCCAGGTCACGATCTCGCGGTCTGTGAGTTCGAGCCCCGCATCAGGCTCTGGGCTGATGGCTCAGAGCCTGGAGCCTGTTTCAGATTCTGTGTCTCCCTCTCTCTCTGCCCCTCCCCCGTTCATGCTCTGTCTCTCTCTGTCCCAAAAATAAATAAACGTTGAAAAAAAAAATTAAAAAAAATAAATAAATAAACGTTTTTATCCTTTTATACTTAAAAATTTTTTTTAAATAATTTAATCCAAATTAGTCAGCATATAGTGCAACAATGATTTCAGGAGTAGATTCCTTAGTGCCCCTTACCCATTTAGCCTATCCCCCCTCCCACAACCCCTCCAGCAACCCTCAGTTTGTTCTCCATATTTATGAGTCTCTTCCGTTTTGTCCCCCTCCTTGTTTTTAGAATATTTTTGTTTCCCTTCCTTTATGTTCATCTGTTTGTCTCTTAAAATCCTCATATAAGTGAAGTCATATGATATTTGTCTTTCTCCGACTACTAATTTTACTTAGCATAATGCCCTCCAGTTCCATCCACGTAGTTGCAAATGGCAAGATTTCATTCTTTTTGATTGCCAAGTAATACTCCATTGTGTGTGTGTGTGTGTGTGTGTGTGTGTGTGTGTATATATATATATATATATATATATATATATATATATACATACCACATCTTATTTATTCATTCATCCATCAATGGACGTTTGAGCTCTTTCCATACTTTGGCTATTGTTGATAGTGCTGCTATAAACATGGGGGTGCATGTGTCCCTTCAAAACAGCACAACTGTAACCCATGGATAAATACCTAGTAGTAAAATTTCTGGGTCATAGGGTAGCTCTATTTTTAACTTTTTGAGGAACCTCCATACTGTTTTCCAGAGTGGCTGTACCAGTTTGCATTCCCACCAGCAGTGCAAAAGAGATCGTCTTTCTCCACATCCTCGCCAACATCTGTTGTTACCTGAGTTGTTAATATTAGCCATTCTGACAGGTGTAAGGTGGTATCTCATTGTGGTTTTGATTTGTATTTCCCTGATGATGAGTGAAGTTGGGCATTTTTGCATGTGTCGGTCGGCCATCTGGATGTCTTCTTTGGAGAAGTGTCTATTCGTGCCTTTTGCCCATTTCTTCACTGGATTATTTGTTTTTTGGGTGTTGAGTTTGATAAGTTCTTTATAGATTTTGGATACTAACCCTTTATCTGATATGTCATTTGCAAATATCTTCTCCCATTCTTTTGGTTGCCTTTTAGTTTTGCTGATTGTTTCCTTTGCTGTGCAGAAGCTTTTTATTTTGATGAGGTCCCAATAGTTCATTTTTGCTTTTGTTTCCTTTGCCTCCAGAGAAGTTGCTGCAGCCCAGAGCAAAGAGGTTTTTGCCTGTTTTTTCCTCAAGGATTTTGATGGCTTCCTGTCTTACATTGAGATCTTTCATCCATTTTGAGTTTATTTTTGTGTATGATGTAAGAAAGTGGTCCAGGTTCATCCTTCTGCATGTCGCTGTCCAGTTTTCCCAGCACCACTTGCTGAAGAGACTGTCTTTATTCCAGTGGATATTCTTTCCTGCTTTGTCAAAGATTAGTTGGCCATAGGTTTGTGGGACCATTTCTGGGTTCTCTATTCTGTTCCATTGATCTGAGTGTCTGTTCTTGTGCCAGTACCATACTGTCTTGATGATTACAGCCTTGTAGTATAGCTTGAAGTCCGGGATTGTGATGCCTCCAGCTTTGGTTTTCTTTTTCAAGATTGCTTTGGCTATTCAGGGTCTTTTCTGGTTCCATATAAATTTTAGGATTATTTGTTCTAGCTCTGTGAAGAATGCTGGTGTTATATTGATAGGGCTGTTGCGTTTCTATACATTAATAAGGAAGCAGCAGAAGGAGAAATTAAGACAACAATCCCATTTACAACCACACTGAAAATAAGATGCCTAGGAATAAGCCTAACCAAAGAGATAAAAGACCTATACTCTGAAAACTATAGAACACTTATGAAAGAAATTGACGACGACACAAAGAAATGGAAAAACATTCCATGCACATTGATTGGAAGAAAAATATTGTTAAAAGGTCTATACTACCCAAAGAAATCTACACATTTAATGCAATCACTGTCAAAAAACCAATAGCAAGGGTACCTAGGTGGTTCAGCTGGTTAAGTGTCTGACTCTTGATTTCAGCTCAGGTCATGATCTCATGGTCCTGAGATCAGTCCCTGCATCAGGCTCCACGTTGTGCATGGAGCCTGCTTGGAAGTCCCTCTCCCTCTCTCTCTCTCTCTCTCTCTTCCTCTACCCCTCTTCTGCTCTCCCTCTCTCAAAATAAAATAAATAACTAAAATTGCTTTAAAAATAACAAAAAAAAACCCCACAAAATACCAACAGCATTTTTCACATAACTAGAATAAAAAATCCTGTAATTTATACAGAACCACAAAAGACCCCAAATAGCCAAAGCCATTTGAAAAAGAAATCTTGCAAAAGAAAAGCAAAGCTGGAGATACCATAATTCCAGATTTCAAGTTATATTATAAAGCTGTAGTAATCAAAACAGTGTAGCACTGACACAAAAATAGACACATAGATAAATGGAACAGAATAGGAAACCCAGAAATAAACCCACAATTGTATGGTCAGTTAATCTCCAACAAAGCAGGAAAGAATATCCAATAGGAAAGAGTCTCTTCAACACCTGGTGTTGGAAAAACTGGTCGACTACATGCAAAAGAATAAAACCGGATCACTTTTTTATACCAAACACAAAGATAAATTAAAAATGGATTAAAGACCTAAATGTGAGACAGGAAATCATAAATATCCTAGAAGAGAGCAGAAGTAATAATGTCTCTGACATTGGCCATAGCAACTTTTTTCTAGATATGTTTCCAAAGGCAAGGGAAATAAAAGCAAAAATAAACTATTGGGACAAAATTAAAAAAAAAAAAACAAAGCTCTGCACAGAGAAGAAAACAACCAACAAAACTAAAAGGCAACCTACTGAATGGGAGAAGATATTTGCAAATGACATATCTGATGAGGGGTTGTATCCAAAATATATAAAGAACTTACACCAACCAACACCCAAAAAAATAAATAATTCAATTAAAAATGGGTAGAAGACATGAACAGATATTTCTATGAAGAAGACATCCAGTTGGGGGCACCTAGCCAGTGCAGTTTCTTGATCTCTGGGTGGTGAGTTTAAGCCCCACATGGGGTGTAGAGATTACTTAACTAAATAAAACTTAAAAAATATATAGCCAGTAGATACATGAAAAGATGCTCAACATCACTCATGATCAGGGAAATACAAATCAAAACTACAATGAGACACCACTACACACCTGTCAGAATGGCTAAAGTCAAAAACACAAAGGGTTCCTTGGTGGCTCAGTTGGTTAAGTATCCTACTCTTGATTTTAGCTCAGGTCATGATCTCACGGTTTGTAAGACTGAGCCCTGAGTTGGGCTCTGCATTGATAGCACGGGGCCTCCTTGAGATTCTCTCTTCCTCTCTCTCTCTTTCTCTCTCTCTCTCTCTCCACCTCTCTCTCTCTCTCTCTCTCTCTCAAAATAAAGAAAATAAACTTTAAAAAAAACACAAGAAAAGAGTGTTTGCAAGGATGTGGAGAAAAAGGAACCTCTCACACTGCTGGTGGGAATATAAAATGGGGCAGCCACTGTGGAAAGCAGTAGGGAGTTTCCTCAAAAAGTTAAAAACTAAGGGGGCGCCTGGGTGGCTCAGTTGGTTGAGCGTCCGACTTCGGCTCAGGTCATGATCTCGCGGTCTGTGAGTTCGAGCCCTGTGTCAGGCTCTGTGCTGACAGCTCAGAGCCTGGAGCCTGCTTCAGATTCTGTGTCTTCCTCTCTCTCTGCCCCTCCCCCACTCATGCTCTGTCTCTCTCTCTGTCAAAAATAAATAAACATTAAAAAGAAAAAATTTAAAAAAAAAAGTTAAAAACTAAGAACTACCCTATGATCTATTAATCACACTACTGGGTATTTACCCCCAAAATACAAAAACACTAATTCAAAGGGGTATATGCACCCCTATGTTTATTGCAGCGTTATTTACAATAGCCAAATTATGGAAGCAGCCCAAGATATGTGGAATACAAAACAAATAGCAAAGAGAAAAAGAGACAAAGAAAGGGAGGGAGAGGGACAAACCAGGAAAGAGACTCTTAGCCACAAAGAACAAACTGATGGTCACCAGAGGGGAGGTGGGTGAGGGGATGGGTGAAATAGGCGATGGGGATTAAGGAGTGCATTTGTCATGATGAGCACTGGGTGATGTACGAAATAGTGGAATCACTCCATTGTACACCTAAAACCTGAAACTAATATGACACTGTACATTGGCTAAACTGGTATTAAAATAAAATAAATTGTGATGTCTGGGTGGCCCAGTTGGTTAAGCATCCGACTTTGGCCCAGGTCATGATCTTGTGGTTTGTGAGTTTGAGCCCTGCTTCGGGCTCTGTGCTGACAGCTCAGAGCCTGGAGCCTGCTTTGGATTCTGTGTCTCCCTCTCTCTCTCTGCCCTCCCCCGCTTGCTCTCTGTCTTTGTCTCTGTCTCTCTCTCTCAACAATAAGTAAACATTAAAAAAATAATAATAAGTAAATAAATTTTAAAAAAGAAGAAAGAGAGAGATGGGTCTGACCTGGTCTACATTTTCTCTTGGCTATAGCCAGAGGACCTCAGACAAGAACTCAGGCAGCCAGCCCCCTGTTTTAAAGTGGAAGGACAGCAGACACTGCAGGTTTCAAGTAGGAATTTCAAAAGACCCAGGGACAGCCACATAGCTGGGTACCCGGCAGATGAGAACTTAGTTTAGGAATGAAAGGGAAGAATCCCTAAAATCCTCAACCGAAGTACTTTGGGGACTGTTACTCCAGTATGACACCACTGATCTGATGGCCTCTCCCCTCACACTCACTTCTGACACCAGTCCTGCTCTTTCCAATTTAAACAGCACCCTTGAGCTGGCAGCAATCCACCCTGGTTGCAACACCCTGTGCACACTGCATGCGTAACTGGGGCCCAGCCCCTGCTTCCTGAAACAGTCAACTGACAGTCACCTGAAATAGGGAGTCGTGGCTAAAATTCTGAAACAGAAAAACACATGGCCATGAACAACACTATTTGCTGGTGATGAATGATTTACTTCCTTACCTACAATTTAATCCCTCAAATATGCCTCTCAGACATCTGGCTTACAAATAAATAATAAAGCACATAAGAAAGCCAAAGAGCTCATATACCCTTTTTCTGCTTTGCCATCTCATGGTCCATGTTAGCTCTGTCTAGTTCTGGGCATCACATGATACAACACCCCTACCTATGCTTGGCTCTTCAATGAACAGGTCAATCTTTCCCAGAAGTCCCCAGGCAGACTTGCCTTAATGTCTTGCTGACCAGAAATGTATAAGGTGACCTTTTCATTTCTACACCATTCAGTAGCAGGGAGATAAGCATGAGGCGGCATGAAAGAGGGTGATTTACAAGGGCAAACATGGGGTTCTATTAGAAAGGGAAGAGAGAGAACCATGTTGAGTAAACAATACCAATGTCTACTCATCCACTGAAAATCTGCAGGGTCCTCTGTGCTACAGGCCAACTTAATTTTCTGCTGCCTTACTTACTCAGGCCGACATACTGAACAGTCAGATTTTGCTGAAAGAAAGGTGATCTTTGTGCCATACTAGCATTACCTTTATTTATTTATTTATTTATTTATTTATTTATTTTTGGGTCTCTTTCACTTAGATACTTTTCCTCTTCCATTACTTTTTTTGACAATAACCCTGGGCTCTCTTTTCTTCCCCATTGAGAAGACCTTTATTCTTTCATCCCACCACACCTCTTAGGTGTATTAGGCTACATGGGATTACAGTGGAATTATGTTATTGACCCATAAATAAAACTCTATGAACTTCCTAATCAAATGGGTTAGAAATGTTATAATGGCATTTCGAAAACATATCCATAAAACTCTAAGAATATTCCACCAAAAAAAGAGGATTCTGTGGTCACATAAGTTTGGGCAATGCTGCATATGCTTTCTTTCCTTCTCTTATTGATTATAGACTCAGAAGGTCTGAGAAGTCTTGCAGTTAATAAATTAACTCAGAATTAGTTCTGAAATCAAACTGCCTATGTTCAAATCTGGTTTCTACCACCTTCTAGGTTGTGTAAGTGCTGTAAGCCTCTGTTGCGTCATTTGAGAAAAGAGGAGTCTGATGGTATTATTTAACGGGGGTTACTGTCAGAAGGTAAGATAATCCATGAGAAGCTGTCAGCACAGCTTTTTCTCCTTCATTTAACAAATATTTAGTGACTACCTACTATGCACCACAGTCCCAGGTCTCATGGAGCCTGCAATCTAATGGAAGAGCAAGAGGATAGACAATAAACAAGTAAATAAACAATAATTTCAGGTAGTGACAAGTACTATGAGTAAAATAAAATGTGGTGATGTTATATAATAACTGGGGGGGGGGGCACCTGGGTGGCTTAGTCAGTTGAGTGTCCAACTCTTGATGTTGGCTCAGGTCATGATCCCAGGGTTGTGGGATCGAGCCCTGCATCCAGTCTCTGTGCTGAGCTTAGAGCCTGCTTAAGACCCTCTCTCTCTCTCTCTCTCTCTCTCTCTCTGTCCCCATCCCCTGCTTGTGCTCTCACTCTCTCTCTCTAAAAGAAAAAAAAAAATAACTAGGATGGAAATGGCTGGTTAAGATGGGAAGATTGGAGACCGCATTTCTGAGGAAGGCATTTTATCTGAGACCCAAGATAGAATGAGACAAGAGTTATCTCTCCACTCATTCAGTCATTCATTCAACAAATGTTTATTGAGTACTTACCACATATGGCAGGACTGTTTTAGGCACAGAAGAACAATAAATAAAATTAGGTAAGAACCCCTGTCCTAACAGAGTTCATATTCCAGAGTGGGAAGACAAAAATAAAAAGGAAAATATATAGTGCACCAAAATGGTATTAAGTGCCATGGGGAAAAGCAGGGGGAGACTATCTAATTTTATTTTATTATTTTTTGAATCCTTTAAAAATTTTTAAAAATAATTTTTAAATTTTATTTTTATTTTTAGAGAGCAATAGATTGAGAGAGCACAAACAGGGGAGAGGAGCAGAGGGAGAGAGAGAGAATCCCAAGCAGTTTCCACACTTGGCATGGCACCCTATGCTTGATCCCAACCCCAAGAGTTGGAAACCAACTGAGTGGAAAGCAAGAGTTGGATGCCCAACCAAATGAGTCACTCAGGCGCCCCTTTGTAAATTTTCTAAAAATGTTTATTTATTTTGAGAGAGGGAGAGAGTGTATGTGTGAGCAGGTGCAAGTAGGGGGAGAGGCAAAGAGAGAGGAGAGAGAGGATCCCAAACAGGCTCTGCACTGGCAGTGCAGAGCCTAATGTAGGGTTCCATCTCATGAACCACGACATCATGACCTGAGCCAAAATCAAGAGTCAGATGCTTAACCAATGAGCCATCCAGGTGTCCCAAAACTATCTAATTTTAAACTTTACAGTTTAAATAGGGTTGCAGGCATCCCTCATTGAAAATGTGACACATACCCAATGAAAGACCTGAAAAAGATGAGGAAGTAAGTCTTACAGAAACCTAGAGGAAGATAATTCTAGGCTAAAAGAAGTGGCAAATGCAAAAGCCCTGGAGCTAGAGCACGCAAGCCTGATATATTCAGAGAAGAACAAGGGGAGAGAATGCTCAAAGGAGAGTAAGTAAACAGAGAGTGGTAAGAAAGTGCCAGATCATGGAAGGATAAGCAAAGGTCTGGAGGAAAATTCTTCCAGGCAGATGGAATAACAAGTGCGAAGGCCCCGGATCAGGACCGAGGTTGGCCTATCTGAGGAAGAGAAAAACGGCTGAAAACTAGAGTCTACTAAGCCAAAGGAAGAGTTGAGCTCCAAGATGTCATCTGAGTCAGATCACGTAGAGCCTTATGTTATAATGACAGGCCAGTGTGTGAAATGTATATCTCTATATGTTTTTCTAAAGACATTGAAAAAATAGCTGTAACTATTGTTGGTATTCATGAGACATTATTCTGTGGCACAGATTGAGAAATGCTGCCTTAGGGCCTATTTTAACTAACCCTCTTCCTCACCCCCCATATCAATCAATCCCCAAGTGCTGTGAATCACACCACAGTAGGACCATCGCAGGAACTTGCGAACAGGTCTCCCCAAACTCCACTTTTCTATTTCTTGGGTTGCGGAAGGATCAAATCACTCCTCTCCTCAAAAATTTCCTGATTTTTTTTACTTGCACAATCAAGTTCATGTTCAGGAAGTAGAAAGGATTTCAAGGTCTCCCTCTAGGTGTCCTTCCACAGGTTCCTGTTAAAGGAGAGGGCTGGACAAATTGTGCTCTAAGCATACATGCATGATCAGAGCCCTACCATTAGTTCACGCCATTCCCTCAGCCTGTGCTCCCCTTGCTTGCTTTCATTGCTTGTTGGAAGTCTTCTCTTCCTTCAAAGTCATCAGAGTTGATGCTCCTCTGAAGTTGGGCTTGATATTTGCAGGCAGAGTCAGTCCTCATTCTTCCAGCCATGTATCCATCCATGTTACATGTGTCTCAGTTTGCTGTGTTTGCCTTTCCATAGACGTAGTTGTTATCACGTCTCTTATTCCCATTACATTGCAAGCACATTGGAAGCAAGGTTTTATTTTTGTCATGTTTCTTAGAATTAGTGCCTAAGACAATTGCTAGCACAGAGCAGGTGCTCAATAAGTTGCTGCTGAAATAAAATTTTAGAGGCAAGAATGCGACAAACAGCTTTACATAAAGCACTGGGACACAAAGAGAGTAATATTATAGTCATGCTGTCAAGGAATTTATAAATCAATAATGGTAGCTACCATTGACAGAGTCCTAGCTACAGCACAGGCACCATCCCTATAGCATGGCTGGGCTTGTACGCTATTTAATACTTATAACAGCCCAATGAGGCAGGTGTTGTGACCCCCCAGTTTACAGAATGAAGTTAAGTCACTCATCCAAGTTCATAGAGTAAGCAACAGGATTTAGTTTTACGTCCCTCCAGCTTCCAAGCCTTTGCTCTTTTTTACTATCTGTTGTAGCAATTGCGAATCTATCCTGGAGAATAAGTAGGTCTTTCAGGGGAAGGGAATTTTTTTTTCACAAAGGATTCATTACATAGAAGAATGGAAGAATGAAGAAGCCAAATAGGGAATGGAAAAGCAACCCAAAGATTTAGCAAAACCAAGAGGTTTCTCCCCTTGCTGCACAGGTGACACTGGGAGAAGACAGTGTTACCAGAGCGCAGAAACCTGGGCTGTCAGGCAGAGGAAGCCAGAAACACTGGTGAAACTGTCCAAGGGAGAGCTGGGGCCAGGTAGGGAGAGGCTGTCCGGTGGGACCCTGCCAGATTCCACAGAAAGCAGGGAAAGAGTGAGGAATACTCTGGCTTCTCCCTTCTGTTTCCAAGCCTCGATGGTGTGTCCCATGGCCTTAACTATCAAAAGCTCATGGGAGGCAATACAAGAACAGAGCACAAAAGGGTGGGATTGGATCGAGACCAGCACAAGCATGCTACCTCTTTACCTGAGACGAAATGACCAGGAAATGACATAGTACTCAATTTAGAGTTAGGAAGAACGGCAAAAATATTAAGCAAGTTCAGAAGAAGGGGAGGTTTGTGGTAGCTGCAGTAGTGAGGGAGAGACTCCACATACATTTAAGTCAAGAAAAGAGAGTGGGTGTTTCTGGTAGAAAGAACATCTAGGTATTTTCTTGCAGGTAAAGACTACTACTCATTGTTCTTAAAAGTCTTTCTACTCAGGAGATAAAATGGAATATCTATGATATAGGCGCACAGAATAAAGAATAAAGAAAAGTAAACACACACACACTATCCAAGCTCAGGAAGCAAAACATCATTATCTGCAATTAGAAAATTTTTTTGTGGTTAAATAAATACATATTTACAATATATACAAATGTGTGCATACAATAAAATATGCCATTATGACCATTTTTTAAGTCTTATTTATTTATTTTTAGTAATCGCTATACCCAACATGGGGCTCAAACTCATGACCCCAATATCAAGGGTTGCACACTCTTCTGACTGAGCCAGACAGGTGCCCTCATTATAACCATTTTTAAGTGTATAATTCAGTGGCATTAGTTACATTCACAATGTTGTGCCCCGTCACCCCGTCATTCTGACGCTTTTCATCACCCCAAAGAAACTCAGTTACCATTGAGCTATAACTTTCTATCCTCTCCTCCCTAAACACACTGGTATCAATTTACTTTAAAGTTTTTTTAAAAATAAGATGAATTAATGAATGATTAACAGAATGTTAATAGATACATAGACATGCAGTAATAAAATGTTACCAGATGGAGAGACATGTATAATATAACAGTGAAATCTAAGTGGTGGGTATATAGGGGTCCTGTAAATTTTTTTCAACTTTCTCATATGTTTGAAATTTTTCTCAGTAAAATGTGGGGGAAATTCTACCCTTAGGCACCAGCCACAGAGATTTTGACTTAACTGGACCTGGACATTAGAATTTTTAAAAAGCTCTCTGGATGATGCCAGGGTGTGACCAGGATTGAGGACCACTGCATTAAAGTATGCCATGGGATGATAGAGTAAGAGTGGGTACAACAGGGCATGGGGTAAGCAAGAGGGGTGCAAAGGCAAGGAGGCCTCCAGGCTGGGCTCTGTGCGCTTTCTGTGGCTGGACAGGCAGATGGCCCAGCTACCTGTCAAGGAGGCAAGAAGCTACTACCTAGCAGGTAACTGAGAATGCGGAATTGGTCAGGGTTCTCTGAAGTTCTAAAATGAGAATGAGAAGTTTATACTTAATTTAAGCATTTAATTTGGCATGATTCATCCTTGGAAATGTTTCCTATAGCTTTTAAAAAGAGTGTCAGGGGCACCTGGATGGTGCAGTCGGTTGAGTCTCTGACTTTTGATTTCGGCTCAGGTCATGATCTCATGGTTCATGGGTTCGAGCCCTGCATTGGGCTCCATGCTGACATTGCAGAGCCTGCTTGGGATTCTCTTCCTTTCCCTCTCTCTCGGGTCCTCCCCCACTCATGCTCATGCTCTCTCTCTCTCTCTCTCTCTCTCTCTAAAAAATAAATAAACTTTAAAAATATTTTTTAATAAAAAGTGTCTATTTTTTCAGAATGACAGTTTTATCATATTAGCTCCCTTTCATCTTGAAAACGGTTCAAGATCCACTTTTGACATGTATATACATACATTTTCATGTTTTTCTAACTCATCTTAAAACCATTTTGGGGGGATGAAGAGATGGGCCTGTTGGAGCAGAAAGAAAATATTGTAACCTGGGTGGCAATGGGCTCATGTGTCAGCTAGGAGAGAACAAGCGAAAGCTAGGCCTGGGTAAAGCAGGGGCTGGCAGTCAAGGTTAGCTGTCAGGCTTGGAAATTCGACAATGCAAAGAAGCATCTGCAACCCAACCAGTAAAATTGGTGACTGATGCTCCCCAGAGAAGTGATATCTATCCTGCCCAATCAAGATATAGGACACTACTCTGCTGTAAGTGCAAATATCCTCTGTAACCCTTCTTCCGCCCTCAGCTATTTTAAACTTTTACTCTGGGGGTTATGGTGGTTTGTAAGGTTGTTTGTTCCCGCAGTAAATGATCCCAGTTCATTTAACCATGTGAAAGGAGACAGGAACATTAACATCTGATCCCTTGTCATGGGACCCTCACCTGGCTCAGTGCAAATGCCAGCTGGAAGCAGAACAGGGCCCAAGGGCAGAGGCAGAATGGCACATGAGGAAGAGGACCAAAGGTCAGCCACCGAGTAGCTGTATCACAGGTGAGATCTAAGGGGAAACTGCTGAACTAAAAGCAGGAAGCAAACAGAAGTTCGGGAGCCAGAGGAATGCATGAGCACACATCAGGAAGGGGGTATGAAGATAGGAAGGGAATCGGGAGTGTTGTCTATGAATGAAGCTCGCTCTTGCTGGGGGCTCTCCCTGGAGAGCTGGGGGTGAGCAGGAAGGATTTAAGAAGTGCGTATTATCACATAGCCTATTAATTGAGGCTTGTTTTGATGACCCTGAGCCTTTCAGAAGAGGCTAAATGTGGTATTTCCCATTTTGAAAGCAAGGGAAGTATATAAAACATTTTAGAAAAGTAATTTAAAAACATTTAAAAAAATAGTAAGAGGTCCTTTTATGCTAGAAAGGCTAACCTTCAGCTGCCAGGAAAATTCACGTATGTGTAATCCCACATTACCCCCATAAATCTAGGTAGCTGTGGCAGCAATTCAGAGAAGTAGAGGCATAGCTTTTTAAATTTGGATGTCTCCTTTCTCCCAGTTAGACTGACAGCTATTTTCCTTTCTCCCTCCTTTTTGAGTTGTAAGGTGTATTAACATTCTTGTAGAGCTTTGATCTAATTTAGAAATTTTGGAAGCTTTCAAGGAGGGACTCCAATGAGCTGGCATAAACCATGTGTTTGTTTGCTATGTCCAGAGGGCTGTGACACCGTAATTGGTCCGCCTGCGTACCATCATTGAGGGGTAGGAGGGAGAAGGAGTGGAAGTGGAAGTGGGGGTGGGAGAACAGAGCCCTGAGGCCATATGGAGTAGCAAAGTAGTCCCCCAAAGGAAAGAGGCTACTGTTTTCAGAAAGAGGAGTGTGGGAAAGAATGCTCCGCAGATATCTACCACAATCTATCAAGTTTACACAGGTAATGAGTGAAACAGAGACCTGAACCTATGTTCGTCTACCTCTAAATTTTTTTTTTCTCCCACTGATGTGTCTCCTTTGCTAGGGGAAAACATTTTCAGTTGCTGCCAGACTCCTGGTATTCCACTGTGTCTGCCCTCTCTCTCCTACCCTGCTTTTACCCCCAGCCTGGAGTCCGCTTGGGTGGAAATGCAGCATATAATGGGCCCAGAGTTAATCATCTGCAGGTTTCCCCTGATAAGTCACAGTATGTTTGCTGCGCTCCTTCCAAGAGTCAACAGCAGCTGTGGGGATGTGCCTAGAGTGGCCTATGGCATTCAGAGCACTGGCCCAGATGGGAGGCAGTGTGCCGGGGAGCCTATCTGAACACCACCATCTGGAATGCCTCTGTTGCCCTGAAGGCACTTGTCTGCATCCCCAATGGACACAGCTTAGAGATGCCAAAAATGGAGCCAAGTTCACTGGATGTGCAAATGGCCTGACGTCAGTGGAATTTGCTCATAATTTAGGCCTCATGTGTGATGCACTGTCTGAACTCAAAGATCTGTCAAAATAATCAGGGAGAAAGAGGAGGAAGGAAGAAGAAAAAGTGGAGGAAAAGGAGGAGGAAGAAGAGGTAAGAGGTGCAGGCAAAGGTAGATGAGAAGAAGAGGAGGAAATCAGGACATGGCTGGGAGCTGTGGCAGGACAGGTTCAGCTTTGGACTCCTGGGGCCAATGGTCCCTGTAAGTTTGTTGAAAGCAGCAGTGCCAAATAAAACATGGCCTTTTAAAGCACGGAATTACGTGAGAGCAGAGCTGTTAAAATCCATGTAGCAAAAATCCAGCTGGGCTTGGCCAGTGCCGCAAAGTACAAAATGATGATCAGTTGTTCTGCCAAGACCCAAGGTTGCTCAGACGTGGTGGCCTGAGCAGAGTTTTTAGGATATATGTCCAGATCGCCATTCTTTAAAACAAGGAACTTGCTATTAAGAAATAGACATCTGTTGTTTTCGCTTGCCCTGTGTCCAGAGGTGAATTTATTGGGAAGCTCACAAAGTTTAAGCTTCAGAGCCCTTCACTTGCATGGGTCCCTATAAGTGCCAGGAGATTCTAGGAGTTACAGAGTGTTCTAGATGGGGCGAGGAAACTACGTGACAGGAAGCTTTTTTATAGATAAGCATTTCTGATAAATACCCTAAGTGGACCTCAAAAGAAAAGAACCCAAATCTCCCAGATTCCAGAATGATTAGATATTTATCCAGCTGTGCTCCAGGGACAAGGAAAGCATAGGGTCTCCCTGCTACTCCACCAGCTTAACTCTCTTCCCCGACTCTCCAAGATTCCAATAATTTGTTGTGGTTTATTTTCTCAGTCTAAATAAAATTCAATTTCAGATGTATTTTTTAATTTGTAATTTTATGCTAATTTTATTAAAGAGAGCCCAAAGTACAAAGCTTCAGGTTCCACAAAAATCCAAATATGTCCCAATATGCCTCTACTGGTTTTCATCTGGTAACCACACCCTACTTTGCCTTTGTGGAAAGGCCCTTCTGCTCACTCAGGGGTAGGTCCATGGCCTAGGTCTCACCAAACAGAGAGACAGAGATTGGTTGAGGAATAAGCATGGGATACAATTTAGGCCAAGAGGAATTGGAGCTAGAATGCTTGCTGGATGTTTCTACCATGGTTGTTCCTTTGCGAGAACACAAGTCTGACATTGCCAACAGCCATTCTGCTTCTACTAGAAGAACCTGCCTGAGAATAAAATTAGATAAGAAAGAAGAGCTGGGAGATGAAAAGATCTTAGCCAAGTGCTAATCATGTGACTTTGTGCTGCTGAAACCAACTATACTGAAGCTGGTGTACAAGGGCTCTGGGCTTTCCAGATAGACCAGTCAGGAAAGCCTTCTTTTTCACTTAAGCTAGTTTGAGCTGGGTTTCAGTAATTTGCAACTGAAACAGTCTTAACTAGTACAGGTTCCAACATGTGAGAAAAGGATAACTATTATTATTTCTGTTCATAAGGTCGCACTTTGGTGTATTTGCCTCTTCTTCCCCCAGCTTTATTGAGATGTAACTCACACATAACACTGTATAACTTTAAGGTGTACAATTTGATGATTTGATAAAATTCCTTTTGTATTTGCCTCTTAATAGTTGTAATAATAGGTAATGCTTATTGAACACTCTTATTAATGAAATAACCCATTGTAACTTTAAAGCAACCTTTTTATCATACCCATTTTATTAAAGAGGAAATCGAGGCACATGGAAGTCAAATAACTTGTCCAATTGGTATGCACTCTGGTTTTAGACCTTGGATTGCTAATCACTACACTGTGTTGCTTGAGCCTACTGATTCAGAGGTTACTAACATCATTTTAAGAACTCTCACACCATGACATCATTAGCTGTTGCCGGCCTATGGTTCAGATGCCCTGAACAAATGTTGGAGGTGGGAAATATGATACACTTTCCCCAGAATTGCCTAAGAGTGGCAGGTACCAAGAACATAATAAACTCTTAACCAATACATGTATGCTGGCCAATAGGACCCAACATCATATCATTCTTTCAGGAAATTCCTAAATGGTCTCTCACACATATTTCCCTTTGTCCTCTTTCCCTTAATTCATCCATAACTACATAGCTCCCTGGTATCAGTACTGACATTTCTAGTTGGTTGCTCATCTGTCCTCCTCAACCCTTCAGATGTATTGTCATTGATATTGATGGGGAACCCCAACATAATTCCACTTCCACAGTCTTCATGCTGAACATGGGAAAATGGACTGAGGCCTCCCAGTCTGTCTTAAACCAATACCATTATGCCCCCAAACTGGATAACTCCATTTCCTACAATTCTGTCTTGTGCTATTCCAGACTTATTTCTAGGACTGGCTCTGTGTTCTTCTCTGCCTTTAGCTGCAGCCTGACAAGTTTACAAAGAGTAAAATCCTGGGTCTCACTGTCACCAAACCAAGGATCTCAGACTTGAATCCACGATCATCTAGTCCTTTCATTTTTCAGGAAACATTTATTGAGCACCTACTAGGCACCAGGGATTCAGGGATGAATGCGATACAGTTCTTTCTGAAAGCTCTCCAACTATTGAAGAGAAGTTGGATGGGACAGAGGTCAACAGTTCCCATGAACAGAGTGACTTGAAATCGCAGTACAGGGAGGTGCCAACTCATGGAAAGGACTAAAGGGGCTTGTCGATGAAGAAATGCAGATGAAATGGCAGGGAAAATGGTCTTGAAGTGTTGGTAGGAATTAGCAGGCAGAGAAGAGAGAAGAGGATTCCAACCAGATGGAACAGCATGTTCAAGGCTAGAAAAGCAATAAAGGACATGCCTTGTTGGGAAATAGCAAGAATTTTGGTGTGGCAGGAGGAGGCAGTCTTTCAGAGGGAGCAGTGAGAGAGGAGTCTAAAAAAGTAGATAGAGGCCAACTTTTGATAAGTCCTAGTGTGCAGTATTAAGGAATGTGGAGTTCATTCAGTATTCATAAGGAGCCTCTGAAAGATCTCAAGCAGACAGTGACATGATTGCATTTGTATTCCAGACGGACTGCACGGACAACAGCATCACGCCCTTGCAGTAATTAAGCCCTTTTTTCCAGCCCTGCTCTTCGGATTTGAGGTTCTTTGGATTGACCCAACTCTCAGCCTCCATGATCACTACTGTTTTTAGATGTTTTTTCTTTCCTTCCCCAACACATAATTAGCATACCCTAAGGATCCCCGTTTCCCATCAGCCTGGGTTATAATATTCCCTCAGAGAAGTACTTCTCAACCATGTGTGGTTGTGTGCACTATGGGAAGGGTCTATCATTTTCATTTGGAGGACGTTTTCAAAATATGCATGCTTTTGCCATATCTTCCTCTCTTTTCCTGAAATTGTGATAGGCCTAAGTCTTGGGAAGATGGGCTGGGTTGGGTGGGGAGACTGGCACTGTGGAAGTTTATTCTTTTGAAGAATAGAGATCTGGCCATGGGAAGTCTAATCAAGATAATGTCCCTCTAAATTCCATGGTTGTTATTAAAATACTACAAAATCTGCATTGATATGCTCGCTTCGGAAGCATGTATACACAATCTGCATTGATGTTTGAATAATATCAATGTAGTTGGTTGAATGGTGGCCTCCAAAAAGATATGTCCATGTTCTAATACCTAGCTCCTTTGAATGTTACCTTATTTGGAAAAAAAAGCTCTTTGCAGCTGTGATTAAGTTATGGATATTGAGATTGGATCACCTTGGATTATCCTGGTGGACCATAAATCCAATGATAAGGGTCCTCATAAGAGACAGAAGAGAAGATGAGGACAACGAGGAAAGACCGTGTGAAGTCGGAGGAGAAGACTGGAGTTTTGCATCCAATAAGCCAAGGCATGTCTGGAGCCACCAGAGGTTGGAAGAGGCAAGGAAGGATTCTCGTCTAGAGCTTTCAGAAGGAGTATGGGCCTGCTGACAACCTGATTTCAGACTTCTGGCCTACAGAATGATGAGAATATAAATCTATTGTTTTCAGCCAGCAGGTTTGTGGTAATTTGTTAGGGCATCTTTAGAAAATGCACACACTCTCTGTTTAATAGGTTATGCTCAATAGTCACTTTTCAGAGAGAAGACAATTTTCTTTTTTTCTTTTTATTTCTTTTTTTTTTTTATTTTAGAGAGAGATGTGTGAGCAGGGGGGAGGGGCAGAGGGAGAGAGAAAGAATCCCAAGCAGGCTCCACACTCAGCACACGGAGCTTGATGTGGGGCTCAATCCCACCATCCTGGGATCATGACCTGAGTCGAAATCAAGAGTCAGACTCTCAACTGACTGAGCAACCTAGACACCCCAGAGAGAAGACAATTTTCAAAAGTGTCCTGTATAATGGTGTAATGTAAATAAATTTGGGCAAGGTAACTTAATCCCTTTGAGCCAGTTCTCTCACCTACAAACATGGAAATAATAGCCCTATTCTCCAGAGTGTTTAGACTATTAAACCATATAAAATAAAACTACCTAGCAGACAACTAGCAAAAAAGGCAGGTGTTCAAAGATGTATCCATTTAAGAGTAGGACCCATCACATGTAGCACAGACAGACACTCTGGTGAAACCAGGCCTCCCAGGTGAGAGCAGGGCTGGTTAATGTGCAAAGTCAGGACCTATATCAGAATCTCTTTTGAATGTAACCACTTGACACCCATCTGGCGTCAGCTCCTGTTCTCACCAACTAACCACTGCCCTATCCCCCAACCTTCTCTACTTCCTGTTTACGTAGATAGCTGCTTCCTGGCCACGGGAACTGAACCGTTTCAGCCAGACTGCTTTTCCCCTGGACCTATGCCAAGAATACTTTCTTTGCTCAATTCTAATTCTGCTTTCTTCTCGTCTTAGAAGCCATCACATTGCCAAGGAGCAAATCGTTGCCCCGAGACTCCACAGTTACACAGTTGGTTCTCTTCCTGGCTATTGGATTGAATCAGATGGACATGAGAAAAAAAAAAAAAATCAACTATTATACAGGCATCACGAAATCTGCCCATCCCTGCTTGCTGCAGCCCCTCAGGCATAACCCTGACCTGTTTGTGCGAAGCTGTCCTGACAAAGGCTAGTGGGACAGCAGTTGGTTGAATTCCACTAGAATGCCAGGTTGGGAGGTAGTTGAAATGATTTGATTTGTGGTTCTCAATATGAGGCCAATGTCTAGATAACATGAAAGTATCTTTCAAAATAAATAAACAAGCAAACATTTGGAACTGGAGGGTAGACATGGGTAGTTTGAAAAAAAAAAAAACAAAACCCAGATGATAATGCTTTTCCCCACAACTCCAGGCTTATCATCCTTAACACTGTAGATAAGAATGGAAATTCTGGAGCCTGACTGGATTCCAATTCTGGCTTTGACATCTATGAGCTGTGTGACATTACACGTGTTACTTAATCTCTCTGTGCTTCCGTTTCCTCATCTGTATAACAGTGGTAATAATACCTCCCTTCATCACAGAATTGTGAGGAATGAATGAGTTAACATGTGAAAAGCACTTAGACTATGTAACTGCTATTATTGTTACTTTGATTGGATTTATTGACCTGCTGGAGGGAGAGGAAGTTGGTCAGAGGCTGGGATGCCTGAAATAGTGATTTGAAGGTGATACAGGTAGAGGTGATGGCAGAGTTCACGGTATGACAGTGGAAGTGGCTAGTGGAAGCTGAAATGGAAGAAAGATCATCATTGGAAGGAGGAAGTATGGAGTAACAGAGAAGCGCATGCTCTCTGGGACCTGAGTGCCTGAGTTGAGTCCTGCCTTCACTACTTAACGGTGACACGACCATGAGCAGATTACTTAATTGCTTCCTCATTTGTAAAATGGAGAGAATTACAAGAGTGACCTATCTTACAAGGCTGTCATGGAATCAAATGAATTAATACACGACATGCTGATTACTTAGACTAGTGACTGGTCTAAGTGTTAGCTTAGTGTTAGCAAGTGTTAGTTCTTATTCTTACCATTTTTTTAGTTTACTTATTTTTTTTTAGTAATCTCTACACCCAGCGTGAGGCTCAAACTCATAACTCCGAGATCAAGAGTTGCATGCTCTTCCAACTGAACCAGTCATGTGCCCCATTATTCTTACCTTTTTCTTTTTCTTTTCTTTTTTTTTTTTTTTTAGATGAGAAGGTCAAGGAACTGAGAAACCAACTGTTAGCTGGATGTTGGCATTATCCAAGGTGACAGCAAGGTCTGAGCTAAACAGGAACACTGTGAGCCCAGTGTAAAAGTCTTCAGTGAATGAGATGACCAGGAGGCTGATAGCAAAGCAGTGAGAAGGAGAAGAGTAATAATAACCAAATGGCATTGGCTGCTGGTGTGTGGGTCTTTCACAAGAATGTAGAAGCATGTGCTGGGAGCAAAGAGGACCCCACCACCATATCTTGGCCCTGAATGGAGGAAACAAAATAAAGCCAAGAGTTAGAGGGAACAGTCAGAGAAGGTTCTGAGGGTCCAGAGGGTTCTCTGTTAAGGGAGTGATGGTCCTGATGGTGTGGTAAGAGTCTGGAAGTTGGAGGAAGGATTAGGGTAAAGCTACCTTTGCTAAACATCACAGTAAGTGCTATGGACAATAAATGGTATAGATCAGCACTATTGACTAGAACCTTAGGCAGTGATGGAAATGTTCTATATCTGCACTGACCCATATGGTAGGCACAAGCTGCATGTGGCTATTGAGCCCTTGAGATGAGGCCAGTGCTATCAGTGATCCTAAATAATAACTGAGGAATTTTTCCCTCAATTAAGATGTAGAACCCCAGGCCCCACTTTCATCTACTTAATTGGAATATCTGGGGCTTGATCAGAGGTCCCCAGGTGACAAATATCCAACCAGATTTAGGAATTGCTGCATAATCTAAGGAGATTGGAGGTAAAGGGTATCCATTTGGGCATAAATATAGAAAGGGCTATCATATAAGGTCTGATTTGGGAGGGTTCCAGCTTTTTAATTTATTCTGAGTGGCATGGATCACATTGATAGTCTTGTTTTCATCACGTTTGGCTTCGTTGATATGATAACATTTAAAACTAAAAGAATGTAAGAGTACAGAAAATTGTATTACGTTAAAGGTTAGTAGTAGTGCTCCTAATAGGGGAGAATTAACTGCTTGAGATGAAATATTTGGATAACTGCTTGAATCTTGGTAAAACTTGGGTTGAATGGGGGCAAGCAAACCAAATGCAGATCTAGCAAACCAAATGCAGAAGGCTGGAGGCAGAGAGGATTAGGAAAGTAGGAAACTCTAAAAATTCCCAAAAAGTAGGTGGAGGGGCAGGGGGCTTGTGTTACTCCACGTTATGGAACCAGGTAGTTGAGGCAATCTTATCTAGCTTGCACTGGTCAGGGAAGCCTCAGCCTTCATCAGTATAACAGCAGGAAAGAAAGCAAAACATAAAATGGTCTGTGGGTCCTGCTGCTAGAACCACCTGACTCTTAGGCTGGCCACATAAGCCACTGTGCACTTATGGGCCTCTCTGCTAGTTTATCTGGTCTCTGGAGCTGGTCAGAGTGGCCTGGTCATCTCTGGCCTCAGCTCTTATCACTCTCTTGAGGCCTGTCACAAGAAACTCTGTAGATGATAAGTACTGTAGGTCCTAGAGTCTAGGGGGTTAGGGAAGAGAGACAGCAGTGTGGGCCTGGGTGATTAGGTATCTGATTTGCCCTTGAGAGAGGCCAAATTAAGCCAGGCGGGGCCACAGGCAAAAGTGAGGCCCCAGAGGTAGGGACAGCTTCAGGGAGCAGGGGTCCAGAGTTCCCCAGGGCCTCTGGGATATAATTGAGAGAGACAGAGAAAAAGAACAAATGTATTCCAAGAATATATGTCAGCAGTTGAGCCTTAGCAACCAAATCCGCATTAAGTCTAAGGAACAGGTCAAAAATGGGAGAAGCCCAATGTCAGAAGCAAGTAAATGCAGAAACTGAGCAGAAGACAGGGTCAAGGCAGGAATGAGCGAAACATTCTGGCCACAGTGTTGGTTACCTGGGGCTCCCTTTCTTCAGTGGGACGTAGAGGTTGGGGGGAAAAATGTATGCCCTGCACATTAAAACATACCTTTTTGGGGGCGCCTGGGTGGCGCAGTCGGTTAAGCGTCCGACTTCAGCCAGGTCACGATCTTGCGGTCCGTGAGTTCGAGCCCCGCATCGGGCTCTGGGCTGATGGCTCAGAGCCTGGAGCCTGTTTCCGATTCTGTGTCTCCCTCTCTCTCTGCCCCTCCCCCGTTCATGCTCTGTCTCTCTCTGTCCCAAAAATAAATAAACGTTGAAAAAAAAATTTTTTTAAAACATACCTTTTTGTATGTGTGTTCAATATACATAAAATTTACTATTTCAACTATTTTTAAGTGGGCAGTTCAGCGGTATTAAGTACATTCACGTTTGGAGTGCAACATCACCAGTGTCCATCTCCAGAACTAAAGCTCAGGATCCACTCAACAACTCCCCATTCCCCCTCCCCCCACTCTAGGCCCTGGTCACCACTGTTCTACTTTCTGTTTCCATGAATTTGACTATTCTGTGTACCTCATATAAGTGGAATCATACAGTAATTTGTCCATTTATATCTGGTTTATGAAACATACCTTATAATATTCCCTCAAATTCCTAAGGAGCCTGTTGTCAGATGAGCCCTAAGTTGTGCCTCTAATTAGGTCCTCAGATAAACCAACCATCTGCCCCTTATCCACCACTGGTTGTGATTCTCCCCTTGATGGAGATGTGTGTAGTCAAGGGGAAGAGGGTCCATTTCTCCCTTTCCGTTACTTCTGCTGATGTTGCCAATTTGCCTCCTCTGTCGCCCAACCTTGATCACCATATCAGTGTTAGCTCTATTTAATCATACCATGGCCCTCTCTAACCCTAAAATGGAATGAAATTGCTCCTCTAAAAAGTGAAAGCATTTCCAACAAATCTTAGATCATCTGGCATCTAAACAGGTACATTTGGGCTCATATAACCATGAAGCTATTTTCATGAACTAAGGTTTGATTTGGTCTGGGACTTACTTGGTGACACCACCTAACTCAGCCTCCCTCACCTATCTTATTTGGGCCCATAGCAAGATGGATATGCCCTTCAACTGCCCAGCTCCACCCACTCTCACCTAAAGATAGTCCTCTTGGGCTCTTGGCTGGCTCACTCAGTGGAGCATGGGACTCTTGATCTTGAGGTTGTAAGTTCTAGGCCCACATTGGGTGTAGAGATTACTTTTTTAAAAATCTTAAATAAATACAAAAAAAAAAAAAAAAAAGATAGTCCTCTGATTTTCCACCATCAGGCATCTGCCCTCCTCCTAGGTTTATGGCTTAATTCATCATGCCCTCTCTGTTCAAGGGTGTCAACCATATCCCTCAGATCCCAGTCATTAATTCCCATGGTCCTCTATACCATTTCTCCCAGAAGGCCTAAAAGTCTTCATGCAAATCAGACCCCTGGTGGATGCTGTGACATCCCAGAACTCACAAGATGATACTCAATTGAGTCTCACCATGACCCTTGTGGCTTGTGAATTTTATTTTTGAAAGAGATGATGGAGGGGCAAGTTGAAGACTGTAGTCTCATGACCAGACACTGCCAGGGGCTTTTCTTTAAAGGCTCTTGCCAACCAGAGAAGTTTAGAGACTATCACCCACATGGTCTGAGAGTAAACACTGAGAAGGAGAGCTTCTCATTTGGGCTTTGGCAAAAACTGTGATTCAGACTCTAATTCCTTCATCTACTAGTTGGGTGACCTTGGCAAATGATTTAATTTGGTTAAGCCACAGTTTTCTCATTTGCAAAACTGGAATAATATAGCACCTAGTACAGAGTGTATTATTTTGTATTAATATTGGCTGTGAGAAACAGAAATACAATATAAGTGATTTAAACAATATTTCATTTCTCCTTCGAATCAAAGTCCTGAGTTAGAAAATACAGAGTTTCTTTACAATCTCTTCAGGGACCCAGGTTCATCTCATTGCTCTTCATTCTCCAGTGTGGGCCCCGCCCTCATGGTCCAAGATGGTAACTAGAGAGGCAACCATCACCTCTCTAGGAAGCCATTGCCGTTCCAGGAAGCAGGATGGGGGAAAGGATGAAGGAGAGACAAAAGGCATGTACCATTTATCTTTTGAGGAAACTTGCTAGAAGCTGCCATGTAACACTTCTGCTTGTATTTCATTGACAAGAGCTTAGTCACATGGTCACACCTAGCTGTAAGGGAGGCTGGGACATTCCAGGTAGGCTTGGGCACAGCTAAAACTTGGGAACCCTATTACTATGGGAAAGGGGCAAGGTGGATTTGGGAGGACAGTTTGAGGCTCTGTTAAAGATTCAAGTGCTTGTAAAGATTCAAGAGCTTCATCAATTAATGTTGACTATTTTTAATATTCTTCATTGAGGGATTACCAAGAAGTAACTCAGGGAAGCAGGGGTAAGAGTATACCCTGAATGAAGAGAAAATGTAGCTTTCATTTTATCTTTTGTCTTTTTTTTTTTTTTAAGTTTTTATTTAAATTCCAGTTAGTTAACACACAGTGTAATATCATTCCAGGTGTACAATATAGTGATTCAGTCACTTTCAGTGACTACATCACCTGGTGCTGGTCACCACAAGCATACTCCTTACATCACCTATTTCACCCATCCCCTCTCCTACCTCCCCTCTGGTGACCATAAGTTTGTTCTCTATAGTTAAGAGTCTGGTTTGTCTCTCTTTCTCTCTTTTTTCCCCTTTGCTCATTTGTTTTGTTTCTTATATTCCACATATGATTGTCTTCTTTAAGATAGTGACTCACCCAGACATGGTAGCCTAGGAGGTGCTGACTTAAAATTTTCAAAGTTGTTATCTCCTTTACAGATTTAAATAAGTGATACTCTAATGGGACTGTACTTGCTTTGAGAGTCTTATATTGACTCACTACAAGCCAATCAGTGGTATGGCAAGGCAGACTCTCAGAAGGGACCATATCAATATCCGAACTGCAGATAGTCCCTAAAAGGGACAATTTTCAAAATATCTGTGTACCTCCTCATACCCCATTCACCATCACCGTCAGGGTTTCCTTTTCTGTAGAATCTTCCACTGTCTAGGGCCTGATCAGCACTCTCTCTAACATGAATCTGACTTCCCTTCTGCCCTCAGCTTATATTCTGTGTGTGGTGCAGCAAAGTGCCTGGAGAATCTTGCTTCTTCTCTACCTTAATAATTCTTGCATCAGTCACTAACTTGAGATGATCTCATTCATTCTAGACAGCAAAGCCCCTGATCACATTCAGAGAATAACCAAGGCATTGGAAGAACTGGTTAATTAATTGGGGACAATTAGGATGGATTTCCACAGTCCTAGAGATATGGTGGCCATATTCCAGTCTAATGGCCTTCAAGAGACTATTGTAGCAGAACTGCACCCCATCTTTTTTTCTGTTGAAATCTTACATTGCATCCCAATATGTGGAATAAATAATAGCAGAGCTGGCCTCATTGAAGGTGGGAATGAGCCCACTGCCCAGCCCACTGGGCTTGCCTCTTACCTAGCACCTTCACCCCCCATGTGAGGAGTCCCTGGGTACCTCAATAAAACTCTAGGGCTCACTCCCGTAATCTCAGTTTCAACATTCCCATTCCTCACTTTAAGGGCTGGTCAGGTAAAGGGGAAAGAAAAAGGTTTTAGAAACAGGCAGTCCCGGAGTGAAAGGTTGAGATCTTACTAGCTGTGTGATTTATGGGTCACAATTTTCCCAATGTTTTTTTTTTTAATGTTTATTAATTTCTTTTGAGAGAGAGTACAGGCATACGTGAGCAGAGAGGGGCAGAGAAAGAAGGAGAAAGAGAATCCCAAGCAGGCTTGCTGCCATCAGTGCACAGCATGACATGGGGCTTGATCCCATGACTGTGAGATCACGACCTGAACTGATATCAAGAGTCACATGCTTAACCGACTGAGCCTCCCAGGCACCCCAGAATTTTCCCATTTGTGAAAGGGCGATTATAAAAGTTGTTTTCCTGCATTGTAAGGAGAATTAAAGTAAGTTTAAGAATATATAGTTTCCGGGGCGCCTGGGTGGCGCAGTCGGTTAAGCGTCCGACTTCAGCCAGGTCACGATCTCGCGGTTCTTGAGTTCGAGCCCCGCATCGGGCTCTGGGCTGATGGCTCAGAGCCTGGAGCCTGTTTCCGATTCTATGTCTCCCTCTCTCTCTGCCCCTCCCCCATTCATGCTCTGTCTCTCTCTGTCCCAAAAATAAATAAACGTTGAAAAAAAAAAAAATTAAAAAAAAAAAAAAAAAAGAATATATAGTTTCCAACACCAAAGCAGGTTCTCAATAAACGTTTTCTTCCCCTTGGGGTAAGATGACATCTAACACATCTTTTTTTTTTTTTTTTTAAGTTTTTATTTTGATTCCAGTTAGTTAACATACAGTGTTATATTAGTTTCAGGTGTACAGTATAGTAATTCAACACTTCCATACATCACTTTGTAGACATCTAGCATGTCTTAACAGATGTTTAAGATCTTTTTCCCACTGCACTGACCACTGTGTGTGTAGATGAGTGTGCTTTCGTGCATGTGTCTGAGAAGGTATGAGCATGCCTTTATGTACATATCTTAAAAAGTACAGGCGCCTGTGGGTAGTTTTAGGCACTGGTAGCTAATGATTATTGTAGTTTGAATAAACTGTCCTCAGGCATTAATTGAGTTAAGGAAAGTACTATCAGATAAGGCTGTGACATAGAATGGACAGATAAGCTTCTTATGTTTGAAAATATTCATCAAAGAAAAAGTGGATCTATTAGCCAGCTATCACAATAAAAAATCTGAATATTGTTGAAGAAATAAAGAAAAGTTTCCCCTGCCCACCAGTTTGGGCAGGGAAACCAGAGTACTCGCAGGCTCAGTGTACAACACCTTAGGTCACTTGATCCTCAATATAAAGGTCAAGTGAAGGGAAGGGAGCCAGAGAGGCCAGAGACCAGCTCCTCCAGCATGGGATTCAAGGACACCATTCACCAAGAGGATGGCTCAGGCCTGGTATCCGAGGGAGTTTACTAAATTCTAAATTCTGGTTTAGAAGCAGAGAGCAGGGCATAACAGATAATAGTTGTTGAAGGTGGAACAAGGGCGCCCAAAGATATTATGCACATCCTATCTCTAGAGCCTATGAATATGTTACCTTACATGGCAAGGGAGATTGTGGAACGATGGCAAGAGTTGCAAATGAAATTAAGGTTACTAATCAGCTGACTTAAAAAAATTTTTTTTAATGTTTATTTTTGAGAGAGAGAGACAGACAGACAAAGTGCGAGAGGGGAAGGCGCAGAGAGAGAGAGAGGGAGACACAGAATCTAAAACAGGCTCCAGGCTCTGAGCTGTTAGCACAGAGCCCAACAATGGGGCTCGAGCTCAGGAACAGTGAGATCATGACCTGAACCGAAATCCGACGCCCAATTGACTGAGCCACCCAGGTGCCCTTCAGCTGACTTTAAAATAAGGAGATTATCTTGGATTATTCAGGTGTGCCCTTTGTAATCATAAGAGTCCTTAAATATGGAAGAAGCAAGCAGAAAAGTCACAAGGAAATGTGATAAGCCGGTGGAGGTGACTCGATGCCTGCTATTGCTGGCTTTGAAAATGGAAGGGGACCATGAGCCAAGAAATGTAGATGGCCTCCAGACACTGGAAAAGTAAGGAAACAGATTGTCCCCTCTAGGGCTTCTAGAAAGCAACACTTGATTTTACCTACCAAAACCTTTATTTTATTTTATTTTATTTTATTTTATTTTATTTTTTTATTAAAAAAATTTTTAAATGTTTTATTTATTCTTGAGAGCGAGAGAGACAGAGTACAAGTGGGGGAGGGGCAGAGAGAGAGAGGGACACAGAATCCAAAGCACACTCCAGACTCTGAGCTGTCAGCCCAGAGCATGATGTGGGGTGGGGCTCAAACTCGTGAACTACGAGATCATGACCTGAGCCAAAGTCAGACGCTTAACGGACTGAGCCACCCAGGCATCCCCCAGTACCTTGATTTTAGCCCAGTGAGGCTGATTTTGCCCTTCTGATCTCTAGAACTATAAGATCATTTTTTAAAAATAAAGTTTATTTATTTATTTATTTTGAGAGAGAGAGAGACAGTGAAGTGGGGGAAGGGCAGAGAAGGAGAGAGAATCCTAAGCTGCCAGCACAGAGCCCAATGTGGAGCTTGAACTCACAAAACCATGAGATCATGACCTGAGTCAAAACCAGGAGTCAGATGCTTAACCAGCTGAGCCACGCAGGCACCCCTCCAGAACTATAAGATGATATCTTTGTGTTGTTGAAGCAACCAAGGTTTTGATCATTTGTAACAGCAGCATTAAAACTAACACAATGGGGGGCGCCTGGGTGGCGCAGTCGGTTAAGCGTCCGACTTCAGCCAGGTCACGATCTCGCGGTCCGTGAGTTCGAGCCCCGCGTCGGGCTCTGGGCTGATGGCTCAGAGCCTGGAGCCTGTTTCCGATTCTGTGTCTCCCTCTCTCTCTGCCCCTCCCCCGTTCATGCTCTGTCTCTCTCTGTCCCAAAAATAATAAACGTTGAAAAAAAAAAAAATTTAAAACTAACACAATGGGTGATGGGCAAAACCTGGGGGCCAGGGGAGTATGCATCAGTGAGCCCGGCTGTGGCAAAGTAAATGTCACAGAGACTGGGGAGGTAAAGCCAAATGTGTCAGGGCTTACAGTAGCTTAATAGCCAGCTCTTTGGCTAATTGTTTCATTTCTTGGTTAAACTGGTGATGGCCACCCCTTACTATCCAAGCCGGTAGAGAAAGGGTATCAGGCAGTGTGGGCAAACTTGCCCAAAGTAAGACTTTTGTGTTTTTCCTAGTCAGTCACACTATGATCCTGAGAACTAATGGTCGCTAGAGTCCCCATTATAGTCACTGCTGGGGAATTCTGTGGGCTTCCTGACACTTAAACTATCAGAACTGCTTCTCAGACAGACTGTCTGAGTGTCTGTCTTCCTCTTATGAATTCTCAGAAACTCAAAACTCAAGTCTATTTTGCTTCCATCCTCAGAGCTGAGAAAAAAAGGAAATACCTCACTATGTGTAAGTAAATAACACAAGATGATCATGTTAGTAATGATAACGATACCATTTGAGTTTCCTAAGAACACTTTACGAAACTTTGTAAACCTCATTTCTTTTAGTCATTATGATCCCATAAAGTACGTACTATTATTATCTTCAACTTCCAGATGAAAGAACTAAAATCGAGAGTGATTAAGGAACCTGCCCCACAGGACAGAGCTAGCCAAGTGGTAACCCAGCTCAATCTTACTCCAAAGCCCATGTGTTGTCTCCCATGGCTGTAAGTACCACACTACTTCCCCAGAATTAGCTGCAGATTGGAAAGCTCCAGTTTTCTCTAGCTCTCCCAATACCAGGGCAGAGGTTTTGACTGAACATTACTTGTTGTGACTAAAATAACAAACATGGTCCAGAAACCTAACAACATTCTTTCAATCCTAACCACCATGCTATATTGGTGCTCTACGTGCCATTCTCTTTTTAGGCTCTCCCAGCCAAATATATCCATCTCTTCATGGCCTGACTTCCCATCACCTCTTCCTTATTTCTTATCAAACCCCATTTGTCATGACTAATGGAGGAAAGAAGGGGAAAGGAAATAGGGCAGAGGAAGAGAGGGACTGGGCTATGCTGATGCAGTGGTAAACGTCCTGAGTCCTTTGTGAGAAAGGGCAGAACTGGTGCCCAGCAGCTCTAGAAACTGAAAGCTGGGGTCCTTTAGTTCAGGGCCAAAACTAGCTACTAGCTCATGCTTCCTTTTCCCTGTATGCCTATAGCCTAGTCCTGCTGGGGATTCTGAGATCCATCTTACCAGAAGTAAAGAGGTAAGCCATAGGAGAAAACATGAAGAGAAGTGGAAAAAAAAAAAAAAAAAGAGGCAGAGAGATTCAACAGAATGTAGCTCCAAGTCAGTTTCATTTACAATTTCTTGATGGCTTGCCCTGAAAATCCCACCCCCTGCTGTGCCTGTCCTGCTTTGTGCCCTTAAGGATTCCATACTGTCACTGGCCTACATCAGAACTCTTTCTCCCTGGGGAAGATAGATGTCAGTCTAGGTCCCCAAGCCTTCATCCAACAAATATCACTGAGCGCCAACTCTATGCTAGACAGTGCTCCAGTCACAGGTGATTCAGAGATGACCAAGGAAGATGTTCCCATCCAGATGAATCTTTCAGGATCAAAGTCTTATGTAAAGGAACGCAGAAAGCCTTTGCAAAGGCAATTAACTGGACTCTCAGAGAAACCAGAAGGTCTAGGCTTTGAAACAGACTGACACATTTGTTTTACCTCTAAAGTTCCTTAAGTCTGGCAACTCAGACCCTCCAAGTGCATGCTTAATCTTCAAGGGTGCAGGTTGTCACGCAGGGAACATAAAAGTTTCACGTTGGAAGCCAACTCTGATCAACTGGTAGTGGTTGCCTGGAATCCTATATTGAGGACTGTGAAACCCCATCAGGGCTGAAGCAGGAAAAGGGCTGTGGTAGAGGAGCAAAGCCAGCCACATATACTTAAGAGATAAGTGGTGACTAACCGCTACACATTACTCTCCCAGCCCTAACATAGATTCCACTACGTTTTCCATAGTCGTTTCCTACCTGCTCATTTCCCAACTAGGCAACCAGTTCTAGAGAAGGCGGCATTGCACAGTGGAAGGAGCACTGGAAGCTGTGCAGAGAAGTCTTTCTTTCTCTTCTGAAGCATGGCATGGTGGAATGGAATGAGCACAAGGTGTCCAGAATCAGAGAGGGGAGGCTTTGGAGCTAGGCATCCACTGTTCTACAGACTGTCCGATCCTGCACGTGTGACAGTGGATTCTTGTTTTTCATAGTAGTTACGCTCTGTGAAGTCTCTACAAACACTGAATTAGCAAATACTGAACTATTATTACTCCTAGGGGAAATACAGGGGTAGATTCCTGCGGGCCTCCAGTCATGACATTTTCATCAGCCAATCAATGTATAGCTTTCGTGCTGTGTAAGTTTCTGTTTAAAGACAGAACATTTAATGGATATTATTGACTCACCTCACAGCCAACAGCACTATAACTCTTGCCTAAACAAAGCTTATCTGACACATATTTTCAGCGTAAGGCACGTCACGGCCTTCGTGGGCTTAGGAACGCCAGACAGCACTTCAACATTACAACTGAGGCCATTTTAAACAGTGAAGTCATCAACAAACAGCACAAAATGTGAAAAATGTAGCACTAAATACACTGCAAAACGGAAACTTGTTTACAGTGTGAGAGCTGAAACAGAAAGGTTTCAGAGTGTTGCTTTTTTTAGGTTAGCTGGGAACATGCACGCTGAACAACTCAATTTTTTCACCACGCTGCACATGTCTGTAAATACTGCGAAAGCACTGGGGGTATTGATTTAGGTTTACAAATAAATTTTAGTGAGTAGGCAAATTTGCAAATACAGATTAAGTGAATAATGAAGACGGACCATACTTACCCTCTTTGAGCCTCCCTGTGAGCCATAATGCTACCTCCCTGACCCTACAGATTAAATGAGAGAAGGTATGCAAAATGCTTCACATGGTTCCAGCTAGTTTTTTTTCAACTTTTCATTTGCTTATTTTTTTTGAGAGATAGAGATAAAGAAAGAGAGAGAGAGAGAGAGGAGGGAAGGGGCAGAGAAAGAGGGAGAGAGACAGAATCTCAAGCAGGCTCCACACTGTCAGCACAGAGCCTGATGTGGGACTCGAACTCACAAACTGTGAGATCATGACCTGAGCTGACATCAAGAGTCAGACGCTTAACCGACTGAGCCACCCAAGCACCCCTCCAGCTAGTTCTTTGTCCCATATATTTGCATCTTCACCTTTTATACCTTGTCTGCCATGCTCAATCCAGACGGATAAGTAGGCACAAAGAAATTTCCAGCCAAACGTACCATTTTTATCCCTGGAGCATTAACCAAAAACGACTCCCACTAATGCAAGCAGGAAAGAGGTATTTCAAACTCTTACAAAGGACACGCTCTGGGGGCTCTAACGTGCAGCGATCAGCACAGCCAGGACACTCCAGGATGGGACTGAAACAGGTAGGTGAGATGCAGTGCTGTGTCTTGTGGCCGTACCATCTGCCATCCCTGCTTCTCTCTGAGCACCTGCTACACTTTCTGCTTCTCTTGGTAGACAGCTTTCCGCTCCTCTCTCTGGCTTCCTTGTACCCTCAGAATTTTGGCTCAAATGTAGTTCTGGCTCTTAAAGAGCTGATTCCAGCCTGACTTTACATGGCTTGGGCACACCTGTAGTCTTTGCCTGTCTAGTACTATTCCCCCACCTCCGGTAACACAGGAGGTGACTGTACCTCTGGCTTCAGGGTTGGCCCGTGACCCAGGCCATTGACTTTCTCCTGAGAATTTGATACTCTCTTAGTTATGGTCTATCACTTCCTTCATCACTTTGTATATCTTTTTTGCTACCTCGTAAGGCTTTTGTTTGCTCAGAGCTCTTGTTTATTCATTGCTTCTGCTTACTCATGAAGTCTGAATACTGCCTTCTCTCTGTGTCTTTCAGCTTCTGCTTTCACTGCTCATCTTTTCTTATTTCCCCAGTTCTGATTCCTGAAAGAGAAAATCATTGGCACAGTTAATTGCCACCTTCTTGAGTGAAACTTCCATGCCAGGATACTCTATAGGCTCATGTCCAGCCTATTGATCAGCTGCTCCTAGGTAAGTGCCTCCCATTGTCCAATAAGCTGCAAGCAGGGTTGTAGAGGTGGGAGGGGTGCATGTGGTATGGAATGTGGTCACCTATGTTTATGGATTGATATCAAGGTGGTTATCCAGATGCCTGTGGTTTTTTTTTTTTTTAAATATAATTTATTATCAAGTTGGCTAACATACAGGATATACAGTGTGCTCTTGGTTTTGGGGGCAGATTCCCGTGATTCATTGCTTACATACAATACCCAGTGCTCATCCCAACAAGCGCTCTCCTCAATGCCCATCACCTATTTCCTCTCTCCCCCGCCACCCCCATCAACCCTAGTTTGTTCTCTGTATTTAAGAGCCTCTCGTTGTTTGCCTCCCTCCTTCTCTGTTTGTAACTTTTTTTCTCCTCCCTTTCCCCATGGTCTTCTGTTAAGTTTCTCAAGTTCCACATATGAGTGAAAACATATAATATCTGTCTTTGTCTGACTGACTTACTTCACTTAGCATAATAGCCTCTGGTTCCATCCACATTGCTGCAAATGGCATGATTTCCTTCTTTCTCATTGCCAAGTAGTATTCCCTTGTATACATAAACCACATCTTTATCCATTCATCAGTTGATGGATATTTAGGCTCTTTCCATAGTTTGGCTATTGTTGAAAGCACTGCTATAAACATTGGGGTGCATGTGCCCCTATGAATCAGCACTCCTGTATCCTTTGGATAAATTCCTAGTAGTGCTATCACTGGGTCATAGGGTAGTTCTATTTCTAAGTTTTTGAGGGACCGCCACACTGTTTTCCAGAGTGGCTGCACCAGTTTGCATTCCCACCAACAGTACAATAGGGCTCCCATTTCTCCACATCCTCTCCAGCATCTGTTGTTTCCTGAGTTGTTAATTTTAGCCACCCTGACTGGTGCGAGGTGGTATCTCAGTGTGGTTTTGATTTGTATTTCCCTGATGATGAGTGATGTTGAGCATCTTTTCATGTGCCTGTTAGCCATCTGATGTCTTCTTTGGGAAATTGTCTATTCATGCCTTCTGCCCATTTCTTCACTGGATTATTTGTTTTTGGGTGTTGAGTTTGGTAAGTTCTTTATAGATTTTGGATGCCAACCCTTTATCTGATATGCCCTTTATCTGATACGTCCTTTGCAAATATATTTCCCATTCTGTCAGTTGCCTTTTAGTTTTGTTGATTGTTTCCTTTGTAGTGCAGAAGGTTTTTGTCTTGATGAGGTCCCAATAGTTCATTTTTGCTTTTATTTCCCTTGCCTTTGGAGACATGTCAAGCAAGAGATTGCTGCAACAGCTGTCTATGTTTTTTGAACACCCCGAGTCCAATCTATGAAGAACACCTATTAACTCTACTCTGGAAATGTATTTAGAATGTAATCACTTCTCACCATGCCTGCTGCTGCTACCTGTTCCAAGTCACACTGCCTCTCACCTGACATGAGGTCACCTGCTTCTCTACTCTGTACTCTATTCCTCACATAGCACCCAGAGTGATTCCTTGAACACCCAAACCAGGTCATGTCATTCCTTTGCTTCACATATTGCAATGTGAATTTCACTCAGAGCAAGACCTAAAGACCTGGCCCCCATTATAATCTGACTTCATTTTTACCACTTTCTGTCCTGCCCACTCTGCTCCAGCCACACTGTCTGCCTTGCTTTTCCTCAGATCATCCAGGCATGCTCCCATCACAGGGCCTTTGCTCTCGCCGCCCCACCTGTCTGAAGCATACCCCCCAGATACTGGCTTGACCGACTCCTTTAGATCTTTACTCCTCCACAAGGCCTGCCTGACCAACCTATTCAATACTACACCTGCAGTATCAAATGCAGTACTGTAAGTACTATAGTATTAAACACGATAGTTCCCCATATCCATTCCTCTTCTCCTACAGTACTTTTTGTTCCTCTACTTACCGCTTTCTAACATACTATCTAAATTATGCATGCTATTTATTGCATGTCTCCCCCAGCTAGAATGTAAGTTCCACAAAGATAGAGATCTTTGCCTGCTTTGTTCCCTGATGTATACTGAGGATTTAGAATAGTGCCTGGCCCAAGCACTCCATAAATATTTGCTGAATTAAATTGAATTCCTCGGTAGGGAGCTATATACGTGGCAGGTACAGTAAGGTTTCTCCATGCAATATAGAAGATCTGTTTCAGGGAAATTTATAACACTAAGTGCACGTATTAGAAAAGAGGAAAAATCTCAGATCAATCATCTAAGCTTCCGTTGAAGAAACTAGAAAAAGAACAAAATGAACCCAAAGCAAAAGAAATAATAAATAGCAGAAATCAATGATTTTAAGTTTCTATTTAAATTCCAGTTAGTTAACATACAGTATAATATTAGTTTCAGGTGTACAACATAGTGATTCAACACTTCCATATAACACCTGGTGCTCATCACAAGTGCCCTCCTTAATCCCCATCACCTATTTCACCCATCCCCCCACCTACCTCCCCTCTGTAACCATCAGTTTGTTTCTATAGTTAAGGAACTGTTTCCTGGTTAATCTCTCTCTTTCTTTTTCCCTTTGCTCATTTGTTTTGTTTCTTAAATTCCACATATGAGTGAAATTATATGGTATTGGTCTTTCTCTGACCGACTTACTATGCTTAATACCCTCTAGCTCCATCCATACTGTTGCAAATGGCAAGATAAATCAGTTTTTTTTTAAAACAATACTATGAACAACTCTACACACATAAATCTGACAACTTAGATTAAATGGACTGATTCCTTGAAAAACACAAACCAACCAAACTTGCCCAGTGTGGAATAGATCATTTGAGTAGCACTATAACTATTACAGAAATTCATACCTATTAGGATGGCCAAAATAAAAAGTAACACCAAATGCTGTTGAAGATGCAGAGAAACCAGATTCCTTGCTGGTCCCACTGCGGGTGGGACTGTAAAATGGTACAGCCACTCTGGAAAAGTTTGGTAGTTTTAAAAAAACACTAAACATCCATGGGGCACCTGGGTGGCTCAGTCGGTTAAACGTCCAACTTCAGCTCAGGTCATGATCTGGCAGTTTGTGAGTTTGAGCTCCATGTCGGGCTCTGTGCTGACAGCTCAGAGCCTGGAGCCTGCTTCAGATTCTGTGTCTCCCTCTCACTCTGCCCCTCCCCCGCTCTCTCTCTCTCTCTCTCTCTCTCTCTCTCAAAAAGAAGTAAACATTAAAAAAATTTAAATTAAAAAATTAAAAAGAACACTAAACATACAACCCCATACAACCCAGCAATTGCACTCCTGGGTGTTTATCCCAGATACACGGAGACTTCCGTTCACACAAAAATCTTTACATGAATGTTTATAGCAGCTTTATTTATAATAGCCAAAAGCTGGAAACAACCCAGATGTACTTTAGTGGGTGAATGGCTAAATAAATCAGGTATATCCACCCCATGGAATACTCAGCAATAATAAAAAAACAAAAAACCAAAACACATTATTGATACATGCTACATTTTGCATACTATGTGAAATTACACAAAGTGAAAAAATTATGAATTTTGAGAAGTTAAAAAAAGAATTATGTTATGTGGGAAAAAAACCCAAGAAAAGTACATATTGTGTGATTCTATTTATAGAGCATTCTTGAAATTCTATAACAAAATTACAGAAATGAAGAACAAATTGATGGCTGCCAGGGATAACAGACTCAGTAGGGGTGAGGAGAATGGGACAGAGTTGCCTTATAAAAGGGCAGCATGGGAGGGGTGCCTGGGTGGCTCAGTTGGTTAAGCTCCCAACTTTGGCTCAGGTCATGACCTCAAGGTTCCTGGGTTCAAGCCCCACATTGGGCTCTGTGCTGACAGCTCGGAGCCTGGAGCCTGCTTGGGATTTGGTGCCTCCCTCTCTCTCTGCCCCTCCTCCACTCACACTCTGTCTCTCTCTCTCTCTCTCTGTCTCAAAAATTAATAATGAAACATTTAAAAAATAAATAAATAAAAGGGCAGCATGGGGATTCTTGTGGTGATGGAATGTTCGTATCAATATCAATATCCTGTTTGTGATACTGTACTATAGTTTTGCAAGATGTTACCAATGGAGAAACTGAGTGTATTAGTTAGGGCTCTCCAGAGAAACAAGAACAGGGTTGTAGATACAGATGTGAATATTGATATAGATAGATAGATAGATAGATAGATAGATAGATAGATAGAGGTATGTAAGAGGGGATTGATTGTAGGAAATGGTTTGCATGATTATGGAGACTGAAAGTCCCACGAGTATGCATATTTATTTGTGTAATCATGTACATCAGACACAGGGAACCATTTGGAAGAAAAGACACCAAAATAACAGTAGTCATCTCTTAGTAGTAGGATTATGAGCATTCTTTCCTTCTTTTTTCTTTCTTTCTTTCTTTCTTTCTTTCTTTCTTTCTTTCTTTCTTTCTTCCTTCCTTCCTTTCTTTTTAACTTATGGGCATTTTCTTATTTTTGTATAGTGGACACATATTACATGAGCAATTTTCACAGTACACCATATTTTTAAGACATTGTTTAGACCAACCTTTAATCCATTGCCTGAAATCTGCAATCAATCTCCAAATAATTAGTCATTTCAGTCTTTTATATCATAGAAATTAATATTTCCCAAAGTGGCCGAGGTAGCTCTAATTATTAGAAATGAGAGCTGCTGAAAGCAAACGTCTGTACTGCCTGTGCCCTCAGAGGGTTTAAGGACATGGATTTGGTCCTAGCACAGGTCAATTAACTTGGCTCATTCCCAGGGAAAAATGGGGAAGGGACACCCCCTAATGTTCACAAAGGCTATGCAGTACTCAAACATTGTCCACAAGAGACACGGAACATGTGAATGTGACACAAATCCATCTCTGCTCTGCACCCCTTCTCACACTGGACAATTCCTCATTTCCTCAAGTGGTCAGCAGGGAACATAAACAGATTTGAAAATACGTAGTTGTTACAATCAATAGCCAAAAATGAAAGCATGAAAAAAGCAATCCATTCACAACCAAGACCTTGAATCCCCACTTAAACTTTTAATGTCTGCCTAACACAAACCATAAAGAAAACCCCAAAACCTTAATGACACAGTAAAAGGAAATCAGACAAGATGGGGAGTTAACCTTGCTCATAACTGGAGAGACTAAACAAATGTGAAGGTAACGCTTCCTGTTGACAGACTTTATGCAATGCTTATTAATGGAGCATTAAGAGTTTTATAACTATAAAATACAAAACAGTGGTACAATGCACCTGAAAAGAAGCGTACAAAAAGGTTAGTGTTCTGGGAGGAAAAAAGATCATGTTTCAGAACTTCCCTTTCCTGCATTTAAAAACACTGTGATATCACAGACCAGCCATGATCAGAACTCTCGGGCAGTTCGACTCCCAGTTGACGGGTCTGTTCTGAATCAGCATGGTGAAGGAGAACATGCGGGAAGAGGCCAAGGCTGATGACCACAGTGGGTGTCTCGGGAGGGTTTGTTTGTGAGACAAGGTAGCTCAAGTAAAATGAAGCTTATTTTAAGACTCTGTCAAGTAATTTCACCTCACTGAGGATGGAAGCAGAATAGTAGGACCTTGGTGCACTAAAACCACGGACCAAGGCAACTGTCTCCACATCTGAAGGACCCTTCCTGGTGCCTCCCTGATCCCCCAGCTCTGGGCACTGGTTAGGCCATATCACAGTCCACGAAGTTCCAGCTCCTGAAGCAGCAGCAGCCCTGGAGGATGTTCATGCCACGTCTTCCCTTTTGTTCTGCTAGTGTGGGAGGCAGTAGCTATTTCCTGAAATATAAATCTCTGGTTTTCCTAGCTTCCCCTTTTGCTGCTTTTCCAGCTTTCCAACTGCTGTGTAACAAATTCCCTGAATTAAATCCCTTCTGTTTAACATGTGTACAGTGGCTCCTCTTCTCCTGACTGGACTCTGATTGCTACATGGCCAGCTCTAGTACTGAGCTTGGTTTGGTTGTTTTGAGCCAGAGTGCGGAAATCACAACCTGTTTCTCTTGTCGGCAGGTATCCATTTCTGATCCAAAACAAAAACAAAAACAAAAACAAACAAACAAACAAACAAACAAACACCCATGTTCAGGGCATGGCTATCTTGAGTAGATGGTTTGTCAGCCCAAATGACCTGGTGCAGCTGAGAACAAGACAGTCCAGAAGTCGGTAGCGCTGGGGATGGATGGGAAGTATGGGGGTGAAGAGGGTTGATGATTGAGGAAGGAAAACAAAGAGATTTGAGCAGTTGCCCCAACACAGCACAAAATCTGATATCAGAAATCTAGAAAGGAATCAGTGAGTGGTAATCACTGTGGTAACCAACTGGGTCAAACACCAATGGCAGGTACAGTTGCAGTCACAAGTAGTAGAATCCAGAAACAGGACTGAGACAGGCTGAGACAGGAAATGGAAGACACTTCTGAAATGTCAGGGGCAGCTATCAGAGATGTGCTTACACAGTGGTCTGCATAGTGGTTGAGCATAGTCACATAAAGGACTTGAGAGGAATTACCATTTGTCTGAGTTTGCCCCCAATGTGACATATTCCCCAACCCACCCTTTCTTCTTATTTTCCTAATAATTGCCTTTTATTTCATAATTAATATTTTTGTTTTCTTAAGTTTGTTTGAAGAGTTTCTCCTTTTTTAAGCAATAAAGTGATATGTTAATTTTAATGTAATGTATATTAGAATTTATAGATAAATGACAAGAAATGTATATAGTTCATCTGTAATCCAACCCTCCAATGTTAACCTTTCAGACTATTTTTATGTCTCCATTTTCATATGCATATGCCTAAGGTCCTATGTGTATATTTTATTATTTTTTTAATGTTTATTTATTGTTGAGAGAGAGAGAGAGAGAGAGGGAGAGAGATTATGAGTGGGGGAGGAGCAGAGAGAGAGGGAGACAGAGGATCCAAAGTAGACTCCACGCTGACAGCACAGAGCCCAATGTGGAGCTTGAAATCATGAACCATGAGATCATGACCTGAGCCCAAGTCAGATGCTTAACCGACTGAGCCACCCAGGCACCCCATTATGTGTATATTTTAGAACAAAAATTACTTTCCTTCTTAGGGGGAAATATGAGGGAAGAGTCTTATAATACTGGATTTTTAAAAAAAATGTAGACAGATTGAGGGACATCTGTGTGGAGCCTGCTTGGGATTCTCTCTCTCCCTCTCTGTCTATCCCTTCCTCCTCTTCTCTCTCAAAATAAACATTGGGGTGCCTGGATGGCTGAGTCGGTTAGGCATTTTACTTTTAATCTTGGTTCAAGTCATGATCTCACGGTTTGTGAGTTCCAGCCCTGTGTCTGTGCTGACATTGTGGAGCCTGTTTGGGAGTCTGTCTCTCCCTCTCTCTGCCTCCCCCCCCAACCTCACTTGCTCTCTCCCTGTCTCTCAAAATAAAGAAATAAACTTTATAAACAAATAAATAAATATTTTTTAAAAAGTAGACCAATTGACCAAATTAGAAATTTGAGAAATAAATTCAAATCCACACAATAAATTAATACATGAAAAATTTGTTGAAATAAGCAACAAATAAATGAATCCCTGTCAAGCCATAGGGGAGAAACTAGATATTACTTAAAAGAATGTAAATATATTAAAAGACTAGAAATATATAACCCACTATATTTTGCCACAATAGATTTGGAGGAGTTTAATAATTAAACTGAAATCTATTTTCATTTGAAGATAAAAATTTCAAAAATGTATCATAAAATACAGAAGACAGTCCAATATTTCTTTCCTAAAAGAAAACAAGGTATCAATGTTGGCATATTGAAACTCTTAAAGAAATCATTACTGGCAAGGTTAGTGTGGTTTTTATGCTATAAAACACAAAGCCAACTATTTAATTAAAAAGTGAATTCAAGACAAAGAGCAACAGAATGAGAAACCACTGAAAAGAAATGTCAAATAAAGTTTATTATCTATAATATATAAGGGACTGATAGAAATATAAAAACTCAGAACCCTTTTAGGGAAAGATAAATAGCCAAAAGATATAAATAACAAAAAATTTTAAAAGTAAATAAACACCTGGGAAAATTCCCAGCCTCAGTAATAAGGAAGGAAGCTGAATTTAAAACAATGATGAGGTGACAATTCATTGTATCAAAAGTACAAGTGAGCGGTGTCTGGGTGACTCAGTTGGTTAAGCATCTAACTCTTGACTTCAGCTCAGGTCACGATTCCAGAGTTGTGGAATTGAGCCCCACATCCAGCTCTGTCTGTACTGACAGCGTGGAGTCTACTTGGGGTTCTCTCTCTCCATTTCTTTCTCTGCCCACCCCCACCCCCCGCACCTTCTCTCTCTCTCTCTCTCTCCCTCTCTCTCAAAATAAATGAATAAACTTCAGGGGCACTAAGGTGGCTCAGTTGGTTAAGCGGCTGACTCTTGATTTTGGCTCAGGTCATGGTCTCATGGTTTGTGAGTTCGAGCCCCGCATCGGGCTCTGCACTGACAATGTGGAGCCTGCTTGGATTCTCTCTCTCCCTCTCTTTGCCCCTCCCTGCCTTTCTCTGTCTCTTTCAAAATAAATAAACTTTAAAAAAAATTTTAAAATAAGTAAACTTAAAAAAAAGTACAAGTGAGAAAGATCCAATGTTAGCATAGTAATGGGTAAACAGGCATTTGAACATTGCTGATATCACTGCAAATTAAGAAAACCCTCCTAAAAAGCAACATGGGATATACACGTTAATCCTACTTTGGGAAAGAAAAAAGAAAAAGATTTTAAAAATGATTTTTTAAATATGTACAACTTACTTGTGTGGAAAACTGGATATAAGTCAAATGCCCCAAATAGAGGCAATAAGTCATTATGAAAACATTGCTATATTAAAATTGTTAGAATATTGAATTGCTAATAAAAAACAATAAATCTGTGAACGATGTGTATTAATGGAAAAGGAAAAAAATAGTATGCAAACGACTTCCTGTTAAGACTATGTAAACATTATGTCTACACAACAATAAAGATTTAAAAAAAATTTTTTTTAACGTTTATTTATTTTTGAGACAGAGAGAGACAGAGCATGAATGGGGGAGGGTCAGAGAGAGAGAGGGAGACACAGAATCTGAAACAGGCTCCAGGTTCTGAGCTGTCAGCACAGAGCCCGACGCGGGGCTCGAACTCACGAACCGTGAGATAATGATCTGAGCCGAAGTCGGACGCTTAACCGACTGAGCCACCCAGGTGCCCCAACAATAAAGATTTTTAAAGGAAGGAAGCAGAATCTCATAAATGGTGACTATTTTATGAAAAAAGGCTTCTTTGTAGTTCTTCTTGATCCATTTGGAATTTTTTTTGCCTGGACCAACAACAATAAAAAAAACCCACTGCATATATTATGATGCAGTTTTCAATTAATCTTCCCAGATAATCAATTATGAAATTTGGCGGTGACATATCTCACAATTCTCTATCCTAACTTCAACCCATCCGCATTCTAGAACTCCTCAGAAAATCTGAAATTTAGAACGGAAACTCCTACAATTTGGTCATTGTACTGGATTCTGTGGTATACCACCTCCTTAGATTTCCCACTCAAGACTGAGGCACTCATTTCTCCAGCTGCAGGGGGAGTTGGCTGACAACTCTCAGATGAGCATCTCTTCAAGAATTGCCCTCCCTCAGCTGAAGAAAGCTGCCTTGCCCAAGGTTGTGCCCACTGGCCTTGGGAGCAGCCACCATCTAATGTCTGGCCAATGATGGGGGTGGGGGGACGTCAGACTCTCTTGCTCAAGGAAGCACAGAGGAAGCACAAGGAAGCCTTCAGAGGAAGGGTCATCTCATCCCAGAGCTCCGGATGGGAGCCTTTGTTGTAACTGTTTACTTCTCCCTCTGTCCAACTTGTCACCAAGAGATACCAAGCCTAAGTCCCCAATACAGCACCATTCTTCTGGGAGAGCAACCAGCCACTTGATGACAAGTTGATTACACTGGAAGGGCAGTGATTCATTTTGAGTGGAATGGATACGTATTTGGGGTATAGGTTTGCCTTTCCTGCCCTTAGGCTTCAGCCGGTACCACCACCTGAAGGCACGCAGTGTTTGATCCACAAACATGGAATCCTGTGTAATATTTTTATGGGACCCAGGAGCCATTTCACACACAGTAGCTGCAACAGTGGCACATAACCGTGGGATCTACTCTTCCTATTTCATACCACACTACACAGAAGCTGTCAGCTTGACAGAGTGATGAAATGGCCTTTTGGAAGTACAACTGAGCTACCACTTTGGAGGTGACACCTTGCAAAAATGGAGAGCCGTCTTCTAAGATGCAGCATACACTGTAAATCAACAATTATTGTAGGCATAATACGTGGTTCTGGAATCGAAGGGAAGGAAGTAGGAGTGGCTCTGAGCCCTGCTTACCATCATTCACAGTGACCCACTTGTGGTATTTATGCTTCTTGTCCCAGCAAGTCTAAACTCTGTGGGTTTAGAAGTCCTGGTGATTGACTCAGAAACTCTTTGCCAATGTTGATGGCAAATGGAGATGAGAGTGAGGGAAAAGAAAATGGGCTGGAGAGGAGGGAGATGAATATCAGTTGCAACCTTCAGACCGGGAGCAGTACCAGGGGGCCTGGTGACTGTAGTTTGTCCTAGTAACCTTACTCTTGTAAATTTCCCTGGCAAAAGACACCAACAGAGATACTGGAGGAGTTCTCAGAACTTATTATGCAAAGTGAGTGGATCCAGTGCAAAGGGTTTGCTGTAATGAATGCTGTGGTGTGCCACTCAAGTCCTCCTTTCTGGATTGAGGCAATCAGACCCTCAGCTGCTAGCAATATTGGCAGCTGATGGCCCTCAGATGAACTGCTCTTTTGATATTGTCCTCAGCCAGGGAGTCACCTTGCTCACACGGAATGATGAGTCCATGCCCAGGGACGAAGGCTCAGCCTGCTTTGCTCCAAGGCAGGACAGAGTTCCCCACAGGACTGACTGAGAGACCCATGTTGTGACTTCACTGCAATCCAACTCCTCCTTCTACCCAGTCTTACTTCCTTCACTCTTCTACTGGTATCGAATCCCTGGGCACTCTCCAGTAAACTTCCCGCAGACAAACCTCCATCTCAGAGTCAGTTTCTGGGGGACTCAGTACGCAAGAGTTACAACAGTTTTTTTTTAAACAGAAAAATACTGTCTAACACACAGGCTTTGTGTGGCTATCACATATATAGATATTAAGAATCCCTGGGTGATCTACATCTGGAAAGCTCATTGACCTTACCAGTAACATTGATGCTATTTCTTCTCCTTTTGGAGACTTTGTTTTCCTGGGACCCCATTGGAGGTGCTGAATACTAGAAGCAGCCAGGAAGTCTCAGTTCCGCTTCTGTCTCATGGTCATTTCTTTTCTTCTTCAGCTCTCTGGCTGTGCCAGGCCCTGAGCTTTTCTATCCTATCTTTCCAGAAAGCTACTAGCTGTCACTTGTCTCCCTCCACCCACAGTCAAATAAGTTCCAGATGCTGAGGGAGTTGTGGGAGTCTCTCAGTGTCACCAGGAGGAGGGGAGCTTAAATTCCTCTGGTTACCAATCACCATCTTGTTTGTTTCTTTTGTTTGCCCCCACTGATTTTTCTCTCATGATCAGAGAGTTAAGTCATTGTCTTGCCACCGGGATTTCAACACCCTTTTGTAGTAAATCTCTGTATTACAGTTTCAAATGTTATCATTATTATTATTATTATATCATTACACTTCAAAATTTCTGAATGACAAAGCTATAAATAAGAACAAAGCTCTTTCTTTCCTTCCTATTTTCCTTCCTTCCTTTAGTAAATGTCTTGTGTACCAACTGAGTCATCTCATAAGTGAAGCTGGGCTCTACCTACCCTTATTTAAGGTTATTAAATGTGATATTAAGGACACAATCATTCCTTCTTGCAGATTCCCTAGGGTCCCAAGTTGGCAGCAGATGGCTGCTCTGGCTGGCTGAGTCTTGCGGCACACATCCCACTGGAACAACAACCCAGAGCTCATGTCCTTGGATGGAGAACATATTAACAGCATTCTCTTTGTGTAGGAAGGCCTCCAAGTTTTGTAAAGGCCCACTATATTTAGTGTAATAAAGTGAAATGTCCCTAACCAGTAGATTTCTATCAACCAGTCAGTCTTCAAAGGCCAACTGGACAGGGAGGCTGGAAACCACAACCCAGGCCCCTCCCCAGGCTCCTTTAAGAAATCAGGCCCTCTTGGGCACTTCGGCATCAAGAGCCACATAAAACTGGCCCTTCTCCATCCTCATTTTGTCGTTGACCTTAGTCCTCAAGCCTGGACACACTTCTCAATCTTTCTACAACCTCCAGGTTTCTGACCTTGGGATTCATTCTTCTACAGACAGCCTTGCCTCTCCGTCAGGGCCATTTGGGGTCAGCAGAAGGAACTACTGGTCCTCTTCAGCACAGTAGCTCAAAGAGCAGTCTTTTCAAATGGAGAAATATGTAGACAAGGTAGACAAAGACTGTGACTTTTAATACGATTACTCTTTCAGTTTCAGAACCCTTCTTGTTTCTTGCTCATCTTTTGTACCTGACTGTAGGTACCATTTCTCTGACTTTGACTGCAAACTTTTTTTTTACTCCTGAATCAGGACTCAGGCTCCCTTACGTGGGGACAAATCAAAGAAAGCTGAAAGAAGTAAGAGAAGTTGAACCCCAGAACCCTGGAATATTCTGAAATTGGAGACACCAGGTGCCTCTGAAGATGGGAATGTGGCATAGGAAGAAAAGATTATTTCAAAGTCTTTACAATGACCAGTTAAATGCCTAGATCTTTTTTGCAACAGCACAGCCAAGTGACTACCCTTTCACCACCCTAAAAGAGGCCAGGCAGTTTCTTCTTTTGAGAGGCTGGGTCAAAGGCTCTAGGTCTGGTGCACGAGACACAGTGGAAGACAGAGGATTAAATGAAAGTCTCTATAAGGAATGATGAACTCCTGTCACCCCCACCCTCCAGTCCCTTTCACCTGATAAGTTCCCAGAAGGCTAGAAGCCAGTTTATAAACTCCCACGCAAAAGAATTCCTCTGACTGACTGACTGACTGACTGACTAGCTTAAGAGAAAAGATCTTCACATAATGACATTTGGAGGTCCCTCCCCCCAAAAAAAGATATGTTAAATTACTGTGAATCCTAACAGTCAACAAGCTCTGCCTATTCACAGGGGGGCATTTAAGTGTCTCACTCTTTAATATGAATAGACAGCCATTTATGAAAAGTCACTAATGTGAAATACAAACAAAAAGAGTTCAGCGGGAGATGACATGTAGGACGTAAAAGAAAACTTCAAACATCAAAAGTAATATCCTTAGAGAGGTAAGAGAAGATACTGCACCCACAGAGCAAGGACAAGATGTCATTTAAAAACAGAGCAAAACAAAAACAGGAATGGGGGAAGGGGACAGAGAACCAGATAGAACTTTAAAAACTAACAATATAAAATTCACTAGAAGAGTTAGAAGACAGAGTGAAGAAAATCTCCCAGAAAAGAAAAAAAAAAAGGAAAGATAGGAAGAAAATTATATCAGTTTAAGTGATCCAACAATTGAATCAAGAGTACTAGAAAGAGGGAGCAGAGAAAATGGAGGGGAGAGAATGCTGAAAATAAGGACACACATTAAAAAAAGAATATACATGGTAATTTCTCAAAACTGAAGGAAATTGTGTTGAGTTCATTCCACACAATAGATGATAAAAGACCCTGTTCTAAGGTGTATCAACGTGAAATTTCAGAACATTTGGATGGAAGGGAAGATCTCAAAACCTTCCAGAGAGTAGGAGGTGTTAGCATCAAATTTCTCAAGAGCAAGGTGAAAAGCTAGGTAACAAAGAAGCAATGCCTTTAAAATCCCAAGGGAAAATAATTTCCAACCTATAATCCTATACCCAGACTACCATTCAAGTGTGCTGCTAAAACAAAGGCATTTTTAGACATGCTAGGTCTCAAAAAATTTTATTTTTTATGAACTTTTTCCCAGAAAGCTATTGCAGGATGAGCTCCACCAAACCAAGTGAGTAAACCAAAAGGAAAATATGAGATCTGGCAAACAAGGAATCCAACAAAAGAGAGATGCAGAAGAAATTCCTAAAATGATGTAAAAGGGAAGTCTTGGGATGGCAGCTGGACAGCTGGCCTAGAGAGCTACCGGTCCAGACCTAAGCTGAACGATGGAAAGCACCAGAAGAGGTGTCTGTGAGAAAAACAAACAAACAAACAAACAAACAAACAAACACAACACTGATGGAGGGGAAATTTACAATTCTGTCAGAGGACTTGAGTAGACATTAATGATTGCCCTATGAAACTGAAATTTAAAAAAAGATAATTATTAACCTAAGGGAAAACAAAACTATTATGTAAGATACAAAGCGAACAGTGAGCAGCTCACCTGTGAACAGTATTTCCATAGGCATGATAATCTAAACACTAAAAATGAGTTTAGCCAAAATTGTGATATAATTATAATGGGAGGATGGTTGCAGCTGAAGGGTGTGTGTTGTAGAGGGTGGTATGAGAAAGCAAAATCCTACCCTATGCCATAGGAAATGAGATAATACCTAAATTGAAAAGTCAAGGGAAAAAAAAGCAGAATAAGCACCACAAAAAATAGCTAAACGATGTGAGTATGGTTGGCACTGCACAGCAGAAATCACAGGTGGGGAGGAGTGGGCAGAGACTGCCACTTTGTTTTGCTACCGTTGTTAAAAGCTTTGTATTTTATTTTTTACTACGTACTTGTATATTTTGATTTTTAGAAAGACTAAAGAAAAAAAGTGAGTGAGAGAGGATATAAGGGAGAAAAGAAAGTTAGAGTAGAAAACGTAAGATGAAGTCAGACGTAATATTAGATCTAGTACACATCATTGCTAAAGATAGGCTGAAAATTTGACTCTGAGCTTTTTAGCATCCAGCACAAAGTGGGAAATGTAATCATTTATACAATTTCACCATGTCCAAGAGATAAAAACAAACCACTTACTCAGGAGAAATCTATCTATTCCTGGTACTGAGATCTGAGAGACATTTTTCCCATCTGTCCTCCTAAAGAGGGCATCATGTGACCTAGTGAACCACATCCCATCAACTTGCCCAGTAAATGCCCAGTAAGTGCAGTAAGTTTCATTGAGCTGTTCGTTATGATGGCTCTCAATGTAGGTTGGTGACAAAATGCCAGAGCAGAGTCCAGTAAAAGCATTTCTGTGAGGAGATAAAAATCTGCTCACCTCAGAGAGCACAGAAACATGGTGGCTAGCATGTGGGCCTGAGTTCCAAATCTGCATCTTAAGAAAGCTACTTAACTTCTCATCTATAAGATGGGCCTAAATATTATCATTTCATAGGATTTTGTGAAGATTAAATAAGTTCATGCTTCTGAAGCTCTTAAAGCAATGCCTGGTATATATAAGCACTCAAAGAAAAAGATAGCTATTTTTCAGAGAAATGTTTTTTTTTTAATTTTTTTAAAATTTTTTTAAAAATTAAAAAAATTTTTTTTTAACATTTACTTAATTTTGAGAGACAGAAAGAGGCAGAGTATGAGCAGGGGAGGGGCAGAGAGAGAGGGAGACACAGAATTCGAAGCAGGCTGCAGGCTCTGAGCTATCAGCACAGAGCCCGACACGGGGCTGAACTCACAAATCGCGAGATCATGACCTGAGCCGAAGTTGGACACTCAACCGACTGAACCACCCAGGCGCCCCAAGAAATGTTTTTTATTTTATTTTATTTTTTTTTAAATTTTTTTTTTTTTTTAACGTTTATTTATTTTTGGGACAGAGAGAGACAGAGCATGAACGGGGGAGGGGCAGAGAGAGAGGGAGACACAGAATCGGAAACAGGCTCCAGGCTCTGAGCCATCAGCCCAGAGCCGACGCGGGGCTCGAACTCACGGACCGCGAGATCGTGACCTGGCTGAAGTCGGACGCTTAACCGACTGCGCCACCCAGGCGCCCCAAGAAATGTTTTTTAAAAATGGATTTTGGGGCGCCTGGTGGCTCAGTCAGTTGAGTGTCCTACTCTTGATTTTGGCTCAGATCATGATCTCACAGTTCATGGGTTCGAGCCTCACTTTGGGCTCTGTGCTGACAGTGTGGAGCCTGCTTGGAATTCTCTCTCTCTCCCTCTCTCTCTGCCCTTCCCCCACTTGCTCTCTCTCTCCCTCAAAATAAATAAGCTTAAAAAAATGAAAGAATAAAAATGGATCTGATATGAGAAGACTACGCTAAACAAAACAGTGAGATACTGGTGAAGGGATAGATACATTCATTAATGGAATAGTATAGGGAAACAAATCCACACAAATATAACCAAGTGATTTTTTTTTTTAATTTTTAAAAAAAAAAAATTTTTTTTTAACATTTATTTATTTTTGAGACAGAGACAGAGCATGAACGGGGAAGGGTCAGAGAGAGGGAGACACAGAATCTGAAACAGGCTCCAGGCTCCGAGCTGTCAGCACAGAGCCCGACGCGGGGCTTGAACCCACGGACCATGAGATCATGACCTGAGCCGAAGTCGGACGCTTAACCGACTGAGCCACCCAGGCGCCCCAATAACCAAGTGATTTTTGACAAAAGTACAAAACATTCAATGGAGCAAAGATAGTCTTTTCAACAAATGGTGTTAGAGGAATTGGATGTCCATAGCCAAAGAAATGAACCTTAACGTAGACTTCACACCTTATACAAAAACTAACTCAAAATGGAGCATATATTAAAATTTAACATGTCAGGGTGCCTGGGTGGCTCAGTTAGTTAAGCCTCTAGCTTCAGTTTGTGAGTTGGAGCCCCACATCAGATTCTGTGCTGACAGCTCAGAGCCTAGAGCCAGCTTTGGATTCTGTGTCTCCCTCTCTCTCTCTGCCCCCTCCACTCTGTCTCTGTCTCTCAAAAATAAATAAATGTTAAAAAAAATTAATGTAATATGTCAAACTAGAAAACTCTTAGATAAAAACAGAGGAGAAAATCTGTGGAACCTAAGGCTAGGTGAAGATTTCTTAGATATAATACTGAAAGCATAACCCATAAGAGAAAATTTGATAAATTGGACTTCATCAAACTTAAAAATGTTTGCTCTGCTCTATTAAGAGCAAACATGTTGGGACACTTAGGTGGCTCAGTTGGTTGACCGTCCAACTTCAGCTCAGGTCATGATCTCACAGTTTGTGAGCTCAAGCCCTGCATCAGGCTCTCTGCTGTCAGTGCAAAGCCTGCTTCAGGTCCTCTGTCACCACTTCTCTCTGCCCCTCCCACACTTGTTTTCTCTCTCTCTCTCTCTCTCTCTCTCTCTCTCTCTCTCAAATAAAATAAAACATTAAAAAAATTTTAAGAGCGAACCTGTCAAAAAGACGCCGTTAAGAGGATGAAAAGACAAGACACAGACTGGGAGAAAGTATTTGCAACCCAAAAAGTATTGCAGAAAATATCTCAACCAAACATCTGTAAGGGGCCATAAAGAACTCTCAAAAATCAGCAGTAAGAAAACAAACAAATCAATTAGAAAATGGGCAAAAGAAATGGAAAGACATTTCTAGAAAGATGACATACAGTGGCAAGTAAAAATATATTCAACATCATTAGGTATTAGGGAAATGCAAATTAAAACCACAATGAGATTTCACTATACAGCTATGAGAATGGCTAAAATAAAATATAGTGTCAAAACCAAATGTTGGCGGAGAAATTGGCTCTATCACATATTGCTGGTTGTAATGCAAAACAGTATAATTACTCTGCAAAATAGTTTGGCAATTTCTTTACAAAACTGAACATATACTTGTCACATGACCCAACAATCAATACTCCTGGGCATTTATACACACACACACACACACACACACACACACACACACATATGAAATAGGAATCTGAGTAAAGTCTACTGATTGTACCAAGGTCAATTTCCTGGATTTGACATTACACTATTCTTGTATAAGATGTTACCACTGGGGGAAACTGGTTAAAGGGTATGCCAGACCTCCCTGTACTGTATTCGCAATTTCCTGTGAATCTATAATTATTTCAAGCTAAAGATGAAAAAAAAATAGATGCTATGGAAAATGTTAGGCAAATCTTATTACTTTGGAGATTATTTTAGCAAGCTCTTTATAGATTGTATAAAATGATAATTTAAATATTTGAAGGGTTGCAGGGTGCCTGGGTGGCTCAGTTGGTTGGGCGTCTGACTTCAGCTCAAGTCATGATTTCGAGGTTCGTGAGTTTGAGCCCCACGTTGGGCTCTGTGCTGACAGCTCAGAGCCTGGAGCCTGCTTTGGATTCTGTGTCTCCCTCTCTCTCTGCCCCTCCCCTGCTTACCCTCTGTCTCTCTCTCAAAAGTAAATATTTAAAAAATATTTGAAGAGTTAGGAGAAATCATAAAAATTCATCTAAGAATAGTGCTCCTTTCAAAATATGGTAAAGGCAAAGAGATGTGTGTGTGTGTGTGTGTGTGTGTGTGTGTGTGTGTGTGTGCAGGCTGGGCACTTATGTAGGTGCTCACTTCAGGAAATGAAGTGAAGGCAACTAGCAGATTTCTGAGAGTCCTTACAAAATGGCACCTATTACTATAGCCCAATGTCTGGCCCTCAGCTTTTCAGCTGAAAAACTTGATTTTCTTGCAAACTGAGCATGGATTTCTTCTTAACTGAGCTCACAAGATTGATGGGCTATGGATGACAATCTCAGCCACACTCAGATATTCCAGAAAAGCCAAGTTTCTCTTTTTTTTTAAAAAAAGTTTATTTATTTATTTTAAGAGAGAGAACAGGGGAGGGGCAGAGAGAGAGAGGGAGAATTAATCTCAAGGAGGCTCCGATCTCTGAAGGAGATCATGACCTGGGCCAAAATTAAGAGTTGGACGCTCAACTAACTGAGCCTCCCAGATGCCCTGTTCTTCTTTTTTTTTTTTTTTTCTTAAAGCTTACTTATTTTTGAGAGAGAGAGAGAGAGAGAGAGAGCACGCATCAGTCAGGGAGGGGCAGAGAGAGGAGGGGACAGAGGATCCAAAAGCGGGCTCTGTGCTGACAGCAGAGAGCCCGATGCAGGGCTTGAACTCACATACTGTGAGATCATGACCTGAACCAAAGTTGGACGCTTAACCAACTGAGCCACCCAGGTACCCCTCAAATTTCTCTGTTCTTTAAATCAATTTACTTTGAACTCCAAATCCCCATCCTATAAGTTGGAGGAAATTCAACCTAAGTAATTCTTTGCAAAGGCATCGTTGGTGTGGTTACTGCACAGACACCCACTATTGTCTGAAGGGTTCTCCCAAAAATGGTGACTGCAGCTTTTGTGATGCTTGGGACTCAGTAGTATTCAGTGACTAGAATCCAACCTCCCTGAGTATTCCATACAGCCTTTTCCCCCTGAGGTCTTATACCTTCTCAGGCTCTGAAATCTCTCCCTGCCCTACCTTGGGGAAACTCCTGGAGCAGCCTCTTACTTGTCTTCTATTCTTTCTCTCTCTGTTCTCCAGGACACCCAGCATCATCTGTTCAATCAGCTTAGCTCTTCCAGAAGGTGGGAAAAACCACTAACTTGAAGCTGCTTTTATTTTTGGTCCTGCCAAAATACCCACGGAAAGGAATTACAAAGCCTCACTACCTTCTAAAATGTGGGGGGGAAAGGTAAGGAGAACAAAATAAAATTAATATTTTAACAATTCATTCTGCCCAAACTACATTGAACCAGAAAAACCACTTAATTAATTGGCAATGAGCAATAAATATCACAGCAACAGGTCACATCCACTAGCCCATTCTGCTCTCTTTAAAGGAGACAATCAAGATGCTAGTTACACTGTTGCTTAATGAGCCTAGAATCAGAACCAGGGATATTAGGACAATTCAACATTTAAAGGGGTCAGGCTGAATGAATCAATGAATGAATGAGTGAATGAATGAATGAATGAACAAATAAGTAGGTCAGGCAGTCATAGCCTGATGTATCAATTCCACATTAGGCATACGTACATCGTGCTAAGAAAGCCGAAAACACGGTAAGTTCATTGGCTATAGTTCCCTGGATCCACGTTCACTTTGAGAATGTCCTTGCCAGTGGAGTTGCAATATTCAGAGGCATTTGGCTAGGACACTGTCTCCCAGGAGACCACTTGGATGAACACCACCACCATTTGTCCTAGAGACTGTTCTTTTTCTATGCTTCCACAACTCACCACCTCTTTCATCAAATAACAGGCCATTCCTGTAGGCCTAGGATTCATGTCTCTTTGGGATGATTTTGCATGGATCTGTTCCAATCAGTTGCACAGAGACTTTAAACTGAACTCTCAAAGAGGCATATAATTTCTTGGGTTACTCTTCCTGAACCTGCCACATACTGATAATGGTATGTATAAAACTAATTATATTAGAAGATCTTCAATGTGCGATTCTGAACACCAGAAGCATCCAAAAGAATTATCTTAAACATTTTTCAATAATTATACTTAAAAAATTGTATCATTGTAACCATTAAAGAATAATTGTTAAGTGCAGTACGCATGACTATGGGTAAAATCTGCTGGATACAAATGATCCAATAATAATGTTACTGACATCATATTTTTTATGTTTGTTTATTTTTGAGAGAGAGAGAGAGAGAGAAAGGGAGAATGAATGGGGGAAGGGAAGTGAGAGAGGGAGACAGGGGATCTGAAGTGAGCTTAGAACTGATAGCAGAGAGCCCAATGTGGGGCTCAAACTCATAAACCATGAGATGTTGACTTGAACCAAAGAACGACACATGAATGACTGAGCCACCCAGGCATCCTTGAAGTCAGATTTTTAAGTGTTGAGTGCATACTGTTAAGTGTTGAGTGGTCTCACTGTAAATGTTCCTAGGCATGTCTGGCTTAGTGGGTAACAATATCTTTTCAGATTATTGTATGTATGCTGTGTTGAGATATCTAACCTCAGATATGTCAATAATGTAGCATAGGACAGGCAAATCCATGACATTTCCTCCTGCTCTTTGCAGAGAAATAATGGATGTTCTAAAGAAAAAACTGAACTCTGAATGTGAAAGTGCTTAAAGCAATCTTTATGGTAATTCCTCACCTATATATCTATGCGTATATTAAGAATTATTACCCTATTTTCTACTTTACAGAAGAATAGGAAAATATAATTAATAGTAGTAGTAACAGTAATAATAATAATAGATTTCAAGATCACTTTTCCCATGAAAAGTTTAAGTTACATTACCCATGGCAGCAAGAATAAAATTCAGACTAAGCTTGTTCCCTTGAACTCTGTTTAGTTACTTTGTATTCTCTAGTATCCTCTGCTTGCTTTTTGTTTCTCTTTTCAATCTTTTTTTCTTCTCTAGTTTTCTTAAAATGGCACAAGCAGGGTGCTCCTCATTAGTAATGAGATCTTCCCAATCTTAATCAATTCATTATGTTCAATAAAGCAAGGAAAAAACACCGGCCAACTGGCTTCATGAATGATTCTGCAACAGCTTTATCTATCAAGATAAATGGATATGCCATTAGCATGTTAGGGCTTCTGAGTAATTCGGGTATAAATTTGGGCTTCCAAAGGCAGTATATGAGAAAATGAAGTTTTTAACCAGTTTCACTTCAACTGGTTTGGGGATAAAACAGCATAATGTTTCTATCAAGTTGTGCTGTTTTATTTTGATTTGATTCCTTGACTATTTATGAAACACATGAATGTTTATGAAATACATGAACATATTTACTCTGAGCTTTGCTTTCCTCCAACTCATGCATAATGACCCTTTTTTATTTATGTAAACTTGAAATAATAATAATAACCTAGTGTGTTCAGCTCTGTCCTTTGAGATGGAGAGCTGCAGTCATAGCCCCAGAGGGAAGTCATGGTCTCCATTGCTCTCAGCATGATTACAAGTAATGACTGTGCTCAGAATCTTGTTCAGATAACCATTTCACCCAAAACACATTTTTGTTAAATACAGAACGCCAGGCATTGGGGTAAGATGAGGCTTAGAAGAGTTTACATGTTTTGCTTTGCTAAGGCAAGAAACATCCAGTTCCATGTACTATTATTGCCTACCACCGCCACCCTATTGCATTTGGAATATCAGGACAGAACCTGTTCCTGTCATCTTGGCTCTGGCCACAGCTCTGGTCTTGTGCACACTGTTGACGCTCACTTGGCCAGGAGGAGCCAAGGGTGCAGGCTGCCTGCTGTTGCCATGTTGCATGAGGTGGCAAGAACATCTCTTTAGGTCTAATTTTCACTGTAGGAAATTATAAAAACAGATTACTGCACATGGGGCTCGCTCTAAGACTAGAGTGAGATTTAGAAGCCTTACAGCCCACTTATTAAAATGCTTATGGTTCCCATTTCATTGCGAATGAAACAATAAATATTGAGCAAAGGAAGTTAATCCACATCCGGAGGATTGTACTAAGTGAAACAACAAAAGTTGTGCAGATCTGAGGCAATGAGTTTCATATAAAAATTCACAGCAGCAACTCATAGGCACATTTCACCAAATGCCTTAAGAGAGACAAATGCTCAAAAGCCTTAAGAGAGACATTGTAATGTATCTTTTCCATTGTTCACTCTATCAGGAGTCTAACTGAAAAACAAACAGCAACCAGGAATACCAGGAACACCAGGAACACCAGGAATACCAGGGTTGCTTTTTTTTTTTAATCAGTATTTTTCTTTTAGCAACATAGCAGCTCTAGGAACCTATCAATGTTATCCACCTAGCAGTATCAAGGCATTTTTTCCTATAATGAAATTTAATTTAACATTTTATAGCAAGTATCTTCTAAAGAAATATTTTTAATTGATCTTTTAGTCATTCTGAGTGAGAAGGAAAGCAGGTCAAAATAAAGTTATGCAGTTTTAGTATTTTTAAACTTTGTTTCCTATTTGGGGATTTTTAGTTTGTGTGGTTTATAATATATCCATGCGATATGTGAACCCGGTGGTGTTCTGGTAAAGTCAGCCCTTCAAATAAGTAAAGTCTTGGTGTACAGCCTTTGCCAATTTCCATGCTGTAAAATACTCCCATCAACACCAAATTCAAGCTACCGATATGATGCCACTGAAAGCACTGATGTCCACATTTGCCTCCAGTAAGTCAGTACAAACAAGCTCCAGCTTACCGCTGTATCTACACATGGGTGTGTGTGTGTGTGTGTGTGTGTGTGTGCGTGTGTGTGCATGTCAGTATACATACATATATAAACACACGTGTTCACACACACATACTCCTGTGTGTATGGGTAAGTATACATCACACACATCCATGCACGCACGTGCACGCGCGCGCGTGCACGCACACACACACACACACACACACACACACACACACACAAGGCTATGGAGTAGAGAGGAAGACTGAAGCCAGTTCCTACTTCGAAATCCCACCTCTACCAATCACTACTTATGTGACTTTGGGCAAATCACTTAACTTTTCTGTGCCTCTGTTTCCTTTTTTGCATAATGAACATAATAATGGTATGACTTAGAAGGCGTGTTATGAAGATTAAATAAATTAGCATATGTAAAGTACTAACAACAGTAACACGTGCTATATAAGCATCAGCTATTATTATTGCTGTGGCTATTAATATTATTATCTATATGTAACTCTGTGCATATATATATATATATATATATATATATATATATATATATACACACACACACACATAAATATTGATTTGGTGGGATCTTGCACAACTGAAGCCGATGCTGCCAGTACTTCCATCTCCTTCCCCACTCCCCAGCTTCTGTTCCATCTCTCCCCTCCTCCAATTTGCAGGTTCAGGTTAGCCTTGTAGGGATTAAACTCTGTCCCAATTAGAATCCACCAATCTTGAATGCAAATTGGTGCAGCCACTCTGGAAAACAGTGTGGAGGTTCCTCAAAAAATTAAAAATAGACCTACCCTATGACCCAGCAGTAGCACTGCTAGGAATTTACCCAAGGGATACAGGAGTACTGATGCATAGGGGCAATTGTACCCCAATGTTCATAGCAGCACTCTCAACAATAGCCAAATGATGGAAAGAGCCTAAATGTCCATCAACTGATGAACGGATAAAAAAATTGTGATTTATATACACAATGGAGTACTATGTGGCAATGAGAAAGAATGAAATATGGCCTTTTGTAGCAACGTGGATGGAACTGGAGAGTGTGATGCTAAGTGAAATAAGCCATACAGAGAAAGACAGATACCATATGGTTTCACTCTTATGTGGATCCTGAGAAACTTAACAGAAACCCATGGGGGAGGGGAAGAAAAAAAAAAAGAGGTTAGAGTGGAAGAGAGCCAAAGCATACGAGACTCTTAAAAACTGAGAACAAACTGAGGGGTGATGGGGGGTGGGAGGGAAGGAAGGGTGGGTGATGGGTATTGAGGAGGGCACCTTTTGGGATGAGCACTGGGTGTTGTATGGAAACCAATTTGACAATAAACTTCATATAATGAAAAAAAAAAAGAAGTTGTTGGAAACAGAATAAAAAAAAATAAAAAATAAAGAATCCACCAATCTTCAGACTTGAGGAAGAAGCTGTTAGGGAGCCTCAAGTGTGTTATCTTGCCTGGGAATCCCTCTCTATCAGACCCCGGAGAGCTCCAGGTACTGGAGCATTGCCCTGGGTATTCAGCTACCCACCTTCATCCCCCAGAGCCTTGAGCTCATCTGGTTGCCTCTCTTCTGGTTTTTGACTGGTGTCTTTTCTTAATCCTTGTTCTGAGTGTGTATCTGGATCTCTGGACCTCCACTGCCAGGGTCTGACCTCATGATCTTGCTTTGGTTTGGAATCCCAACTAATGATCTTGTTCTGGACCTTTCCCATTTCCTGTCCATTTTTATTGCAACTCCAATCCTTTTGACTTGTGATATCTATAACCTTGATGGCTATTCAACCTGGATTTTCCAGATAATGTGAATTTTATATATTCTGTCATTATAACTCTAGTGGTTTGGTGCACAAAGTATATTGCCCAGAGAATTTTTCATGAAAGAAAAAACTACAAAACCCCATTGTCAAAACACATCCTTTCTCTAACCCAGAAAAATCATGGTGTGCCTAAACTTTTAAGTTCCAGTGTTGAAGTGATTGCCAGTCTTAATGGCCAATCTCTCTCTTTTTTAAAATTTATTTTGAGGGGTAGGGAGGGGCAGACAGAGAGAGGGGGAGAGAAAGAGAATCTTAAGCAGGATCTGCACTGTCAGCACAGAACCTGACATGGGGCTCAAATCCAGAAACTGTGAGATCGTAGGAGCCAGAGCCCGCAAACCGTGAGGTCCTGACCTGAACTGAAATCAGGAGTCAGACGTTTAACCGACTGAGCCACCCAGGCACCCATCAATGCTCCAGGTTGTACTACTCTATCAGGCAGTATCATATTACCTGGTGGAAGTGGTTTGGAAAGAAGGCACAGTTCACATGAGGACACAAAAACTTCCTTGCCCCACATTTCAAATAATGGAAGAAATGTCACACCTCCTATTCTCATTTTTAAAAAATATTTGCTATTTTTGTGTATACATATTGTAATCATCTGATATTTATTGTCTGAATATAACAGAGGCAAACTTGACTGTCTTCCTCCATTCCACCTCTTAGTGACCACAAGTATATTAGTAGCTGTCTCTAATGATGGCATGCCCTGGTAAACTTCCCTGTAAATCAAAAAGTGGCTGAATTTCTGCAAAATCTAGAATCAGTGGTGGGAACTTGGTTACCCCACCATTTCCCACCGATTCAGATTCTGCGAGCAGCTTTTCTGCCTTGCCAGGCATTCAGAGGCAAATTCTTGAAAATATTCCCTCTCAGAAAACTGCAAAATTCACATTTCCACTCTAGAGCTCTAAATTACAATTATTTCTTGAAATCAACGGTCTTCTGTTGAAAGGAAAAAGCATTATAGCATCATTTAGTTGGGGAGAGGGGAGGGCTGGGACAGAGTAGGAAGGGGAGGGTTATAACCAGAATCCTTTTTTCTGTAGAAATTCCCATGCAAGCAAACCTCAGGTCCCTCTCTTTTTAGAACTGACTCACTCTTTTTAGAACTTAGAAAATTCAGTCTTTTCTACCTATTCCCCTTTATTAAAGGAGAAAAAAGAGTAGGGTTAGATAGAGAACTGGACTAAGTCATGAGGCATAGATTTTTAAAAAAAATTTTTTTAATGTTTATTTTTGACAGAGAGAGAGGGAGAGAGACAGCACGTGCAAATGGGGGAGGGGCAGAGAGAGAGGGAGACACAGAATCTGAAGCAGGCTCCAGACTCTGAGCTGTCAGCACAGAGCCCGACACAGGGCTTGAACTCACACGAGCAGTGAGATCATCACTTGAGCCAAAGTTGGACGTTTAACTGACTGAGCCACCCAGATGCCCCAAGATTTTCAACCAGCTTTTCGCTACCTTTCTTGATAAGCTCCCAGGGGGTCTACAGACAGAATTCAGGGTGTCAGTGAAGTTGGAAGGGAAACAAATTACATCATTGCCCACTGAAAGTTAGCATTTCATTAAGGATCTCCCCAACCTCTGCCCTGTTACTTCCTCCCATTTGTTGGCTTAAATGTGCCATGTAGTCCTTTGATCATCACTGAAGACAAGAAACCATAGAGTATTATTAGCAGTACTTAAGACGTTTCACCAATAGAAACCAGACATTTTCTTATTGCTTTTACGTTTGTTGCTGATATCTCAAAATATCATGTCCATTCATCACTACTTCAAAATTATGGTAGCTATTAGATTTGCTGCTATATCTTATAATTTAATGCGTTAATAAAGAAGCACATAGTGGCGCCTGGGTAGCTCAGTTGGTTGGGCGCCTGACTCTTGATTTCGGCCCAGGTCATGATCTCAGGGTCATGGGATCAAGCCCTCGTTGGGCTCTGCACTAAGTGTGGAGCCTGCTTAACTCTCTCCCTTCTGCTCCTCTCCCTGACTTGTGTACACACTCTCCCTCACCCTAAAATTAAAAAAAATTTTTTTAAAGCACTTATTTACAGTATCATATTTGCTTTTCAATATTCTGATAACTATTTCGATAGAATTGGTTTCCTTTGGATTCTTATGTATTCTATTTTTTAAACATCTTTATTAAGATATAATTCATATGCCATAAAGTTCACCCATTCAAAGTGAACAATTCAACGACTTTACTATAGTCACAGAATTATGCAACCATCATTATAATCTAAGTTTAGAACATTTTCATCATCATGAAAAGAAACCCATACTCATTAGCAATCACTCTCCATTGTCCTCTCATCCATCCCTCAGCCCAAGACAACCACTAATCTACTTTCCATCTTTATAAATTTGCCTATTCCATACCTTTCATATAAATATGCAATGTGTGGTCTTTTGTGACTGGCTTCTTTCACTCAGTGTAATGTTTTAAAGGTTCATCCAAGTTGTACCTCGTATCAGGACTTCATTTCTTCTACTGTTAAGTAATATCCCATTGCAATGGATGTGCCATTTTGTTTATTCACATCGATGTAGATTTAGGTTATGCCAACTATTTAGCTTTTATGAATAATGCTGCTTTGAGCATCCCTGTACAAACGTGTGTGTGGATGGATATTTTCATTTATAATGGATTTATACCTATAAGTGGAATTGCTGGATCCTATGATAATTCCATGTTTTACTTTCTGAAGAATTGCCAGACTGTTTTCCAAAGTGGTTGTACTATTTTATGCCACCAGCAATGTTTTCCAGTTCTGACTTCTTAATATCGTCTCCATCTCTTGTTATTCTGTATCTTTTTGATTATAGCATCCTAGTGGGTATGAAGTGGTATATCACTGTGGTTTTGATCTGCATTTCCCTAATGGCTAATGATGCTGGGTATTTTTTCATGTGGTTATGGCCCATTTGTATATCTTCTTTGAAGCAATATCTATTCAAATCCTTTGCCCATTCTTTAATTGGGTCATTTGCCCTTAATTATAAGCAGTAAGAGTTCTTTATATATTCTGGATAGAAGTCCCCTATCATATATATAATTTGCAAATATTTTCTCACATTCTACGGGTTGACTTACTTGATGGTATTATTTGAAGCACAGATGTTTTTAATTTTGAAGTAGTATCATTTACCTTTTTTCTTTGTTGCTTGTGCTTCTGATGTCATATCTAAGAAACCATTGCCTAGGCAATGATCGCACAACTCTGTGAATACACCAAAAACTATTGAATCGTACATTTAATTAATTAATTAATTTAAATTAAATTTTAGAGATTTAAATTTTAGAGAAGGACAGAAAGAGCACTAGTGCTAAAAAGGGGCAGAGGGGCAGAGAGAGAATCTCAAGCAAGCTCCACACTCAGCACAGAGCCCAATGTGGAGCTTGATCCCATGACTCTAGGATCACAACTTGAGCTGAAATCAAGAGTTGGTCGATCAACCAACTGAGCCAGCCAGGTGCCCCTGAACTATACATTTTAAATGAGTGAATTATATAACATGTGATTTAATCTAATAGAAATACTTTAAAAAATAGCAAAAGAAAAGAACAGGTAGGCTTAGAAAAATCAAGACTTTGGTGTCACTGCTTGGTCATGTCTGTACATAAACCAATAAATCCTCCTTATTGTTTAAAAATACATAAGTGGGCTGGGCACCCGGATGGTTCAGTTGGTTAAGCATCCGACCTCAGCTCAGGTCATGATCTCACAGTTCACAGGTTTAAGCCCTCATCAGGCTCTGTGCTGACAGCTGAGAGCCTGGAGCCTGCTTCAGATTCTGTGTCTCCCTCTCTCTCTGCTCCTCCCCTGCTTCTGCTCTGTCTCTCCCTGTCTCTCAAAAATAAATGTTTAAAATTTTTTTCTTAGATAATAAATAAATAAATAAGTGGGGCTTTCGGCTGGTTCAGTGAGAAGAGCATGTGACTCTTGATCTCTAGGGTTGTGAGTTCGAGCCCCATGGTGGGTATAGAGATTCCTAAAAAAAAAAAAAAAATTAAAACTCAATAAATCAATAAATCATGTCCTAAAATTAGACCGTGATAATGGTTGCACAATTCTGTAAATATACTTAAAATGTATATACTTTAAATGGATGAATTTTATGGTACATAGATTATATTTCAATAAAGCTATTTTTTAATGTATGTTTGTTTGTTTATTTTTAGTTTATTTCTTTTGAGAGACAGCAAGTGAACGTGAGTGGGGAAGGACAGAGAGAGAGAGGGAGAGAAAGAATCTGAAGCAGGCTCTGTGTTGGCGGCACAGAGCCCATTGTGTGGTTCAATCTCACAAACTGTGAAATTATGACCTGAGCTGAAACCAAGAGTCTGATGCTCAACCCACTGAGTCACCCAAGCAACCCAATTTTTATTTATTTTTGAGAGAGAGAGAGAGAGAGTGCAGGGGAGGGGCATAGCAGGGGAGGGACTGAGTGGGGGGGAGGGGATGGGGGTGGAGACAGAGGATCCCAAGCAGCCCCATGCAATGAGGGGCTTGAACTCATGAACCATGAGATCATGACCTGAGCCAAAGTCAGACGCTTAACTGACTGAGCCACTCAGGTGCCCCACAATAAAGCTATTTTAAAAAAGACAGAAGGGGCGCCTGGGTGGCGCAGTCGGTTGAGCGTCCGACTTCAGCCAGGTCACGATCTCGCGGTCCGTGAGTTCGAGCCCCGCGTCGGGCTCTGGGCTGATGGCTCAGAGCCTGGAGCCTGTTTCCGATTCTGTGTCTCCCTCTCTCTCTGCCCCTCCCCCGTTCATGCTCTGTCTCTCTCTGTCCCAAAAATAAATAAACGTTGAAAAAAAAAATTAAAAAAAAAAAAAAAAAAAGACAGAAGAGGGGTGCCTAGGTGGCTCAGTAGGTTAAGCATTTGACTTCGGCTCAGGTTATGATTTCATGGTTCGTGGGTTCAGGCCCCTGTGTTGGCTCTGTGCTGACAGCTCAGAGCCTCAAGCCTGCTTTAGATTCTCTGTTTTCCTCTCTCTCTGCACCCCCCTACCCCCACTCATGCTCTCTTTCAAAAATAAACAAACATTAAAGAAAACAGACAGAAGAAACCATTCCTTAATCTACAGTCATACTCATATTTACTAATGTTTTCATCTAAGAATTATATCATTTTAAGTTCTACATTTGGTTTTTGATCTACTTTGAATTAATATCTGTTTATGGTATAAGGAAAGAGTTTGACTTCACGTACTTTATTTCATGCTTTCAAGAACATTATTTTGAGAGAGAGTCCATAGGCTTCACCAGATTGACAAGGTGATTCATGGTACAGAAAAAATGAAGAATCTTCACTCTAGAAATTGGACAAGACTCTTACTCCTCTGGGCCTCACTTCCCTTCCCTGGAAAATTCATGGGTAGGATCAGGAAGCCCCTTCTAGTTCTATGGTACCTTTTATTGTGCAGACATTATGGGTGGAAATCAATGATTCTTTTTTTTTTTTTTTAACATTTATTTAATTTTGAGACAGAGAGAGACAAAGCATGAACGGGGGAGGGTCAGAGAGAGAGGGAGACACAGAATCTGAAACAAGCTCTAGGCTCTGAGCGGTCAGCACAGAACCCGACGCGGGGCTCGAACTCATGGACCCCGAGATCATGACCTGAGCCAAAGTCGGACGCTTAACCGACTGAGCCACCCAGGCGCCCCAATGACTCTTTTCTTAAGAAAATACCCATGTCTGTGACACCAGTTGCTTCTAAGTATATATATACTTATTATATATATAATATATATATAATAAGTATATATATGATATATAATAAGTATGTATATATGATAAGTACTTACATTATATATAAGTACTATATATTTATATATATAAATATATGTATATATAAATATATATAATAAGTATATATATATGTATATATATATAATTTATTGTTAAGTTAGCTAACATACAGTGTATACAGTGTGCTCTTGATTTTGAGGGTAGATTCCTGTGATTCATTGCTTCCAAACAACACCTAGTGCTCATCCCAACAAGTGCCATCCTCAATGCCCCTAAGTATTTTTCTCTATGTTTATTTATTTTTGAGAGAGAGAGAGACAGAGTATGAGTGGGGGAGGGGCAGAGAGAGAGGGAGACACAGAATCTGAAGCAGGCTCCAGGCTCTGAGCTGTCATCACAGAGCCCAAGGTGGGGTTCGAACTCAGGAGCAGTGAGATCATGACTGAGCCAAAGTCAGATGTTTAACCTGACACTTAACTGACTGAGCCACCCAGACGCCCCTCTAGGTATTTTTTTAAAGGAAGCCATTGTCTGGCAATCACAGAAGGGCTCAGCCAGAACTTTATTGAGTGTTTTAAGGAGTAGAGGTGACACAATAGGGGAAGGAAATGTTTTCTGTTGAAAAGCAGTCAATTGCCTTCAACAAGTCGCCAACAAACTGGGGAAAGATTTTTTTTTCCTCTGGTTTCAGCTGAATGCCAGCTTTTGGAAGGTAAATAGAGCAGGCCAGATGAAAGGGTAATAGACACCCCCAAATGAGGGAGGGCATTGTTTGTACAAAGTTAGCAGGAGGAGAGAGGCCAAGCATGCAACTGAGCCACTGGCACTAAAGTCATCAAAGGGGAAGAAAAATCAGGAAAATACAATCAAATCTTTACTTTTACAATGATAAAGGTAATTTTACAATTGTTACTCCATATTATTTACTTTTTTTAAAATTTTAAACATGGTATAGATGGTGTTATGTATTGGTTGGGTCTCTTTCAAAATTATTCAAATGATTATAAAAAAATCATTTGCACTTTTAACGGCGTTAGCATTAAATTCTATAAGCTATTTGATCACTGTCTATATGCATCGTAATCTTCCCTGGAATCTATTCCTCTACAATGGAACTACTGATAATAATAACCACAAAAAAGAAGCAAGCCATTTGCAAAATGTTCCATTAAATATGGAGTTTAGAAAAAGACTATGGGATATTTGCAGAAGGGCTAGCATGTTCTTCTGAGGTTTGTAAGCTATCTACCCTGATGCATAGGTCATGGTAAATTCTCCAAGTATTTGTGAATTTTGCATGTCATATGTTGACACCCTTTTATTTTTTATTTTTATTTTTTAATGTTTTTATTTATTTTTGAAGGAGAGAGAGAGACAGCACATGAGTAGGGGAGGAGCAGAGAGAGAGGGAGACACAGAATCAGAGGCAGGCTCCAGGCTCTGAGCTGTCGGCACAGAGCCCGACAAGGGGCTCAAACCACAAACTGTGAGATCATGACTTGAGCCGAAGCTGGACACTCAACTGACTGAGCCACCCAGGCGGCCCTGTTGACATCCTTTTATATTACAGAACCTCTTATCAAGGATGGGGAGAAAATCCTTAGAGGCTCAAAAATCCAGGACTTGCAGTTTTCCTCTCCCCAGCCCTTTCTCCTCTGGCTTTCTCCTCTTTCCAAGAAGTACTGAGAGTGTGGTGAAGAGGAAGAACGTGGGCAGAGCAGCAGCAGGGTCAGGGCTCAAGAGCACTGCCAGCTAGTCAAAGGTCAGCACGGAAGGGACTGTGTGTGAGAGGACAAGGAAGCTGAACTTCTCGTCCAGCTGAACTGGATGGCGGCCAATCTCTATCTCCTTCCTGGGCCTGGCTGGAACTCTCCACAGCTCTGTGTGGCCCTGCATCAGAACAAAAATATGCTACAGAAATAGGGTCTAGTTTCATCTTTTCAGGTGAACAGACTGAGCCAGATTTCAGCTGGGGGTCAAGGGACAGAGGACAGAGAGGACCAAACTGGTATTTGCTCTGTCAGAAACTTACAGGCTTGTTTGGAAAGACAGAAACTAAATAAAGACTTCTTATTAGCACAGGACTAGCATTGTGAAATCTGGTCAAAGGCTTTCAGGCAAGGATGCCTTTATATATATATATACTTATATATATATACTTATATATATATGCTTATATATATGTATATACTTATATATATAAGTATACTTATATATACTTATATATATACTTTATATATATACATATATATAAAGTATATATATGTATATATATACATATATACATATATATACATATATATACTCTCATGGTGATGGGGAAAGTGAAGAAAAATGCAATATTCTAATTAGGAAATAAAGCTATCGTTTTTCACAAATTCATAACATTTCTCATGCCAGCAATTTTCTTTTTATTCTAAAATGCAGGGATAGTGTTCCCAAGTTTTTGTCCCTCTCCTCAAAATGAAAGGGAAGTAAAATTCTCTTCACAGAAATAAAAAGCACTTTTTAAAAAAAGGAGCATTAAACCCACAGTAGATGAATTATTATAAAATAATCTTCCCCTCTAATTGGGCTTTTCTTCAGATTTTCTAAGAAAAATTGACATTGAACTCTATTTGTTAGTTCCTTTTTTGCTTTCACAAATTTTTTTCTAACATTGACGTCCTAGAGGGAGTAGTATTTTATCGTTCTGTGAAAATCCGATTGCAATGCATCAGGTATCAATCGTTAGTAAGGTAGTATATGTAAAGCTGAAAAACAGACATTTACAACCAGAAATGATGGCCCTTTTTGCTCTGTATGGATTTAGGTGATCTCAGCCTGTATTCTGGAAATGTGCATCAAATAATAAGTGATACCCTATCTCTCCTGAGGACATAATCTCTCCTAAATGCCCATCTGGTTCACTGCTTTTTTCATGGAAAGGAGAATCCTGAGGAGTGGGTCCAACAGGGAGGAATGTTATGCAATGTGGCCTGAGACAACATAGTGGGATGGAGAGTCCCAATTGTCATCAACTTAGTTGCAAGGAGACAAGGTCATGGCACAGAAGACAACATCTGTGGGCCAGGCAAATGCAGAGAAGTAAGTGGTGAAGCTGAGATCAGGTGAGGGAAGATCTGAACAGAGTGAGCTGGGTGCAGAGGGTCAAGGGAAGTGTTTTAGTTCTGCAGCCACAAATGGGAAGCCACACCCAGTGCCCCTTTTACGTCTGTCTGCTGTGGAGAGAGATTCTATTGCTTGGCATAGACCCGCAGTACTCCGGGCTAAACACTGAAAAATCTATTTTTATTCGCTCTTTTAAATACTTTCTTTTCATCTCAGTGCTGTATAGTTTTTTATCCTGTCATGTTTCCTTCCATGGGTTCCTGTTTTTAAACTCCACTCTCTACTTGCCTGGGTGGCTCAGTCAGTTAAGCATCCAACTCTTGATTTTGGCTCAGGTCATGATCATGCAGTTTGTGGGTTTAAGCCTCACCTCAGGCTCCTCACTGACAGTGCAGTGAGATTCCCTTTCTCCCTCTCTCTCCTTCTCATGCTCATGCCCTCTCACTCAAAATAAATAAACTTAAAAAAAAAAAAAAGAAGATTTAAACTCCACTTGCTAAGGCTCTAGGTTCCTTTGCATTTTTTGCTTTGGTTTTGTTTTCTTTAAGAGCTTTGTAAAAGCTAGCACTTTTGCCTTTTTTTCCCCCTTTGTTCATGTAGTCTGACCTGGAAACCAGGACTTTATGTTGGCCTAGATTTCTCAGGTCTCTAATCAACTCTGCGGAAAGTAAAACAGCTTGGCAACAGGCATAATAATAATAATTAAAAATAATAGGGAGCACAGAACTAAGAAATGAAATTCAAAAATAAGGAAAAAGATACAGAGTCATAGGCTTTCATGCAAAAATATCTATTCTGACCAACTTAGAAACACCCTTATAAATCAGTTAATAGCATCTGTCTATGTGGAGAAAAGCAAAACCATGGGGATTTCTGCCTTGGAGTGTGAAGTCAGCTTTGTGTATTCCCTTCTGGTGAAATGCTCATATACACACAAACTTCTGAAAACCCACGATGAAAACAATGGCTGCTACCAGTTAAGATTTCCAAGGGTACTTCTGAAACACAGAGTAGGTTTTTCTGGCACGACTTCTTCAGAGACGTTCTCACTTAAATCCATGCATGGTCATTTTATATCTCCCATTTATGCATTTCTTGTTTGCTGAACCTAAGTCTTGTCAGAGAGTTATTTAAAAAAAAATACTTTTTAAAGTTACCCACACCCTAAACAGCAGAACTGCTGTGTGTATACACATGCTCTGGAAAGGCACAAGTCAGGTATTGGGTGTAGGCACAAGACAAACCGCATGGTCTGCCTTGGCAGCCCTGTCCTCACCTGCAAGCTGCCCACACACACTCCCTTCCAAACGGTGCTCTTCTGATGCCAATTGGCTAGCTGAGCTACCCGGGGAAGGAAGCCTATGGGAGGGGCCGGGTGGAAGGTGATGTGGATAAATATTTTATAAACTAAACTTTAAGCTTAAAACTTGATTTACTCTTTCAACCCAATTCACACTGGAAGTCCAGTCTCTTAAAAACCTTGGACATTGAAGAGTTAAAGGGGTATGGAAGCCGGTGTAGCCTGGGGCTGTCATCCAAGGCCAGCAGAAAAGGCAGCAGGAAGGGTCTGGTTCTGGCTAGGCTACAGACAGGCCATCTGGATGCAGGGAAAGCCTAGAATGCCAGAAACAGCTTTTCTTTTTGGTGTTAGGCTTCATTAAGTTCAGCCTGGGGAGTGTCTTTTTGCTTTAAGACCCAAACTGAGAGTCTTCTTTGAATAGGGATTTGATATTTTGAATTTTATGAAGCAAACACCCACTATATATATCCTTTTGGTAAGGAAGGTCACAAAAAGCAATGTATACGATTAAGCATATTTTTTTAAAGGATGTAGACCAGAGTCACTAGATGTAAACATACACAGAAACTATGTATAGTCTTTAAAAATTTTGTTAGGAATAGGTAAACCTGAATAGGTTGTCTGAAAAAAAAAAAGTTGTTGGTTTGCTGTTTGTTTGTTTGTTTGTTTTTTTAATATTGTACCAGTCTGTGACTCTGATAAAGAATCTTTTTATTGTTTTTCCTGTAGTTGACCTGAAAAAGCAGCTTTGCCACACTGGAATTGCTTTTAGGTCTTTAAAATTATTTTCTTTCTGCATTTTTGTTTTATAGTTAATTATATTACATTTGGCATAAAGTTGGCATGGGCCAGTTATAATTCCTTCCACAGGAAATTTTCTTTAGTAAAACTGAAAAAAGAAAAGAAATGCCGCAGGGAAATTATAGCCACTTCCTACTCTATATCACTGATGAACATACACTCCTTTTTGGAAACCACCCTCTTTCAAAGATATGATCTATTCTTCCCTAGCTATAGCAATCTGCATTGGATTTGTATGTGTTATTCTTAACAATTAAAGGAAAAGGTGAATGTAAATTCACTTGGACAAAACAAAACAGGAAAGAGAATATTATCCTTAAGAGAATTCTTACCTTATGGAAGAGAAAATGCACGTATCTTTTTGGGTGGGGAAGTGGGGGGGGGGCAGATTTTTTTCTCTCCAAAGCATTAATTGCCACCTAGCAGCAGAGAAGGGAATTGCACACTAACTTTGGACTTCAATTTTAGAAAACGTCGGTTTTAAAGGGCACGTTACCTTTTTTTTTTTAAGATTTATTTAAAAAAAAATTTTTTTTTATGTTTATTCATTTTTGAAAGACAGAGACAAATCACAAGCACGGGTGGGGCAGAGAGAGAGGGGGACAAAGAATCCGAAGCAGGCTCCAGGCTCCGAGCTGTCAGCACAGAGCCCAATGTGGGGCCTGAACTCAGGAACCGTGAGATCATGACCTGAGCCACCCAGGCACCCCATAAGATTTATTTTTTTAAAGTAATCTCTACACCCAACATGGAGCTTGAACCCACAACCCTGAGATCAAGAGTCGCGCACTCCATGGACTGAGTCAGCCAGGCGCCCCTAATGTCCACATTATTTTTTATCATGACCAATATTTAAAGAATTATTAGCTTACTGATAGGTTAGGGTTTGAATTTTTTCTCTCTTGTCATGAGGGAAGAAAAAGAAATACAACAAATGAAAAATTTTGGCTTATTTATAAGAATGCTCTTTCCAGCATAAAATGTCTCAGTTTTTTTGTTTCTCAATTTACCCTTGCCACCTCAGCAACAGGCCAAAGGAAAAGAAATGCTAAAGTCACCCTGACACTAAAAAAATGCTGGCTTTGGCTTATTAAAGGAAGAAATGTGTGTTTTTAATATAGAAAGTGGTTTCCCAAATAATGTTGGGTTGGGTTTCTGTAAAAAATGAGATCAGAATAGATTTTATTTTGCTAAGACAATAAGAGGTCATTTATTTTGAAATTTAGAAGACATCTTCCTATACTGGACGAAATGATTTCCAGACCAAATGATTATTCAAATCTGCTGAAGAAGGACATCCTTATTTCAGTTTACCAATCACATGTTCACTTTTATAGCACTCACCCATACTGAATGCCAAAACTTTAAAGGAGAGTCTCTATTATTATGTTTCATAGATCTTGGCAGCTAAATAAAAATCACTTCTTGGGGCTCCTGGGTGGCTCAGTCAGTTGGGCGTCCGACTCTTGATTTTAACTCAGATCATGGGATCAAGCCACATGACAGGCTCCGTACTGAGCATGGAGCCTGCTTAAGATTCACTTTCTCTCTCCCTCTGCCCCTCTCCCCAGCTGGAGTTCTCTCTCACTAAAAACAAAACAAAACAAAACAAAACAAAACAAAACAAAACAAAAAATCTTCTTTCTCCAAAGACATCCAGATGGCCAACAGACACATGAAAAGATGCTCAACATCACTCACTATCAGGGAAATATAAATCAAAACTACAATAAGATATCACCTCACACCTGTCAGGATGGCTAAAATAAAAAACACAAGAAACAACAAGTGCTGGTGAGGATGTGAAGAAAAAGGAAGCCTTGTGCATTATTGGTAGGAATGCAAACTGGTGCAGCCACTGTGGAAAACAGTATGGAGGTTCCTCAAAAAACTAACCAAACATGGGGTGCCTGGGTGGCTCAGTTGGTTAAGCCTCTGATTCAGCTCAGTTCATGATCTCAGGGTTGGTGGGTTCAAGCCCCGTGTCAGGCTCTGTGCTGACAGCTCAGAGCCTGGAGCCTGCTTCTGATTCTGTCTCCCTCTCTCTCTGCCCCCGACCTTCTCTCAAAAATAAGCGTTAAAGAAAAAAAACTTAAAAAAAAAAACAACTAAACATAGAACTACCCTATAATACACTACTATTTACCCCAAAATTACAAAAACACTAATTCAAAGGGTTACACACATTCCAATGTCTATTGTAGTATTATATACCATAGCCAAATTATGGAAATGCCAAGTGTCCATCGACTGATGAATGGATAAAGAAGATGCGGTATACATATGCAATGGAATATTATTCAGCCATCAAAAAGAACGAACTCTTGCCATTTGCAACGTTGACAGAGCTAGAGAATATAATGCTAAGTGAAATAAGTGAGTTAAAGAAATACAAATACCATATGATCTCACTCATATGTGGAATTAATAAAACAAAACAAATGACCAAAGGTGGGGAAAAAGATATACCAAGAAAGACTTTTTTTTTTTTTTTTTTTTTACCTAAGCTTCATGCCAAAATGGTGCTTGAATTCATGACCCTGAGATCAACAGTTACATGCTCTACTAACTGAGCCAGCCAGGTGCCCCCCCAAGAAACAAACTCTTTTTTTTTTATATAGGCTTCACGTGCAGTGCAGAGCCCAATATGTGACTTGAACTCATGACCCTGAGATCAAGACCTGAGCTGAGATCAAGAGTCAGACACTTAACTGAGTCAGACACCCAGGCGCCCTGAAACAGACTCTTAACTATAGAAAGCAAACTGATGGTCACTAGAGGGGAGGTGGGTGGGCAAGATGGGTAAAATAGGTGATGGGGATTAGAAGTGTACTTCTAATGATGAAAAATAAATAAAATAATTAAAAACTTTCAAAAGGGATTCAAACAAAATTAAATATTTAGGGGGACTTCAAAAGCTAACAAGTTGGAAAAAAGGCTCCTGGCTAAAAATGTAACTTATTTAAGATATTACATATGGAGGAGTCAGTGGCTCACTGGACACTTCCAGTTTGCCACTTTTTACCTAGCTAAATAATAAGTATTGCTACTGTACTGAGTCTATTAGTATATTATCACCAAGGCAACCAGCAACATTTTGGAAAACAAATTCTGGTTTAAAAATAATAATAACAGCTAATATTTTACTGAGTATTCACCATGTGCCAGGCAGTGTGTTAAGCACTTTAAATGAAAAATTCACTTAGTCATCACAATAATCATAAAAGATACTAGCCAAAGTATGTCATTTTACAGGTTTAAGCAAGAACAACAACAACAAAACAAAGGTTCAGAGAGGCGAAATTAGGCATTACAGATCTTAGAATTTGTAAGTAGCTAAGCTCATACAAACCCAGTTCTGTCTTAATATTGGAGTGCCCCACTATTCAATTCTTGGAACTCTTTTCTATTTACTCTTTAGTCTGTGGTTCTAAATAACTTCCTTATGATGATGACTCCCAATTTTATTTTATTTTATTTTTTTAAAGATTTTATTTTTAAGTAATCTCTATACCCCTCAAACTCACAACCCCAAGATCAAGAGTTGTATGCTCTACCAACTGAGCCAGCCAGGTGCCCTGATGACTCCCAATTTTAGATCTCCAGCCTCCATCTTGCCACTGAACTCCAACTCATATGCCAACAAACTATGCCTTAACTCCACTAGGATGCCTAACAGACATCCCAAAGTTGAAATATTATAAAATCATATCATCATCTTTCTCCCCAAAATCCGCTCCTTCCACCTCTCCTTGATTGCAGTTCACTGCGACTCCATTCTTCCATTTGTTCAGGACGATAATGGCAGCCATTTTGAAACCTCTCTTTCTCTTACATGCCACATTCAACCCATTAGCAAAATGTACTGTTGGGTCCACCTTCTAAATACATGCAGAATCCAACTAATTCCTACCATCTCAGCATTACAATCCTGGTCCAAGCCATTGTCATCTCTCACTTGGATTACTCTAAGAGTCTGGATCTTGTTAGTCTGCTTGACCCCTATAATCTGATCTCAGCACATGGGTCAGGATAATCTTTTTAAAATGTCAGTCATGACATTCATCTGTTCAGAATCCTCTTGTAGCTTCCCATCTCTCTCAAAGTCTTTACTATGGCCTGAAAGCCTTATGTTATCTGTAACCCCTGTCCCATATCCTCTCTGATTTCATCTCATTATATTCTTCCTCTCGAATTTTGATCTGTTTGTTTATGAGGTATTCTCAGTATCTTAGTGATAATGCTTAGCATATAGTAAGATCAACAAATACATATTGAATGAATGAAAAATATCTGACTCCAGAAATTTTCCTTTTCATCATTCCCTTCTATGGGCATATTGGTGGCTCCGGGAGTTGAAAGTGGTTGGCTGGACTCTTTAGAGCAGTTCTTATATCAAAGCTTCACTTGTGAACCAAAAGAAGAGACATTTAGTCTCTTGGGGCATTAATGGTTTTCAGTTCCTTCAAGAATGATGTGGGGACTTTGCTCAGGGTGCAACTTGACTGTTAACCAGTAGTTGCAAATTTGATCAAAAGATCAATAAGGGTATTTAGTAGAAAGAATAGATGAAAAAAGCAGTACTATGCTCCAATTTAAAGGTCATTTTTTGTTGGTTCAGGATGTTTTAGAATTAATTAAAATAAAGTGTAATAAGAGCCAAGTTGAAATTTTCCCATGGACATGTAACATTCATTGTTACTCAACTATCTAGATGATATTCTGTAATAATTGCTTCATTTCTGGAAAAAATATTTCTAAACAACTCAAGTATGCCAATGGCTTTTGTACAGGCCTCACTTTTGGTAATACCGAGGGAGGGAAATTATGTTATGGAGTTTAGATAAAACTTTAAACTGTTAGTCTTCCAAATTATGTCCATTAGTTCCAATTGTTCTATTCCAAGCTTTAGTTATTACCAGAAGAGAACCTTAGCTTCTGAATAACCAGAAAAAATAAAAATTTAAAAAGGTAGTAAATATAGATAAGACTGCATTTAGAGTGAGCTATTTAAAGGCTATGAAATGTCAATTAAATAAATTATGATACATTTGTATGATGAAGGATCTTACTGTTATGCAGACATTTAAAATCATGTGACATGATTTTAGGGGTGCCTACGTTGCTCAGTCGGTTGTGCATCCAATTCTTGATTTCAGCTCAGGTCCTGATCCCAGGATCATGGGATCGAGCCCTACACTGGGCTCTGCGCTGGGCATAGAGCCTGCTTGAGAATCTCTCTCCCTCTGCTGCTCTCCCCTGCTTGTATTCTCTCTCTCTCTCTCTTGAAAATAATAAAGGAAAACTTAAAAATTACAAAAGCACATGGCATGAAATGTTTATGGTATAATGTTTAAATAAAAAAGCAGGGTAAAAAAAGCATTTATAATTTGATATAAATTTTTGTGGCAGGTTATTTTGTTGAGATACTAATTCTATGTATCCCCCTGCCCCTTGCCCCCATTCAAGCAAGTATCCAGACCCTCATATTTTTGTAAGGCAAAAAGCAAAACATAGGCTCTTGTTGTCTTTTGAAATAAGGAGGAGAAACAAAGGACAGAAATGCCTTTGAAGGTGAGGTGGAAGACAGATTCCTTAAGACTTAGAAGTCTGAAGCTCAAATGTTGAGTAAGCAGCTAAGTCTTCTGTCTTGCTCTGTGACAGAACCCAGGATGGTGGCAAAACCTCAAAGGGGAAGGCTGCACCTGGGTGCTTGGGCTGCCAGATTCACTCATTTGATTCCAAGGGTGGTAAAGGAGTATCAGAGTCATGAGACCTGAAGGGAAGATGGCATAAAAGGGAATCTTAGCAGTAAATCAATGTGGACAGACAACTAAATAATTTCCAGGTATTTCCATGATAATTAAGGCCCTAGAAACTTTGTACAATCCTAGATGAAGAGGAAATGCTCAGTAACCGAGATGGACTTACCCACCAGCATGGCAGGATGGGAGCTCAGGTTTAGATTCAAGTTGATCTGAAGAAATGCAATTATTTACTTCTGTGGAATAAGAGAGCCATACCTACAATATGCATATGCAAATACAATGTATTACAAACTATAAATATTAGAAAATACATTCTCAGGATAATTTTCCTCCTTTAGATATATATTATCGTAGGGAAAAAAATCACTAAAATTTTAATAGGGATTTTTCTCTACATAGGGGATTTTTTTCCACACTGTTTGCATTTGAAACAGTTTAAATAAATGTGTATTCCTTTTATTTTTGAAAAAAAATATAAAACCAACTATAAGCTTTTATCCTATATATTTGAACAGGTAAAAAACAGAGAAGGGTATATATCATAATCTTAGGTTCTATTTCAGCTGTTTCAGATCTACTAGTATTAATATTCTTAGAGGTATAATACAAACTCAACTTCAGGAAAAGAAAACGGGTTTTTCTCACATTAAAAAAAATTATCATATACCTCCTGCACCCTGTAAAATTTTTAGATATTATTGAATCAGTCAGGGTCCCAGCAGGAAATAGCACACTCCTAAGGCTCAACTGAAGACAGTGTAATCAGAATGTGGGCAATGAAACAGCAAGAGATGATATAGTACCACTGCTGACTTGTGACCAACATGGAGGGAAGGTGGGAGGTTAATAAATACCCTGATCTCTTTCTCCCACTGCCTTCTGATCTGCTAGTGCCCTCCATCAACTGAGCTCAACCAGAAGCCACTGGAGAAGGGACAGTGAGATCTATAGCGGCAATGGAGACTAACACAGTAACATCAAGGGGCAAGCAATCCTACAATTTTGTTATAAATATTTCCAAATTTATGGATTAATAGTTATAAAATTCCAGTTATAAAATAAATTAAGTCACACAGATGAAAAGTACATCATAGGGTATATAGTCAGTAATATTGTAATTAACTTTGTACAGTGACAGGTGGTGACTACATTTACCATGGTGAGCATTATGTAATATATAAAATTGTCAAATCACTATGTTGTGTACCTGAAACTAATATAATACTATATGTCAGTTATACTTCAATTAAAAAAATATTTTAGGGGCGCCTGGGTGGCTCAGTCGGTTAAGGATCTGACTTCAGCTCAGGTCATAATCTCACAGTTTGTGCATTCAAGCCCCACATCGGGCTCTGCACTGACAGCTCAGAGCTTGAAGCCTGCTTTGGATTCTATGCCCCACTCTCTCTCTCTCTGTCCCTGCCCCGCTTGTGCTCTGTCTCTCTCTGTTTCTCAAAAATAAATAAACATTTAAAAAAATTTTAAAATGGGGTGCCTGGGTGGCTTAGTCGGTTAAGTCTCTGACTTTAGCTCAGGTCATGATCTCATAGCTCATGAGTTTAATCCCTGCATCAGGCTCTGTGCTGACAGCTCAGAGCCTGGAGCCTGCTTCAGATTTTGTGTCTCCTTCTCTCTCTGCTCCTCCGCTACACGTGCTCTGTTTCTCTCTCTCTCTCTCTCTCAAAAATAAACAAAAAAATTTTTTTTAATTAAAAAATATTTTTAGGGGCGCCTGGGTGGCGCAGTCGGTTAAGCGTCCGACTTCAGCCAGGTCACGATCTCGCGGTCTGTGAGTTCGAGCCCCGTGTCGGGCTCTGGGCTGATGGCTCAGAGCCTGGAGCCTGTTTCCGATTCTGTGTCTCCCTCTCTGGGCTGATGGCTCAGAGCCTGGAGCCTGTTTCCGATTCTGTGTCTCCCTCTCTCTCTGCCCCTCCCCCGTTCATGCTCTGTCTCTCTCTGTCCCAAAAATAAATAAACGTTGAAAAAAAAAATTAAAAAAAAAATATTTTTAATAGAAAAAAATAATTCCAAATTTAAAGATTTCTCCTAGAAGGGTACTGGAAAGACAGTGTTGGACACTAATCTTTGGTACTGTGCAATACACTGGAATTATTACTAGTACTGCTAAGGTACTTTTATTCATCCCTGATTTTTTAAACTATGTTAGGCGCTAGTTAGTGTGACACTTTATATGTGTGTGTGTGTGTGTGTGTGTGTGTGTGTGTGCGCGTGCATGTCGCTGTTCTCCAAGAGCTGGTGATTTAATAGATGGAGAGAATATGTAAACAAATAAGTGCAATTGTTATATGTGTGTAGCAGGATGTTAAAGTGAGACTCTATCTCATTTTTGTGTGTGGTTCTAAGAAAGTAAATTATTCCCACATTCCACAGTAAAGTGGAAGGCCACCAAAAGTAGAAATTGCAAAAAAGAGGGGGGGGGGCTGCTTTTGCAATTTACCTGTGTATCCACTTCTAAGTCAGAAAAAAAGTTGAAGTTTAGAAGATTTTGAGAGGGTTTTTAATGTGCAGTGTGTTGACATTGGTTTTTCCTCACCTCATGCCCGGGGAGAGAGGCTTTAATGGAACTTTGATATATGTCCCTTAGAGCTGGGGGTTATGGGGGTCACAGTGGATTCGCGTCAGAATTATATTTGAGGCATTCATTCATTCAATACTTCAGTAGCACTTATTTTTTTTTTAATTTTTTTTTTTAACATTTATTCATTTTTGAGAGTGAGAGAGACAGAGCCTGAGTGGGGGAGGGGCAGAGAGAGAGGGAGACACAGAATCCAAAGCAGGCTCCAGGCTCTGAGCTGTCAGCACAGAGCCTGACACAGGGCTCGAACTCACAGACCGCGAGATCATGACCTGAGCTGAAGTCAGACGCTCAACCGACTGAGCCACCCAGGCGCCCCTCAGTAGCACTTATTAAGCAGGTACTATACCAGACACAGGTGACTACAGCAGTGAATGAAATAGATGAAAAGCTCCTGCCTCCATGGAGCCAACATTCTAGTGGAATCTGGACAAGCAAAGATGGCTGGCTAACTGCAAAGATGAGTTTTGAGTGGTCAAAATCTATACTCAGAGGTGTGAGGCAAAGCCATTCTGTGGATATCTGGATCAGATATGGGTTGCTGAAGAAAGTCACGTGGAAGAGTAAAGAGACCCCCACAGAAAGAAGCTGGAGGCGTATAGCACAGATGCAAGCAACTGACATTGAGCTGATTGCCAGATGACATATATTTACCCAAGTGCAAGCAAGAGATTGCCAGTATTTGCTCATTGGGGTAGGGTGAGGAAAGAGGTGTTTCCAAAGAATGCATAAAGTTACAAGTGTTGAGTGAAATTGAAGAAGTACTGCTACATTTGCTGACCCACTCTTCCTACAAAATATCTCTACTGATCAATTTTTCAACTCTTGGTTAAAGACCAAGATGCATCCTAAGCCAAATCCCCAAAACATGAAGAGCTGAAAGTCATGTAAAAACTTTAGTAAGTGCTTAGGACCTTCAGTTTTGACCAAAAGGCTAACCAAATGCCCGTTCTGATGGCTTATGAGAGGAGCTTTGATATGAGCCTCTGAAGAGTCTAGCCAATCACTGTGAATGAAGGATATATCACAAAGCCCTACATATTTATTTAGGAGATAACAATCAAAAGGACAAGTTTGAGAGATTCATGATTCTTTCATTTTTTTATTTAACAAATATTTAATGAGTACCTACTATTATGCTAGGCTTTGTTCTAGGCACTAGGAGTAGCTTAGTAAATAAAAAAAAAATTCCGGAGTGCCTGGGTGGCTCAGTGGGTTAAGCGTCCAACCGTTGATTTCAGCTCAGGTCATGATCTCACCATTGTGAGATCAAGCCCCGTGTGGGAGCCTGCTTGGGATTCTCTCTCTCTCTCTCTCTCTCTCTCTCTCTCCCTCTCTCTCAAAATAAATAAGTAGACATTTTTTAAAAAATCCTTATGTTGAGTGTTACGTGATTCCCTGTTACATACTTACAGTATCCCCCATGCTGTCCCTCCCCTTAACTTTTACTTGAACTAGCTTCATTGGTTTCTTTTCTTTGTATTCAATACATTCCTTCTACAAAAGTAACACGGTAGCAATAGGTTAACTACCTAAGGGCAGGGGCTCCTGGAAATCAATGAGAAAATGACTAATAATAATAAACTGAAGAAGGGAATTAAGTGGCAATTCACTAAAGTAACGTAAACAGACAAGAAATACATGAAAAGATTTTTTTTTTTTTTTTGGCTAGGAAGCAAAAAATACAAGTAAAATTAAAGAGATTTTTTTTCCTCTTTTTTTTTTTGCCTATCAACTTGATAAAGGTAAAAAGTACTTACCCTATCCAGTGCTGGTGAAAGTATAAAGAAAGCGGACTCTCAGGCACTGTAGAATATAAATTGATGTAAGTTTTTGCTTTTTTGTAATTTAGCCATATTTATCATAATTGTAAATGCAAGTTCCCTTTGACCTGGCAATTCCATTACTATGAATTCATCATAAGGAGGTAATCAGGAAAGTACAAAAATGTGTGTATGTATAAAAATATTCATTATAGTATTTTTATAATAATGAAGACTTGGAAATAAGCTAATGGTTCACCCATAGTTTAGTTAATTATTGTATTTCTACACAATGGAATACTATGTCACTATTGAAAATAATATATATCAGTACTTATGAACATGAAAACATGGCCATAACTTTTAAAGTGTAATATAAAACAGTTTAGTATGATCTTATTTCTAAAAATAATTATATATTTATTACACATATTTTTGAAGCATGTGAATATACGCATATACAGAAAAGAATTGCCAAAATGTTTATGTACTATATAACAATTATTAAATCAGTAGTTACTTTGCACTCAACATTCATTAAATAATATTTATTAAGCATTTAGTATATGCTAGGCATTGTGCTGGGTGCTAGAGAAACAGAAGAGAACAATCTGCTAATTTAATCCACTAAATTAACAGTGATTTTTAAAATGACAACAATTTGGGGTGCCTCGTGGCTCATTTGGTTAAGCATCCAACTTTGGCTCAGGTCATGATCTCATTCAGGTTCATTCATGAGTTTGAGCCGGGCTCTCTGGTGTTAGCATAGAGCCTGCTTCGAATCCTCTGTTCCACTCTCTCTCTGCCACTCCCCCGCTCACTTGCATGCTCTCTCTCAAAAATAAATAAACATTGGGGCGCCTGGGTGGCGCAGTCGGTTGGGCGTCCGACTTCAGCCAGGTCACGATCTCGCGGTCCGTGAGTTCGAGCCCCGCATCGGGCTCTGGGCTGATGGCTCAGAGCCTGGAGCCTGTTTCCGATTCTGTGTCTCCCTCTCTCTCTGCCCCTCCCCCATTCATGCTCTGTCTCTCTCTGTCCCAAAAATGAATAAACGTTGAAAAAAAAAATTAAAAAAAAATAAACATTAAAAAAGATATAATATAATAATATATAAAATAACTTATAAATAATATATATTAATATATATAATATAATAAATATATATAATATATATTCTTTTTTAAATGACAACAACCAGTATTGGTGAATTTAAGGAGGAGGAGGAGGGCACCCTCAAATACTATTGTAAGGTTGGCACCAAATCCTAACCGCTAGACCACCAGGGAGGTTTCATATACTATTGTGGAGAGTATAAACTGATAAAACATTTCTGGAGGGCAGCTTAGCACTTTTTATTAAAAGCTTTGGAAAAATCCATTTCACTCAACTCTGCAATTCCATTTTTAGAAATTTATTCTAAAGAAGAAAGTATTGGCGTATACAAGCAAAACTATGTACCAAGCAGTTCATAAATGAGTTGGTGAGTAGGGGGGAACCGAAATATTAAACAACAGGGATTTGGTTAAATAAAATATCGTATGTTCATAATGCAGAATACTAGGGAGTCATATTTAACCTGAAAAATATTTGACAGAGAAAAAAAGACCAAAATATCAAAGTGAAAGGTTTAAACAGACAGTGATACTAAATTGCACCGAACTCGAGCAAATCACAGAAGTGACCTGAGTCTGTTACTTCATCTGCAAAAGCTTAGATCATTAAGGACCAAACTTTCAATGTGGACCTTGCCTGAGTCTAGGTACTTAACTTTCCTACTTTATAAAGAAAATATGTCAACGTTGGTACAGGGTAGGTGTTAAATTGGCAGATGTTTGCAGAGCTGTGCTAAACTCTCTGTGGATTTGCCAAAAGTTCTCAACAGAGAAAATACGTGTTTCAGAAGAAAATGTCCAGTTTTTCTCAGTGGTCTGATCTACCCGATTAAAACATTATAACAAAATAAAGAAAAAACAAGCATCGTGCTTGATTTTGACACCAGAGAAAGGCATTAGTGCCCTCATGGAGTTCAAAGTCTTGTAGGGGGAACCAGTAATGATAATAAAGAGGGACCAATGGCAACAGAGCCTTGAAAAATGATTTCTCCAGGGAACGGAGAAAAGGATTTCCGAAGTAGAAAGAAATGCGTGTACACAAAGTACTTGCCGAAGAGTGTGGTTGACACAAACAAACGAACCATTATTTTGTGGCCTTTCTTACAGCCTCGCTCTTCTTCCGGTCACACAATACCCCAAATCTCTGTAGACCCTGAATGAGAGATTTCGAGCGGCACACTGCATCACCTGTAGTCGCAGGCGTCGTCTCGAACGATTTCAGGTGTATCAGCCGAGCGGTGAGAAACTGGAGGGAATCGGCAATACACAGGTAATAATCACTGAGGATCCGAGAAGGGCGATTTTGTAGTGGCCGCCCCGAAGCTCTCAGCCGCCGCCCAAGATTTCCCGCCAATCTCAACCCCGCCTCCTCACGAGGCCCCGCCTACTGGGGGGGGTGATCTGAGAGTTTGAGGGTGGGGTAGCGCTGGGAGCCTATCGATATCTCTGGGATAGATTGCCTTGCCCTGCGCCGCCGCCGTCAAAATCCGAAGACTTGTTTGTAGATCGCCGACCGGTAGTTTCGGCCGCGCTCCTGGGTCCGCACCTCTGCTGGAGGCCGCAGCTAGACCCGCGCCGGAACCATGGTGCGTTGGATTCCGAGCTCAGGCAGGGTTGGGGCAAAGATCCGCCGACTGGGGGATGGTGAGCCGCCACTTCGGTCTTCCTCAGAGTGGCCTGGGGCCACGGGGTATGGGAACCTCGGCCGACGGGAGCGTTCCAGCAGTGATTCAGCATCTCCGGCCTGGCGGGGAGAGGGGCGATGGGTAGTCAGTGCGGCCTTTCTCCCGGGCTTGTTGCGCTTTCTGCCGGGCCTGGGACACTACCTCTTCGGTCAACTAGATGAGCTCGCCCCTCAAGTTCCTACAGCCGGAGTAGTTCCGAGCGGTTCAGAATGGCTCCTCGTGCTCTGTGTAGGAGAGGAGGAAACAGGGACTTGACTTGGCGGCTTCCCTGTACTGCCACTGCGGGCTTGATCCCAGGGTTTGGGTTCCAGGACAGCGTCCATTTTCCTTGTGGGCCCGTCTCATTTTTCTCTCCCCTACACTCGATCAGAAAGGGTTCTTTTCATTCACTTTGTCCAAGTGAATAAACCGAGGCTGAGAGAAGTGGTGTTATCACGGACACAGCCTAAGGCTCGGGGCTTCCAGTCTCATGTCTGCCATTCCAGCACTCAGCTTTCTCACCCCCTGGGTTATTTCCCCAATATTGTGCTGGTAGACTTGTTTCAGTACCCTTATTAAAGCAGTAATGGTTCTGGCTCTGTAGCTATTTGTGTTAACATCTAACTTCCCGAGAACATTCTTGTGTTTTTTCTTCAATATGAATGTTTATACGTACAAGGCACCGTTTTAAGTGCAGTAAGGGTTCAAAGATAAATCTGACATGTCCCTAATCTCATAAAGTAGAAAGGGAGTGTAGATAAAGAACTGATGGGAGTATGTGTTGGAATTTTGGGAGAAAAATAGAGAAGACCTAGAGAGACATTTGAGCGAGGTTAAAGAAAAAGCGCTTTTGATCATTTATTAGGGCCCAGTATAAGAGAAGAGCCTAAGCAGAGATGGGAAGGAAAGGTGACACTATGAACTTTAGGAACGGAACCCAAAGGGAATGCTATAGATAGTGTTAGAATTGGAAGTTGGAAAGATGGGTCCTATCTAGATCTGCTCCTCCCTTGTAGCTCATGGTAAATTTAGAATTTGCTTGCAACTGAGTATAGCAGTAATCTTCCAATGAGTTTGTATTAATAGCACGTGTTAATGTTGAATGGAAACAGATGGGAGAACAGTTTGTAATGATAGAGCTTGTTAAAAACTGGAATTTGTAGTGTTCTTAAGTTAACAGGTCTTTTTTTCTTTTATTTTCAGTTTCGCAACCAGTATGACAATGATGTCACTGTTTGGAGCCCTCAGGTAAAAATGTCGTGGTTTTCTTTATTTTCTTTATTTATTTTTTTTTATGTTTATTTTGGAGAGGGAGAGAGACAAAGCGTGAGCAGGGGAGGAGCAGAGAGAGAGGGAGACGCAGAATCCCAAGCAGGCTCCAGGCTCTGAGCTGTCAGGACAACACCCGACGGGGCTTGAACCCGTAGACTGTGACATATGACCTGAGCCAAAGTTGGGCGCTTAATCAACTGAGTGAGTCACCCATGTGTCCCAGTAAAAATGTTTTATACTAGGGGCGCCTGGGTGGCTCAGTCTTTTGGGCGGCCGACTTCGGCTCAGGTCACGATCTTGCGGTCCGTGAGTTCCAGCCCTGCGTCAGGCTCTGTGCTGACAGCTCAGAGCCAGGAGCCTGCTTCGTATTCTGTGTCTCCCTCTCTCTGACCTTCCCCTGTTCATGCTCTGTCTCTCCCTGTCTCAAAAATAAATAAATGTTAAAAAAAAAAAAAGAAATGTTTTATACTATATCTGTGAAGTGACTTTAGAAACTCATGAAAGTGTAAGCTGTGGCAAAATGGAATATAATCATTTTAGACATTCTGGAACCTAAATTTATCATTAAAGTAAGTTTCGTAGTTTAAAAGAAAAATCGTTTGAGATTTAACCATACTCCCCTGAGATTTGGGACCACTAAATCAATTTTAAATGTATAAAAGGATCTTACAAGATGACTCTAAGATGTATTGTTTTCTCTTTAGGGCAGGATTCATCAAATTGAATATGCAATGGAAGCTGTTAAACAAGGTTCAGCCACAGTTGGTCTGAAGTCAAAAACCCATGCAGTGCTGGTTGCATTGAAGGTAAGTACAGCAGTAAATAAATCTTCCTCGTGTAGAAAATGGAACTGTCAGATAGAAGTTTCACTGTGTCGGTAATAAAATCGTAATAAAATCGTAATAAAATCGTATTTTTATGTTCTGTAATGTCTCTGTTTAGAGAGCACAGTCAGAGCTTGCAGCTCATCAGAAAAAAATTCTCCATGTTGACAACCATATTGGTATCTCGATTGCGGGACTTACTGCTGATGCTAGACTGTTATGGTGAGTATGATCTTGAAAAGCAAAAGAAACATCCATTTGGATTCATCAAGATACGATGTTTTAGGAAGTTGTCTGGCAGAGTTTAGAAGTTCAGATTGTGAATACCTTACTGGATTTGGGCTCAGTTACTAAGTATTCCATTTCTTGATACCTGTAGTAGTAACTACTACAATTAGCCATGTTAAGATTAAAGCTTTTGAGAAGTCACCTCATAATGCAATACTTGTTAACTCAGCGTTTATTGTTTGAGACAATGTTGTGTCTAAGAAGAGCTTGACACTTTTGTCTGGTTTCTAAGGATTGGCAGAACTACCCTTACTTTAATATGCCAGTATTTGTAAGACATTTATTTTTTGCGAAGCTCATTACTGGATATTCATTCTGTATGTATGAGTCAGATATACATCTTGTCTTCTAGGAACTTAAAATCTAGTAGTATATCTTTAATACAAGGTAGAAAGTGGAGAGGAACAGGTAGATTTCTGTGAGAGTCCAGAGGAGATAGAGATGAGAGACATATAAGTGAAGAGCTGGGGCTTTGAAACCACTTAGGATTTGAGGTGAGGCTAGTTACTTATACCATTAATGCTTTTAGTATGTTCTGTTTCAGAGTTATTGTTGAATAGCCTAACATGTAGAGCACTTAACACAGTGCCTTTCAGGTAATTTATGAATGTGTGTGTTGGGAGGTCAAAGGTAGTTAGCCAAAACTAATCTCTTAAGCCTGTGATTTAGTGTTTATTTATTTTTGAGACAGAGACAGAGCATGAACAGGGGAGGGGCAGAGAGAGAGGGAGACACAGAATCTGAAACAGGCTCCAGGCTCTGAACTGTCAGCACAGAGCCCGACATGGGGCTCAAACCCACGAGCTGTGAGATCATGACCTGTGCCAAAGTCGGATGCTTAACTGACTGACCCACCCAGGAGCCCGAAGCCTGTGATTTAATTAGGGAAGAAAGAATATACGCACAAAACGCAAATAGTAATGCCACTGTTGAAGATTTTAGAGCTATCCAGTGAGTCGCCTGCTCTCTTAGGTTGGCAAGATAGTGACGGCATTATTGGTTTCTGAGAGCTCTTGAAAGTGTAAAATATGTTCCATGGTCAAACGTTTTATTTACCCCATCTATCTAAAATACTGCCATGTAAATGTGTAATCAATGTAAAAACTTCATTAATGAGATATTTTGCATTGTTTTTTGTACTGAGTCTTTGAAATTTCAGGTGTATTTTGCACTTCCAGTACATCTCTGTTCAGGCTAGCCACCTTTTAAGTGCTTAATAGTCACATGTAATCAATACCTGCCATATTGGGCAATGCAGTATAGATAGCCTTGGGAAATGAGCTTCAATAAAAGTAGTGAACAAATAGCATGGTTCCCACAGTCAACATTTGATTATCAGATGTGACATACACATAAACTAGACAAAGCAACATGGAAAGAAAGGTGCATATCCATTTCCCTGTTGTTTATCCTGTTGTCTTTAATCGTTAGGCATGAATTCTGTTTTCCCCAATGTTACATCTGCTTGAATCTTGGTACGTTTAACAGTGAGACTCAACAGTCTAGTGTTCTGTGTCTCCTTTAGAGTGCTGCTTATGGAGAGGAGCAACATTGGCAGGAACATGTAGCAATGTCCTTGTATGGATTCTATTCCTTGCATTTGCTCTTTGGGGGCAATTTCAGTCAGCTTTCAAGAAAAAAAGCAAATAGTTACTCTTTTTGCTGGTTTAAGACCTAGAATTAAGACAATCTTGTTGACAGTGGGAAAGGGTAAGAAAAGAGAGCTTGCTCTTTTTCTCTTGCTCAGCCTTCTGTAAACTACTCAGATACCAAGTTTATCTAGAGCTAAGGAATATTTAGTCTTTTTAAAAACCTCATCATGCCCCAGAGTTCAGTGTAAAAATGCATCCTTGTGGCATGTCTTTCTTAATCCATGTGAGGAAAAGCAAAAAGAAATCAAACTACTTTATTTAGATTGAAATAACTCTGATTTGAAATAACTAATTTTTCTTGTTTCTTTTTTAGTAATTTTATGCGCCAGGAGTGTTTGGATTCCAGATTTGTATTTGACAGACCTCTTCCTGTGTCTCGTCTTGTATCTCTAATTGGAAGCAGTATCCTTTTTATGTTAGGATTTATGGGTGTGAAATTCAAAGAATTTTGATAGTTAATCCTTATGTTAATTATTATATAAAATATAACAATGCTTATGTCAATTATTGGGAGTATAATACATAGGATAGGTAAGATTCTGAAAACTTTAAGGTTACTTTTCAATAACAATGTTTAAAATTTAGAATTGTGGGAAGTTTTGCCATGGAAAAATGTTCTAAGTAAAGCATTAGATTGCTCTTTCATCAGCCCTATTCCAGACATAGAGAAGCCCAATTCAGGAAAACTTATTCAAGTATCATTTTTAGAGGAGATTTAAAGTTTTTATTGGTGGTTCTAGATGTCCCCCCAAATTCTTAACCTCTCACCCAAAATAGATGAGGTACTCTACATAAGAGGAGATCATTTTGCTGGCACTCATTCTTAGGTTTTGTGGATAGTTCTTAACATCTAAAAAAAAATTTTTTTTTTTTTAATGTTTATTTATTTTTGAGAGACCATGCGAGTAGGAAAGGGGTGGGGGGTTGGGGGTGGGGCGGGACACAGAATCTGAAACAAGCTCCAGGCTCGAGGCTGTCAGCACAGAACCTGATCCAGGGCTCGAACTCCCAGACCCTGAGATCATGACTTGAGCCAAAGTCGGATGCTCAACCGACTGAGCCACCCAGGCACCCCCTCCCAACATTTTTTAATGTGGGGCCAAAGAAATATGGTTCTTTTATTTTCTCTTTGCTGTGATGGATTATGCAGCAATTAAAAAACCAAAGCTCTTTGTTGATAATGTTTAACTTGAAAAAAAAGATAGTACTTTATTCCTTGTTAGAACAGTTTCTTTAACTAGTTTAAGAGACCCAGATACCAACGCAACGATATGGCCGGAGACCATATGGTGTTGGACTGCTTATTGCTGGTTATGATGTAAGTTCATAGAATATTTGTTATATTTTGATGATTTTTCAAAACTGACTAGAAATTTCATAATTTTTAGCTCAAAGTCAAAAATTGTGTGTGTGTGTGTGTACATATATATATATATATATGTAATGTATGTATATATATGTATATGTTTTTTTTTTTTTCTGTTTGTAGGATATGGGCCCTCACATTTTCCAGACCTGTCCCTCTGCTAACTATTTTGACTGTAGAGCTATGTCCATTGGAGCACGTTCTCAATCAGCTCGTACTTACTTGGAGAGACATATGTCTGGGTTTATGGAGTGTAAGTAATTTTTTTTTTGTCCCCTCCAGAGATGAGCCAGAGATGAGAACCACTGTATTGGTTACCAATTATAAGTTCTGTTGACAACTTTTAGTTTTCTATGATTCTGTTGTTATTTTTAGCCACACAGACATTTCTGTATAAGTAGTGCATAGACAAGAAATTAGGGTAGCTATGAAAAAGAAAGGTAAAATGATGATGGAAGATGTGATCATGGGGCAGGTTTTCAAGTGCTTTGCTTAAACAGTGGTCTTGGACTTTAACACATGTTTTTTGGACCTCTCTTTAGGTGCCTGTGTGGTTGTTTACCCTTCATTCTATTGTGGTGTATTGCATTATTGGGCTTTTGAATATTAAACCAGCTTTGGATTCCTAGGACAAATCCCTCTTGATCATGATTTATAATAGTAACTATATATAGAAATGTTTACATAAACATAATTGTTGCTGGATTCATTTTGCTGATATTTTGTTGAGGTTTTTTTTGTGTCTGTATTCATAAGGATAATTGATCTGTAGTTTTATTTTCTTGTGATATCTTTGTCTAGTTTTGGTATCAGGTTAATACTGGCCACATAGAAATATTGGAGACTTTGTTTATAAAGAGCAAATTCCATAGAATACATTTTACAAAAATTTGAGCTGTAGCATTTGTGAGTGAGGATTCTCATTTAATTTAGCATAAAAAAGGTGAAATTTAGTAACAAAAATCATGTATTCTCCTCTTTAAGTAAAATAATAGCAATGTTATTTATTATTATTAGAAGATTATATGGCTAAACATTAAAATTTTGGCTTTTTATTGTGATATATTTATTATGTGACTAAAACCATAATAACAGACTGTAGACCTGATAAAAGCAGCCTCATGTGAAGATGAAATTAAGAAATAATTGTTAATTTGTTACATAGGCAATTTGAATGAACTGGTTAAACATGGTCTGCGTGCCTTACGAGAGACACTTCCTGCAGAACAGGACCTAACTACAAAGGTAGATAATCATGTTTTTCAACTTGAAATTTTAACATTACAGGTCAATCACTTATTTCATAAGTATAAGTAATAGAGGAGTGTACACAGTTCTTCAATTTGGGAGATTTGCCTTGGTTCATTCTTTCTCTTGAAGCTATTCACTAAGTGATGTGATTTTGCAATGATTTTTAAACATTTCTTTTTGGTGTAAAGCATTAAAGCCAGTAAGTTTTATGTAGAATGCCCTACATTTCTTTAGCAGGTCAGAATACCTATGTATTATTATTATTTTTTTAATGTTTATTTATTTTTGACAGAGAAAGAGACAGAGCATGAGCGGGGGAGGGGCAGAGAGAGAGGGAGACACAGAATCCAAAACAGGCTCCAGGCTCTGAGCTGTCAGCACAGAGCCCGATGCAGGGCTCGAACTCACAGACTGCGAGATCATGACCTGAGCCGAAGTCGGACACTCAACTGACTGAGCCACCCAGGCGCCCTGATACCTTTTTGTATTATTAACTCAGTTAACAAATATATGTATTGAGCACCTACCACATGCAGACATTAGGCATTGAGAATATAAGCACAGCAAGCATCTTGGCCTTCATGGAACATACTATCCAAGTTGGGGCGAGAATATATACCCATAAGTAAATTATATAATATATTAGAAGGTGATAAATGCCACAGAAAAAATAAAACAGGTTAAAATGAGAAAGACCATCTGGGTATAGGAAGGAGGTGTGCTGAGGAAAATTTAAAATAGGGTGGTCAAGGATGGCCTTGGATGGTCAAGAAAGTGAAATTTGAGGAAAATATCTAAAGGAAGTGAGTGAGTGAGCCATTCAGATGTCTAGCGCAAGATTAATCCAGGGAATACAAGTATAAGGGCCTTGAGTCCAGAACATTCCTTGTAGTTGAGGCAGGGAGGCTAGTAGTGTTGGAGTCAGTGATCAAGAGAAAGAGAAGGAATAAAGTCAGATAAATGGAGGCCAGATCATGTATAAACCATTGTAGGTATTTTGGATTTTATTCTGAGTGGGCTGTCAAGAGTTTGAGCAGAATACCTTGATTTGATTTGGGTTTTAAAGAGTCATTCTGGTTGCCATTTTGAGAACAGATTATAGTGGGCAACATGGGTGAAAATAGTTTTAAAACTGTTAAGGTAATGCAGACGAGAGAACGTGGTGAATTAGAGCAGAGCTGTGGAGTTGGAGAGGGGGGTAAGTGGTTCAGTTTGGGGTATGTTTTGAAATTAGAGCTAAAAATGTTTGCTAACGAATTAGTTGTGAGGGTGTGAGAACAACAACAAAACAAGTTGTTTTCAAAATTTGGGGCCTGATAGATTAAGGAGAGGTTTACATTTACTGAGATGGATAAGACAGTAGAAGGGACAGGTTTGGGGGTGGAGTTGTGGAAGATCAGGCAGTTAGCTTGGGACTTATTAAACCTGAAATGCCTATTGTCCATTGGTGATATAAAATAAGCAGTTATTGGGGCACCTGGCTGTCTCAGTCAGTGGAGCATGCGACTCTTGACCTCAGGGTCGTGAATTCAAGCCCCATGTTGGGTGTAGAGCTTACTTTAAAAAAAAAAAAAAAAAAAAAGCATTTATCAGATGTGTCTCCCCTAAAGTTTGGTGGAGAATGGTCTAGCCTAGACTTACAAATTTTGGAGTCTTTATGTAGAAATGGCATTTTGAGACTGGATTGGATGACACTGCTAATGGAATCATAGTTTCGTAAGAGGTTTAAGGCCTGGGCCAGGGGCATTCTAACCTTCAGAGATTGGAAGGTAAGTATCAGCAAAAAGGACTAAAAAGATGACCAGGGAGGTAAGAGGAAAACTTAGAAAGTGAGACATTCTTGAAAGCAAATGAAGAAACTGTTTCAAGGAGGAGGGAACAAGAAATTGGTAATACATCAAGGAAGATGTGGAGTGAGAATTAAATGTAATGGGGGACTCGACTAGACAGTTTCATTGGAATGGTAAGCCAAAAGCCTGAAAGGGATGAATCAGTAGAGAATGGGCAAGGACGGACTGGAGGCAGCTCTGTGGAGATTTTCTCTTGCAGGGTCAGAGAAATGGGTGGTGACTGGAAGAGAATGAAGGGAAGTTTTTTGTTTTGTTTTGTTTTTTAATTAAGATGGGAGAAATTACAGCATGTTTGGTGCATGGTTATAAGAATAATCCCTGTAAAGGGAAACGTTTATGTAGGAGGAATATGAGAAAAACTGCTAGACCAGTGTCCTTAAATAGTACACAGGTGGAAGAAAGGTAGACCTTAGAGAGGAAATTGGACTATTCATTAACACAGCAAGGGAGAGGATCTAGGGATATGATACCATGGGAGCTTGTGAACATTCTCTTCTAATTGCTTCTGTTTTCTCAGTGAAATGAGAATGGAAAATATTAGAAGATGTCCAGGAGAAGAGATTGAATGATCTGGGGACCCATATAGTACAATGCAGGAATGATCATTAACCAGAGTGGTATCAGTCAGCATTTTATAAATCCATTTTGTTACAGTGATTAGATAATTATTATGTAATACATATGTGAAGAATTTATAGCTTGATAATCTTTTGAAAATAATTTTTCCTATCATAAAAGTAATTTTTTTTCAAAGAAATCAGGAATGTACATTAAATTACTTTTATTTGTTTAAAGTACCCATAATGCTATCACTGAAGATGACTATCTTTTAAAATTTGGGTTTATAGTTGACTGTTGACATGTACACTTTGGAAAAGTTTGCTCAGGTATCTGGGTTTCTGATTTCATATTTTTACTGAATCATAGATAATGATTCAGTGAAATCATTGAGAGAAGGCCTGTATATCCTTATGCCTCAAATTTTCACTAAAATTTTAATTTTACACTGGATAGCATTCACTGAGCATTTTAAGAATTGGTCTTTAATTTTAATATGTAGAACATAGTTCTAGGAGCTCGCCAACTTCAGCACTTTATAACCCACTACTTACTCTCTTTCCTTGTTAAGAACCATCATCTCTTAAACAAGAAACAAACCTGATTGTTTCTTAGGAGTTAGGCTTACTGCTTAGCTAAGTGACTTGCTCCATTACACTGGTCTGTAGCACATTCTCATTATGATTCAACTTGCGAATTTCTTGGTGGCATAGACCTTTGAAGTTACTCGTCATTATCAAAATATGAAATTTGCAGGTTACAAGAGTCTACAGTTTTCTTCCTTTTTTCTCTACACTTGAGTGTTTTTCAAGTCTTATTTAAGTGCTATATAAACTTTTATTCTGCTTTGTTTCACCCATTTAATCATAAACATTTTTCCAACCTAAATTCTCTTGATTTTTAATTTTTACCTTTTTTTTCCCCCTCAGAATGTTTCCATTGGAATTGTTGGTAAAGACTTGGAGTTTACGATTTATGATGATGATGATGTATCTCCATTCCTGGAAGGTCTTGAAGAAAGACCACAGAGAAAGGCACAGGTATATAACTAATCATTACACCAGAGACTTTAGTTCTGTCATAAGCTGCTATTCCTACCACAACTGTGTAAACCTACCATTTTTGTTTTTAATTATTGAGGCAGGCTCATAATTCAAATGACAGTAGGAAAACTTAGAACTGAGTAATGTGAAATACTGAGGGAGCAGTTATCTACATAAGTGAAAGAGGGTTGATAATCTAGTTATCTGTTGCTATTTTTCACAATTCTATGGGTTGACTGGCTAAATAATTCTTTTGCTAGTCTTACTTAGGGCCTCTTGTGTTGAAGTCACTTGAAGCAGGGGGGCTGGAACATCCAAGATGGCTCTACTTACGCGTCTTTTTTTTTTCTTTTAATTTTTAATGTTAATTTTTAGAGAGGTGGAATGCAAGGCAGGGGAGGGGCAGAGGGAGAGAGAGGGAGACACAGAATCCGAAGTAGGCTCCAAGCTCCAATCTGTCGCCACAAAGACTGATGTGGGGCTGGAACCCACCAACCACAAGATCATGACCTGAGCTGAGGTCGGATGCTTAACCAACTGAGCCACCGAGGCACCCCTTTTTTTGTTTTTTGTTTTTGTTAATGTTTTGTTTTATTTTATTTTATTTGTTTATTTTGAGAGAGAGCACAAGCAGGGAAGGAGCAGAGAGACACTCCCAAGTAGGCTCCACAGTGTCAGAGCAGAGCCTGACCCAGGGCTCAATCTCATGAACCATGAGACCATGACCCGAGCCGAAATCAAGAGTTGGACACTTAACTGAGGGAGCTACCCAAGCTTCCCCTCACATGTCTTCTTTATTCAGACTTTCTTGGTATATCTTAGAGGGACAGTTAGAAGGCTGAGACTGCTGCTAGGATGGCTGTGTCCTCTCAGAACCTTTCTTCAGCGGGGTAGCTTCTCAGAGCTTGTAAAAGTTCAAAAGCTCCAAAGTGGAAGCTGCCAGACATTTTAAAAGGCTGAGGCTCAGGAGTGGCCCAGCATCAGTTTTGCACATTTTATTGGTTAAAACAAGTCACAGGGCTGGCCAAGAGTCTATAGGAGTGAGAACTGAGGGAAAGTTCATTGGGGACCCTCTGGAAACTAAGTTGGCTCTTCACAAATACTGAGAAAAGGGTCAGGAAATACTGGTCTTTTTGGTTGAATATTTAGAATACACATTGGCGGGGCACCTGGGTGGCTCAGTCGGTTGAGCGTCTGACTTCCACTCAGGTCATGATCTTATAGTTCATGAGTTCAAGCTCCACGTTGGGCTCTGTGCTGACAGCTCAGAGCCTGGAGCCTGCTTCGGATTCTGTGTCCCCCTTTCTCTTTGCCTCTCCCCTGCCCGTGCTCTGTCTCTCAAAAGTGAATAAACATTAAAAAATAAATAAAATTTCTTTAAAAAAAAAAAAAAGAATACACATTGGCTATTTACAGATACTTATTTGATAGTTGTATAATTGAAAATAAAGTGTTCTGGAGAGACGCTTTTTTCTACAGTGTGAATTTTGTTTTTCACCTTGGAGAGGATATTGTTGGTACTATTTAGAGAAGCAAGATTTGCATTGTATTTAAACCTCTTGGTAAGAACCAGCACTGTTGGGGAGAATGCTGTGAGTTCCACACAGCTGGTTGGTTTGACCATGTTTTCACTCTGTTTATTAGTGCTGAAGAGGAAGAGAATGCCTAAAATCTACTGATTATATTCTAAGGCTAGTAGTGATGATAAAAGGAAGGACTTTATTCCTAACCAAGACAATATGGTAAAATGCTGGAATTGTTCAATGATGCTTTGGTTTTCAGACCTATAAAATTACATCTGTTTAAAAACAAAAACAAAAAAAAAAACTTTGTTCAGAAATTTTAACAGGACAGTCAACTAAAATTGAATATCCAAAATCTTTCCTAACCCCTTTTCTCATAAATTCTTTCAGACTGTAATAAGTGTGATAAGAAGTATATATTAGTCAAGTGATTTTTTTTTTTTGACCTATTTTGTTTTTTTCTTCCCCTTACAGCCTGCTCAACCTGCTGATGAACCTGCAGAAAAGGCTGATGAACCAATGGAACATTAAGTCATAAACCAGTCTATCTGTATATTATCAAATATGTAAGAATTCAGGAGCACGTACTGATGACAATAATCTATACTTTGAACCAAAAGATGCAGGGTGGTCTTATGGTATGTTTTAGGAATCAGCCCAGATGTGTTTTTCCCAAGCTACTTCTCTGACACCATATGATGGTATGCATTTTTTTTTTTTTTGAGAGGGTCTATATAATCATTTTCTAGAAAGTATAGTTATCTGTACTAATGTTTTTATATGAAGAACATAGTGTCTTTGTGGTTTTAAAGACAACTGTGAAATAAAATTGTTTCACCTGCTAGTGTATTGGGTTTTGTTTTTTAAGTAGCTTCAACTGTAAATAGTACGAGATTACAACTGGTCATCTGCCATGTTTGCCAAATTAAATTGCCTTATGTTTAGTGACGGGGAAAATAATACCTTTTATCTATCACAACCTTATACCAGTTCCCTGTGTGTGGACTTGCTACATGAGAATCTATGGAGATTTGTTTCAGAATACAACTTGCAAAGTTCAACCCTGGAGATTTCTTAATAAACCTAAGAAACCTCCCCTTTGCAACCACCATAGTAGCGAGACTATTAACATATGAATGGTTTTTCTTTCCAACCAGCAGATGGCAGTAGTGCTAGCTCTGGTCTCCGTGTGGGGAACTTCCTGCAAAAATAACAAAGGGAAATTTTAATCCCAAACCATCATTTCCTCTCAGCCTGCCCAGCCCCACTCCATCATAATCTTTAGGCTGACTCCCATTATTTTTATGAGTGGTGTATGCAGAAATTGCAGAACAATTTTTTTTTTTAATTTTTTTTTTTAATGTTTATTTATTTTTGAGATAGAGAGAGACAGAGCATGAATGGGGGAGGGTCAGAGAGAGAGGGAGACACAGAATCTGAAGCAGGCTCCAGGCTCTGAGCTGTCAGCACAGAGCCTGACGCGGGGCTCGAACCCACAGACCGCGAGATCATGACCTGAGCCGAAGTTGGATGCTTAACCGACTGCGCCACCCAGGCGCCCCCAGAACAATTTTTATCTTAGGCCATGCAAAATGAAATCTGAGGAAATCTGATTTACAAAACAATCCAACATTTCGCTGCTAAGAAGCCTAGAGGAGTTTTTTATTTCCTGAGATTCCTATCTAGAAAGGAGCAGTTCATTTGTAGATAGGGAATTTGGATTTTAGACCTAATTCTACTAATTACTTACCATTGTCTTCGGGCAAGTTACTTAGCTCTATTTTAAGGAACTCCTTTGGAGAATTAGTGAGAAGGTTAAATGGGAGAATTTACATGAAAACTTGGACACTTTAAAATTCATAAATTGTTACTTTTTTTTCCAGATCACTTAAAACTTTAAAAGCTTGAGTAGATTTAAATCTCTAGCTTCTTGAAGGGAAAGTGCTAGGTGCTTTCTGGCAAACTTGTTGAGAGAAAGACCTGACTAAATATAGGAATGTGTATGAGGTGTTGGGTCTGTGTTCTGAAAGTAGCCTCAGGAGTCTGCCATTTGAGCTTGGGATGAGACCACAAGTACCATGTGGCCATTTGACCTACAATAGGTTTGCATTAAGCACATGCAACTTTCATAAACGCAAAGTGAAGAGGGAGTTCTCCCACAGGCCTTCAGACTCAATAGCTAGTATAGTCTGGAGGAGGGAACATAAGTGGGAAATTTCATAATCTGATCTTTAAAGCCTCAGGTGGGTCTCTTCTGTGCCTATCATTGTGCCAGCCTCTGTCTTGTTGAGTGATTCTGTTGTTTAAAGATAACATGTATAATGTATATCGTTTTGTATCTGTTCCTAAATGTAAACCAATTACTTGACTGGTGCTCAGGTGGGAAAAAAATGTGATCTGGATAGTACTTAAGAGGCGATTTTAAAGATTTTTAATATTTTTTTTGAGAGAGACAGAGTTCAAGTGGGGAGGGGCAGAGAGAGAGAGGGAGACACAAAATCTGAAGCAAGCTCCAGGCTCCAGGCTCTGAGCTGTGAGCACAAAGCCTGACTCCAGGCTGGAACTCACAAACCGCAAGATTATGACCTGAGCTGAAGTCGGATGCTCAACCGACTGAGCCACCCAGGCATCCCTGGAGGCAATTTTAGTAATCTTTTTAATATATGATGTTAGTCTTATACGTTGACCTTAGAATTTAAAATCGTTTCCACCCCAGTAAGATTCAGTCAACTCCACTGTTTGTACAGAGTTCATTGTAATGCCATTTCATTGTCACTTTGTCTAGTGTGTTATATTCATTCTGTTTAGTCTGTGTTAATGATAAACAATAAAATTCCTAGTTTTATCCTCTCATAAAACCTATCACTGATACACAATCAATTTACCTGGAATTTATTAGACATCTATATGTACAGCTTTGAAGAACTCATGGTTAAAAAATAAGAGGCAGTAAAGTGGGTCACAGGATTCAGGTTGTGGGACCAGCTTTCTCAATGTTTGATGATTTTGTGATTTGAGAGCAAGTCCCTTTTCTTTAGGCCTTGATTTCCTAGATGCCTGTTTTTATGATTCTTGGTATATGACTCTCAAAAGGTCTTTGCTCTCAAAAAATTTAAATTTCACATGCATTCAAAATGATATAATTACATAGTAGAATAGAAAATAGAAGTCCCAAACCAAGGTGCATGTTATAAACCAGGAAGAAATAGGCTTTTCAAGGTCATGATATCTGTTGAACAAGCTCTGTACTTAATATACATCAATACATATACACCACCAATGACATTTTAAGTGCAGACCTAAAATGAGATTTTCTAAAACATTGTATTTTCTTGCCCTCTTCACATTTAATGGTTTCCTTAATGACTCTGTCATGGTAAATCTCAAATTTTCTTCTGTAACACAATGATCCTCCAGGGCAACTGAAGTGGGTGTGGTTGGTCCTACACCATAGTGGCTCTAAACTGAGCTTTCATATTGCTGTCTAGTTTTTATGCTTTTGGGGGCCTTATTTCATGCCAACAGATTGTCACTTTTTGATATGTGGGCTTGGAAACCAGATACTGTACTTGCAAAATTTCATGTTAAACACATGGAAGTGAAAGAACTTGTTATATATATATATATATATCTTGGGTTGATCTCAAGGGAATTATGTTGCATGAAAAAACAATCTCAGTGGTTACATTGTATAGTTCATATATATTACATCCTTGAAATGAAAAAATTACAGAGATATGGGAAATTACAGATTTGCCAGAGATTAAGGAAGGAAGTGGCTGTGACTGTAAAAGGATAGCAGGAGGGATCTTTAAAAGTGTTCTGTATCATTTCTGGTGGTAGTCACATGAATCTAAATATGGTAAAATTGCATAGAACTAAATACACAAGTGAATGCATGTAAAACTGGTGAATCAGAATGAAGTGAGGACTGAATTATATCAATGTCAATCTCTTGGATTTGGTATTGTACTATAATGATGCAAAATGTTAGTACTGGAAGAAACTAGTGGGATAGTATACGGGATCTCTAGATCACTCCACAATTATTTCGATGAAAAAAAAATTTTTTTTAAATCAATACACGGGTTTTGAAGAGCTTTCTTAGAAAGTGCTATAAATGGGTGACTTTCGTGATCTATCCTGGGTGCTTGAAGAATTTACATTTTGCTTGATCTAAAAATCTCAAATAGCTAGATTCTGGATACATGAGGCAATATTTGTATTCTGTCTTCCTAACTGAAGTGAACCTGTTAAGGGCAAGTTCTGTCAGATGTCTTTGTATTCACAGTATTTTGCTCAAGGGTTCAAAAAAAATGTTTAATGATAATTGGGCAGAAAACCTTTGCTGGGAAGATGCTGTGTGGGGGCACATGGAACCTCAAATGGGCAAAACTGAAGGTGCCATGGCTGATTGTAGCTGTAACAATTAGGTTTGTGGAGACAGGTAAAAATCCTTTAAAATCGTTAATCTCCCTTTGTACGTTTAAAAAAAAAAAAAAAAAGTTAATTTCTTGGGTGCTCAAAAAGGATCGTGAAAGGGACCATTACGAGATAAAGGGTGGCCTTGATGTTCCAGTAAACCCAGCCTAACTGCAGAGGCAGAGATTCAGACTACTGGAGAGGAGACGTTAAGAACTGAAATGGATCTTCATAGAATCTAGTGTTACCTGTTAGAAGAAATGAGGCGACTTTCCCGAATAGTAATTAGTTACTTTCCCTGTTTTGTTAGTGGGTGAACTAGAAAATGGCTTCCAGCTCCCAGTCTGGTGCTCTTTCCCCCTAGACCACACAACCCTATTTTCCTCTTTCCGGGCACCTCCTCCCTTGCCTGTTGCAGTTCCTGAAAGAAACAATGTCTAAGTACCGTTTAAATAACCACAGCGCTTAATTCGGCGCTTGGCTTGCGGGGAAAGCTTAATGCTTCTCCAGTCCCCAACGTAGTCTAAAACAACCGTGGACTAGACGAAGAAACTTGCAGCGTACTTGCAGAGCGCAAGCGCAGGACAGAGAAGGCATGTCCTCTCTGAGTTGCCGTAGGCGCTAGGTGGCTTGGCCTCGTAACCCCCACCCCCTTCCACGTCAGCCGAAGACTGTGCGGAGCGGCGGCTGCTGCTGCGGGTTGGAGCCAGAGTTGACGGTCCCACCGTTGCCCTAGCTGCCGCCCCTTGGAGCCAGGTAGCGGGCTACAAGCCCCTAATCTCGGAGGCGTGTTGGGCTGGGCTGAGTCGGAGGAACTGGCTCTCCGGCGGGAAGATGAGGAAGGGGAGCGACTAGGCCGCTCGCGTCCGGGCCTGGCCAAGTGGAACCGGGGGCTGGGAAGCTCTGGGCCAGACGCCCCTTCCCGTCCTTGCGTACTGGCCAGGGGTCTGATCTCTTCCCGGGCTCCGGGACTCACCATTCCAGGGCGGGGAGCTGCCTTGCAGGAGGAAGAGGAGGGGTGGGGGTGCAGCGCACCCATTGACCCTCGGACACGCAGTCGCGTCCACCCATGAACGCGAAATGTTTGAAGGTTTTTAGCTGAGTACTCGTGCGCAGGTCTCTTGAGCAGTTCAGATTGTGTGTTATGTTCAAAAATCATTGTTCTGTTAAATGGTGGGGTGGGGCTGGAGGACTGTCACTGTATTGTGGGCCTTAGTGTTGCAGTACAGCATTCTCAAGCCCGGGGCGGGTTTGTGGGGTGGGAGATAATATACCTTAGACCGAGGCAGACCGTGTTTTTTATTGTTAGGCATTATTTTTATGGGACCACATATAAACGGATCCCACTCTTCTAATACTTTAAACTCACTGGTCAAACGGAATGAACTTTAGACAGTAAAGATCACAATAGTTACTGGTTGTGTTTTTGGTTTTTTACTTGTAACGATAGCCTTGTATTTCTTTTTCTAGATTTTCTGGCATCTGTCATCCTTAAGTCTTGTATCGAGATTTGATTATATCCCGAAACCATGACGGCTGCTGAGAACGTGTGCTATACGTTAATTAACGTGCCCATGGATTCAGAACCACCATCTGAAATTAGCTTAAAAAATGATCTAGGTAAACTCTGATAATATTTTGAAAATTAAATGGAGAAAAAAATGAAAATAAAAAGCTCCTTTTCAAGTTTCTTTGTAATTAGAAATACTTAATTTTGTCTAAATACTGTTTTCTAGGATCTCTTTAATAGACCTTTGGTCTTACTGAAAATGGAAACTTGTTACATTTAGGCTTGCAATATTGGTTTTTGGAAATAACATCTCAATTTGTCTTAGTAAAGCAAAAGAAATATAATAGTTTAGTTGTTAGATATAATGGCTTGTGTAGCTTAATATATTATGCTGAAGTAGAGCTGACAGTTTTCTGTAGATAACAGGTTGAGAATGTGTATTTGAATGTCTTAGTTTCTTTGTGCACTGAACTTCATATTCCTTAGCTTGTAAAACCAAAAGAACTTTGTTCTTTTGGGTTCGCCACCTATTGAACAAATGAAGTCAACCCTTTTTCAAGCTTTTGAGGTTTAAAAAAGTTTAAGCTTTTTTAAAGCATTTTATACAAAAAGAAAACAAGTGGATTTTAAAAGTGGATATCTGTCTCCTTTTTGTGAGTGATTCTGTCAGAAACATTTTTTTAAAGCAACGCACATTCCAAAGTAATAATTCTTGTTTCATTGAACTACTGAAAATAAGTTTAACCTACACAGGTGACTCTAATCTAAGAATAGAGTGAGAATTATGCTTCAAATCTTGGAAATATCTTTTAGAAGATAATTTGCAGTTTGAAAGGAGACAATATTTTACTTGCCTCATTCCACCTCTTAATCAGCAGCATTGAATACCTCCTGATTTTAGGCTACTTAACATTAGGTTTCTATTGAGATCTATTTTTAGAGAAGGAAAAAGAAACCCTCCTTTATGGCATTTAAACCCATACCCCTATATACAAAAGCTACATATAGTTCCTTTTTTTTCATGTTTATGTAAGATAGTAGAATGAAATGCAAATTAATAAATTTTCATTACTTTTTTTACATTTTTCTTTAAAAAAATTTTTTTTAATGTTTATTTTAGAGAGAGGACAGAGCGTGAGTGGGGGAGGGGCAGATAGAAAGGGAGACCCAATCCCAAGCAGGCTCCAGGCTCTGAGCTGTCAGCACAGAGCCCCACTCAGGGCTCAAACTCATAAACTGTGAGATCATGACCGAGCCGAAGTTGGACACCCAACTGATTGAGCCACCCAGGTGTCCCATTTTACATTTTTCTTAAGGTTTATTTATTTTTAAGAGAGAGCACGTGAGTGCTAACGGGAAGGGGCAGAGAGAGAGACAGAATCCAAAGCAGGCCCCAGGCTCTGAGCTGTCAGTACAGAGCCTGATGCGGGGCTGGAACTCACAGACGGAGAGATCATGACCTGAGCCAAAGTCAGACACTGAATCGACTGAGCCACCTAAGCACCCCACTATTTTTTTTCTTAAAATTTAAAAGTTTTCGCTTTTAGACCCTAAAATACTGAGGGTATAGATGGGAAGATAAAGAACAGAATCTGTCCTTAATTGTAACAGTATCTTTTTTTTAATTGCAGCTGCCTTAATTACCTTCCCCTTACCAAGAAAGAAAGAAGTAGTCTTAAATCTCAAATTTTATGTGTATGTGCATGTATATATTTAATGTTTATTTATTTATTTTGAGAGAGACAGGGAAGCGGAGAATCCCAAGCAGGCTCCTCAGCGCGGAGCCCAACGTGGGGCTCAAACCCATAAACTGTGAAATCATGACCTGAGCAGAAACCAAGAGTTGGTCACTTAACCACCTGAGCCACCCAGCCGCCCCTGCTGTATATATTTTTTACTGTATCTCAAAAGAGTTGATATGAGAAAAAGTTTAGAAATAGTTTCCAGTTAGAGTAACAAATACTTTTTTGTTTGGTGATATATTGAGTTATTTTATGTATACTTTTATTAGTCAATCAATATGAGTTCTGATGACTTTACATTACCCGGAGTAGGAAGTACTTGGTTTATTTTGGTTTATTTGTTAGTAGTGTCATAAAGGACAAGAAGTTCTGAAAATTTTGAAGATACAGGGAAAAAAGTATCCTTTACCTCACTTTGAATTGTTGGAATAAGTGGAAATTGGGGTTAAGAGGGCTGGAAATATAAATGATTGTAGATTTTTTTACAGGTTTTCTATTTAGTTACCAGTTAAAAGTTTCTGCTAAACTTTTAGAATTTGCTAATTTGGGAAAAGTAGTAAAAAAAAAAAACTGGAACAAAAGACATCAGCATTATAATGATACAGTTTTATGCCTTTTGGACTTTGTGTCCTTTATGTTATCAAACAGATTAGGGAAAAAAAACTTTTCTTTTTTTTTTTATATTCAGGAAGCTTCCGGACAGAGATAAGACCTGTTTAGGCTCACAAATCCAACTTTAGCTACTTAAAACTTTGCCCGGTCTGTCATCTTATCATAGTTTTTGCTATCAGCTTCTGTCACCTCTCCTGATGCTTTGTTTTTGTCATCCTCACAGACTTAAAAACTGAAGATTTGCACAGATTGATACTTCATCATTTTTCGGTTTCTTGAGTTGATGTGGCACATACCAAGTTTTTCATATGTGGCAGGATAATACTCTGAAGCAGGGAGAGATGCATGAGAAATTGGTCTGTTTTAAAAAAAAATTTTTTTTTTTTAACGTTTATTTATTTTTGAGACAGAGAGAGACAGAGCATGAACGGGGGAGGGTCAGAGAGAGGGAGACACAGAATCTGAAACAGGCTCCAGGCTCTAAGCTGTCAGCACAGAGCCCGACGCGGGGCTCGAACTCACGGACCGTGAGATCATGACCTGAGCCGAAGCCGGCCGCTCAACCGACTGAGCCACCCAGGCGCCCCCCCCCCTTTTTTTTTTTTAATTTTTTTTAACGTTTATTTAAAAAAAAATTTTTTTAATATTTATTTATTTGAAATTGGTCTGTTTTAAACAAAAATGTTTTTTTTTTTTGTTTTGTTTGTTTTTAACAAAAATGTTGACACTTGTGGGATGGATAAATTTGGCAAGAACCTTTACTGTGATTTAGTCCAAATATTTGAAGATATTCTCTATTTTGCAACATGTAAAAATATCATACCAAGCTAGTAATAGATAAATAGCCTTAGGGGGCTAGAGAGAAATTTTGATTTACCTGCTATGATTCTTCCAAAGCTTAAATTTTTTCTGTAACTCTACCAGCTGGTCATTCACAGTCTCTTGTCTCTTTGGCAACCACAAGAAACTCTTTATTTGATAGCCACTGAGCTCTAACTGCTGGAACTATATTTCTAGTTTTATTCTGTTCCTCATGATAACTCCTTGAAATTATTAAAAACTTCTGTCATCCCTCTTTGTTGTTCCATCTCCTAGGTAATTTATTTCTGTGATCTAAACAGTTGTATTGGTGTACTTGCCTCTTATATTCCTGCCTTCAAATTTGAGATACAAGAGATTTTTACCCTAAATTCTTCAATTTGCAGTGATAATGATATGAAATTATAGGTTGTTTTGCATAAAATAGTTTATAGTATAAATTGTTTTACGCTAAGTAAGGACAATAAACTTACTTCTTAAACGTGTCATCCTTAATTCTAAATAGTGGCTTTTCCTCTAGTACATTGTAATTTTCTTCCAGTTTCTAAGGTGATTTCTTAAGATCCTGAAGTTTTATAGTCTGTAGAAATATGATGGGATTTTGGAATTAATCTAGTGTATTAGTTCCCAGCCTTTTGAGTTTGAAGATCTAATGTTGAAAAAAATGCCACTGATCTTCCTCCTCCTTCCCCTCATGATAGTGGTTGTAACTTTGATTGAGGAAATACACACTAACTAAAAGCCACTTTGAATTCAGAAGCACTTATCTTAACATCTATTTACACTTTGAAAAATAGCTACATATGTGTTTGAGAAATGCATTGTTTGGTATACCTGTAGATTCATGGCTTCTGCAGTAATTCCATGGGTTAGGGACCAGAGATCTAATCCAGTGCCTTCATGTTATATGTGAAGTATGAGGTTTGGAAATAAATGACTTGTGTAAAGTCATTCAACTTATTTGTGGCAGAGATAGGTGGGGAGCCCTTGCCACTCTATTACATTACCTTTATTGCCATTACTGCTAATAAAGTGAGAAAACATTTTCTTAATTGTAAAATTATCTGAGGAATTTTCCTTTGAAATGTGTGTTTTTTTTCTCTTTAATCAGAAAAAGGAGATGTGAAGTCAAAGACTGAAGCTTTGAAGAAAGTGATCATTATGATTCTGAATGGTGAAAAGCTTCCTGGGCTGCTTATGACCATCATTCGTTTCGTACTACCTCTTCAGGATCATACCATCAAAAAATTACTTCTAGTATTTTGGGAAATTGTTCCTAAAACAACTCCAGATGGAAGACTTTTACATGAAATGATCCTTGTTTGTGATGCATACAGAAAGGTAAACCAAACCATGGTTATTTCTGATTACTGCTTTGATTTTTGATTGTAAAATTGGTGGAATGGGCTTAGTTTTAATTTTTAAAATTGGATCTTGGGTAAGATAGAAGTTGCTGATATTTGGAACTGAAGTTGTAAGTTACTGTAAAAAGGTTTATTGTTAATTTCTTTGGACATTTTCCATACATTTTTATGTGTTCTTAATAAAAAATAGTGACACATAGAATATGAGACATTGCTATGATAAGTAAAAATTGATTTGACAGGGGCACCTGGGTGGCTCAGTGGGTTAAGTGTCCGACTCTTGATTTCGGCTGAGGTCATGATCTCACAGTTCATGTCAGCTATCAGAGCAGAGCCTCCTTGGGATCCTCTCTCAACACCTCCCTTGCACATGTGTGTGCTCTCTCTCTCTCTCTCTCTCTCTTTCTCTCTCTCTCAAAAATAAATAAATAAACTTTAAAAGAGAAAAATTGATTAGACAGGAATCTAAAGGAAATTGTCTGGTAATCTAGATCTTTTTCCTCAAACCTACTTTCTTATGTTTTACATAGGAAAATTTTGCACTTAAAAATTGTGTGTTTTGTAAAATGCTGGAACTCAATATTTCATATTTAAATTTTATCAGGATCTTCAGCATCCTAATGAATTTATTCGGGGATCTACTCTTCGTTTTCTTTGCAAATTGAAAGAAGCAGAATTGCTAGAACCTTTAATGCCAGCTATCCGTGCTTGTTTGGAGCATCGACACAGCTATGTTAGAAGAAATGCTGTTTTGGCCATCTATACTATCTATAGGTAAGTAAAGGTACACCTGCGGCTTAGTTTTGTGAGGATTGTTTAGTCTTTTAGCCTGGAGGTTCCAAAGCAGTTACTTGCAAGTCATATGTCTTTTACAGGTAATGTTTGGTTTGGCTTGAACAGTATTTTTTTCTTAATATCATTATATTGTCATCATTGAAAAGATCTGACAACACTGGGTCCTAGTTTCTGTCTGACAACAATATGCTGATATTGAATGACACTAGCTCCCTTTAAATAAGTTGTACACTCTCTAGTTTACAGTGCCTATCATTCTTAACTGTGGTAACTTCAGTGCGCTTAATTAATTTATTAACTGGTTTTGACCAGTTAACCTGTTAGGTCAAGTTAACCCTGTAGGTTTTGAGTTTTTTGACCCTGTTTTTGAATTCTCTTTATGTGGAATGTGGTTCTTGTCTTTTTACCCTTAGAGGCATAAGGAGGGAATTTTTTAATGAGAAAGGTTGCAGTTCTCAACTGACTCCTGTTCTTGGAAAGCTGAAGATTTGGGAGTTTAACAATGATTCAGAGAACCAGTTAGATAAGGCTAGAATGCTTGGTTTTTACAATCACTGGTGTCAATCCATTTAGAAGTAGGATGTGATTTTTGTAAATGTCTTTGTACTTTAAGAGTTGATTGTTAGGTAATTTCACAGTTCTCTTATTATGACATGAGATTTTGTTATCTGTTAGGGAAGTGGTATTCTGGTTAATAATGTAGAGTTCTTTGTAAGTTACCGTACAGACTACACAAATATCAGAATTTAAACTAGATTGCACACACAGAAATTAGTACATATATAAGACAGTTGGAAATTTGAACACTGTATATGATGATATTAAGGAATTTTCGGTTTAAGGTATGATAATGGTATTATGATTACTTTTTTTAAAAGAATTCTTAATATGCTGATATATTTACAGAAAAATGATAAGTGGTCTGAGATTTGCTTCAAAATAATATGGGAGGAGAAGTGGGCAGAGGCGTAAGTGAAACAAAAATGACTATAAATTAACAATTGTTAGGTGACTTTTTTTTTTAATTTTTTAAAATTTATATCCAAATTAGTTAGCATATAGTGCAACAATGATTTCAGGAGTAGATTCCTTAGTGCCCCTTACCCATTTAGCCCATCCCCCCTCCCACAACCCCTCCAATAACCCTCAATTTGTTCTCCATATTTATGAGTCTCTTCTGTTTTGTCCCCCTCCCTGTCTTTATATTATTTTTGTTTCCCTTCCCTTATGTTCATCTGTTTCGTCCCTTAAAGTCCTCATATGAGTGAAGTCATATAATTTTTGTCTTTCTCTAATTTCACTTGGCATAATACCCTCCAGTTCCATCCACGTAGTTGCAAATGGCAAAATTTCATTCTTTTTGATTGCCAAGTAATACTCCATTGTATATATATACCACATCTTCTTTATCCATTCAAACATCAATGGATATTTGGGCTCTTTCCATACTTTAGTTATTGTTGATAGTGCTCTTATAAACATGGGGGTGCATGTGTCCCTTCAAAACAGCACACCTGTATCCCGTGGATAAATGCCTAGTAGTGCAATTGCTGGGTCGTAGAGTAGGTCTATTTTTAGTTTTTTGAGGAATCTTCATACTGTTTTCCAGAGTGGCTGCACCAGCTTGCATTCCCATAGGTGATGGTTTTTAAGCTAGTTTTCATTATTCTACATACTGCAAGTACTTAATTTCCAGAATAGGAAGTTAGTAAGTAAATAAATATAGTGCATAATTAATAAAATTCAAGGTACTATTTTTTTTTCTGATAATTTTTTTAAGTTTATTTATTTCTTTTGAGAGAGAGTGTGAGTGAGCAAGCAGGGGAGGGGCAGAGAGACAGCGAGAGGATCCTATTCAGGCTCCATACTGTCAACACAGAGTCTGACATGGGGCTCAAACTCAGGAGATTGTGCCTTGAGCTGAAGTCAGGAGTTGGACGCTTAACCAACTGAGCCACCCAGACACCCCTCTGATAATTCTTAATGAAGAATCTTTTAGTACCTTGAGATGGTCATTATGAGCATTGATGTTATATTCCTAAAGTATATGAAAGACAATTATTAGAGATACTCAGGTGATAGATAGCATGTGGAATAAGTCACCTTTTTCTTTATTGAACTAGAAAACGTATAATTAGATAATTTAATAGATGAAAATGTAAGTTTGTGATTCCTACCCACGATTTAAAAAAAATTTTTTTTTTAATGTTTATTTTTGAGACAGAGACAGAACATGAACGGGGGAGGGGCAGAAAGAGAGGGAGACACAGAATCGGAAGCAGGCTCCAGGCTCTGAGCCATCAGCCCAGAGCCCAACGCGGGGCTTGAACTCACGGACCGCGAGATCATGAACTGAGTTGAAGTTGGACACTTAACCAACTGAGCCACCCAGGTGCCCCTCCTACCCACGATTTTAATTGATTTAAAGTTCTAAAGGCAGGGTACCGGGGTGGCGTGGTTAAGTGTCTGACTCTTGATTTTGGCTCAGGTCATGATCTCATTTAATGAGATCGAGTTCCATGCTGACAGCGTGGAGCCTACTTGGGATTTTCTCCCCCACTCTGCTCCTTCCCTGTTCATGCTTTCTCTCTCTATCAAAATAAAAATAAACTTAAAAAAAAAAACCTTTAAAAAAAGTTTCAAAAGGTAAAACAATTGATAGTGTTATAAAGCTTGATAAAGATTAATTTTGAGTTACTAAAATAACAGTAGTTTTTTATTAAATATGAATATTACCTGTTTTATTTCAAGGAATTTTGAACACCTTATACCTGATGCTCCTGAACTGATACATGATTTTCTGGTGAATGAGAAGGATGCAAGTTGTAAAAGGAATGCATTTATGATGCTAATTCATGCAGATCAGGTGAAGTACTTTTTGAAAAATACTTTCGTGTCTGTAATTCAATGAGAGTTAAAAGTACTACATAGTTCTAATCAAATTTTTTAGTAATTTTGTTTATAGTAGAAGTGCTTGTATATTTTGGGGGTTTTTTTAGATTTTTGAACTTGATTTGTGTAAAATAGTTTTTCTTAACCCCTCTCCCGACTATTGCTTATACATATACTTTTTTTTAAGTAAACATTTGAGAGATATTTAATAATGGCCGCTTGACAGTTTTTCCAGATTGAAATTATTATGGTCCTATTTTGTGGCACTCTATTTTGGGGCTTTGAACCTGTTTTTCCTTCTGTTGATGTAGCTCTAAAATGGCTTAACAGAGAAAAGCAGTAGCTTTGTATAGGGTTCGCCCTGAGCCTGAAAGAAGCGTGGCCTTCAGCATAGATGTGTATCCTTATTAGGCTCTTCAAATTTCGTAAGTTGGTGTCAACTCTACATCCAGCTCTGCTGGTACTGAAAGTGAATGGGTCTGCTGGTGGCTTGGCAATGACTCTTCATACTTTGGTGGCATCTAATCTTGGAATTTTTGCTATCCAGTATTATCAAAATGTGGAAAATAATATGCTTGAAGACTGAAGGATAGGGACTCTATCCATTTCTCTGAAATCTAGATGCTGTCATTTCATCTTTGTCAACAAGATTATAAGAAAGCTGCTTATTTAGGCCAGAATGTTTTGTCCTCTTGTAGTGTTGGTTTTATTAACCTGTATATTTGGTGTTATGCACTTTACCTACATGGGGGCCGGGGAGGGGGGGGATAATCAGAAAAAGTTCGGTGAAATTTTCTGATACTTTTGCTGTAGAGATACTGTTGAGGTCATAGTTTTCTATATCATACATTCAGTATATGAAAATCAATGAGATATTTCTTTTAGGTCTTAGAAATAGGAATAACTATGCACCTAAATAGCTGGTTTGTTTTGATTGTATGGGTACTCTGAGTCATATAACACATAGTGGTTTTTCTTTTCCATTTAGGTGCTAGAAAATCCAGACCCCAGATTTGTGGCCCATTTCTACAAAATGTATTTTTCTTAACATTTATGTGTTAACCTTTTTTCCCCCTTCTTTTAATTTTTCTTTGCCCTGTTTGCCTCATTTGTTTTATATTCAGTTGTGTATGTTTAAGGTTGCACCAATTAAGTCCTTTTATTGAATGAAGTGGAATTTGATAAATACATTTTTATTTTGTTAGGATCGAGCTTTGGATTATCTAAGTACTTGCATTGATCAAGTTCAGACATTTGGAGACATTCTTCAGTTGGTTATTGTTGAACTAATTTACAAGGTAAGACTGATCTATAAGGGGTAAAATAAACTTTAGGAGTTTAAGACAAGGTTAAATCATCTCTTTCTGGAATGCTGCTTATTTGCTGGGATAATGTTTTAGTAGTAGAAATATTTTATAGCATTGTGTGTGAAAGTCTTTTTTTTTTTCTTTTCCCTTTGGTTTATTTTGTTTTCCAAGCACTTCCCGTTTTTCTAAACTTCCGTAAAGAATTCTATTAAAAACTCATGGCTTGACCCAATACAGCTGCAGAGAAATCATTGTGCACTGTTCCATAACTGAATAGATTGTGAATCAGGCTTTGGAATAAAATTCAGGTCTTCTCTTGAGTACACACCAGACTACTATGGACATCTAAAAACAAACCAGAAAAGCTTTAAATACTTACTGTGTTCCTTGTTTGTAAAAGAGAATAGAGAGACTTTAAATATGTCAATATGACATTGTAGGCCATTAAAACTAGGTAAGAGATTTGGGTTTTAAAATGAAGTGCTTTATTGGAAACAGTTAAATTTGATATAGCCTTAGAAAGAATTGATAGCATCTTAATATTCTGATAAAAGATGTAATAACATCCAGTTTTGCTATTGATACCATTCATTGGAGGACAACAAAAATACACATCAGGAATGACTTTACTAAATAGGATGACACTAACAAAGTACCTAGAGCAGACACTGCTGGTTACAGCTGTCTTTGATTCTGAAAGAAAAGAGCCCCTTTCCATATGGGGTACCAGTCATTTGGAACTGGCATTTAAGTTGAAACCAGAGCTGTAAATATATACAGTAAAACCTTGGTTTGTGAACATAATTCATTCCAGAAACATGCTTGTAATCCAAAGCACTTGTATATCAAAGTGAATTTCCCCATAAAAAATAATGGAAACTCAGATGGTTCATTCCCCAACCCAAAAATATTTATATAAAAATGATTATAGTACTGTAAAATAATACAAAGTAATAAAGAAAATACAAAATATAAAGAAAAATAAATTAACATGCATTACCTTTAAAAATCTCCATGGTTAGTGTCAGGGAGACAAGAAAGGAGGGTTATTGTGTAGGATGACTTTCACTATCACTAACAGAATCACTGCTACCTATTGGCTCAATTGAATCTTTTTCTTTTCATGCAACTTTAACAAGGAACCTATCCAGTGACACTTGCTTTTGCCTCCTTTTGAGGATTTTGCGGAGATGTGACATTGCATTATCGTTAAACAGATTCATCACTCACACTGCTACAGCCTTAGCTGGGTGGGGCTTTTCTATAAAATTTTGCACTGTTTCCCACATTGTACACATCTCCCTAATCTCTTTTGAAGTGAGGTATTCCTCCGCCTTTTTCTCTTCCTCTCCTCAGAGGAGATGCAGATGTAGCCTTCTTATAAAATCTTGCAGGTTCGGCTACTTGTATATCTCATTCGTACTTCTCGATGATTTCCTTCTTAACTTCCACTGTAATCATCTCCTTCTTACCGCCTTTCTTTTCAACCTTTTTCTGCATGGGGCCCATTGTATGTGCTCGCAGGGATGTTGACTACAGTACAGTATTAATAAACTCTTGTCATATAGTGTATTTAACGTAACTTCCAATAAGGCAACAAAGGAAAGGGTCTGTATCTACAGGCAGCCTGACCTAGAATGAAGCAAAGCATTCCTAAGCTTACTCTTGTATGGAAAAGCAAAGGTCCGTAGGTGCTTTGAAGTGACAAAAAATACACTAGTGCCAGTTGTGGGCACCTTCCAACATTCTGAAAAATCACTGATTTCTGCCAAACACTGTGGCCTGAGATGCATCCGAGCATGGAAGATGATCACTCACAATCCATCATCTAGAGAGAGAGAGAGAACCATTGGCTCAATTATGATCATGTGACATTTGGTGTCACGTACTACTCATATTGCAAGACTTCGCTCGTTTATCTAAAGTTAAAATTTATTAGAAATGTTTGCTCATCTTGCAGAACACTTGCAGAACAAGTTACTTGCAATCCCAAGGTTTTACTATAGTTCCTTTTAATTCATTTTATGGTTTAGAGATGCCACTTAGGTTCTCAAAAATAGCGGTTCTCTGCTATTCAGAGGCTTCTTTGTCTAACAGAGTCCAGGTTATAGTAAAAGGGAATAGCTTCTGAGTCTTGCCTGAATGAGAGAGATTTGACTGTACATATTTTAGGAAAATCTGACAGAAATACCAACATCAAAAAAAAAATATTTGCTTTATAGGTAAAGGTATTAAAATATATTTAGGACAACATAGAAAATTAGTTGTCTCCACAGTATGGAATATAGTTCCCAATAAGAAGTAGTAGTACTTAAAAAGGGGGTTATCTTTCTTGCTTTAAGAACAGATATTTTGCTTTTATTAGCTATTGAGATTGATATCCATTATGTTTTCCTTTTTGGCGTTACATCTGGAATAAAAATTTAGAATCAAATTTAATATCACTTGGTTAATAATTTGTCCTTGATTTTGTTACTCTACATTTTCTTTTTTCTATTTCATTTGTGTATAGTACGCATATGTTTTATTATAAACCATTTGAAAACCTTTTGTGAGAGTATTTATGACTGAATGAATAAATGAATGAGTAGCTATAACAATTATCCAAAGTAAAACCTATTTCTTTCTGAGATTGCCAGCCACAGTGTCTCATCTCATGTTGGCTGACATCTTCAGATGGCCTTATAAGACTATTCTTAGCTTTCAGATGATAAGAAGTAGCATCCCATAAGCTGACACCTATAAAAAATCTGTTTGAAAGCAAGTATCCCTGAAGTCCGTTGAAACCTAAATGTTTCCTTCTCCAGGTCTGTCATGCTAATCCATCAGAAAGGGCTCGTTTCATTCGCTGCATCTATAACTTACTACAGTCATCTAGCCCTGCTGTAAAATATGAAGCCGCTGGAACATTAGTGACACTTTCTAGTGCGCCCACTGCAATCAAGGTACTGCTTATTTCTTTTGGTGCCAGTTTGATGATACGTATACTGTCTTAGCACTATGATTTAGTGGCATTGCAGTTTACTATGTGATTACATGGCACAGAGACAACAATTTATAAATGTTGTGAACTTATTAGATTCCTTACATACCCCAATGTTGTTTTCTTCCTTCCTGCTTTCATATATATATGTGGGGATAAAGAGTGACAGAGAATACTAATATTTCTGGTTTCTGGAGAATGATGAAGATTTTAAGATCACTCTCCATACTTTAATTACATTAAAACCTAGATCTGGGAAATGAATTTTAGATTCTACATGATGGATCCTAAAAAGAGTGCATATGTATATTGCATATGGATCCTAAAAAGAGGGAGAGAATCCTAAGCAGGCTCTGCACTGCTTAATGGAGTATTAAGTTTTCTCTTTAATTTACTGTATCAAGACTGCACGATGAACCTCTAATATAGTCAGAGAATGAATTGTTCTATAAAGTCAGCTTGTATAAATAGGAGACTTGATTGCTTTAGCTGCCAATACTTAGAAGAAAAAATTTTCTGGGACACCTGGGTGGCTCAGTCGATTAAGCGTCTGACTTCAGCTCAGGTCATGATCTCATGGTTCGTGGATTCGAGCCCTGCATCGGGCTCTGTGTTGACAGCTCGGAGCCTGGAGCCTGCTTCTGATTCTGCCTCCCTCTCTCTCTCTCTGCCCCTCCCCTGCTTACACTGTCTCTGTCTCTCAAAAATAAATAAATGTAAACAAAAAAATTAAAAAAAAATTTTTTAACTCTAATTTGGAATAATTTTAGACTTACAGAACAACGAAACAACAAAAGTTGTAAAAGTAGGACAAAGTTCACCCTTCACCAGCTTCCCATAATGTCCGTGTCTTGGATAGCAATTGTATAATTGTCAAAATTAAGAAATTCCCATTGGAACAGTAATATTGTTAACTAAACTATAGACATTATTTGAATTCCACCAGTTTTCCCCACAAAAATGTCCTTTTTTGGTACCAGGATTCAATCCAGGATCCCACATTACATATAGTTGTCATGTGTTAGTCTCCTCTAATCAGTGACACTTCTCAAGCCTTTTCTTGTTTTTCATGACCTTGACACTTGAAGAGTAGTGGGTGGGTCACTTTGTAAAATGTCTCTCTCAATTTGAGTTTGATGTTTTCTTATAGTTAGATTGAGGTTATGCGTTTTGGGGAAGAATACTGTGGAAGTGATGCACTTTTCTCAGTGTATTAGATCAAGGAGTATGTAATATTAAAGTATTATTAGTGGTGTTAACCTTGATCAGTCAGTGAAGATGGTGTCTGCCAGATTTCTCCACTGTTGAGTCATGATTTCTTCTTTTGTAATCAGTAAATAACATGAGGGGCTGCTGGGTGGCTCAGTCAGTTGAGTGTCTGACTTCAGCTCAGGTCATGATCTCATAGCTTGTGAGTTTGAGCCCCATGTCAGGCTCTGTGCTGACAACTCAAAGCCTGGAGCCTACTTTGGATTCTCTCTCTCTCTCTCTCTCTCTCTCTCTCTCTCTGTCTGCCCCGCCCCCTCTCACACTGTGTGTGTGTGTGTCTCTCTCTCTCTCTCTCTCTCAAATAATAAAACATTAAAAAAAAACTGTAATCCATAAATAACATGGGAAGATACTTTGAAATATCCTATTTCTGCTCAGACTTAAACCAAAGAATTTTAGCATTTCTGTACAGCAATTTTTTTTTTAATGTTTATTTATTTTGAGAGAGAGCGCATGGAGGAGGGTCAGAGAGAGAGGGAGAGAATCCTAAGCAGGCTCTGCACTGCCAGCACAGACTTCAACCCACGAACCATGAGGTCATGACCTGGGCCGAAATAAGTAGTTGGATGCTTAACCGACTGAGCCACCCAGGCTCCCCTGTACAGCAGTTGTTAATGTGATATTTTAATGTTGGTTTTCTATTTTCCTCATTCTACATTTAATAATTGGAGTTCTGCAAGGAGGAGCTGTACTTTTTCCTCCCTCCCCCTTTCTCTCTTCATATTAGTATGGCTATTTCATTCTGTATATTGTAGTCATTATTATTTAATTTTATTGGTCATGTTATTCCAGCTTTGGTCATTGGGAGCTCTTTCAGGTTGTTCCTTTGTCCTCTGCTTTTAATGAGTCAGGGTCATTTTTATGGTCTTAATTTTTCTGTACTGTAATGCAGGTGTGTTAGACTTTGCACCTAAACTAAAAGATACTCAATAGGTATATTTTAGGGAATACTCTGTCTGCTTTTTTCTACCTTTTCCTTAGTTTCGACTCTTAATTTTTGACTGTTGGTATTTCTACCTATAGCAGCCCCTTTTCATTATTTTAATTTGTGATGCTTCTTAACTTTTTTAAACTTGAAAATAATGAAATTTGTTAGAATTTAGGAAATAGAGGGACATATTCCTTTGGGGAAAATACATAAAGTTTTAGTACAGTAGTAGTGAATATATTTTGGCTTCTTAGGGGCTTTTTTTCCTTATCTTCAAATTCTGTGTTTAAGATGGGTGTGTGCTTAAAACATGTTTCTTTTTTTATATAGGCTGCTGCTCAGTGCTACATTGATTTAATTATTAAGGAAAGTGACAACAATGTAAAGCTCATAGTTCTGGATCGATTGATAGAATTAAAAGAGCATCCTGCTCATGAACGAGTACTACAGGTAAACATTATCTGGAAGAGAAAAATCCTGGATAAAATCTTTTTCAAGTTGAGATAATACTTAAGCCTTGCTGTCTTGGTTAACATAAATTCTTGAATTGCTCCTTGGCCTTTTGGCTAAGATCAAGTGTAGTAACATAAATTCTTGGAGACTGGGCAGTTTAAATTTTGGTCAACTAAGATGTAACTTTTGAATCACCATAGTCTTTTGGGGTATTGTCTTTGCCATAAAAAATTTTTTTCTAAAATGAATTAATGTTATCTTATATCCTATTTGTACTGCATTGGATATTCTTAGTAATAGAAATACACGCATTTTAATTTGGATATAATTTACAGTTTGTGAAAAATAATTATTCCAATTGATTGAAAATAAAAGGTAATTGAATTGGGGGCACATGGGTGGCTCAGTTGGTTGAGCATCTGACTCTTGATTTTGGCTCAGGTCATGATCTCACAACTCGTGGGTTTGAGCCCTGCTTTGGGCTCTGCACTGAAACTGTGAAGCCTACTTGGGATTCTCTCTCTGCTCTTCCCCTGTGTGTGCGTGCATGTACTCTCTCTCTGTCAAAATAAATAAATAAACTTAAAAAAAAAAAAAAAAAGATTGAATTCTATGGAATTATCAACATACCTATTTAATCTGTGAGAATAATGATTGTTATAAAAGTAAAGCCCCATGACAGCTAACTCCAATGCTATCCTGGATCAGAGCAGCAACAAAAAATTTACAGGACATTTTTGGGACAGTTGGAGAAATGTGCATTATAGACTGTGTATTTGTTAATATCATTGTTCCCAGTGTTAAGTTCTCTGAATTTGATCATTGTACTGTGGTTATGTAAGAGCTTGTCCTTCTTTGGAAATGTACACGACAATGTTTACGGGTAGAGTTTGATAAAGCATATGCAACAGAATTAACAACTGGTGAATGTAAGTGAAAGTTACACAGGAATAGAGTTTTAGAACTTTTTTATCAGTGAAATTTTTTTAAATAAAGTTTTAAAGAAGTAAAATCATGTGTAAATTAGTTTTGCTATATTTTAAACATGTTTTTAAGTTTATTTGTTTTGAGAGAGAGCGCACGCATGAGCGAATAGGAAGGAGGGGCAGAGCCCCTGACCGTGTGGAGACCGATGCCAGGCTCAGTCTCCTGAATCGTGAGATCAAGATGTGAGCAGAAATCAAGAGTCAGACGCTTAAACCGACTGAGCCCCCCGGGTATCCCTAGTTTTGCTATATTTTAAAGTATATTCCTTTAAAACATAACATCTTCCTGCAGAGCAAAAATAATGTTATCACATTTAATGAAATTATTGATAGTTTCTTAATATTATCCAATGCCAACTCCAAAGTCAGATTTTCCCAGATGTCCCTGAAATGTACTTTTGTTTAGCTTGTCCAATTCTTGACCATATGGCTTACCTGATTATGTCCTTATGTCTCAGTTGGAGCAGTATTTTTTTTTTCATGATGTGGGCTTGTTGAAGAGACCAGACCAATTGTCCTGTAAGATGCTCTTCCTTGTGGGTTTATTTAATGACTTTCCAGTGGTGTCATTCAGTTTGTTTCTCTGATTCCTATATTTCCTGTTAACTATATGTTTGATCTAAAGCTTGATAAAGAGTAAATGTTTGTAGTTTGCATCATATGTGATATATACTTCATATTACATTACATCAGGATACCCCACATATCTGGTTCTTCTACCACTAGTGATTGTATTATTGATTAAAGAAGTAAGGTGGTGATAGATACTCTATTGTGTGGTTAAGATTTTTTTCTGTTAATATTTGTGTTAATTCTGGAGTTTTTGTTCTTTCTTAGGATCTAGTTATGGACATCCTGAGAGTATTGAGCACACCAGACTTAGAAGTACGCAAGAAAACTCTGCAGTTAGCACTGGATCTTGTTTCTTCTAGGAATGTTGAAGAGGTAAAACAAAACTCTGAAAGAAAGCACTGTTGTAAGCTGTCAGGCCAAACATGGTATAATTCCCACTTAACTTTTATTTGGTTCTCTAGCTGGTTATTGTTCTGAAGAAGGAAGTGATTAAAACAAATAATGTGTCTGAGCATGAAGATACTGACAAATACAGACAACTCCTTGTGAGAACATTGCATTCCTGTTCTGTCCGATTTCCAGATATGGCTGCAAATGTTATTCCTGTGGTATGTAATTCCAGTGACTTTAATTTTGAAATTCTCTAAAAGAATGAAAAGAGTTATGTAGCACTTAGACTCTGGAACTGTCTAGTAGATTCACTAAATCTTGTGGTCATACGGGATCTTGATATTCACTGTTAAGCTCAGAAGGTTAAGGACTCTGACTTCTTTCTCTTACATCTACATCAAAAACGTAAACAGGGCGCCTGGGTGGCTTAGTCGGTTAAGCGTCTGACTTTGGCTCAGGTCATGATCTCACAGTCTGTGGTTTCGAGCCCTGCGTTGGGCTCTGTGCTAATAGCTCAGGGCCTGGAGCCTGCTTCAGATTCTGCATCTCCTCTCTCTGCCCCTCCTCCACTCGCACTCTGTCTCTCTCTCTCAAAAGTAAATAAACATTAAAAAAAAAAAATTTTTTTTTTTTTAATTAAAAAAAAAACTAAACAACGGGGGTACCTGGGTGGCTCAGTCGGTTAAGCGGCTGACTCTTGATTTCAGTTCAGGCCATGATCTCAACGATTCATGAGTTCAAGCCCCCTGTTGAGCTCTGCACTGACAGCGCGGAGCCTGCTTGGGATTCTCTCTCTCTTTCTCTCAAAAATAAATAAACAAACAAACAAACATTTTTTTGTTTTAAGTAAATACAGAAAAACACAGTGATGAGTACTTCCATGTATTATTATAATTGATGTTTGTTACAATTACCTGTGGCAAAATTATGCTGTGTATATGTGATTCAGTAGGGCAAATAAGTATTTCTCTCAAATAGTTTTATCTCTTTACAAGTTGAAAGATTTAGGGGCACCTGGGTGGTTCAGTCAGTTAAGTGTCTGACTTCGGCTCAGGGCATGATCTCAGGGTTCTTGAGTTCGAGCCCCATGTCGGGCTCTGTGCTGACAGCTCAGAGCCTGGAGCCTGTTTTCAAATTCTGTGTCTCCCTCTCTCTCAGCCCATCCCCTGCTCACACTCTGCCTCTCTCTCTGTCTCTCAAAAATAAATAAAACGTTAAAAAATTTTTTTTTTTTAAGTTGAAGGCTTTAGGGGCATCTGGGTGGCTCAGTCAGTTAAGTGGCCAGCTCTTCATTTCAGCTCAGGTCACGATCTCATGGTTCGTGGGTTTTAGCCCTGCATTGAGCTCCGCACTGACAGTGCGAAATGTGCTTGGGATTCTCTCTCTCCCTCTCTGCCCCTCCCCTGCTCACTCTCTCAAACAAACAAAAAAACAAAAACAAAAACAAAAAAAAGTTGAAGGATTTAGTTATAGGAAAAATATATATACCTAGAATCTTTGGCTTCTGTCACTGTCAGATAAATGAAGTATGTTATTATAATTTGAAATTTTATCTTTGAACTTCAGATTTCCTCTGAAATGATTTTGCTTTTAGTTACAACTGAGGTGTATCCAATTAATTTATTTTGAGTTGTGTATTTCCAGCTTTTGTTTTATAGTGAGTTTTTTTTGTAGTAAACTTGGCTGCACAAAAACCAGAAAAGACATTGTGACTTTGTTTACATAACAGTACTTGTCTCTCAACATTTTGTTACGTGTTTGAAAATCATTAATTATATTTCTTGTGAATTTGTTTACTTCTTAAAACTTAGATAATTTTCTTTCTGAAAATTATATAACTTACCTATTTTTCTTTTTTTTCCTTTCAGTTAATGGAATTTCTCAGTGACAATAATGAAGCAGCAGCCGCTGATGTCTTGGAGTTTGTCCGTGAAGCCATTCAGCGCTTTGATAACCTGAGAATGCTTATTGTTGAGAAGATGCTTGAAGTCTTTCATGCTATTAAATCTGTCAAGTAGGTTTAACGTCTGTTTAAATGTAAGGTCAAGCAAGCATTTTACCGTTTCTATCTTTAAAGGGTCATTTGGTAGAAAATACAAGAGAGAAGAAATGAATCAAAACACTAAAACCAACATAAGTGTCATAGTAAACATCACCTTACCTTACTCTCTGTAAATCTGCAATCTATGGGCAGAATTTGTTTTTGTAGGTATGATTGACCTAGGTTTCTCTATCCGTATTTCCTCTAAAACATGGTGTATCCTAAAGTGGCGAAGGAACATATTTTTAAAGGGTATCACTTTTTGGATATCAGTATTTATATCCCCTATTAGCATTTACTAAAATGAGGGATTGAAAATGCAGCCCAAATCTGACATCATGCATTTCCCTTAAAATAGCTTTTGCTAATGAGAAAGGACTGTTGCATCCAAACTTTGCTTCATTGAAAGCATCTGATAGGTGGAGTGTAATACACTTCCATTGTATCTGCCTGGATATAAAAGAAAGGACCATTGCAAAATTGTTTTTGTTTGTTTGTTTGTTTTGTTTTTTTGTTTTGCAAAATTGTTTTTATGATATGACAATGAATTGATATTTGTGGAAGTGAGAAAGATTTGCTTCCTTTTTGAGAAAACAAGTATACCTAAGTTTTGCCTTCAGTGGCCATCATCTCTTAGAGCTTTAGTTTCTAAAATTTTTCTGAATAAATTTAATGAAAATCTTAGGGAAAAGGTGACTGAAGATTCTATTCAGTTTAACATTTTTAATTAGAGAATTGTTGCTTTCCTTCTGTTTTTGGGTTTTTTGTATTACCAGTCCTTTGCACTCCTTCCTAATAGTTCTGTTCAGCATCTTGTCTATTCTTTTCAGTGGCTATAATAAACAGTGAATTACTTTTTACATCAAAGTAATACAGTTTTTATAGTAGTAAGTGATTAAAATAAAATTTACCTTAACTCTGTCCTCAGTGGAGGATAACACCTTTCTGGGAAACATTTTGGTGTTTTATTTTTACTAATGAGTTTACCAGTTTTAGAATATTTGTAATAATAATGGGTGAGAAGACTTATTTTCTTTTTAATCCTTGTGATTTCTGGAGAGAATCAAAGAAACTTAGTGCCTTTATTACATTCTTTTTTAAAATTTCATCCATATACCCTTGGAACTGAAGAATCTTGTTGTCTTCCTTGAGCTTAAATTCACAGAGAACAATCTCTGCTTCAAGAACTGTGTTCTTCCCTTAGGATTTACCGAGGAGCATTATGGATCCTGGGAGAATACTGTAGTACCAAGGAAGACATTCAGAGTGTGATGACTGAAGTCCGCAGGTCCCTGGGGGAGGTATGTCTTACTTTAGAAAAAACTACTTAAATGGTGGTATTTACTTCAGTAAATCTGACTTTTGTGTGGTGGTTTGCTTTCTTTCATGTTTTTAGTTAGTAGCGTCAGGGTTAAAGAACATTGAAAAATATGTCTTAATTACCTCTATAATTAAGGCTTAGAGGCTGTGGGAAATTAGGGGCATCCCTCTCCCTTGCATTGATCTACATACAGCATTGTCTGTATTATTTACTGTTTAGGGTAAGGTTTTATTTGAACAAGAGGTTCTATGTTTAAAAAAAAAGACTTGTAAAACTCTGTGCTAGCCTTTATGTTTTGAAAGGAGAATGTAAATATTATAAGAACTGGGCTGACATTAGAATATTTCTGTACTAAAACTGGCAGTGTTTCCTCATCCCACCATATGGTAGAATAGGAAGAACAGTGCTTGTCAGGAGACCTTGGTTACAGTTTCGCTTCTGCTGGTAATTAACTCTGGGACCTTGGATCTAAGTTTCTTAACATGACTGGACTTTAGGTTTTTCACTTATGAAGTCAGGGAATTGACAGTTAATGATTGAAGAGCTCTTAAGTTAGATGATTGGATTGGTATTGAGGAATAAATACATAGTAGCCATTTGGTTTTTTAAAAAAGGTAGTTGATGAAGTTACTATGTACATATAAGTCAGGTTTATTTCATTTTAGCATAGGTGCTGTTAGGGCTAGGATTGCAGGGGAAGGGATAGAGAAGAGGAGTAAGGCTTAGTGAGTATCTACTCTGTCTTAGTCACTGTCCTAAGCATTTTCCAATAAAGTAACTTGTACGAATAGAATTAAGATTTCCATTTAAGAGAGAAACTGAGACTCAAAGTAGTTTAATTAACTTACCCAGAACCATTCAACAAGTAAGTGGCATTCACTCCAAAGCCCTGTTCTCCTCACTACATTGCCCAGGGAAGGAAAGAAAATTGAATGCAGAGTTGCAAAAATCCCCTCGGGGGAATTGCCTCCTCCATAGAAATGATTGAATATTTAAATACAATTTGCTTGCGGTTGATATTATTATTAAATTGATATTCCAATTGATTTTTAGATCCCAATCGTAGAGTCAGAAATAAAGAAAGAAGCTGGTGAATTAAAACCTGAAGAAGAAATGACTGTGGGGCCAGTTCAGAAGTTGGTAACTGAGATGGGCACCTATGCAACTCAGAGCGCCCTTAGTAGTTCCCGACCCACCAAGAAAGAGGATGAAAGGTAATTCGCAGCACCTGTACCTTACCATCTGTACTAAGTTATCACTCCTGTGATAGGACAAATGATTTTTCTCTGATTAGTTTGCTTTTTTTGACCAAAATGGAAATCTTAGCCATTTAAGATACTTGAAAGGAGGACATTTAATTTCTTTCTCCCAGGAATTGTGTTAATGGCTTGAATCTCTGCTTCTTAAAACTATTTTCATTGAAATAACTGTTCTGTTTAAAATTAATTTACTCACATAGAAAATGCAAAGTAGAGGTAACTTTGTGAGTTTCATTGTCTGTATTAGTACTTGGGAAACATATTTTGAAGATTTTCCACTTCTAATTGATGGAATAACAATTTGATGTTTCTGCCTTATTTTGCACTCCCAATTTTAATAACGAAGATAAAAATGATGCCTAAAATTTTAACAGTTGTTTACTATATGCTAGGCACTGTGCTAAGTAGTTTGTCTATTAACAACAACTTGTTGAAATGCAGTATATGATTATCCCTGTTTTACAGAAGATACCTCAAATTCCTCTTCTGTTAGAAAAGTTTGTAACTTACCCATAGGGAAACAATAAATAGATAAGCTGGAATTTGAATGTAGCTCATTGGCTCCAGTACATACACTGGTAATCATTTTCTTTTTCCATATTCAGTGGCTCTAGCATCTTTTGAGGATAAGCTGTAAAACCATGTATATTTTACTTTTTCCATTCTAAAAGCTAAGGAGGAAACTGAGAATCCTTTTCACTGAAGGGTGGCAGTGAGATTGTTAAATAGGCTTATTGGAATCATTTCTGCAAAAACTGTATGCTGCTTAAGAAATGGTGGGTGGGTTTCACTTTTTGTGGTTGCTTTGCAGACCTCCCCTAAGAGGATTCCTTCTGGATGGAGATTTCTTTGTTGCTGCCTCCCTTGCCACAACTCTGACCAAGATTGCCTTGCGCTATGTGGCTTTGGTTCAGGAGAAGAAAAAGCAAAATGTAAGTTTATTTATCCTGCATTTACCTAGCAAATATTGAGTGTCTACTATATGCACTGAACAGTGAAGGACCTAAAAGGAAATGCTGAAGTTGTTGTCATTAAAGGGCTTATGGGGATGCCTGGGTAGCCCAACTGGTTAAGCATCTGACTCTTGATTTCAGCTCAGGTCATGATCTCATGGTGGTGAGATCAAGCCCTGTGTCGGGCTCCATGCTGACCGCGGAGAGCCTGCTTGGGATTTTCTCTCCCCCTCTCTCTCTGCCCGTCTCTCACTTGTGTGTGCGTGCATGCACACTCTCTCAAAATAAATATTTAAAACTATTAAAAACAAAGAGCTTATGGTAATGGGGAAACGGACATAGTAATATAACGTTATTGTAAAATTGACAAAGTAATACGATAATGGTAGCTTGTGGAAGAGATGTAAGGGTTTATGAAGCCATTCGTTTGTTTGCTAGGATCAGTCAAGGCCCAGTGAAGGAAAGACCTCTCTCTCCAGTATTTTCATCTAGTCAGTCACTGTCTATTTTATCCCAGAAGTGTCTCTTAAATGGGTTTTCATTTCTGGAAAACAGTACAGAAAGCCAGGGGGTACTGGTCTAGATTAGAAAGGACTAAAGAGAATAACAGCCAAGTAAGATTGATGAAGCTGATCCTGGATCAAAAAAACAATAAAAACATTTTGTGACATTAGGAAAATTTATTTGAATATAAGGGTATAGTATATGTATTTTTAGATTGCTCTATTTCTCAGGTGAGATAACGATATTGTGGTTGTATAGGAAACTGCCTTGGTTCTTAAGACGTGTATGCTGAAGTACTTATGGGGTGGAGTACCTTGCTTTCATATGGTTAGTCAAAAAAGGAAGTGTACACATACAGGCAGAATAAGAAAGCAAATGTGGCATAATGTCAGCAACTGGTAAAATGTATCATTCTATTAACTTTTCTGTAGTTGGAAATTTAAAAAAAAGATAGCACTGGCATGTAAAGGGGTTAGGTAAGGGAAAACAGTTAAAAAGCCATTGCTATTTCAGTTGAAGGTTAATGAAGGTATTAGAGGGTGGCAGTTAAAAAGATAGGAAGGAAAAGGGTGTATCAAATATATGGCGATAAAATCTAAAGCATTTGAAATCTTATTTGAGTGAAGCGAAAATTAGGTTTATTCCTTGGATTGTGAGTTATAATAAAGTGACATTATTGAATTGGAGAACCGTGACAATAATAATCCATTTCTCTACTTTTCTAGTCTTTTGTTGCTGAGGCTATGTTGCTTATGGCCACTATCCTTCATTTGGGAAAATCGTCTCTTCCTAAGAAGCCAATTACAGATGATGATGTAGATCGAATTTCCCTGTGCCTCAAGGTCTTGTCTGAATGTTCACCTTTAATGAATGACATTTTCAATAAGGAATGCAGACAGTCCCTCTCTCACATGTTATCTGCTAAACTAGAAGAAGAGAAATTATCTCAGAAGGTAAGGTGTATATGATTAAGTCATAAAAGCACTTTGTGGTTTTTTATTTTGTTGATTTTTCTGTTCTCCTATGTGAAGGCTGTCCTTATAGGCCTACAGAAAGCTGTCTTCCTTTCTGTATTAAAGAGAGTTGTGTGTATTGTTTTCTCAACACAGAAAGAATCTGAAAAGAGAAATGTGACAGTACAGCCTGATGACCCCATTTCCTTTATGCAACTAACTGCTAAGAATGAAATGAACTGCAAGGAAGATCAGTTTCAGCTGAGCTTGCTGGCAGCAATGGGCAACACACAGAGGAAAGAGGCAGCAGATCCCCTGGCATCTAAACTTAACAAGGTAACAAAATGTCAAATACATTGGTAAGTTATTTAAATTAGCCACTTAAGAAAGTAGTAATTGGGCACCTGTGTGGCTCAGTCAGTTAAGCGTCCACTTTGGCTCAGGTCGTGATCTCACAGTTTGTGAGTTCAAGCCCTGCGTCGGGCTGTGTGCTGACAGCTCAAGGCCTGGAGCCTGTTTCAGATTCTGTCTCCTTCTCTCTCTGCCCCTCCCCCACTTGTGCTCTGTCTCTCTGTCTCTCAAAAATAAATGTAAAAAAATTTTTTTTTTAAAATCAGTATTTAAAAAAAAAGAAAGTAGTAATTAGGAAGTGGCTGCTCCCATATTTTTTTTTTTCCAACGTTTTTTTTTTTTTTTTTTTTTTATTATTTATTTTTGGGACAGAGAGAGACAGAGCATGAACGGGGGAGGGGCAGAGAGAGAGGGAGACACAGAATCGGAAACAGGCTCCAGGCTCTGAGCCATCAGCCCAGAGCCCGACACGGGGCTCGAACTCCCGGACCGCGAGATCGTGACCTGGCTGAAGTCGGACGCTTAACCGACTGCGCCACCCAGGCGCCCCTCCCATATTTTTTTTTTTTTTTAAATTTTTTTTTTTCAGCCTTTATTTATTTTTGGGACAGAGAGAGACAGAGCATGAACGGGGGAGGGGCAGAGAGAGAGGGAGACACAGAATCGGAAACAGGCTCCAGGCTCTGAGCCATCAGCCCAGAGCCGGACGCGGGGCTCGAACTCACGGACCGCGAGATCGTGACCTGGCTGAAGTCGGACGCTTAACCGACTGCGCCACCCAGGCGCCCCCCTCCCATATTTTTTTAAACAGGAGTTTGTTTGTTGGGGGGGTGGGGAGGATGCAGAGGGAAGAGGGAAGAGAGAATCTTAAGCAGGCTCTGCACTGCCAGTGCAGAGCCCAATGCAGGGCTTGATCTCAAGACCATGAGATCATGCCCTGAGCATGATCAAGGGTTGGACACTTAAACGACTGAGCCACCCAGGTAGGTACCCCTAGTCTCACTGTTTTTTTTTTTAAACATTATTCACTTTTTGAGAGACAGACAGAGAGTGAGCAGGGCAGGGGCAGAGACAGAGAGACACAGAATCCGAAGCAGGCTCCAGGCTCCAAGCTGTCAGCACAGAGCCCGATGCGGGGCTCGAACTCACGAACTGTGAAATCATGACCTGAGACGAAGTCGGATGCCCAACTGACTTAGCCACCCAGGCGCCCCATGGTCTCGCTGTTTTTTAAAAGAAAAATAACTTGTTACACAGCATCAGTTTTTGTCAAGTCACTGTGATCAATAGGTTCACGAAACATGAATTAAACTCAAGATACTGGGACACCTGGGTGGCTCAGTCAGTTAAGCATCCAACTTCAGCTCAGGTCATGATCTCATGGTTTGTGTGTTCAAGCCCCACAATGGGCTGTCTGCTGTCAGAACAGAGCCCACTTCAGCTCCTGTCTCCTCTCTCTGCCCATCCTCTGCTTGCGTGCATGCATGTGCACCCTCTCTCAAAAATAAACAAACTTTAAAAAAAAATAAAATGCTTAAAAAACCCTCAGATTCCAATAAAGTATTTTACTATACAGTAGTACTATAAGTCCAATAGATGGTTTTATAACTTGTTCCAGTTGTTTGTGGAATCATAGACTAACACATAAGCTGGGAGATCCTAAAAGATTAACTAAAACTTTTAAAGGACAGGGCTCTGGCCTCTACTCTGACACCCTGCCCTCAGTTTCTTCTGTCCCCTGTTACATTATATTTTTGTAATGCTTGTTTATTTTTGAGAGAGAGTGAGCACAAGCTGGGGAGGGACAGAGAGGGAGACAGAGGATCTGAAGCAGGTTCTGCACTGATAGCGCAGAGCCCAATGTGGGGCTCGAACTAACAAACCGTGAGATCATGACCTAAGCCAAAGTCAGATGCTTAACCAACTGATCCACCAGGCACCCTTTGTCCCCTGTTATTTTAAACAGTGTGACCCCACTTTTTTATATTGCTAGTATTTTGAGTACCATATAGGATTTTATTAGGAAAACTATTCTATTCTTAATACATAAATTCACAAATCAATGATCTAGTTCACTCCTTTCATCTATTAGGTGAGAGTAAACAATCTCAAATTGATTGGTCCTAGATATGGTTAGTAGCAGAATTGGAACTACTGAAACACTTTCTCTCCCTTATAATTGGGAATTGACATCAACAATATTAGAGTTTTTAATTGTTTTTAATTAATTTTTTTAAATTGTGATATAATTTCCATAAAATCAAATTTATCCTCTTAAGTATTCTTTTTTTTTTTTTTAATATTTATTTTGAGAGAGAGAACATATGTGCACAAACAGGGGAGAGGCAGAGAGCAAGGGAGAGAGAATCCCAAGCAGGCTCCTCCCTGTCAGCACAGAGCCCAGCGCAGGGCTCAAACCCACCTTGAGATCATGACTGAGCTGCAATCAAGAGTCGGACACTTAACTGGTTGAGCCACCCAGGCACCCCAAGCCCCTTACAGTTCGGTGGCACTGAGTATGTTCACATTGTGCAACTGTCACCAGCATCCATCCATCCATCCCCAGAACTTTTTTCATCTTGCAAAGCTGAGACTCTGTGCCCATTGAACAATAACTTCCCATACCCGCCTCCCTCAGTCTCTGACAACCACCAGTCTGCTTTCTATCACTATGAATGATTGTTCCAGGCACCTCATATTAGCAGAATCATACAGAATTTGCCCTTTTGTGACTGGCTTATTTCACTTAACCTCCTCAGGGTTCATTCATGGTGTAGTATGTGTCAGAATTCTTTTTAAAGGCTGAGTAATATTCCATTGTGAATAATTGTTTATCCATTTATCTGTTGGTAGACACTTGGGTTACTTCCACCTTTTGACTGTTGGTGAATAATGCTTTTTGAACATGGGTGCACAAATATCTCTTTGAGGCACTACTTTCATTTCTTTTGGATTATACTCAGAGGTGAAATTGCTGGATCATAAGTCCCTTACCAAATGTATGATTGGCAAATATTTTCTCCCATTCTATAGGTTGTCTTTTCACTCTGTTAATAATGTCCTCTGATGCACAAAAGTTTTTCATTTTGACATAATCCAGTTTTAATCTGTTTTTTTTTTCTTTTGCTGCATGTGTTTTTGGTGACAATATTATGTTTAAAATGCTATCCTTGGGTGTTTTTAAAAAATATGGTGGGAGAAGTGTATAAAATTTATCTTTGTGGAATTACAAGCATTTCTTGCTATATAATCTATTTAGTTCCTGAGCTTAGGTAGCAGAGACTACCACATGATCTGGATTTTATTTAGTTCCCAAGTTTTGGAGAGCAACTACTAAGTTTAGATGCTGAGGGATTTAACTGAAAATGTATCCAAATCTATTCGGTTCCTAAATGGAGATCATGTTTAATGTATTTGCTCATCTTTCGCCTACCCAGCTGTAAAGTCTAGCACCTGTTATTTCTAACGTCTCCGTTTCAGTTACCCACATCTACGTTATAAAATAGTTTTATTATATCTACTTCAAAATGATTTGTCTAAGTACACCTGTTAATTACCTAACAGAGTTAGTCACTTGGCTAGGGATATATTTGGTTAAATGGTCTTGGTAACTTGATTATCTCTTTATTTTTGTTTGATAGGTCACCCAGTTGACAGGTTTCTCAGATCCTGTATATGCAGAAGCTTATGTCCATGTCAACCAGTATGATATCGTCCTGGATGTACTTGTTGTGAACCAAACCAGTGATACTTTGCAGAACTGCACGTTAGAGTTAGCTACTCTGGGTAAGGACATTTACCATAAAGGAAAGATATTATTACATAGCAGGTCTTTATGACAAATTAATAAGGGAAATGTACAAGTTTTAGTGTAAGAATTCTCTTGAGTCTTTGTGACATTTTGTATCAAGGCTTATTAGTTTTACGTTTAATGTTTAGTCTCCTTCAGCTCCCAATATTTTGAACTTCTGTGACACTGCCTTTCTTAGGTTTATGCTCTTGGTACATCCAGATGGGTTTGTTCAGTAATCTAACAAATATCAGTTTTTCTAGATATTAATAAGAGCTATTAAAGTTATGGATTTACCACATGGTTCACTTAGTTAAATTTTTAATTGCCTTAGAACAGAACTAGGGATTTTCTGAGTCTATAACTAATACCTACCAAAGTAATATTGTTACAGTTAGCAGCTTGAGATGTCTTTTTCTTCTTAATAAAGACACATGAATCCTACTCTCTCTGACCACTTCTACAGCTGGCTTTGAAGTTGGAAAATACAAATTGTGTACAGGAATAGTGAGTACAGTGCCTTTTAGAAATTTTGTGTGACTGAAGCAAGAGTTAAAGGACTTGAAGATACCAAGGGAAAAGATACTTCTGCCCTGTCTTCCTCAATATAGCTTGATGCCTGTATTTAAAAAAAAAAAAACAAAAAACTGTTTCTAAGCATTTACAAGTCTTTCTGTGGATTATTTTATCTTTGTTTATAATGGAGTATATTATAATTTAAAACTTAAGATTTTTGAGAAGTTTGTATTCAGTCATTGAGATAAAATGGTATGCCCCAAATAGACACACACACACACACACAAATTAAATATAGAATTATTCTGAGAAGCCTGTTTTTAAAAATGTGCATATTGGGGCGCCTGGGTGGCGCAGTCGGTTAAGCGTCCGACTTCAGCCAGGTCACGATCTTGCGGTCCGTGAGTTCGAGCCCCGCGTCGGGCTCTGGGCTGATGGCTCAGAGCCTGGAGCCTGTTTCCCATTCTGTGTCTCCCTCTCTCTCTGCCCCTCCCCTGTTCATGCTCTGTCTCTCTCTGTCCCAAAAATAAATAAACATTGAAAAAAAAAAAAATTAAAAAAAAAAATGTGCATATTGATGTGAATAAGATGTTAAATGATTTATTTTTTTCCTCAAAATATTTGAATCCTAACATTTCTCTTGTTCCTTATTTTGCTAGAAGCAATTAAGTTGCATACATTTTAAGATTTTATTTTTTGGGAGATGTGTGATTTATGATTTGAGAAATATATATGTGATTTAATAATTTTTTAACCATATCTCAATGTTTTCTCAGGGGATCTGAAACTTGTGGAAAAGCCATCTCCTTTGACTCTTGCTCCTCATGATTTTGCAAATATTAAAGCTAATGTCAAAGTAGCATCAACAGAAAATGGAATAATTTTTGGTAACATAGGTAAGGAATTGTTTTATAGCCTGTGATGTTTGAATATTTTTATTAAAGAATTTCTGTAAGGAGTAGCTGTATGCCATTTCTTGAGGACATCACCTGAATCTATTCCATTCATTCATTCATTCACCCATTCGTCATTTATGGGGCACCTGCTATTGTAAGCACTGTACTCTGTTCATGGATGTACGGAAATGAACCATAGAGGGTCATTGTCTTCAAGAAACTGCCAAGCAAAAGGAGGAGATAGATAAGTAAATACATAAGTACAGCACAATGTGATTGGTACTAGTTTATATACTATACGCTTTGAGATCATACAGGAAAAATGCTGACTGTACTGAAGGCTTTACAGAGGAAGAGGATATGTTATCAAAAGATAACTTTTGAACTGAGTCTAAAACATTGTATAGGCATTGGTTCCCGGACCACCTAGGGACTAACTTACACAGAGGTATTTAGTCAATAGCATTCTTTTTTTTTTTTATTTATTTATTTATTTATTTATTTATTTTTTTTTTTTTAACGTTTATTTATTTTTGAGACAGAGAGAGACAGAGCATGAACGGGGGAGGGGCAGAGAGAGAGGGAGACACAGAATCAGAAGCAGGCTCCAGGCTCTGAGCCATCAGCCCAGAGCCCGACGCAGGGCTCGAACTCACGGACCGCGAGATTGTGACCCGGGCTAAAGTCGGACGCTTAACCAACTGAGCCACCCAAGGCGCCCCAATAACATTCTTTAAAGTAAGTCCTGTGTCAGGGATGGGGCCACCATGGTGAGGACAACAGATCTCTCCTCACGTAGTTTGTGGTAAGGGAGAACAGACAAGTAGAATAGAGAATACAGAGAAAACAGAGAATACGTGTAATACAGAATGGTAAGTGCTACGAGGAAGTTTGTGCTGGGGAAAGTGGGAGTCTGTGCAGACATTTGGTCAGTTTTCTCAAAGTGGTGGGGGGAGTGGGCAGGGAAGGTTAGGTAAGGCATTGTGGAACGACTAAATGCTCAAGTGGCGTTTTGAAAGATTACTAAGTGTTCCACAGATAGGCAAGGATTCAGCTGGAACACATGCAAGTAATTTGACATACTTGGAGTTCAAAGTGGACTGGAGGGTACAGAGGTTAGGAAGGTTAGTAGGAGCTATATTTTGTCATGCTAAGGATTTCAGTTTGTCCTAATGTAAAGGGGAGCCATTAAGGACTTAAAAGTGAGTTATGTGATTAAACAGCACGATAGAAGACTGATTGGAGGAGGCAGGAAGGTTAACTAGCAGACTATTTTAGTAGCACAGGTGAGAGATGACAGAGTCTGAACCAGTGCAGCAGAGGTCGGGATGGAGGGAAGGGCTGAATATTATCAGTATTAAGAAGATAGAATGCCCAGGACACGGACTGATTGAGGAGGAAGGGGCTAGAATAACCCTCAGATTTTTTTATTGCCTTTCTTGTGTTGATATTTATGGCAGTCACCAAAACAAGGAAAACAGGAGAGAAGGACAAATTTGAGAGAAAAAACAAATATTAAGCAAGTTGAGTAATAAAGTTTCTAAAGATGTCAAAGCACAGTTTGATAGGAGTCTGAACAGGAGGTCTCAACTAGAGATAAATATTTGTTTGAAAGCCATAGAAATGGAAGAATCCCCCCCAGAGAGGGCATGAAGAGGGATTTGAAAACCAAATCTAAGAGAACAGGAATACTGAAAGCTGGGTCAGCCGAGGAGAATCATCCTACAAAGGTATCTGAAATGTGGTCAAGAAGAAGTTAAGGAGAACTCTTCATAAAGAATCTGAAACTTCAAAAGGTCAAGTAGCGTGAAGTCTAAAAGCAGGGTCCTTTGGATTTGGCGATCAGTGAAGTGAAGTAACACTTTTGGTATGTCTTGCACAGTGGTGGTGGGTTGAAGACTAGGAGATGGAGACATAGACAGTGAGCATAGACTCTTCTGAGTTGGAACCTTGGTTTTGTTAAGAATGAGAGAGGGTAGGGGCGCCTGGGTGGCGCAGTCGGTTAAGCGTCCGACTTCAGCCAGGTCACGATCTCGCGGTCCGTGAGTTCGAGCCCCGCGTCGGGCTCTGGGCTGATGGCTCAGAGCCTGGAGCCTGTTTCCGATTCTGTGTCTCCCTCTCTCTCTGCCCCTCCCCCGTTCATGCTCTGTCTCTCTCTGTCCCAAAAATAAAAAATAAACGTTGAAAAAAAAAATTTTTTTAAAAAAAGAATGAGAGAGGGTAGTAGACTGAAGAGAAGTCAGAGGGGGAGGGAGATCTGTGGTATGTTTACAGACAAAGGGAAGAAAGTCCATAGAGAATACAAAGGTAAACACACGAGTGAGGGAGGTAATGATTGGTGGAATGAAGCCCTGGACCAAAGCAGGGATCACAGATGCCCTGATATGTGGGGTAAGGAGGTGAGAATGGATTCAGAGAGAGAGAAACTTGTTTGTAGAAAGGGGGCTAGAAATTGAAGGAACTTTTTCTTGGTAACCTCAGTTTTCTCTGAAAGTATGATAGAAATGTCAAGACGGTGGAGAAATGTCAAGAGAAGAGACTCCAATCAGATTTCGACTCTGCTGTGGAAAAAGCAGTCGGAGAAGCAAATAATTGTATCATTAAGCACCATGGCTCCTCAGTATTCATTCAAAACTATTAGTTAAGCACCTACTTAGGGTAGTTGCCTCCATGAATACTACCTACTTACATATCCACCTGGGGTGCCTAACACACTGCAACTGCTGTGTATTTACCAACTGAGTTTGAATCCTGGCCCTTCCACTTAATCAACTCTGTGACCTTGAGCAACTTACATGACTTCTCTTTGTTTTTGTTTTCTCATCCATAACATGGAAAATCATAATATTACAACATAGGATTGATGGGAGTATTAGTTAATATTTGTAAAACATTCAGATTTACCTTTAGATTGCCTCTGGTGATTCAGGACCTTTTTGTGTGTGTATATTGCAGTTTATGATGTCTCCGGAGCAGCAAGTGACAGAAATTGTGTAGTCCTCAGTGATATTCACATCGACATCATGGACTATATCCAGCCTGCAACTTGCACTGATGCTGAATTCCGTCAGATGTGGGCTGAATTCGAATGGGAAAACAAAGTTAGTCCTTGGGAGATTTCCTTGAACTCCTTATCTTCCTATTTGGCTAGTGTTGAGGGATGGTCGGATAAAATTAGTCCCCCTAAAAAGTGTCAGATATGAGAAGCTGTCTCTCGATAATCTATTCTTGCAAATGAGTCTTCACCAGAAATTATGCAAGTAGGTCAGTAAGTTGCTGTTATAAATTGGTGAGGGAGCAGTTCTATTATTAATCTGATTGATCAAGACATTAAAGACATGTATAAATAATAATTGCATGTATAAATAATAATTTACCATTGAATCCAGTGTCCAAAAGAGGTTTTACAAAGTGGCCTTAATTTTTATTAGAAATATTTTATATGCAGCATGTTGATCTTTTATGAAGTTATCTATTTATGAAAGTTCTGATGCCAGCTTACAGTTTATTGGATTTTGTAGAGATGTCATTTACTTTTTTTGTTGCCCACCCTCCCCAATAAATACTGAGGAGGTTCTATATGACATCTGAGTGTTTTCTCAACCTGAAGATAAGAAATTCACAACTTTCTCATGGTTAGGATTCTGATCTCCTTGACTTTTTTCTTCCCTCTGTGCAGGTGACAGTTAACACAAATATTGTTGACTTAAATGACTATTTACAGCATATATTAAAGTCAACCAACATGAAATGCCTCACTCCAGAGAAGGTAAGATTTAACTGAGAACTTCTTAAATCTGATAAGAGAGTAGTATGGCAGATTCCTGGCTTTGTTGTATTTCCTTTAGTGTGTTTTTGTTTCTGTTGAGCATGAGAAAAGCAGTGTCATTTGGACTAGCTAAGAGATAAGTTATCCCACAGAATGCATCAGTCCGCTTATCCCTTTCTACCAGAATGCATCAACCTGCTTGTTCCCAGTGCAGTGACCCAGTTGAGAGTCAAGTTAGTTTTCCTTGTCAGTCTTCTCCCTTTCAGCTAAAGGCTCCTTCCAGAATAGGTTGTGATACTGGATTTAAAAATGTCCATGCCCTCTTTTCTCTTGGCTCTGATTGTGGGTCAGAATATATCTGTTCGAATACAGAATTTTCTACTAAGTTGTATATGTATGAAAAAAGACTAGAAAGAAAAATTAAACTGAGGCTCTATGGAAATTTTTTTTCTTTGTAGAATTTCTGCTAATGTTATAATACTAATTTTACCAGTAAAATTCTGCCAAATAGGTTTTAATTCATATATTAGTTTATTTAATAAATAGTCTAGCAGATACACAAACAAATACTGTATGCCCAGTACTCTGTGAGCTGCTGGGTATATAGTAATGAACAAAACAAAAATGGTCTCTTCCTTCTTGGAACTTAAGGTCTGGTGCAATCAGGAAACTGTAAGTAAACAGGGAATGTAAAAATACAAACTGGAATAAGTGTTGTGTCTTTGATTGAAGTCATTTTTCCTAAGGCATAATATAGACACGGTAACCTTCACACTTTTTAAAAAAAAATTTTTTTTTAATGTTTATTTTTTGAGAGAGAGCAAGGGAGGGGCAGAGACAGACAGAGACACAGAATCCGAAGCAGGCTCCAGGCTCTGTGCTGCCAGTAGAGAGCCTGATGTGGGGCTCGAACATATGAACTGTGAGATCATGACCTGGGCCGAAGTTGGACGCTCAACTGACTGAGCCACCCAGGCACCGCAGTAACCTTCACACTTTTTACATATATAGTTCTCTGAGTTTTGACACATTTATGTAGTCATGTAACCATCACTACATGGTAAGTTCTGTGTTGAAAAATGATAACTTACCTATGCTGATGGGTCCTGCTTATGTGTAGTTGTCTAGTGAAGTATTGAATTTATCGCAAATTTCTTTCAGGCTCTTTCTGGTTACTGTGGCTTTATGGCAGCCAACCTCTATGCCCGTTCCATATTTGGAGAAGATGCACTTGCAAATGTCAGCATTGAAAAGCCAATTCAACAGGGACCAGAGGCCCCTGTTACAGGCCACATAAGAATTCGTGCAAAGAGTCAGGTAACAATTGGGGTTTTTTTTTTTTTTGAGATCATCTCTAAACTGAATAAAAAGGAAGAATGCATTTCTTCATTATTTCTATATGTAGTATTCTCTATCATACTAGTGTTTTATGTATTAGATGTATGTATGTATGTAATAATAGTATTCTCTGAATAGAAATAAAACTTCTGCTTCATTAAAATGGCCCACTTTTTGGGCCTGTCATTCTGGATTATTTGCCTAAAACAGATTGGTTCCCGTAGGGTGTTTGTGAAATGGGTTCTCTATAATTTTTGAAATCCAGGCTACAAATCTATTGACTATTTGTAAATCTAGCACTAAAAGTACTTAACAAAGTAAAGTTGAGTTGAGTCTGTTTTGTATATCCTTGGTTTCATTATTACTTTTTAATGTTTTATTTATTTTTGAGAGAGTACAAGCCGGGGAGGGGCAGAGAGAGAGAGAGACAGAAGATCCAAAGCAGGCTGCAGGCTCTAAGCTGTCAGCACAGAGCCCGATGTGGGCCTCGAATTCATGAACTGCAAGATCATGACCTGGGCTAAAGTTGGATGCTTAATGGACTGAGCCATCCAGGCGCCCCTCATTATTGATGTCTTATTGAATGGGGACTTGGTTAAGATAGAATAACCTACTGATTTTATGTAGTTTTAATAATTATAAACATTTTCATTCTTCTTTACAGGGAATGGCCTTAAGTCTTGGAGATAAAATCAACTTGTCTCAGAAGAAAACTAGTGTATAAGATTTAAAAAAAAAAAAAAAAGTCCTTGCAGTTTTACAGTTAATATTTAGGTATGGGCTTACTGGACTCCCAACATCTTTTGTACTCTTTCATGCTTTATGTTGTATAGAATCTGAGTTCATGCTGAATGCATTCCAGCCAATAATTTAATAGCCTTCCCTTAAATCAAGATTGAGTTTAAAATTATAGTTTGTCTTTTGTCTTAACAGTTCTGAATGCTGTCCTTAAAGTATATAATATTTCTCACATGTACCAAGACCATTTTCACAGTATAATAAACAGATCTATTCCTAAATCTTTTGTTATTTTATAAATAAATCTATAATTACATAACTTTAGTTATGTAGCAATGGATTTCTTTTAGTCATAGTTTATTTTATACTTTTTAATATAGTTTATTTTAGAAATGTTTTATTTATTTTTGAGAGAGAGGGAGAGCGCATGTGCATGAATGGGGGGAGCGGCAGAGAGAGAGGGAGGCAGAGGATCCGAAGCAGGCTCTGCACTGACAGCAGAGAGCTTGATGCAGGGCTTGAACTCATGAACTGTGAGATCATGACCTGAGCCAAAGTCGGACATTTAACTGACTGAGCCACCCAAGTGCCCCTTTTTTCAATTTTTTTTTTTCAATTTTTTAAATGGGTTTCTATTATAAATTTAAATGACCTTTTGAGTTGTGCATGTACAGACTTTATTAAGAGAATTTACAGGGGCACCTGGATGGCTCAGTTGGTTGGGCATCCAGCTCTTGATTTTGACCCAGGTCATGATCTCACAGTCAGTTGTGAAATCAGCCCTATGTTGGGCTCCGCACTGGGCATGCAGCCTGCTTGAGATTCTCCTTCTCCCTCTGCTCCTCTGCCGTGTGTGTGCACACACTCTCTCTCTCTCAAAAAGAGAATTTGCAAATTCAGTGATAGGAGGAGGTGCCTGGGTGGCTCAGTCAGTGAGCGTCCACCTCTTGATTTCAGCTCAGGTCATGATCTCACAGTTCTTGGGTTCAAACCCTGCATTGGGCTCTGTCCTGGCAGTGCGGAGCCTGTTTGGGATTCATCTCTCTCTCTCTCTCTCTCTCTCTCTGTCTGCCCCTACCCGACTCGTGCTGTCTCTGCCTCTGTCAAATAAATAAACTTTAAAAAGAAAAGTTCAGTGACATGAAATGAGACAGGCCTTGATTTACTTGATTGAGTTTTACTTACTGTTTCGGCAACCAGTATCTCCAAAAATGCCTTGTGTTCTAAAGGCTTTTCTCTGGCGTTTAGCTCTAGGGGGAAGTATCAAATAACTTGAGAAAATAGATCCATCTTCAGTGTAAAAAAGTATTATGAACCCCAACTTAAATAAACATACTATTCTTTTTATTTTAGAGAGAGAGCACACAAGAAGGGGGAGGGGCAGACAGAGAGAGAATCTTAAGCAGGCTCCATCCATAGATGGACATTTGGGCTCTTTCCATACTTTGGCTGTTGTTCATAGTGCTGCTATAAACATTGGGGGTGTGTGTGTGTGTCTTCAAAACGGCATACCTGTATCCCTTGGATAAATAACTAGTAGTAAAATTGCTGGGTCATAGGGTAGTTCTATTTTTAATTTTTTGAAGAACCTCCATACTGTTTACCAGAGTGGCTGCACCAGTTTGCATTCCCACCAGCAGTGCAGAAAAGATTCTCTTTCTCCGCGTCCTCGCCAACATCTGTCATTGCCGGAGTTGTTAATGTTAGCCATTCTGACAAGTGTGAGGTGGTATCTCATTGTGGTTTTGATTTGTATTTCCCTGATGATGAGTGATGTGGAGCATTTTTTCATGTGTCAGTTGGCCATCTGGATGTCTTCTTTGGAGAAGTGTCTATCCATGTCTTTTGCCCATTTCTTCACTGGATTATTGTTTTTTGGGTGTTGAGTTTGGTAAGTTCCTTATAGATTTTGGATATTAACCCTTTATCTGATATGTTGTTTGCAAACATCTTCTCCCATTCTTTTGGTTGCCTTTTAGTTTTGCTGATTGTTTCATTCGCTGTGCAGAAGCTTATATTTTGATGAGGTCCCAATAGTTCATTTTTGCTTTTTGTTTCCCTTGCTTCCGGAGACGTGTTGAGTAAGAAGTTGCTGTGGCCAAGACCAAAGAGGTTTTTGCCTGCTTTCTCCTCGAGGATTTTGATGGCTTCCTATCTTACATTTAGGTCTTTAATCCATTTTGAGTTTATTTTTGTGTATGGTGTAAGAAAGTGGTCCAGGTTCATTCTTCTGCAATAAACATACTATTCTTAAAATTTTTTTTTTTTCAACGTTTATTTATTTTTGGGACAGAGAGAGACAGAGCATGAACGGGGGAGGGGCAGAGAGAGAGGGAGACACAGAATCGGAAACAGGCTCCAGGCTCTGAGCCATCAGCCCAGAGCCCGACGCGGGGCTCGAACTCACGGACTGCGAGATCGTGACCTGGCTGAAGTCGGACGCTTAACCGACTGCGCCACCCAGGCGCCCCTAAACATACTATTCTTAATTACTCTGAAAAACAATGAAAAGTGATCATCCAAAATAGATCTTTTTATCATTCACATTTAGCTTCAAGTCTTATTTTATGTTTGTTAGGAATTCTGTTGGCGGCAGCCAGCTCCTGGGGCTGCACTGTGATGAGTCAACTCCAGGGGATTCAAAAAGCTGTGCTGTTCCCATGTCTCCTCCGAGCCTTACACACTCCTCCCCTTTCCTTACTTTACACCCGGGCTTGGGCACCTTCACTTCTCAATGTGACTCCAAATGGCTCTCTGTGCTGAGTTCCCTAGAGTCTGGCTGTGCTGCCCTGTTGGCCCTTGCATTCCTTGGAGATGATTGAGGTAGTCTGATCTTTTAGCCAAGTCTGAACACTGAACTGTCATACTTTGTCTTCAGCTAGGCTACAGGCTACATTCAGGATGTGTCCATAGATAAGGTGTGTGAAACAGAGCGGCATCTCCTATTTCAGCACTTGAGAGAGAACAGAATGATTTGTTTGGAGTATAAAGGAGATTGATACCTTGTATGATGTCATAAACTTTGAAGCCACTTGCTTTTTTAATCAGAAAGAACCAGAGGATTACAAGGCATTTGAGATTCCAGAGCACTGAGATCCCAAAGCAAAGTAAGTGGCTACCAGTGGGGAAGATACTAGGAAAGCAGGAAAGGGGTCAGTTTCATGCATTGAGTCAAGTGCTGGAAATTTATGATGAGAGCAGAGGAACTGATGGAACTTTGGATTAGATCATTTCCCAAACTCTGTTCCATTGAACATTAGCTTCTTTGATGTCATTAGATATTCTGGGAGAAAAAAGATTCCATAGTCAAGTAAGTTTGGGAAAAGCTTCATACCGTCCTGAACAGGAAATTCACCATGTACATTAGCATACTAGAAATTCTGAGAGAGCTCCTTCAATAAAGAAGCACCTTAATTTGGTTTAATCCAGTATATCCTTTTTTTTTTTTTAACATTTTATTTTTTGAGAGAGAGCATGAGCAGGGGAGGGGCAGAGAGAGAGGGAAACACAAAATCTGAAACAGGCTCCAGGGTCTGAGCCGAAGTTGGATGTTTAATCAAGCCACCCAGGCGCCCCCAACCCAGTATATCTTAATCTTACTTGGTCGGGGAATCCATATTCATTGAATACCTTTAGCTGATATTACAGGACAGGAAAAGTGACTTAGCATGTTAAAGGTTTTGGTTTTTTATTCATAGTCAACCAGTATTGCATTTAAAGTGTCAAGGAATTATGCCTCTACGTCTAATCTCTCTTGGCAGTTTCAGAAAATTGCCTCCCTAACATGCTGAAGCTGATTGTTGGGATCAGATTGGCTCACATTCCTGTTTGCTTAAATTCATACATGAGAACAAAGAGAAAGAAGTTAATGCACTTGTCAGATATCTGTACTATATTAAACTATTTACTTCATTAGCATTTTATTAGCTTTATGCAATTAATGTGAACTGAATGGGGTAGCAGCACTGCTTGGAGAAAGCTGTTCACACTGTGCTGTGTTAGGATATAATATACATTTAAAGGTTGTGGTTGCTCATATTAGAAGATATCATATAATTAGGACCATGATGTGTGCCAAGAGAATAAACATGGCATCTGACACCAGGTGAGGGCCTAATAGTATAAAAGGTATTGAATGAATAAACCTGTAAATCTTACAGGAGAATTTAATGGCCCTTATATTTTGCTGTCATGACACTAGAGGGAGCTCTCAGTGCTCCCTTAGAGCTCTTAGGAAGGAAGTTACTTTCATTTTGGGATTAGAGTGATTGGAGTTTAAAGGCTTGGTTTTTTTGTTGTTTTTTTTTTAGGTTTATTTATTTTGAGAACATGTGTGCAAGTGGGGGAGGGGCAAAGAAAGAGGGAGAGAGAGAATTACAAGTGTAGAGCCTGATGTAGGGCTCAAACTCAATGGACCATGAGATCATGACCTGAGCAGAAAGCAAGAGTCAGATGCTTAACCAACCGAGCCACCCAGGCACCCCTTAAATTGTTTTTTATAAAAAGGAAAAACAAGGTAATTTTTCTGTTAGCAAGGGATTGATATTAGTGCTATTCTGCTTGGTGTGAGAAACTTGTCTACATGAATTATAAATAATATAGGTGACAGAACTCCTTTCAGGATATCTAAAAAGACAAGAGAACCACAAATTTTTAGAAACTCAGTAGTATCAGAGGTAAAATAACTGTGCTACATATTGGGTAAAGTAAGTAGTTTTACTGGTGATTTTTTTCCTTCCACACTGGTAAATGTTCTTAGCTAATAATTTATAGCCATTCCTGTAAGTCAAGATTTAGTTTAAAATTATACTTTGTTGTTGTTTTAACAATTCTAAATACCGTCCTCAAAGTAGGGTCAGGCCTATCTGCTGCCTGCCTTAACTGCCCTCACCCACACTCCCAGCACACCATTAATGTTATCTGTCCCTGCCCCTCAGCTGCACTCTCCACCCCCAGGATCTGAGGAGCCTAAAGACACAACCAGGTATAGTGCAGAAGTTCAGTTTAGCATCAAAATGTGGACTCCTGTATTCCAATTACTTGCTGTGTTCTTAGACAGTGATAGCTGGTTTATGGAGTGCTGATACGTACCGGGCGCGACATTGAGTGCTTTTTCTGTGGCATACGTAATCCTTTCAATGACTGAGGAAATACTATTATATCCTCATTTCCAGATGATGATTACAGTGTTAGGAGAGGGTAAGTTACTACTAGTTAAGTCTTGACAGTAAGAGTTGAAACCAGATACAGAGCCAGGGTGTCAGACAGTCACACACAACTGGTGTGCAGCAAGTCACACAGTGCCACCACTGCCTGCTCTGTGCCTCAGTTTCCTCATCTGTAAGGTGTTTATAATGGCTACTTAACAGAGTTGATGTGTGGATGAAGTTAAAGCCTGCATTTAATTGTGACTATTTGGCACGTCGCACATACTCTTCAGTAAATGTTCATTCCATTTCTTTCCCCATCTCCTTCCTCCCTTCACCTGCAGACAATTGGAAACCTGCTCTCACTCACTCCATACCTCCCTCTGAATTTAGGTCCTAATTCTATACTCTACTTGAATGCTTTTGTTTTTTAGCACCAGTTACTTCAAAAGATTTCTTCATTTCTCAAGAACTCCTTAACTGAAGTGTCATTGGCCCTCAACTTTATAACGTCTTTTCTGTCAATTTTTTTCTCTTCAAATTTTTATTTATAGTTTGTTAACAGTGTCAATTAAAACAAATTTTTTTTGATGTTTATTTTTGAGAGACAGAGCATGAGGGGGGAGGGACAGAGAGAGAGGGAGACACAGAATCCGAAGCAGGCTCCAGGCTCCGAGCTGTCAGCACAGAGCCTGATGCGGGGCTCAAACCTGTAAGCCACGAGATCATGACCTGAGCTGAAGTTGGAGGCTCAACCGACTGAGCCACCCAGGCGCCCCTTCGTGTGTCGGTTCTTTAAAAGCTCTAAAGTTTATTTATGTATTTTGAGAGAGAGGGAGAGAGAGGATCCCAAGCAGTCTCTGTGTTGTCAGTGTGGAGCCCAATGCGGGGCTCAAGCTCATGAACTGTAAGATTATGACTTGAGCTGAGATCAAGAGTCAGACATTTAACCGACTGAGCCACCCAGGCACCCATATCATGTCAATTTTTTAATTAGCTTTTGGCACTTCCGCTTATCAACTTATCACAGCTGATGTGACTGTCACGCCCATATACCTCATATAATAAACGGTCTGTGATGAACATGCTGGTTTTATTTGCTTTCAGAATGACAAATGAGCAGTTCTTTAAAAATTGAGCACACGTCGGGCTCTGGGCTGATGGCTCGGAGCCTGGAGCCTGTTTCCGATTCTGTGTCTCCCTCTCTCTCTGCCCCTCCCCCGTTCATGCTCTGTCTCTCTCTGTCCCAAAAATAAATAAACGTTGAAAAAAAAAAAATTAAAAGAAAAAGAAGGGGCGCCTGGGTGGCGCAGTCGGTTAAGCGTCCGACTTCAGCCAGGTCACGATCTCGCGGTCCGTGAGTTCGAGCCCCGCGTCGGGCTCTGGGCTGATGGCTCGGAGCCTGGAGCCTGTTTCCGATTCTGTGTCTCCCTCTCTCTCTGCCCCTCCCCTGTTCATGCTCTGTCTCTCTCTGTCCCAAAAATAAATAAACGTTGAAAAAAAAAATTAAAAGAAAAAGAAGGGGCGCCTGGGTGGCGCAGTCGGTTAAGCGTCCGACTTCAGCCAGGTCACGATCTCGCGGTCCGTGAGTTCGAGCCCCGCGTCGGGCTCTGGGCTGATGGCTTGGAGCCTGGAGCCTGTTTCCGATTCTGTGTCTCCCTCTCTCTCTGCCCCTCCCCCGTTCATGCTCTGTCTCTCTCTGTCCCAAAAATAAATAAACGTTGAAAAAAAAATTAAAAAAAAAATTGAGCACAAAGATCTGTACAGCCAGGTGATAGTAATAACGTGATATTTCGAGTCACTCATCAAGTCACTTCTAGCAGTCTGACCTTTTTCTCTTTATTTTCTCCACCTAGTGATGGCAGGATCTCTTTGGTTAAGAGGTTAGTTATGCAGTGACAAAAGAGTGCAAGTGGGGTTTGTACCTTTCATCTGGGGTTCTGTGTATCATTGTGGGATTCTGAGAAAACAGCTCTGTATGTCTTTCTGAATAATTGTAAAACCAACAAGATTTACCAGCGGGATGCAGCATGGTGGGCTGAAACAGTCCTCGAATGAGTCTTCTTAAATCTAATCTCTGTTCTCTAAGTAACTTTCTGAAAGTAGATACATCTGTGTGGGCCTATCTCCTTATCTCTAAAATGAAACAATTCATTTAGCTGACCTCCAGGGTTCCTAGCTGAAAAAATTCATGCAAAAAAATAAAAAGCCTTGTGTTTTTATAGCTACCTCTTTAACAAATTGTATCATCAGCTGGGATGTCTCCTGGATGTTACCCACAGGCCACTTAAAATTAACATTGTGAAATGAGCTTATCTTGCCCCTCAAACTTGTTCCTTTGCTGTGTTCTCTGGTCACTTGTGCTAGAAACCCAGTGGTCTCCTTAACTCTTCCTTCCATATCTCGTCAGACCCCAAGTCCCATGTCCTCCCTTCCTCAGTAGTTTTGTAATCTTTTCTTCTGGCCCCTACCACCATTGCCTTAGTTTAGATTCTTGTCATCTTTAGTCTTCAGTGGCCTAACCATACATTTCACATGTAATCTACAATTAAAACCTACACTTTAATCTTGACCACGTACAACAGTAGCTATACAATTCCTTGCCTACTCAGACTCTTCCCTGGTAATATCACTTTGAGAGACTTAACTGAAAAGAAGAGGCCCAAAGATTTTAATAATAGTATTTTTAATAATGAAAGTTGAAAACAACTGGGACACCCCACAACGAGTATTAATAAGCAAATGGTATAAATTATATGCTGTGTATGTCAGAATACCCACTAGACCGTAGATGCCTGATAAATTCTTTCTGAGGGACCAAATGAAGGAGGCATGTAGCTATAAAGATAAGAGGGTGTGGATTAAATCACACCACTGACATGTGTCTATGAAATAATGTTAGGTGGGAAAAAAAGATACCACTCTCTAAGAATGTTTCCTGCATTAAGATGAATCTGGATATGTCACAGATCTGCCTATCTCTCAAGTGAATAGAAAACCAAAATCTCACATCTGTCATATCACTAATACATCTTGAGAATAAATGCTGTCTACCCCCTGAGGACACTGGGTGTGGCTAAGATATTTCGTTGGCCAGAGTCCCTGAGTCCAGCACTTGTGATTTTTAGATCTGTGATCTTGATCTCTGGGGTTTAAGTGGCTGAAAGCACAGCTTCTTCTGGGCCCACCCAGAGAGCTGGCGTCCCCTTGTAAGGGAGCGCTGCATTCTCTTAGAAGAGGGTGGGGACTGAATCACCGTACAGGACTTCACAGCCAGGATGGGGAAAACGCCTATCTGGCTCCAGAAGTCTGGGGAAATGACTGAACTCTACTAAGCTATGTAAACCATTTCTTAAAGCCCACCAACATTAAAAAGTAAATGTAATTAATCATAATCAAAATTGTCTCTTTCTATGAAGTTAAGGTCACGCTTTTTTTTTTTTTTTTTTTAATGGCCCTGAGCTTTGATTAAAGGTATGACTCATGACTGTTCAGAGCATGGTTTTCAAACGATCTCTGCTAGTACACTAGGGTTCTACTGGCTAGACCAGTGTGTTCCCACAGCTGAAATAAAATAATGGTGCTCTTTTTCTTAGGTCCAAGAAAAGTTGATAGAATTTTGTCAATGTTATGTTTTTTCTCCATCAGTGTTTTTACCACGTGAATACCTGCTACCAAATTTAAGAAGTAATAAAGAAGTATTATGGGAATATTTGGCTGAGTGTTCTTGTTCTAAATAGCTTGTCTTTGTGGCCACGTGTATCCCTTGTTGTTTTATATTGCATACATTATATTTTCTGCTAGTAAACTGTTCCTCATTCATCAAACTAAATAAAATATGTTACTATCATGGGGTCAGCAAAGAGTAACTTGATTTCTAGGTGCTTCACCCCTGGCCTATGTGTCTGTGTGAAATAGAACTTATAAAATCCAAAATGTTCTTACGTAATTCACATGGATCATATACTCACAGGCACCACTTAAATGAAAATAAGCCTTGGTAATGGAAGTACAAATCCAAGTTCAGGTAGTCCCTGGCTTATGCCTTCAGTGTAAAGACCTCTGGAAAAGTCCTGGAAGACTGTGCCCCAGTTTTTGACACTCAACCTATAAGATTTTTCCCTTATTTCCTAACCTAAGGCACAAGACCGGGACTTTCTAGGGTCCTTGGGTTCTGACTAATAAGACCTGCTATATAAGGCTAAGGTACACTTTGGTGAGTATTTTAATGACCACACATAAATACCTAATCAGAGCACTGTTTAATAAGTCTTACCAGCCAGGGGCGCCTGGGTGCCTCAGTAGGTTAAGTGTCCAACTTCAGCTCAGGTAATGATCTCATAGTCCGTGAGGTTGAGCCCCGCATCAGGCTCTGTGCTGACAGTTCAGAGCCTGAAGCCTGCTTTGGATTCTGTGCCTCCCTCTCTCTCTGCCCCTCCCCTGCTTATGCTCTCTCTCTGTCTCAAAAATAAAAACATTAAAAATTAAAAAAAATAAGTCTTACCAGCTGCTGAGAGAGCACAGAAAATGGGTAACAGAAGTAAGGCAGGTATGATTTCACAAAAGAGGTGACATTGGAACTCAGCCTTGAAAAGCAAAAATTTGCCTGCTGAATGCCAGATGAGGGTTGGAGAGAAGGGACGCAGAGACATTCCAGCCACAGAATAGTTTGGGTACGGTCACAGAAGGACATGCACAAGAGAGATGGGTTTACTCAGCACAGGGTGTGTTGGGGCAATGGCAGAGGGTGAGGCTGGAGATGGCAGACAAGGGTCAGATCATGAAGGACAGGCTGAGACATTTGAACTTCATCTTGTAGGGAATGAAGAACTAGTAAGGATCTTAAGCAGATGAGTGAAACATTTGCATTTAGAGAAACCTCTGGCTAATGTTGGGAAAATAGATTTGGGGCATGGGAGACCAGTTAGGAATGTGTTGTAGAAGCAGAGTTATTTTGACAGAAGGTGGTGTAGAGGGTGGGACATGGTGGGGGCAGAGAGTGGAGGACAGGTAGAAGCCTCAAAAACAAAACAACTGTTAAGGGCTTCCCTAAGGGCAAACACTGCTCTGGTAAGTGGGCGGGGTTGCCAAATCTGCTTTTCCTCAATATACAAAATCCTTACCCTTCCTGTCTTAAAAGTTTACTGAAATGGCACTTTACATAATCTGTAAAGGCGTGTACAAATCTGCAGAGTGGCTATTAATAGTATTGTTATAATGATTTTTATCCACAGGACAAATAATTTTGGCCTCTTTTATGGCCCCCCCCCCAAAAAAAATCAACTATCAGAAATTTCATATGATTCAACCTAATAGTTCGTGACTTTTCTCCTGTTACTTCCTGCCTCCTTTTTGGCCATATCATTGTCCCCCTGCCTTTTTTAAAGATGAGCAATACATTCCATCAAAGGGATTTCCAGGAATTCTGGGAAGGCAAGAGTATAAAGTGTACAGGCTTTGGAGTCAAACCTGGAATCAGATTTTTCTCTGTAATCGATTAACACTGATCTTGGACTAGTCGATCCGTTTTAGCCTTCCCCTCCCCCCAATCTGGAAAATAGAAATAATGCCTGCCTCGCAGTGTTATTAAATGAGAAAAGTCATGACTTGTTAGTGTATGGCATGTAAAAGGTGTTGAATAAAAGTCTCAACTCCTCCTTCCCCAGCCCCTTCTCATTTTTCCTACTTGTTCACAGAAGGCTGGGCACAGAACCCTAGTTATCTGCTTTCTTGTGTCCCCCGAAAGCTGAGTGAATAGCTGCATACCAGGGATTTTGGTGTATAAGAAATGTTCACCTGTCATAACAACTTCAAGCCAAAACCTTTTAAACCAGTGACCGCTTAAACCATCAAACATGATTCCATGGAATTGCTTTAGTGCACAATTTGTGTCAAATTTTTCCGGAATGCCACAAGCCTCATCACTTTCCACATCATTCAGGAAGTTACTCATTTAGCACTTCCAATAAACTCATACATACAGATTGTGTCATGTTCCCCTGGCAGTGGCCTCACCTTTTTTTTTTTTTCCCCTTTTAATGTGATAACTGCCTTTTGCAGAAGAAAAAGAAAAACAGTTGTAGTAGTATTTATTTCCTTCTATTGGTGCCTCTGAATCCAACCCAAAAGGTGATGTCACAATTGCTGAACTTCCACGCTCCCGGGTCCCAATAGCACAACTGGATTTCTTCCTCTGTCTCCCTGCTTGACATTTTCCCTTACAAGGAGTTCCAATTTTGCATTAATTCAGTGGGTTTTTTTTTTCTTATTGAGCTCCTCCTTTGTGCAAGCACCGTTCTTGTCCCAGCATGTATATAGTGAACAAGACAGACAAAATCTTTGTGCTCTCGAGCTTACATTTTTGTGACAACAAATATTTTCGGAGTGGATGAGTGCTCTGCAGGAACTAAATAGGCTAATGGGACAGATACTGGCTGGTAGAGGGAGGGTAACGATAGAAAGGGTTGAGAGGGCAGTAAGGCAGTAACAAGGCCCTGAGGTGGAAATGAGTTTGGTACATTTGAGGAACGGAATGGCTGGGATTCTTGCTTCTTTTTTGCTCCAGAGCGATAAAGTGGTAGAAGATGCAGTAGGAGAGGAAGACAAGGAGCTGTTAAAAATTATTCTCTGAGAGGCGCCTAGGTGGTTCGGTTGGTTAAGTGTCGGACTTGGGCTCGGGTCATAATCTCTCGGTTCATGAGTTCAAGCCCTGCATCAGACTCTTTGCTGTCAGTAGAGAGCCTGCTTTGGATCTTCTCTCTCCCTCTCTCTGCTCCTCCCCTGCTCATGCTCAAAAAATAAATAAATAAATAAATAAACATTACACCCAAAAAACAAATAATCCAGTGAAGAAATGGGCAATGATATGAATAGACACTTCTTCAAAGAAGACATCCAGATGGCCAACCAACACGTGAAAAAATGCTCAACATCACTCATCATCAGGGAAATACAAATCAAAACCACAATGAGATACCACCTCACACCTGTCAGAATGGCTAACATTAACAATTCAGGCAACAACAGATGTTGGCGAGGATGAAGAGAAAGAGGATCTCTTTTGCATTGCTGATGGGAATGAAAACTGGTGCAGCCACTCTGGAAAACAGGATGGAGGTTCCTCAAAAAATTAAAAATAGGACTACCTACAACCCAGCAATTGCACTGCTAGGTATTTACCCAAAGGATACAAAAATGCTGATTCAAAGGGGCCCATGCACCCCAATGTTTATAGCAGCAATATCAATAGCCAAAGTATGGGAAGAGCCCAAATGTCCATCGATGGATGAACGGATAAAGAAGATGTGGTATATCTATCTATCTATCTATCTATATCTCCATGTATGTGTGTATACACACACACACACACACACACACAATGGAGTTATTACTCAGCAATTAAAAAGAATGAAACTTGCCATTTGCAACTACGTGGATGGAACTGGAGGGTATTATGCTAAGTGAAATTAGAGAAAGACACAAATCATATGACTTCACTCATAAGAGGACTTTAAGAGACAAAACAGATGAACGTAAGGGAACAAAAATAACGTAAAAACAGGGAGGGGGACAAAACAGAAGAGACTCATAAATATGGAGAACAAACTGAGGGTTACTGGAGGGGTTGTGGGAGAGGGGATGGGCTAAATGGGAAAGGGGCATTAAGGAATCTACTCCTGAAATCATTGTTACACTATATGCTAACTAACTTGGATGTAAATTTAAAAAATAAATTAAACAAATTATTCTCTGAGCTTTGACCTTCAGCTTCCCTGGAGGATTGGATTCTGTACATAGCCACTGCCTCAGACCTCCTTTTTTTTTTTTTAAACTTTTTTTTAATGTTTATTTACTTTTGAGAGAGAGACAGAGTGCTAGCAAAGAAGGGGCAAAAAGAGAGAAAGAGACACAGAATCCGAAGCAGGCTCCAGGCTCTGAACTGTCAGCACAGAGCCGTATGTGGGGCTCAAACTCAGGAACCGTGAGATCATGACCTGAACCAAAGTTGGATGCTTAACTGACTGAGCCACCCAGGTGCCCCTCCGAGGCAAAGAATAGATAAGTGACTTGCCTAACAACACAAATAATGAGTAACAGTCCTGAGGCAGAAATGACA